>NC_064852.1:39423973-40053973 GCF_024139225.1 Suncus etruscus
ATTTGTACTTACTAATTCTTATCATTAAGAAAATTCGTAACTAGCTATTCTCTTCTTCCCCAGGGTTGTTTTGTTGGCTTTGATCTAGCACATGCGGTTGGAAATGTTGAACTCTTTTTACATGACTGGGGAGTTGATTTTGCCTGCTGGTGCTCTTACAAGGTACAAAGTAGTTAATACACAAACAGCCTTTTATTCTACATTAACATTGATTTAACTAAAAATACAGAGTTGGTATAAGAGTTTAGTTAATTAAATTAGCTTATTAATACATTTTCTCATTAGTTAATAGTAAAGTTGCATAATAGGATTGTGTGACAAATCATTAAATTTGTTATTTCTATCATTTATGAAAAACGTTCTTCAATTTCTCGACTGCATAAAAGTCAAGATATTTATTTAAAACAATCACCACAAGAAATGATTCAAATTGTATAGATTGTTTACTCATTCTTGTCATATTGTGAAATTTCAAATGATGTTTGAAAATAGTTTAATTGTCAGAGAGCATGGTAATTAAACAAATTTAATTTAGATATTTTAAAATATATTTTAATTATTGTATGCAATTTTTGTAATAAAATTAATTGATTATATGAAGTCTTTAATAAAATTGATATCATTCAAAATTTTTGTATTCATTAAAGAACAAATTTCAAATGATATTTGAAAATAGTTTGTCAGAGAGCATGGGAATTGAACAAATCTTATTTTAATTTAGATATTTTAAGATATCTTTTGATCATTGTATGCGATCTTTGTGATAAAGTTAATTGATCATATGAAGTCTTACATCATTCAAAATTTTTGTATTAGTTGGAGTACAATATGACAAAAATAATTACCTGTTTAAAATGCTTATTTTCTATTTTATTTCTTTGAACAAAATAAAAGATCCTGTTATTACAAAGCCACATTTGAACTAAACAGAAAATAATCATGTTTTTAAATGTTTAAATTATTTATGTGTCACCAAGTAAATCAAACTCATACAATTTAATTTACTTTTAATCCAGTATTTAAATTCAGGAGCAGGAGGTCTTGCTGGTGCATTTGTCCATGAAAAACATGACCATAAAGTTGAGCCTGTGTGAGTAGAATCTTCAAGTTATTTTTTGATATTAATACTTTAATTCACTGAATTCACATATTCTCTTTAAGAAACAACCCAAAAAAATCTGCATTATGATTATTTTACTACTCTAATAGAATGATGTGATCAAAAGAATTCAGCTTATTGATCAAGACATTTAATCACAAACAGAAATGATTCAATGCTAAAAATGAGTCACTATAATCATCTATACCACCTGGTTTAATGCAAAGAGACTACTTTAAAAATTAGACTAGAAAATTTCAGATTCCTCCCATTGATGAATAAATCAAAGGAAGCCAACGCTGTGCATAATAGAACCTTAAATGTGGTGTGTTATTATTAAAATTACCCCTACCTATAAAGTTAGAAACATCGCATGATGGTTTTCTAAGGAATATGTTCTGTGGGAAAAGATTTTATAATCCATAAAAATTGAAGAAGCTGAACACTGAACAACAGATGAACTACATAAAAAAACATTACTTTTCTATTTTATATAGCTTCATTTTTCAAGGCAAGTAAAAATGCAAATGTGATATACCAACAAATTTTCACATTTTTATTTTACTGGGGAACTTGTAAGTGTTTCTTTTATTTTTATCTTGTATAGGAATAAAAAAAATTGAGGGGGGATTATTATAGTTATAACAGTGTATGTGTGATGACAAGATTGTCTAGAGGCCTAATAATGCCTATAATAATGTTTGATTCATTTTCGACATTTTAGCAACTAAGTAAGTGTTATGATCTTTATAGGAATTGAAACTGAATTCATAATAAAAATGGAAGCATCTCACATTTCTAAGTTTCTATGCATATCAATTCTAGAAATTTAAAATAAGTTTTGTAGTTCACTTAATTATGTCTAAGATTTCTCAAAAATAATTAATTTTTAAATTAAATATAACATTTTTAGTCCAGTATTTTTATGGAGAAATTTTTCTCAAATATATTGTCACTACAATATATTTCTTCTCATGACCCAAATGCACTGAGAGATATCTAAAGTATTGAGGATGGAGAACACATCCTTTGCATTTCAGTCCCCAATTTGAATCCTCACTCTATGTAGTCCCCCAAGAACTTTTAGGAGTAGCCCCATTCAATACCTTGTGTTACCACACTAAACAACAACAACAACAACAACAACAAAAACTAAAGCAGTTATTATAATTATTTTTTGGGGGGAGCCATATCTGACTGTGCTTAGGGCTTGCTCTCAGTTCTGAGTTCAGGGATCAATTTTGATAAGGCTTGTGGGACCTTATGAGATGCCAGATATTGAACTAGTGTTCAATATGTGCAAGACAGGTGAATTATCTCCTATAATATCTCTCTATGCTCAAAAGTATGCATCATTGTACATTAGCATGTGAAATTCTGAGTATATTTAAAAATCCATATGTAGTAAGCCTCATTAGTATTTTACCACAAAATTATTTTCTAATACATATTGTATTTAGATTTATTTTTTTGGTGAAGAGACTTAGCAACCTGACCATAAGTGACTTTGTTAAATTGTAAATGAAAAATTTATATACCTCTCAGCCCAATGTACAAGCTTTTGAGTGGTTGAGGATAAGACTGGCGGACATGGTAAAATATTTATATAAATTCTAGAGAAAGCAAGTAGACACAGTTCTATTGTTTGACATGTCCCTTGTATGCCCTTCATACATGTGAAACGGGTGAAGAATAGGTAGTCAATAGTGCTCTACATGAAAAGTCAACATTCTCTAGATATTGAAAGTGAATGTCAAATCTATGCTCTTAGGAGAAAGACCTCTAGGCAAATCAGATTAACATTGGTTAAATTTGCTAGTTGAAATCTATAAAGATATTTATGTATATCTCAATATTCTTACCTCTAAATAAGATAACAGCAATTAACTCAATATTTTATTTACACATTTGATTATCTTTTCTTTCCTTTGACTTGTTTTGAGAATAAATATGATTTTGAGGGCAATTTGATTGAATGTTTTATTACCTTAGGTTTTTGCCTGGTAGAGAGCTCATTTCAGTCAGTACGGTTTCACAGACTGGTTATGACTCTATTCCTTAAATTTAAACTTTATAAACTTACCAGATACTTATAAAATATTAAGTTAAGTGAAATTCAATATGTATGTTCCTTTAATATTATAAAAGCCATGCTTTTAACTTTTTTCTAAAATTGCCTTTTTTTTTCTTTTTTTTTAATATTTTTTTTATTTTGATCGTAGTGGCTTACATATTGTTGACAATGATATTTTAGGTACATATTTACATAAAATCAGGGGGGATTCCCATCACCAAATTGTCCTCCCTACACCCCCGTTTTTGTCCTACCACCCATATCCTCTTCCCTCACCCCCAGGGTAGCTAGGATATGTGGTCTCCTCTGTATCTAGCCTACTTTTTTAACAGTTTTTCTCTTCATTCTTCAAAGCATGATATTTTTAATTTGAAGAATGAAAGAACTCAAAAATCAGGCATTTTTAATAAAGTCTTCCTTATTGGAAACATTGGTTCTTTTCACTTCTTTGTTTTTGTCTTATATATATATATTTTTTATATGTTTTTGTCTTATATTTCTCTAAGTAAGTAATTCCTATGGGTGCAAATTTTCACTCTGTAGCTAAGTTGTTCTCAAATAGTGGGGAGCGCCCCCCAGTGGGGGCCCAAGCGTGTTTGACCTTGGCAATCACTGTCATAACAAGCTAAGCCCTTGTTTATGTCTTTGTATGTCTCTGGAGCTGAGAGTTGCTGTGTCCTGCTTCAAACCCCGCTTCGAAAAGCTATGCATTGCAAAACATGCTCATTGTAGCCATTAATCCAGACATCACCTCTGATTAAAAAATCAGCTCAAATTATTTTATATATTTTTGTTTTGCAGGTTAAAGTTTTTAAAAAAATAAAGATACTATTTACAGTCGCGCGGGTGGGGCGCGAAAAATGTTTTCTTCTTCCTAGGGGAGCATGACAGAAAATGATTGAGAAGCACTGCTGTAGGTGAATGCAACTAGTTGCAAGATTTTGTTGCTTAAAAAAGAGTGACATCTAGTGGTTAAATATGTTATTTCAAATAATTAATGAATGAATAAATGATAACCAGTATTTCCTTTCCAGTTCCAGCTACTTGTTCTATACTAAATGATTGATGATGGTTAATTTGTTTTACATATTTTACATAATTTGACTGTATGTTTGAAGTGTAGTAATTGTGTGGTTAAATTTTTTAGAAAAAGGTGGTGCCAAAGAAAGGTGGCAAAACATAAAAGTCATATTAAGTACATGGATAAACAGATTATGTATTTTTTCATCTAGTTTGGGAATAAAGGGAATTGTGGAAGTAGATATACATAGTGGATCTTGAGTTGTAACACTACAGTCCAAAAGTTATATATTCCATATATAATTTTGAAAAATCTTATATAAAGTTTTTATTAGAAACTAAAGAATTGGATCTCAACCAAGAAATTTTACCTTCATTTTTTTTTATATTTAAAGAGGCATTTTGGCCATTGTTCAAAACAAATGACCTAAGACTTTTTCCCAAGAGCCTTTTGCCAAAAAAGACAATTAGTAAAATAGAGGCCAGAGTCAATCTACTGCATTAAGCTCATAACTCAAACTGTTTTGCTCAACTAGAATCTGACATTTTCCTACTTCATCATCGCCTTTTCTCTTTCACTGTCATATTCTAAACCTTGGGTATAGCTATAACTTAAACCAAATTAGGTCTGTAAGTGAGTAAATGTCAACGTGTGTGTGTGTGTGTGTGTGTGTGTGTGTGTGTGTGTTTTCCCTTTTGGGCGGACTTTGGTACAGTCTGTTAGTGATTATTTCTATCAGTTTTGGAGAGAAATACAGTTGTATAATGTGCCAAAGTAAACTGAATCACTAAAATTAAGTACTTAAATAAGTTGGACTTTAAAAGATGATTTTTATGGGGCCGGCAAGGTGGCACTTGCAAACTCTAGCCGAGGAAGGACCCCGGTTCGATCCCTCGGCGTCCCATATGGTCCCCCCAAGCCAGAGGCAATTTCTGAGCACTTAGCCAGGAGTAGCCCCTGAGCATCAAACGGGTGTGGCCCCAAAAAAAGATGATTTTTATTTGGACATTATGAATTACAAAAACATTACAAAAATATTAATCATAGAGGTTCAGGCCTACAATGCTCCAACATCAATCCCAGTGACAGTGTCAACTTCCTTCCACCAATGTTCCCAGATTTTCTACAACTTCTAACCTTCCTCTTTAATAAGCACATTTTTAAGTTTAATTTTTGATTTTTGAGCCTTATGCTTGCAAGTGGATGTTTTGTTTAGATATATTCAAATAATATCCTCTACAATGATGATGTGACCAAGCCCATTGTCCCTGCCTTTTCTTAATAATCACCATGATTTCTTACCTTTTATTTTTTATTATTTTGTTTTGTGGTCCAGGCCCAACAGCACTCAGGTTACTCTTGGCTTTGAGCTCAGAAATTACTCCTACCAGACTAAGAACCATATGGGATAGCAGGTTTAAACCAAGTTCAGTTTCATGCAAAGCGAACAACCTACACTCTGTGCTCTGGCCATCTTACCTTTTCTTGATATTTTTTTATATAGATGCTGACAATGCTGGTACATTTTAGAATACAATTTTGTTTTTTGTTGTTATGAGACTCAAAGATATCTGAAGCTTACAACATTTCTTTTAAGAAGTGACAGTCTAGGGCCAGAGCGATAGCACAGTAGTAGGGCACATGCCTTGCATGCGGCTGAACCAGGACAGACCTCGGTTCGATCCCCAGCATCTCATATGGTACCCCAAGACAGGAGTGATTTCTGATTACATAGCCAGGAGTAAACCCTGTGCGTCAAACGGATGTGGCCGAAAAATAAAAAAAAAAAAGAAGAAGAAGAAATAGTATATACCTGAACCCTCTTTTAAAAAGTCTTTAATATGAAGACAGAAGTAAATCAGAGAATGAGATACCATCTATCAATCCAAATCATTCATGCACACCATAAATGCTATTTTATATATGTATTTATATATAAATGTATTCTATATTTTATATTATGACAAATGCTACATATAAAAAGGATATTTATATAGAAAATTTTATGACATTCTGATAATTATGAAATTGCATATATTTAAATCATGAAAATACTTTCATAATCAGAATTGTTGAATGTGGGGCTGGAGATGTAGCATGGAGGCAAGGTGTTTGCCTTGCATGCAGAAGGACGGTGGTTCAAATCCCAGCATCCCATATGGTCCCCCATGCTTGCCAGGGGCAATTTCTGAGCATAGACCCAGGAGTAACCCCTGAGCGCTGCCGGGTGTGACCCAAAAACCAAAAAAAAAAAATGTTGAATATAGACTTTGAATAGATATGACATGTTAAAAGTTTAAGGAACTGAATCAACTTTGTTGTAACAAAATATTGCAGATTACAAAGAACCAGTCAAGAAATTATAGAGATAGTATAGTGGGTAAGATACTTACCTTGGATGCTCCCTACCACAATTCAATACATATCACTGGATGTGATCCCTTAGGCGCCAATTTTAGGAAATCTTGAGCACAGTCTAGTGTGACCCAACCTTTTTTCCTTTGCCTGCCTTATATACTAAAGATTATTGTCAAAATTGTGCATTTAAAAGAAAAAAGAAGTGTGCATTTGCAAGACTCCAATTGCTTACAAATGAGATAGGACAATATTTATAAATTTCTCAGTGGAAAATTTTCCAGAATTCATAGTTAAATAAATTAGCTTTTCTAGATATCTGGCTATCTATTGATTTTGAAATTAGATTTAGATATTAACAACTAGTATGAATAACTTTGAAGCCACAACTTCTTGATATTCTAAGTATTTAGATCTTCTTGATCACCTTCTTTATATCTTTATCTCTTTCCCACTTTCTTTCTCTCTTTTGGTTTTTGTGGCCATACTTCATGATCATATATATATGATCCTCGTATAGAGCAAACATCCTACCTTTTGTACATTTCTCTGATCTCCTTTATCTTTTTTATACTTTATTTAAAGAAAATGCCTCACATAGTTGACCATAATACATTTGTTTCCAGATAAGTGTCTGCAAAGTTATTGGAAAAAAGTAAATAAATAAAAATATAAAGGACAAGAAGAAAGAAATGAAAAAAGAAAGAAAGAAAGAAAGAAAAAGAAAGAGAAAGAAAGAAAGAAAGAAAGAAAGAAAGAAAGAAAGAAAGAAAGAAAGAAAGAAAGAAAGAAAGAAAGAAAGAAAGAAAGAAAGAAAGAAAGAAAGAAAGAAAGAAAGAAAGAAAGAAAAAGAAAGAGAGAGAGAGAGAGAGAAAGAAAGAAAGAAAGAAAGAAAGAAAGAAAGAAAGAAAGAAAGAAAGAAAGAAAGAAAGAAAGAAAGAAAGAAAGAAAGAAAGAAAGAAAGAAAGAAAGAAAGAAAGAAAGAAAGAGAAAGAAAGAAAGAAAGAAAAGGAAAGAGAAAAAGAAAGAGAAAGTAAAAGAAAGAAAAAAGAAAGGAGGAAGGAAGGAAGAAAGAAAGAAGAAAGAAAGAAAGAAAGAAAGAAAGAAAGAAAGAAAGAAAGAAAGAAAGAAAGAAAGAAAGAAAGAAAGAAAGAAAGAAAGAAAGAAAGAAAGAAAGAAAGAAAGAGAAAGAGAAAGAAAGAAAGAAAGAAAGAAAGAAAGAAAGAAAGAAAGAAAGAAAGAAAGAAAGAAAGAAAGAAAGAAAGAAAGAAAGAAAGAAAGAAAGAAAGAAAGAAAGAAAGAAAGAAAGAAAGAAAGAAAGAAAGAAAGAAGAAAGCGTACAGTAGCAAGAAGATTTTTAAAAATTTTTTTTCAATGAAGTCATTAATACAATGTCAAAAGCCTATTTTAGCTGTCCATTCTGTTAAATCGTTGTGTTCCTATAGGGATAATAGCATTAAACAAATGAAGTCTTCTAGAAGGAAGATATGAGGGGAGGATGCCCAAACTCGCTTCAAAAAGCCTTGGTGATATCAGCTACAAAACCAGAGTACCTGAAATTTGATCAGATTGGTGTTCCCAAATGGTCATAAAGGGATGAAGAAGCAGGACCAATGGTGTGGGTGTTGGTGGCAGCATGAATGGCTTTGGCAAGGCAGTGGCTTACCCCCTCCTACCGAGATGACCAAATTTTTGCTCCATGGTCCCTTGTCTCATGATCTTTGATGACTTAGTATATGTCTCTTCTATAGAGCTGACCTGGTTCGAACATAACATCTGCATTTGTGGGCATGGTTATGGCTTCCAGCTTCCTGGAAAAGGAAGATATGAAAGAAGAGTAGCCACACTGTAAATGGCCCTGTTGATAACAGCCCCAAAACTGATATATCTGAAGTTTGGTCAGATTTGGGTCTCCCAGGGGAATCTTCGTAGAGAGTGTCAGATGGAGCCCAATGGAAAAAATGGTGATTCTGGGTCAAGATGGAAGCAGCAGGCATAGCTGGAGGAGAAGGGGCGCTTGGCTCACCTTCTCTCTCCAAGATGGCTAGCTTTCTGCTGCATGGGTCAGTATACCCTTGATTTTTCACAGCCTGCTGATATCTCTTTTGAGAAAAAAGACTTGCCAGGATAGGAAATGGCAACTGCATTTGTGGGCATAATTATATCTGCCAGGCTTCCTGGATAAAAGAGAAATATAGGAGTTTTCCCCCACACTTTCTCCAAAAATTCATGGTGATGTAACCCCCCAAACTGGCCTACCTGAAGCTTGGATAGTTTGGTGTCACCAAAGAGAATCGTCATTGAGAGATGAGACAGTTGCCCTTTTATCATTAATGTATATTTCTTTTATGCTTACAAAATACCATTTACTCTTTTTATCTGCTCCATTATATGAAATTACTCTGTCATACTTTATAGAATTCATTTATATATATATATGTATTATTGATTCCCTTATTGCTTCAATCCTATGTAGAGGTTTATCTTATCAAATCATAATTTCATCAATACATTGATGAAATAGACATCTCAACTTTATAATTTGCATACTTTGTATTTATTATCAACAAAACCAAATATCAATTTCTTTATTATCAAAGTATTATTGCACTCCTCAAAAATATGATAATACAGGAAAATAAAGACCATGATAATAAAAATAGTAAAATTTGGTTCCATAACACTAGTGGGAAACATCAGGACCCTGAGTTTCATCAGTATTCAGTAATGCAGAACCACCAGAATAACACTGGAGATGGTGCTGCAATAAATTAAAGAGTGTAGATGCATTTCTGCATTGTGCTTTTGGGCTCCTAGGGTATATTTCTAGAATTGGTATTGCTGGGTCATATGATAGCTCAATTTCTTGTTTGTCTTTAATCCATACTATGCAGTTTTAATGACCACGGCTACAGTATGAAGTTTTTCCCAAGAGTTTCTTTAGCTATTTATGGAGGTTTATTGTTCCATATGAATTTTAGGAGTGTTTAATCTATTTCTTTAAAATAGTGGCATGGGTTTCCTGATAAAGAATGAATTAAATCTGTATAAAGAGTGATTAAATCTGTATAATGCTTTGGGAAGTATTACCATTGTAGTGATATTAATCTTCCCTATATATAAACAGGATATGTGTTTCCATGTTTGCAAAATGTTCAAAAACATATTTCAAAATGTTGGATTCAATTTTCTGTCATCTATTCATTTTTTGATAATTTTTTTTTCATTTATTTAAAGAATGATTCATTCATTTATTTAAAGAATTCATTTATTTAAAGAATTTTCCATCTTTTGCTTTTGTCTGAAGGTATTGTGGAGCTCATCTTTGAGCTTACAGATTTTGTTCTTTTTTTTTTTTATTTTAATTATGACAACAAAGATGCAAAGAAAGAGGACAGGGTAAAGTTACAGTGGAAGCCCAATCACCCATAAACAGGATTCTCAGTAGTTCCATCGATGATATCCCAGCCTTGAACTTTCAGCCAAAGAACATTAAGAAAAACAAAACTGAACCCATGTACAATACAATTACTTTGTCCCTCAAATCCCCAGTTGTAGTACATATTGTTTCTTAGCAGCACACCATATAATCTAAAGATATTAGACTTATGTAACTCTTTAAACATTGAGGGCAAAGTACATTTATCTAGTTCCATGCACATGCTTACTAGTTTAAGTTAACCTCAAAAGTTTTAATGGGTTGTTTTTCTTAAGGATTGGAGTCAAGAGAACATAGTAAAAAACGATATTAAAGTGGCATTTGTTTGCATAGGCCCACCAAAACATAAGGGACATGGAAAGACAAATTATGGTCTAAATACATGGAGACCCTACCCCTGAAGTTTCCTGGCACAGGACTGACTCTAGGCTCCAGGCAAACTAGTTTGTCCAATTCAAGTCATAGTCTGTAGTGGCAATACACCTCCATTCCTCACATAGTCTCTGTTGTTGGTATCATTCTTCTGTATTAAAGATCCTGGAGTCTGCATATCCCATATTGCAGTCAGGATGGTGCAGAGCATCTTCTCGTTTCACCTCACACTTAAGGGGCAATAGAGAGAACCATGTCCTGTAGAGCAGGTCATCGTTGTTGTCATGTCTTCTCGCAGGTCATTGTTGTTGTCACGTCTTCTCAGTGTAAACGGAAGTGTCTTATTAGGAGGTCGATGTCACACCCTTGGTAGTGTCTTTCCTGGTAGAGGACTGCTTCCAACTGTTGCTATAAAAGACCTTGGATGTTTCGTAGATAGCTTGCCTGGTTCCAGCGTGAATGGAGAATGCCCATTCAACTGAGGCCTATGCCAGGTCATTATATCAATATTCAGGGTGTAAGGTACATTGTAATGAGATTTATTAGATAATAACTAATCTGTATGTATAGTGTTTTCCCATTTTAATGTGTCTATGCAAACAAGGATCAATGCCACGAAGCGTTATTGGTGCATCTGGAGGCAATAGGAACAAGACCAGCAATTTCCATGACATAGTTCAATCATAGGCATCAAACTGAGGGATAGTTCCACCACAATCCTTACTGAACAGCTTACAAAGAAAAGACAAGATGAAAAGTGGATAGAAACATCATGGTAGAAGAATATATAGAGAGTTACAGCAGTTAAAGAAAATAACCATAAAATATTCAAAAAATATATGTGTTCAATATGTGTTCGATTTGTGTCCTTCTAAATAGTTCTGGGATTTGTAAGATCTACTGTATGTCTTTGGTCAGAGATTGAAGCTGTGTGTTACTGAAGTTAAGAAGGGTAAATCTGGGGTACTGATGGTTGGGAGGAGCATATGATCGCGCGGGGGCGCTAGCCCCCACGCGGTTTCAAAATGTAGACTGGTATGAAATTGCCAGTGACAGCCTGAGTATAGCTGAGAAATTATTTGCCTCCCCCCAGATCAAACTACACCCCCTGATCCACCCTCTAGAGCCGGCCTGGGAGTGGGGAAAACCCAGGGTGCCCCATGAGCTCCTCCCAGAAACCCACCTGGAGATCCGGAGGAAAGGGGGAGAGGGGGTTCGGGTGACCCAGGTCCGGGCCCCCCACCCTAGGCCAGGCCAAAAGGCCGCTGGCACATACGGAGGTCTGCCAGCTGCCCGCCCGTGCTGCTAAAAATCCAGCTCCAGGAAGGGAGAGAGAGACCCTCCCAAGCCTGAAGGACAGGGATTTAAGCCCAACCTAGGCCGGTCCCCAGACCCGGCCTGGGAGTGGGGAAAACCCAGGGTGCCCCATGAGCTCCTCCCAGAAACCCACCTGGAGATCCGGAGGAAAGGGGGAGAGGGGGTTCGGGTGACCCAGGTCCGGGCCCCCCACTCTAGGCCAGGCCAAAAGGCCGCTGGCACATACGGAGGTCTGCCAGCTGCCCGCCCGTGCTGCTAAAAATCCAGCTCCAGGAAGGGAGAGAGACCCTCCCAAGCCCGAAGGACAGGGATTTAAGCCCAACCTAGGCCGGTCCCCAGACCCGGCCTACAGATTTTGTTCTTAGCAATTATTACTCTGATGAGTTCCTTGAATATCCTCAATTTTATTTTCTAAAATCCAAATCAGAGAGGCTATATAGGAGTTTGATACTAGTTGTTCTTCAGAACTATCGTCTTCAGTCCTAGGAATGATGGATTTCTGAGTTACTTTTCCATAGTGACACTTGCAGTATGATGGTGTTTTATTTTTTATGTGTTGTGAGGGGGAGGGCTAATTGACTAAAGAAATGCACATCCATGAAGTAAGGCAGAGCCCAGCCAGGGTGGAAGGAAAACCCCTTCTCTTGTCCTCCTGCTTCTCTTTCCCAAGGAGCACACTAACCTGGGGTGAAAATGACTCTTCTGAGTGAAAGAGGACCCTACTACAGGTCTGTAGGTCTGCCTTTATGTCTCCATTTCTTGGGACTGTATTGCTCAGTGGAGTCCTCTTGGATGGCACCTTCCTTATTTCTGGTGCTTATTTTTCCCTTGGATGCAATGATCTTTGGTGAAAATGGTTCTTTTGAGACAGAGGACCCCAGCACTGCCTCACTTTCTTTCATAATTTTGAAAATATATATTCACAATTAAACTAATGAATTGCAACTTTTTCTTTTTTTTCTTCTTTTTTTTTGTTTTTTTTTTTTGTTTGTTTTTTCAGGCCACACCAATTTGATGCTCAGGGGTTACTCCTGGCTAAGTGCTCAGAAATTGCCCCTGGCTTGGGGGGACCATATGGGAAACCTGGGGATGGAACCTCAGTCCTTCCTTGGCTAGTGCTTGCAAGGCAGACACCTTACCTCTAGCGCCACCTCACCGGCCCCATAACCTTTTCTTTTAAATGAACACATTTTTTCAATATCAATTAGCATGATCTCTATGAATATTTATGAAAATATCTTGGTCTCTTGATATATGAAACTATATACATATACATACATATATACGATATACATATACATACTATGCATATACTATAACTATATACATATACTATATACATATATACTATAATGATATATATACAGATATATCATACTGTATATCATATACATAATACAATATAAACTACCTATAAAGTAAAAATGTTCAAGATATGTAAGATTTTATGATGCAACTGATAGTAAAGATTTGATGAATAGCAAAACCACAGACAGTCATTCTGTCAGAATACTGCTCATACACTGGTGATGGGTGGTGTTCTTTACATGACTGAAACCCAAACACAATCATTTATGTAATCAAGGTGTTTAAATAAAAAAAAAGAATACTGCTCATAACAGAAATACAAAATAGAGAAGAAAAGTAAACTTAGCACTGCTAAAACAGATGCTTGAATATCAGTGAATAATAGGAAATGTTAAATATCTCACTTTGGGGAGGAAATGATCATCTTTATTGTGATTCTTAAAAATTAAAATATAATATAAAGTATAATATACTTTCTTCTCATAGTGTTTGTCAAATGTAAAATCAGGGACAGGAAGATGGCTCAAAATGTAAGAATGCATGCTTTCCATGTTTAATTCCTGGGATACCTCTAACCACTACTGGGTGATCATTTTTTCCCCCTCACAAAAAAGATGCAGCAAAATTTGACACTACTTATACTTATTACTTTTAATCATGAGTATGTAGTAGTTTTAATATAACTTTTGCCAAATTATAAATTAATCATGTATAGAATTATAAACTTTTTAGAGATTTAATTCAAAATCTTATATTTAGAATGTCTATAACATATAAAAGTACTATTTTAAATAGATTTTTTATTAAATAATCTTTTCACATGTCTTTTATTATAAATAAAGGTTCTCAATAATACATTTATTCATTTTTCTAATCAATAAAATTGGTAAATAAAAATTCTATTTTTTCTTAGTTCAGTACATTTTTCCTTTCTAAAGTTCTTTAATTTTTAGTCATATGAATAAAATGATACTGAATCAAAGGCCTATTAACACATGTAACTAATGAGTATCGTTTATAACAATTATGAAAGTGCATAAAATATACTAGATTTCAGTATTTCTAATAATGATTCAAATTGTAGGAAGAATAAGATTGGACTCTATACTATAAAGCAACTTCTTAATAACTGCTAAGACATTTCTCAGAGAGAGAGAGCCATAGGAACAATGAAGGGATAGATTACTTTATCTGAGAGATGCTTTAGAGAAGCTTAAATTAAGCTGTGAGAAAAGGTACAAATCAGAATTGTTCATAAAACAGTTGCTAGATTAATTCATTCTGTTACATTGAAATCTGAAATTGTTAATTCTGAGAGCTATTTCACTTAAACAAGCATAAAGAAGTAGAAATAGTTACTTAAAAGACATTTCTTAAAGGTATATATCAAGTAATCTCCTTTTTATGCTCTACACTATAATTTTATGGGATCTGAGTTATTAACTTAACATTTTAAAGTCAGCCTATTATCATAAAATCATTCTATTTCTATTGTAAAATATTTTATAAATTATAACAGTGGTAAAAATCAAGCATGCTTCCTTTTCTCACTAAGCTCTAGTGTTATGCTCGTGAAGTTTATTATAATTATCATAAGTACTGGGCCCCAAATTTTCACTGTAAGAAACCCAGAAGAAGAGAAATTGAATAAAATGTATCTATGGAATTATGACATACAGATTAAACTTGTATACATTCAGAAGCCATTTTGATTAATAACTATGAAAGAATTCCTATTTTTCTCAACACTTAAAATGCTTTTATTACATTTTAGTCAACATCATTACATTAGTTCAAATATTTACATGTTCAGTGTACAAAGTTACCAAGATCTTTCATCAGTATACTTATGCCAAAACTGCTCTTCCTCTTTCTACCATTCCTGCCTTTTACACACTGGTTGCTAAACTCAATTCTGCAATCAAATATCAATTTTTGCACATCACTCAGTATTATATATTTCCTTCTTCCTCTCTCTTTATATCTTCATATAGGTGGAATCATCTAATTAACTATTTTTCCTCTGAATTTTTTTCATATAACACAATGACTATTAGTTTCATCAAATTGCATAAAACTACAAGGTTTCGTCTTTTCATATAAATGTATATATTATATAACGTGTATACTGCTATTTCTGTATTGCCTATTGCATTTGTGCATATATGTTTATGTACATACATATAATACATTTTCTACATGCATTAATTTGTTGTTACTTAGGCTTCCATATCCTGACATCTCTAATTATTGCTGCAAAAAATAGGTTTGTTCTTTGCATAGAAAATATATAGGTATGCCTTTATATTTTGGGATCAGTGTTTTTGAGTTCTTGGGGGAAAATGCCCCAAAAAGTAGAATTACTTGGTAATATAGAAGGAAGCTATACTCTGAGTTTTTTGAGAAATTTCCATACTGTTTCTCATAGAGACTAACCAACCATAAATGAGGGTCCCTTTTCACCGCATTCTTGTCAAAACTGGTTGTTTCCTGCCTTAATTGATAGAGGCCATTCTCAGTGACATATACTGATATGTTATTGACATTATTATTTACATTTTTCTGTTAATAAATGAAATGAATTCCTTTTCATATACTGATGGACTGACCATCCACATGTCTTAATCTGGGAATGTATCTGAGAAATTTTACTTTGGAAAATTATCCAGAAAATGTTTCCATGAAGTGAATTTAAGTCATGATAATATGGAATAATATTTACTTATTGAGATGTAATTACAACTAAACAATTTAATTTTATAAATTATGACCTAATGTAATCAATCTTGACTACTAAAAGAAAGTCTCTCTTTTTATATATATATATATACATATATATATATATATACATATATATATATATATGGACCGGAGTGGTGGCACAAGTGGTAGGGCATTTACCTTGCACACAGCTAATCTAGGACAAACCTCAGTTCGATCCTCGGCTTCCCATATGGTCCCCCAAGCCAGGAGCAATTTCGAGAGCATAGCCGGGAGTAACCCCTGAGCATCACTGAGTGTGTCCAAAAACCAACCAACCAAACAAAAAAACGCCAAATACACTAAGTAAAAAATTGTCAAAAAGTGTCAAGAGCTCTGTTTGATTATTTGGAGTTTAATTTGTAAAATGATCTTCAACATCTACCATAACTATATTTTTATAAAAAAAACATGCCAATAATTTTATTTTTTTGTCTTTTTTTATTAAAACCATTGTGCTTTACAAAGTCTTTCGTAGTTAGATTTCAGATATACAATGAAAGTGGATCAATCCCACAACAATGTTGATCTCCCTCCACCAATATTCCCCAAGTGCATCCTATACCACCTCACCTGCTCCCAAGCCTGTCAATATTTTCAGTTTAGATTACTAAAGTTTTGGTCTCTTGATTTTATTGTTGTTCCCTTTGACCTGGGTATTTAGTTCTGTCACGTTTTTTTCACACCATCAATGCATCTGAGTAGCCATTAAATATAATAAAATGTATATTTACTTGGCTCCCTGATTGTCAAAACATACATGGTAGTTTGATCTATGCTGAATGGAGAGCATGGAGAATTAATCATCACACTATGCCACTATAGGTTGAGATTCAGTATAGTTGGGTGATATCAGCATATTGAGATGGACCAGAGGAACACATGAATAAAGAACTTAGAGAAAAGGTCTGAATCCACGTGGTTTATTTTCTTTATTTAATTTACTTTTACTATATTAAAGAAAATACAATTGGATTAAGAAAAAGAAATTCATTTATTTGAGTATTGATATGTCTCATCATGTCCAATTCATGTAAAAATATTGGCTTAATTTTTTATTGATCTCTGTTCCAATCAACTTTGATATAGGTCTCCAAATATTTGGCACAAAGTATATCATAGGTAGAAAGTGATTTTTTTAAGAACATGTGATATAGGACCAAAGCAATAGTACAGTGGATTGGGTGATTGCCTTACATGCAGCTTACTTGGCTTCAATCTTTAGCACCACATATAATCCCCTGAAAGTCAAGAGAGTTGATCCCTGAGCTCAAAGCCACACCAGGACTGATTCCTGGAGCTCACCTGAGTGTAGTCCTACCTCCACAAAAATGCAAAACAAGAGTGTGCTACTTATAAGAATTCATTTTGGGGGCCGAAGCGATAGAACAAAGGTAGGGCGTTTGACTTGCACACAAATGATGAGGAAAGACCCGGGTTCAATCAGGGACAGACCAGAGCCTGCCAGGAGGATTTCTGAGCATAAAGCCAGGAGTATTTCCTGAGCGCTGCCATGTGAGGCCCCCAAACAAAACAAAACAAAAGAATTCATTTTTGCATGTGTAATATAGTTTCCTAAAAGCTTGAAAGATAAATTACAAATTAATTAAAAACTTTATGTGCATAGGAAATACTTTTTATAGTTGTATTTCTTTGTTTTGCACTGCTTTGGACCACATCTTGATGTGTTCAGGGCTTATCCTTGATCTGTATTCAGGAACACTCCTGGTGGACTCAGGGGTACTTGAGAGGTGCCAGAGATTGTACTTGGGTCTGCTGCAATCAAAGAAAATGCCCTAGCTGCTTTTTCTACTGCTCTTTCCCCAATAGATTTATTTTTTTCAATTAGGGTAGTTTTGAATTTATTTATTTTATTTTATTTATTTATTTTTTTTGTGGTTTTTGGGTCACACCCGGCAGTGCTCAGGGGTTATTCCTGGCTCCAGGCTCAGAAATTGCTCCTGGCAGGCACGGGGGACCATATGGGACACCGGGATTCGAACTGATGACCTCCTGCATGAAAGGCAAACACCTTACCTCCATGCTATCTCTCCGGCCCCGAATTTATTATTTTATAGGAATCATTATTCATTATTGGTTTCATTATTTTATAGGCTTAGAGCAAGACAGTCTTCTTTAAATTTATCTTTGCTTTCATATTCCACAATGTCCAATAAATTATTTTAGACTTACTTTTGCTGAATGTATCCTTATTTTTATATTCTCAACACAATACAATAACCATTTTATAGCATATGGGAGCAATTGGGTTTTACAAATTATTCTGAAAGGGGTATGATTTGCAAAATTATGTCAAATTAAATATGTATTTCCATATGTTTCTACAAAACTATATATACATACATACTTGCTACAGAACCTTAAAACAAAAAGTTATAACTTATTTTTGAACATTATAAATAGCTATTTTTATAATCAAATTCTGATATATATTTTGTGGGCAAATAAATGTAAGAAAAAATTAAACATAGTGATTCCTCTTCAAACTACATTTTAGAGTTGTACTAAATCAATTGAATTAGATTAGTTGAGAAATTTTGTACGAATTGATTTTTCATTTTAGAAAATAAAATATTTTTTTATTTTTAGAAAAGAAGAATCAATAGAAAGCTGTATTGTTAGCTAAAAGTTGATATTGGTAAATTATTTCTTCTATGTACTTTGCTCAAGTTAAGTTCTTTGGAGCCCTGTTCCAGAATGGCCGGGGTAAAGAAATTAACACAGAGATTTTTAATTTTGGAAATATGTTTTTTTGCTTTAAACATTTTAATGTATTTTATTAGAATTTTATTAAAACTTTTGAACCTGTTGCTTAGCCTTATTTTATATTTATTTTCAAATATTCTGGTTACTGTCTTTGTTTAGTCTCTCATTTCTCCTTTCTTTTTTTTTTTTTTACTTCTTTTTAGAATGGGTAAGGCGATGTTGTTAATATGTATACCTCCTTTCTCATCAATGTTCCACTTACTTCTTTTTAGAATGGGTAAGGCGATGTTGTTAATATGTATACCTCCTTTCTCATCAATGTTCCACTATGTTGCAGTAGTTTTATCTTTATTAATGTACTTGAACTGGTATTTCTTCATATCAGTTTTCATATGAACAAAATTCTATTTCACAATCTTCTCGATTCACAGTCACATACCAACAATATAAAAAGGTATGACCTGGGGCCAGAGGTAGAATGTTTTCCTTGCATGCAGAAGGATGGTGGTTCGAATGCCGGCATCCTATATGATCCCCTGAGCCTGCTGGGAACAATTTCTGTGCGTAGAGCAAGGACTAACCCCAGAGTGCTGCCAGGTGTGACCCAGGGGGAAAAAAAAAGAATGACCTAAAATTTGACTAGGTTATTTTTGCAGTAACAAAATTATACTCATCTCATACCACACTTGTAACCTGGGAAACAGAAACTTAAGCTCATTTTTGTTTACTTTCGGTGATCCAAATTAAATTGGTTAGAAAGGACCTTCAGTGGATGCTGGAGGAAAGCTTTGATTAATAGAAAGAATTTCTTTTTGCACTCCGGAATGATTAGATTTCAGAACTGAGACTATTGTGTGGTGCTTCTCTTTATTATTGTAGTGCTCATTGAATATTTAATTTGACATTTCTTTTTATATTGTTGTGGTGTTTCAATTACCTTTTTCATCTCCTCTCTCAAACTGAGGTTGATAGCCTCTAGAAGGACTCTGCCCATTTTCAGCATATTTTATTTTTTATTTTTTTTCTTATTTTTACCCCATTCTATTGCTTTTCTTTCCTTCAAACAAAACCACATAACTCGATTTATCTAGCTCAGCCTCTCAAATAGAGGGATAAACAAGGGAGGGTACCAGGACCAAACAGATATAGGATCACTAATAGTAAGCTAGACAAAGAGGGGACCACCTACTCTAGCAGCCCAGGGGGTGTGATGGGGGATATAGGTTGCAGAAAGGGAACGGGGAAAAGGGGAGGACAAATTTGGTGATGAGTATTCCCCTGATTCAATGTTGATATGTACCTAAAATACTGCTCTGAAAGATATCTAAGCCATTATGATCAAAATAAAAATCAAAAAAAAATTAGGGGTAAGGAAAAAAAATAGAAAGAATTTAGAACAAAATAAAAAAAGAAAAATACTTAATTTTTTATAAAAGAGATTAATGCTTTCATTAAATGCTTTAAAATAATTTTCTCTTATAATTGCTATTTTTTTTTATAATTTTTATACATTTTTAAATTTTTTTTTGGTTTTTCGAGCCACACCCATTTGATGCTCAGGGGTACTCCTGGCTAAGCAGTCAGAAATTGCCCCTGGCTTAGGAGACCATATGGGATGCAGGGGGATGGAACCGAGGTCCTTCCTTGGCTAGCACTTGCAAGGCAGACACCTTACCTCTAGTGCCACTTTGCCAGCCCCAATTTTTATACTTTTTAAAATTTTAATTTTAATTTTTAAATTTTTTATAATTGCTGTTATAATTTTCTCTTATAATTCTCTTATAATAGTTTTATAATTGCAGATGTATATACATTTTTACTTAAACATGTATGTATCTAACATAATCAAGACATTTTTTTAAGTTTTAATAATATCTTTATTTAAGCACCATAATTGCAAACATGTTTGTATTTGGATTTCAGTTATAAAAAAGGACACCTCCCTTCACCAGTGCAACTTTCCCACCACCAATGCCCCCATCTCCCTCCTTCAGAAAATATTTTTAAGTGGCTGAAATATATATATGAAAAAGCCCTAAAGATCTCTGATATAATAGAGTTAATAATTCTGTCAAGGAAAACAAAATAAGTAAAAAAGAACACTTAGTATAATATATTCAGATTTGATGTCTTTGAGAATTGGGAATCTAGGAAAGAAAAAGAGGGTATTCATGTAATTTATATATACTGCTTGAATATCTTCATTACTATAAAGGCATTTTGAAAAGCCCTTTTTGAGGAAATGTGAATGAAGAGGTGAAAAGGAGGTAGAAAGTGATCTAATTAGTTCTCTGCTGCAGAAAGTATGCAAGTAGTATTTTAATGAAGACTCTAAAACACAAGTATGACTTCAATGCTTGTGAAACAGCATGGAGAACAACATGACATAAATTAAAAAGAACAGAAGTAAATCATTTATATTGGAGCTATAAAAGGCTCTAGGAAATTTAGGCCATTGTAAGGCAATATAAAGAGTTGGGTATGGTGCGGCAGCATATATTTAGAGCTGTGTGAAACTATACCCTTAAAATATGCACAGACATTCTGTTGTAGAGCATTTGTTGTGCATGTGTGAGACCCTGGTTTTTATTTCCAGAACTTCAAACACACACATGATTAATATCTACATATATTATCTGCAAAATCAACATAACCGCAAAAGTAAACAAGCAAGCATGCAAGCAAAAAAAATCCACTAGGAATTCACTGGCTATCTTGAAATAAAAGTGACAACATAAGCAACTTCTATTTTACAGTTTTTATAACTCTTACCTGGACTTATTTTGCACTCAGGGATCACTCCTGATTGCACTGGGGGACTATATTTGGGTATAGGATCAAACTCTGGTTAACCATATTCAAGGTAAGCACTCTACCTATTGTGCAACTTTTTAAATTATCATCTGGAAACCAGGGATGTATCTCATAACAATAGAGAACAGTGTGTGTGTGTGTGTGTGTGTGTGTGTGTGTGTGTGTGTGTGTCAGAGGCCCTGATTTGATACTAAGCTCAAATAGTTATCTCAACGCTGCTTTCAGTGAACCTACCTCCCAAGCATCTTTTGCTGTGTCCTCTGCCACAGGTGGCTAACTTAAAGTGGTTAAATAGAAGAAGATGAAGTGATGATTGAATCCTCTAGAATATAACAGAAAATAAACAAATAAAAGTAAGACAGTTACTTGTCAATAGGTAAATGAAGAGAACATTTTATTTTGGATAGAGTGGTAGATTGATAGGAGAATCAAAATTTAACTTAATGATAAAAATTCAAGTATTGAGTTAATTAACAAAATGTCCTATGGTTGTGTTTAGTTACATTTCTCAAGCATTTATTTTAGACAAACAACTTGGCATTTACTCTGAGTCCCCATGATGTCCTAGGATAGTATGACTGGGTAAAGCAAAGAGAGAGAGGATGGGATATTTAGTCTATGAAATTACTCTATCTGTTGGTCAGAATATGGGAAAACGGGTACTGGTAGATTGCTCTAGCCGGTAGGTTTCATATGTATCCCCAAAAGTCACCACATTGAAGTTCTTGAGCACTCAGAATTGTTACTTTTTTTGGGGGGGGGGCACACCCGGCGATGCTCAGGGGTTACTCCTGGCTGTCTGCTCAGAAATAGCTCCTGGCAGGCACGGGGGAACATATGGGACACGGGGATTCGAACTAACCACCTTTGGTCCTGGGACTGCTGCTTGCAAGGCAAACGCCGCTGTGCTATCTCTGCGAGCCCAGAATTGTTACTTTTTTTTTCTAAAAAGTGTGTATTTTATTTTATTTTATTTTTATTTAAACACCTTGATTACATACATGATTGTGTTTGGGTTTCAGTAATAAAAGGAACACCACCCATCACCAGAATTGTTACATTTTATCTGAAGTAAAAACCTAAAACTTTGACAGTTTATGTGGAAAAAACTACAAATTCAATGCTCTTCAATTTTTGAAATAGTGATTTATTCAAGGAAACATTAGTTATGTTGGATCTCTAAGGTTACTTTCCAACTTTAAATTCTGATTCTCAACTTATAAGAATAAAGATTCAAGAGGCAGGAGCGAAGCACAACAGTAGGGCATTTGCCTTGCACACAACTGACTGGGACTGACCTAGGTTTGATCCCATGTATCCCATATGATCCCCAGAGCCTTCCAGGAGCAATTTCTGAGTGCAGAATCAGAAGTAACTTCTGAGTGCTGCTGGGTATAGCCCAACACAAATCCAGAAACAACAACAGAACTAAACTAAAAAAAGGAATAAAGATTCAAAATGAAGTGGACTAATTTATGGATGACTCAAAAACCAAACAATTCTAATTGAACTTCAGGGTTTATAGGGTAGATTCAGGGCATTAGGTGACCTTCTTCCTCACCTTTTTGTATTAGAGATACACAATAATGTATCTGTCCATTTAAACAACTATATAACAAACAATATTAGAATTTTAAAAATTGTTTTCCTTTTCTCAAATAAGAAATGTACCATGACCATATTTCTTAGAATAAAGTTGCCAATTTTTATTATTAAAATTGCAAATTCATGTGTTTTGGATGAAATCATTTCTGATAACTTTATGAACAATACAATTTTACAGATGGGGGCAACTGGTAGTACTCTGGACTTACTCCTGATTCTGCACTCATGGATCACTATTGTAGCTATATTTGATTCCATATAAAAGAGCAAAGGTCAGCCATACATAATGACATGATTTAATCTCTGTACTATCTCTCTCTCTCCCATGAAATTGTAATTTTGTGAAACATGATCATTTGTTGAAAATTTCAGTACTATACTGTTACTTGAGATTGTTTTGTAGAAGACATTAGGAAAGAATATGACAGACATTCAAACATCCCCAATTGCTATTACAGATTTTGTTTAAGAATAAACAATTATGGTGTACCCAAAAATGTTTCATGTTTTTGCAATACTATAACAATTTGAATAATTCAACACATTTTGGAGCCATGAGAGTGGCAAAACAATCATGTTTAAATCTAAGTTGTATCCTTAAGAAAGAGAGGAAAGGTATAGGCATAAGGGAAGGAAAAATGAATAAGGAAAAGAGAAGATTATAAGAAAAAATGTAAGAGAAATAAGAGAAAAAGAAAAATATATAAAGGATAAAATGTATAAGAAACAAACTTGTAATCAGGTCCAATTTTTAAACATAGATTAATATTAAATGCATAGTAAGAAATTGTCAAGTACAGGATGTTATAAACACTGATGAATATAAAAATTCATCCCAATTTTATGTTGTATTTTGCCTTATGTTAAACTATATATAATATTGCTTAAGAAAATAGCCAACATTAAATATTATTTGGATTGTTGATTTATTTAATTCGGTGGAAGTATGAAGTGGCAATAGCAAGGGGTTTAAAGATAAGTTAAATTAATTCAGTGCATAAAATATTTAGGAATTCATACTGGAGATCTTTCCCTGCCATTAAAGCTAAAGAGATCAAAGAAAGTTTGGATATTTCACTTTATAACAGTTAGCATCCAAAATCATATTCAATGAAAACTTAGTGGTTTTCACTTACTAAATATCATGTCTCAAAGATGTCAATTTTTTTAGTTTTTGTTTTTTGGGCCATACCTGGTGAAGCTCATCAAAGATGTCTTAATAATAAGTTGTTGTTTCAATTTGGTAATATATAGTTGATAATCATTTCAGAAAATTTATGATACTCAAGTTACTCAAAGAAAACAAACCCTATCTCAATAGTTATTTTCATAATTATATTAATATCAACCTATATTTTAAATAAAATAGGAATCATTCTAGTAAATTAATCAATTAATACATTCTTTTAAAATGTTATGAAAAATATTTAAATTTCTAATCTAAATACAATGAAGTTATATCTTAAACAGTGTTCTCATATTAATTGTGTAGCAAAGACTTATGAAATTCTCACAACATAGTTACTTACAAACTGGCGTAATAGTTTGTATTTTTACATCATAAGATTTACATAATTATGTTTATGAATACATGCCTTTTCGTATAAATTACATTTTTGTGTTTTTAGTTTACTTTTGTTGTGTTCCAAGTAGTGAATCATAAAATCAATTTAATCTTCTCCTAAGATTGTGTAAAGTGTTTTGAGCTTTATTATATATATATATATATATTTTTTGGTTTTTGGGCCACACCCATTTGACACTCCTGGCTATGCACTCAGAAATTGCCCCTGGCTTGGGGGGACCATATGGGACACCGGGAGATCGCATCCGTCCTATGCTAGCGCTTGCAAGGCAGACACCTTACCTCTAGCACCACCTTCCCGGCCCCGAGCTTTATTATTTTTAAATAGCTATTTTATATTTGACTTCGTAGAATTTCCATTTTACTTTATAAACTTTATGTGTAATACTTAAGTGATATACATACCCACATTTACTAAATAAAATACTTAGATTCATGCATCTTTTAAGTAAAGTATATCACTTATTTGGACTGTAAAAGGAAAAAGAAAATACAAGAACAAGCTTTTCAAAGATAAAAAGAAAGTGCTTCTTACAAAGAATAGTTGTATCTGCTATCCTACTTTTTCTGTACTCTTTGATTCTTACCTCATTATGCTAGCTCAGAATTCTAAATATAATACTTAAATGTTTTATAACACATCTGAAAAATGTTTTATGACATCTCCAATTTATTTTTTTGTAACTGCCCATTACTTTACATTTTTTGTAAATATCCTTGATCCTAATTAATGTAGTACAACTAAATATGGACTTCAAAAACTAATAACTAGGGCCAGAGCAGTGGCACAAGTGGTAAGGCATTTGCCTTGCCCGTTCTAGCTTAGGACGGACCACAGTTCGATCTCCCAGCGTCCCACATGATCCCTCAAACCAGGAGCAATTTCTGAGCTCATAGCCAGGAGTAACCCCTGAGCATGTCCAGGTTGTGGTCCAAAACCCCAAAACAAAACAAACACACAAAAAGATCTAATAATTATATTATCTAATACCATTTTGTTTCTTAGAACATGAATTTTGTCATTTGTATAAGGTATATACCAAGTACCTAGCTCATAGAATTTCTTGAAAACCATTAATATTTGTTTTTATTGTTCTTGAAACAATTAGAACAACTAAAGTAATCTAAAAATGAGAAAAATAGAAGTATCCTGAAATAAAAATTTGTTTTTTTTTAAAGACCTTAAATGGGAGCGCAGTGATAGGGTGTTTGCCTTGAACCTTGGCTGACCTAGGACAGATCGCAGTTCCATACCCTAGTGTCCCAAATAATCTTCCAAGCCAGGAGCAATATCTGGTAGCATAGCCAGGATTAATCCCTGAGAGTCACCAGGTGTAGCCTCAAAAACAAAAACAACAAAAACAAAGGAGAAGACCTCAGTTAATATTATTTGCCATCAATTAGAAGATAGTATAAAGAAAAAAAATTGAAATGATATTTTGTTAAAGAGAATTATTTTACTTTCATTTTAATTATATGTTTTTTAAAGTATGGTTATGGTAAAATTATTAGTATAGGCTTTTACATTAAAATGATTCATCATGTTTTCAGTGAAAATATTCAGAATACCTTGAAAAATGTCAAATAAGAAGTTTAAGAACTGTTTTTTATTTGACAAAAGGTTATGGGTAAAAGAAATTTTGATAGCAGTGTCATTCTTTTGTCATAATTTTTATTCAAATGATTAGATTTCTTTTAATCAAATGAAAGTATAGAGCAATTAATGTTAAAAAGTTTCAATTATTTCCAGACTAAATAGCATTTAGAATTTCATTAAGATAAAAGATAGATAGCATCAATGGCTCTAAGAATGTATGTTAATTCATATTTTATGTTATAATAAATTCATAAGAAGAAAATATCTTATGAAAAATCATAGACTATGAATCAATTAACCACTAGTGGTCCCAGAAAATAGTCATATAAATAAGATTCATGTATCCTTACCAAATTTTTATAACATAGAAGCAGAAAATTGTAAGAGATTATTTACAAAATTTTTCTCCATGCTTTTAATTATATTTCCTGTAATAGCTGTTTGATATTTAATTCAATGGCATCACACTTGGTAAAAAGAAATGTCAAAGAAAATTGTACTTTTGCTTTGATGTATTCTGACCTCTACAAATTGTTTGGGAAATTTTGATTTAAAAATATCTCCTTACTTTCTTCTTATTATTTTACTCTAGTTTCCATTTTTAATTAATTATTCACATATCAATTTATTTATTTGGAGGCCACATCTGGTGGTTGCAGAGTTTACTCTTCACTCTGATATTTGGACAAGTTGATGGCAGGATGAAATTCAGAGCTTACAACAGTATTCTTTCAATGACTCTACTAATTTTTTGTTTATTTTTTTCCCTTGAACTATTGTTACTGTCACTTGACTCAAGAATATTGTCATTGTCCCAATCAGAAATTAATTGGCAGAAAGTGTCATGAATATGATTGTGTGAAAGGTTGTAGCAAGTTTTTATTAATACTGGTACAAACTGCATTAACAATTTTATCATATCTCTTCTGGTTTTAGGGTGGCTGAGTAAATTATATTTTATTAACACCAACAATCAGTTATTTTACACCAATGTGTAAACCAAAAGGACTTACTAATATAGCCCATTCTTGGAGATACCTGCTTCAAATTTATATCCAAAGCAACAAGAACAGTGCAGTTAACCTAAAATATGGTGGTAATAGCTAATAACCTAAAATATGGTGTATCCTGGTTCAACCCTGTACTTACTTACTGATATCAAACTTGACAAAGAATTATTCATTTTGATATTATACTTCTCTTCTGTTTTCAGTTTATTCTGAATTATTCATACTGTAAGGGGTCCTTTTTCAGTTTGGTATCCACATCTACCTCTCATATATTTTTATGGTTCATTTGCCAAGCCAATTACATTTAAATATCAGATGATCAGTAGTAGTAGACTACCAAGTTCAGTGATGATGATAAAATTCTTTTTCTTTCCCATTTTGACTTAAAGTTATTTGTAGTTTCCTGAACAATTTTGCCTGGTAGCAAACCTCTTGCCTTGGTTTTCTTTCTGAGGCCTCAATAATTTAAATATTCTTTCATTTGATATAATCCGAAATTCTCTCTAGGTATCTTTACTATTTAATCTCCTTTTTGGGAGTCAGAAAGATATACTACAATAGTTTGTTTCCCTTGCACACAGCTGACCTAGGTATAATCCCTGAAATCTCATATGTTCCCACAATCTCTGCTAAGAAATATCCCTGAGCCAGACAGAGTAAGCACTGACCAGTTGCCTGTGTCTAAACACCTCCTGTCCACCTCTCAAAAAAACTATTTGAATTTGTATATGTATACTATTTTAATTTTAGATAATTTTTTCTTGAGTGTGGTGGTTATACTGTTCTGTCTCTCAAGTGGAATTTAGAATCCTAGCATAATCCCCCGTGTTATTTGGACAATAAAGGATTTTATTTTATTTAGTGCCAGATTATACAATGCTTTTTGGGCTTTCCAGTGCTGAAAATTGTCTGGGACTCCTAACATTGTTCAGTGTCTCTAGGGACTGTAGTATTTTACGGGTGAGAGAGATTTCCCAGAGCTTCACTCAGAAATGCTGTGGGGATTATATAGTATGAGGAACTGAATTGTGGTTTTCCACATACACAAGCCCCTTATTCCATCTACTATCTTTCTAGTCCTAAGATTACCTAACCTTGTTGTATCTTACGGTCCTAACTGTAAGATGGGATCAAGATATAGTTCTAACTGTATACTCTGTAGGCAGAAACTCCAGTTTTGAAATCCTTCACTGTATGGTATTCTGAGCACTAGTGGAATGGTATTTAGAAAGCCAAAATCAGCCTCTGGGTAACACCAGATGTGGACCCCAAACCAAAAGAATCAAATACAGTTCGTTTCATGTCGCTGAAATGTCTGGATGAGTTGTAGGGCTGTGTCTTCCAGGTTGCTTATTCTCTTTTTTCCTTCACTCAATCTTTTGAATTCTCAGTTGTATTTTTTTTCAGTTCTATTACTGTTTTCTCTACCTCTGTAACTTCTTATTGAGTCACTCTTACATTATTCTGTTCATCCATTCATCTTTTTAGTAGAATTAGCATCTTATGGTACTTACTTTGAATTCTTCTTATTAGGAAGACTGTAAATACCATTTTCATACTTCAATAATTTTAAGAAATTTGACTTGTTCTTTCTTTTTGGATACTTTCCTCTGTCTTTCTATTATTCCAAATCCACTTTGCCTCTTTCTTTATATTAGTCACCTCTATTAACTCCCTTGGTCTGTAAGAATTACCATGTGTCCTGAAGAGTCCAAAAGCAAAGTCCATCATGGGCAACTGACTACATACTCCAGGTATGTTTCCTGAGTGGGTTGTATCTGACTTCACACTGTCAGTGTGTCATAGTGTGTGGGCTGATGACCTGACTGTAGTCAGATGCAATATTATGTGCTCTTGGGCAATATTGTGGGCCCATGGAGACAGAATTACTTTGCCCTATGCAACAAGTAGGTAGAGAGCTTACTTGACCCAGTCACATAAGTAGAATTAGTGTTATTTGGACAGTTTGGAGTATTAGTGTCAGTTTCTATTACAGTTAATGGCTCTTTTTTT
The DNA here is from genome assembly GCF_024139225.1 of Suncus etruscus. Taxonomy (NCBI): domain Eukaryota; kingdom Metazoa; phylum Chordata; class Mammalia; order Eulipotyphla; family Soricidae; genus Suncus; species Suncus etruscus. The sequence continues at coordinate 39,453,070 of NC_064852.1, forward strand.
TTTCGTTTTGGTTTTTGAGCCATACCCGGTGACGCTCAGGGATTACTCCTGGTTATGGGCTCAGAAATCCTTCCTGGCTTGGGGGACCATATGAGACGCCAGAGAATCGAATCGCGGTTCGTCCGAGACTAGTGCCAGCAAGGCAGATGCCTTACCGCTCCGCGCCACCACTCCGTCCCCAACATTTAATGATTTTTGGTTATATTACAAGCTAATATATTTTATCACAGGACTCACCTGAAGCCTTTAGGAGATTGGGGGACTTGAGAGATTCTAATATGTTCCCAAATTGTTAGCATGTTACAGGAAATTTCCACAATGGCAGCCACCTGTATTACTGAATTCAGATTTCTCCCAGAAGTTTTTTACTTATTTAAGCAGGTTCCATAAAGTTAGTAAATAAAATCCTATCAGTTGTTATGCATATCCTTCAAACCATAATGTTATTAGTCTCTAGATAAGTTGAGTCCAAAGATTCTTTAATGATATATTCTCTAATTCCTGTAGATCTTCCATCCTCCTCAGATTTCTGTCAGTTGTCAATGTTGGTAATTTAGAAATCCATATGTGTAATGTAATCCTGAAAAGTTAATGTGGGAGAAACACTCACACTTGTTTTTTAAGAATAAATTTGAATAGTCACATTTCCTCCTGACTGAAAACATTCACACTGGGGACTTGGTATATTCCGTGATATGGTACTAGATGCGTCATTTTTCCTGTCAGGTTTGGTTCTGTCCTCTCATGCTTTGTTGTGAGATTCTCCTGTTTTTCAGATTTGTTTCTTGCTAATTATTCCACAAGTAATTATAGATTTTTGTTAAGAGAAGAGATCCTAATTTCAATTAAGTCTCATTGTACTTTGTAGACTCTAGGAGAGTATTGCATATGCTATTTTTTATTAATAATTTTTATTTTGACCAAAGTGGATTACAAATCATTTACAGTAGTATTTCAGGTACATAGTGACATTGAATCAGGGGCATTTCCACCACCAATGTTGTCCTCCCTCTACCCCTGTTCCCAGCATGCATTCCATATCGCTCCTCCTTTGCCCCCTCCACCCCAGGGCTACTAGTATATAAGTGGTCCCTTCTTCTAGCCTGTTGTAGATTGGGTATCAATTCTGTTGTAGTTGGCTTTGGATTTGATGTTCAAGTTTAATCAAGTTTTTATTTCTAGTCAATGTTCATACTGTTTGGTCTTGGTGCCCTCCATTATTTCCTCCTCAGTTTGTGAGGCAGAACAATATGGTTCAATGCTATTTTTGAAGAAAAAAAGAATAAATTATAGAAACTCATCAATAAGTATCAGAAGGGTGATTTAATTAGGAAAGTAAATCATAGAAATCACAGATAATAAGTACCGAATTGTGTATTGTTTCCTTAAATATTTTTTATTTATTAGAGTGTAATTTTAGCTTCTGCTTCACATCTGATCTTCCAAGGACCAGGAATCTTATTATGATGAAACCACCTTTAACACAATTTTTTACTTAGATTGGTGTTTATTCAAGCAGTACATAAACATTATCAATTGTGTTTCTCAGGACAAAAATATAAGCTTTATTTCTCTAAAATCTAAAATGTAGCAAATAGCACTTTGTCCAGAGTTGTCACAGGAATTAGTGAAATAATAAGGAATTGTCATGTCCATTTCCTAAGAACCGAGTTTTAGTTGTCAGCTTTTCTTTAACAAAAACTTCTCAATGATGCCTTTGAAGAGGCCTTTTATTGACATGACAACCAATAATTTTATTAGATATGGAATTCTTACATGTTAAGAATGTTATTTTACTTTAATCTAGAGGCTAATACAAATCTGTTATGGGGATGAGGAGCAGTACAATGTAAGATCAACTAGAATTTTAACTGGATCTATTTCACAGAGTAGAGCAAAATATAATGTTTTGGGTAAATATATACAAACAGGATTATCAAAAATATTAAATGGACAACTGGGAATTAGAGTATTGTTCTTTATTTCATATATAAAGAAACATTGTTAAAACAATGTAATGGCATTAATAATGAAATCCAATATTTGATTCTCTGTTTTCTTAGCCTTTTTTTTTGTTTGTTTTTGGGTCACACCCAGCCATGCTCACGGGTTACTCCTGGCTCTATGCTCAGAAATCGCTCCGGGATTTGAACCACTGACTTCTGCATGAAAGGCAAACACCTTACCTCCATGCTATCTCTCCAGCCCCATGCTTTTTTTTTTTTCATTCTACTCTTACTACTCTTTTTCACCTTTGGGTTTTGAACATGCCATCAGCAATTCCAGCCACAGCTATTATTATTGTGATGCCACGTTCACACACTAGGCCTCTAAAATTTCTGTTCAATACACCTAGCAATTATGATAACTCAATTTCTTGAATCTTTAACTTCACAAACAGCTATGGCAAATGCTTAGTCCTTTAAGGAGCACATAAAAATAAAAAGAGCATTTTTAAATAAGGTAAATCTTTCATATAGTTCCAAGAATATTTATTTTGATTTCTAAATAGAAATGTAGGGAGATTGATATAATCTTTTGTGGCCCAATTGACACCTGCCGCTATATTCAAAAGAAAATATCTAGGGCCCGGAGAGATAGCACAGCGGTGTTTGCCTTGCAAGCAGCCCATCCAGGACCAAAGGTAGTTGGTTCGAATCCCGGTGTCCCATATGGTCCCCCGTGCCTGCCAGGAGCTATTTCTGAGCAGACAGCCAGGAGTAACTCCTGAGCACAGCCGGGTGTGACCCAAAAACCAAAAAAAAAAAAAAAAAAAAAAAAGAAAATATCTAGAGATAAATTTTAAATCTGTTGTTGATAAAATAATTTTGGGGAAAAGATCTATTATTTTATTTTTGACTAGACAAGAAATAATTATCTTTAACAAACAAAATTTTCCTCTTTCAAAAACAGATAAATAGTTCTGTTTTTAATTTATAAATCCATAATGCAGCCAGGCTAAAGCCCAATCCTAAAGTCCTTCTTTTTATGCAAATATAGCTTAATTGGCCTCATTTGAAGCGGCATATTGTCTTCTCTTAATTATCTAGCATATATCCACTAAAAGCAAGATTTTTTAGTAAATGTTTTCTCAGTGATAAACATCAACACCTCAAGCAAACAATTACTTTTATGGTTAGTTTCATTTCCCCACTCATTTTAAACTAATTGATATAGCTCACTTATATGTTCAATTTAAGATGATCCTAGCATTTAATAAAGAGTTCAGAAATTAGTGAATCCCGCTTTAAGATTCTATCATCAGTTCTTGTTATTAGAAATTTATCATTTTCAAGAGAAGTTATATGCTTAAATGTCAAGGCATAAAATTAAGTGACATTTGTTTGTTTTTGATGGTAGTTGGGTGTGCTCAGAGGTCCCTTTTCCTAATATTTTTATGTATTTTTCATAAAAACTAACATTTTTATATAAAACTAAGCAACAAGCTGGCTATACAAACCCTATGAATTTTCTAAGGCAAACGGAAAATTAATCAACGATTTTTTTAGACATGAAATCATACAAACCTCTCAAATAAATCCCCTTGCCTTCAAACATAAATCAGACTCTAGAATGGGTTTGTGACCCAAATCCAAACTTCTCTTTCCACTCTATCATTAATATAGGATAATTTTATTTAATTCATGATTAGGTAACAATGTTTGCATCATTTCTTCAATTTTCTTTTTGCTAGTCTTGTGTAAAGTGTATACTGTGCTCTATGTGACAGTTTGGTAATTATACTAATTCCTGATGCATTCTGGACCATTTTAACAAAAGACATTTATTCATAGTTGGAGGTTATTTTACTTATTTTTAATTTTAATTTTTAAATATTTATTTAAGCACCATAATTAAAATCATGATTGTAGTTGGGCTCCAGTGCAACATTTCCACCACCGATGTCCCTGATCTCCCTCCTTCCCATCCCTTCTGTATTCGAGACAGGAGTTCTACTTCTCTCATTTATTAACATTGACATGCTAGTTGTTAGTGTGGTTATTTCCCTAACAATATCTTTGTGGTGAGCTTCATATTGTGAGATGGTCCCCTTAACTCTATTGTCTCTGGGGTTATTACAATACTGACTTTACATTTTTTTTAAAAAAAAACTCATAGATGAGTGAGACTATTCTGTGTCTATTTCTCTCCCTCTGACTTCATCTCTCCCGACGACTGCATAATATTTTATCGTGTATATGTACCACAGTTTCTTTAGCCATTTATCTGTTGAAGGGCATCTTAGTTGTTTCCAGAGTTTGGATATTGTAAACAGTGCTGCAATGAATATAGGTGTGAGGAAGGGACTTTTGTATGGTAATTTGTGTTTCTAGGACCTCGATGCAAACCTATGGCATGTGTGCCAGTGGTGGCACGCAAAGGCCTTGCAGCTGGCACGTGGGAAGATCCGCAATTAAGATATGTGGCATGGCAGGAGGCGAGTGTGCGGGTGTCTGCTTTGCAGTTCACCTGTCATCAGGGCAGGACTGGCCATTGGGAGGACCAGGCTTTGTGCGGCAGTTTAGGTACTCGGGCTCAAAAAAGTTAGAGTGGTATAGCTGGTTCATATGGGAGCTCAATTTCCAGTTCTTTAAAGAATCTCCGTATTATTTTCCATAAAGGCTGGACTAGAAAGCAGTCCCATCAACAGTAAATAAGAGCTCCTTTCTCTCCACATCCCTGACAGCACTGCTTGTTCTCATTATTTGTGATGTGTGCCAATCTCTGTGGTGTGAGATGGTACCTCATAGTTGTTTTGATTTGTATCTCCCTGATGATTAGTGATGTGGAGCATTAATTCATGTGACTTTTGGCCATTTGTATTTCTCTTTGAGGAAATATCTGTTCATTTCTTCACATTTTTTGATGGGGTTAGTTTTTATTTTTCTTGTGAAGTTCTGTCAGTTCCTTGTATATTTTGGATGTTAGCCTCTTATCTGATGGGTATTGGGTAAAATAAAATAGGACATGCAGAAATAGAAACACATACCCTGCTCATGGATTGGCAGGATTAACATCATTAAAATAGCAATACTCCCCAAAATATTGTACAGATGTAATGCAATCCCTCTAAAAATACCCAAGATATTCTTCAAAGAAGTGGATCAAACACTTCTGAAACTTATTTGCAACAATAAACAACTAAAGATAGGTACAGAAATCCTTGGGAAAAGTAATATGAGAGGCATTACTTTCCCTAATTTTAAATTGTATTACAAAGCAATAGTTATCAAAACAACATGGTATTAGAATGAAGACAGATCCTCAGATCAGTGGAATAGACTTGAGTATTCAGAGAATGTTCCTCAGACATAAAAATCAACTAATCTTTGATAAATAGGGAAGAAATACAAAATATAAGGAGGAAAGCTTCTTCAACAAGTGGTGTTGGCATAACTGGTTAGCCACTTGCAAAAAAGCAAACTCGGACTCCCAGCTAATGCCATGTATGAAGGTAAAATCCAAATGGATTAAAGACCTTGATATCAGACCTGAAACCATAAGTTTTATAGAACAACATGTAAGTAAAACACTCCATAACATTGAGACTATAGGTATCTTCAAGGAAGAAACAACACTCTCCAAACAAGTGGAAGCAGAGTTAAACAGATGGGAATATATTAAGCTGAGAAGCTTCTGCACCTCAAAATAAATAGTGCCTTGCATACAAGATTCACCCACTGAATAGAGCTTATTTTAAAGAGAAGTTTGTTAGGTCCTTGGAGTCTGGAAGTGTGTATACTGGGTGTGGTATGGAATATGTGCATTGGAGACCATTATTGAAAATATCATAAATCACAAAACCTCCCTCAATTAAAACTAGTAATTATTGAAAAACAGTTCAATAAGTGTACAATAATTATAATGATAAAAATCTAATTATTGAATAATAGTTGGAGTACTTATTTAATAATAGTTCCCCACTATATTAATGGATTTTTATACTTATTTAAATAATTGTGATTTTAAAAATTACTTGTAGTTGTGTTTTCAACATAGTGTTTAAAAACCAATCTCATCAACATTATCAACTTCTTTCACCACTGTTCCCAAAGTCCATCCCATACCACCACTACCCATCACAGCCTGCCATTATAATCACAACCATTTATAATTTTGTTTGTTAAAGGTTGAATTTCACTATTTCATTGTTGTTGACTCTGGCTTGCATATTTAGTTCTGTCCTTTCTTAACACCAGTAATGCATCCATGTCCCCTCAGCCTTGTCCTCATTATTTTAATTTATCTTTCTACTCCTCCACTCATTGTCTTTTCTTCTTTTCACTGTATTCTGGCCAACAGTGTTCTCAACAACCTTCATTTAAACCATGGCTTTCAGGCTAAAACAAGAGCACAGTGGTATGGTGTTTGCCTTGTAAGTGGCTAACCCAGGATGGACCAGGTTTTAGTTCCTGGCACCCAATATGATCCCCCCGGGCCTGCCAGAGTGATTTCTGAGTGCAGCACCAGTAACCCTGAGCACTGCCAGGTGTGGCTCAAAAACAAAAACAAACAAACAAACAAACAAAAAATATTGCTTTTCTTCATGCAGTTATTTTAAATTAAACATATAAGTATCAGCCTGTATTTTATCCTCTTCTTCTGGTTTACGCAATATCTTCTAGTTCTATCTATGCCAGAGTAAATTGTATAATTTTATTATTCCTTATATATCTATGTATTATTCCATTAAATATATGTTCCTCATCTTCACAATATTCTCATTTGTTATTGGACACCTAGGTTGATTCCAACTCTTAGCTGTTGTACTAAGTTCTGAGATAAATAGTGGTGTGTATTGAAGGTTTTTGTTCGTACTGGGGATAAATTTCCAAGAGTGGGGTTACTGAGTTTACTGAATACTCTCCATATCATTTTCATAGTTTGTATTAGAAAGCATTTCCACCAACAGTAGATGAGAGTTTTTTTTAACCACATCCCCAACAACACAAATTGTTTCCAAGATTTTAATATGTGTAATCCTCACTTGTATAAAATGTTATCTTATTGACATCTTGATATCAACTTCTCTAATAAGCGATGATGAGCATTTTTCCCTGTTGGTCTTCCAACAGAGGCGTCTGTTCATTTCTCATCTCCATTTTGTATGATGTTTTTAGGTTTTGAGGGCTTAACATTTGTGTGTACTTTTTTTTTATTCTTTTTTTTTTATTTGGTGTTTTTTGGGTCACACTCGGCAGTGCTCAGGGGTTACTCCTGGCTCCATGCTCAGAAATTACTCCTGGCAGGCACGGGGGACCATATGGGATGCCGGGATTTGAATGGATGACCTTCTGCATGAAAGGCAAATGCTTTACCTCCAGGCTATCTCTCTGGCCCCTTTGTGTGTACTTTGTAAATCCTCTATTTAAACCTTTTATCTGATATATTGAACATAAATATTTCCTGGCACTTAACTGTCCTTTAGTTTTAGCGTCGTTCTGGATTTTTTTTTTTTTTTGCCATAGAAACACATTTTAGTTTGATGTAGTTCCAGTGTTAATTGGAACAAAGTCTGACTTTCAGACAAATGGGTCATAATAGAATATCCAGTGACAAGTATATGGTCAACTAATTTTTGACAAAGGAGCTGAGAACATAAAATTGAATAAAGACTTCCTCTTCAACAAAACAACTACATGACAGCCTTTAAGAAATTAAAGTTTGATCTATATCTTTCATCTAATACAATAATCAACTCACAGTAGATCAAAGACCTTGGTATTATATCTGAATCCATAGAATACATTGAGGGGGAAAAAACAGACAACTCCAAAACCTAGACATCAAAAGAGTCTTTAATGTTATGATGCCATTGATCAGAGTCTGTCTTCATACCAATGCCATACTATTTTGATCACTGTGGCTTTAAAAGTACTGCTTCAAGTTAGGTATTACAATGGCTTCTAGTTTCTTATTTTTCAGTATGGTTTTGGCTATCCAGCTTCTTTTAGGGTTATACACAAACTTTATTACTTACTATTCTAAGTCCTTGGAGAATGCTATCTGAATTTGGCTAGGGATTGCATTGATTCTATATGATAGTTTAAGTTTGGTCATCTGAGCATTTAATAAGATTATCTAAAATATTTTCTATTAAATCAATAAACTGGTAATGTATAGGAACAAATCATATAACCTTAGGTACCAGATATGAATAATACCAACACAATACCATACAAGAATTATAATTCTAATTAAAATTTAGAAATATTTTATCATTACTGATGAGTTTGTTTTAATTTTTATAAGTTACTATTTAGTGCTCACTTTGGCAGCACATATACTAAAACTGGAACAGAGAAGATTAGCATGGCCCCTGTGCAAGGATGACATGCAAATTCGTGAAGCGTTCCATATTTTTTAAAAAATTACTTTTTAATATAATCTCTTTTGGGGGCCGGGCGGTGGCGCTGGAGGTAAGGTGCCTGCCTTGCCTGCGCTAGCCTAGGATGGACCGCAGTTCGATCCCCCGGCGTCCCATATGGTCCCCCAAGAAGCCAGGAGCAACTTCTGAGCGCATAGCCAGGAGTAACCCCTGAGCATCACAGGGTGTGGCCCAAAAACCAAAAAGAAAAAAAAATATAATCTCTTTTGTTAGTATTTGGTAATTTATCTTGTAGTGCTATATTTGCATCATTGATGTCTAGTAGTTTTTTTATAAGACAATCTCCTCACAACATCATTGGAAAACTATATAAAAATAATTTTGTTGAGTGGTAGGGCATTTGCCTTGCATGCGCTAACCAAGGACAGACCGTGGTTGGATCCCCCAGTATCCTATATGGTCCCCCAAGCTAGGAGTGATTTCTGAATGCATAGCCAGGAGTAACCCCTGAGCAATAATAATAATAATAATTTTGTTGGTAGAATTTATGTATGTACTTTATTGGTAAATTGATGTATTTTTACATGTTTGCCATTCTTATCTAGTTTCAAAATTATTTCTTATTTTCCTTTAATAATAAAGTCCTAAATCTACTCTTTACTTCTTTTTTTTTATTTGTTTGTTTGTTATAAAGCCATTGCCAATAGTGTTAGGATCTATTTCCATATCTCTGTCCATTAAGCTATCTCTCTAACCTCTTAAATATAAATCTTTTTATTTGGATTATTCTATGCCCTGTAATACTTTAAATTTCGTTGAAATTATCTCCTTTAAGAAAAGTGGGGATAATTTCTCTGTGAGGCCTTCATACTTAGTAATCTTTAAGTGTTTGGAATACTCTTCTAATTCCTCTGTTAAAGATTTAATTTAAATAATATTCCTCTTTTTGAAAAACTTATTTACTTGAGTAAATAACATGGTCTCATGGAGGCTTATTGTTTGTTTTTAAGGGACATGTATGGCCTCAAGTAATACTCTTGGCTTTGTGCTCAGGGATAACTTCTAGTGGGGTTTAAGGGATGAAATGTGATATCTTGGATTGAACCCAGGTTGGCAGTTTGGCCCTGTGCAAGGCTAGAACTTTTTCTGCTGTATTATCACTCAGGCTTTTATCTTGCAGATTTGTGTTTGCTTTTTTGTTTTTGAGTCAGATCCAGCAGTGCTCACTGGTTACTTCAGGCTCTATAGTCAGGGATATTTCCTGGTGTGCAAGGCTAGCATACTAAATGCTCTACTAACATTCCATCAGCCTTACTGATTTTTAGATTTAGATTAATATTTGCCCTCTTTCTTGTGTGACTTTCTATGTTCAGTGGTTACCCTTTCTCTGATATGTCTTTTTATAGCAATGCTGTGCTGTTCAGTATATTTTTAATTAAATGATCACCTCACTAAAATCAAATTTATCTTATAATGTGCTTATTAGATTACATTTTCTAACCATTCATTTCATCTTCTGTTTGTAGTAATTGTATATTATCACTTTATTTTAGCTTCTTTTCTCATTCTTTATAAAATATTGGTATCAGTTTATTATTTTTCATAGATTTTGTGTTAAATATTCTTTCTAAATTTTTGAAATATATCACTCTGCCTTTATTAACATGTTTTATTACCAGTAAATCCCTTTATTCCTACTTGTTATTTTTCCATCATGCGGAATTTTCATTAATTAAGTTTCTACAGTCTTTTTAATTTTTGTCATTTGCTTTAGATTTTCATCAACCTTTTGTCAATCTTTTTTGGTGATTGTGTGGCATTTCTTTTGATATAATAGTAGTTCTTTTACATGTAGAATTTATGTATCTATGTAGCATTCAGTTCTTTCCTCATTATCTTGTAGTAAATAACTTGGATTTTCTGATTCAAATGGAGGAGACACTTAAGAAGATTAGCAGAAACATCCATTTAGACTTCACATTTTTCATGCCCCGCTTCCTTTACATTTTTTAAATTCCTCTTAAATATTTGAACATACCCATTCTTCTTTCATTTCCATAGCAGTTGTTCTGAATCTAATGCCTTTCTTCCAGTTCTATATCAATATTTGCAGTAAATTTCTGACTTTTGCAGGAGAACATTTACAAAAGTGTATTTTTCTTAGTAGTTTAGCTACCACTTTATCCTAGTTCTTTTCTTTAATCCTATTATATCATTTTTTACCAAAGTCAGCTTTTCTAGTTAGAAAAAACTAAAGTAACGTGGGAGAGGGTGTGCCTAAGTCTTGAGAAAATGAATAGGTTAAAATCAGAGAAGAAATATTAGAAATAAGTTAGGAAGGAATATGTTATATGATGTGTAAAGAATTTTATCTCTTAATTAAAAGTATTCAGTTTTCGGTGTTTAAATAAAGATAAAAAATTTTAAAAAAATAATAAAAACAAAAAAACAAAAACAAAAAAAAGTATTCAGTTTTAATTTTATATTAACAAAATTATTTACACAATTAAAAGACTTATACACTTTATATAAAATATATGCAGATGTACAAAGTTGTTTAAAATTAAAAATTTGGACTAAATTTTAAAATTATATTATGAAATTAGAAGAATATGGTTAAAATTATAATTATTATTTTTGTGTGATCAGTAGTAGTGAATTGACTATTTAGATTATGCGTATTTGTTTCTCAATTTATGTTATTTTAATAGGATTTTTATAACTGCCCACATGTTATTAAATCATTTGAAAATAGTCAGATTTATCTTACTAATCCTCTATTAGAAGATATTCAGGCTGCTTTTCACTATAAATATTATTGTACTAATTGTCCTTGTACATTAATCTTGGTTTAACCGCATTGTCTTTTGGAAAAACTGAAAGGATTAAAATTAACTGAGATAAAGTCATACATATGTTTCATTTATATTTTAAAAGTGTTTCTCATAGACATTTTATTTCTTATTATTTTTATCAGTGGATACATTTTATTTCTTTCTTATTAATAGAAATTGGCATCATAAAATTTAAATATCATTGCCAATTTAACTTGGAAATTATGATATCTTTAAATTAAACTTTATTTATTGGTACTGAATACTTTTATTTTGTTATTTTTATTTTGGGGCCACACTAGCAATGCTCAGTGGTTATACTTGGCTTTGCACTAAGGAATTATTCTTACTCTTGGTGGTGCTCAAGAGACCTGAATTTTGCTTTTATCTAATTTACTGATTTACTTTTTTTATTTTGTTTTGTTTTTGGGTCACACCCAGCAGCGCTCAGGCATTACTCCTGGCTCTACGCTCAGAAATCTCTCCTGGGGGTCCGGAAAGATTACATGGAGGTAAGGCATTTGCCTTGCATGCAGAAGGTCGGTGGTTCGAATCCCGGCATCCCATATGGTCCCCTGAGCGTGCCAGGAGTAATTTCTGAGCATAGAGCCAGGAGTAACCTCTGAGAGCTGCTGGGTGTGACCCAAAAACCGAAAAAAAAAAAAAAAAAAGAAAAAAAAGAAAGAAAAGGAAACAAAAGTAAAAGCTCCTGGTAGGCTCGGGGGACCATATGGAATGCAGGGATTAGAATCACTGTCCTTCTGCATGCAAGGTAAAACGCCTTGCCTCCATGTTACCTCTCCAGCCCCTGATTTACTTCTTTTTTTTTATAAATATCTATACATGTTCTATGTAAGTCTTGGCAATTATGGTTCACTTTTTTTTTTTTTTTTTTTTTTTTGGTTTTTGGGCCACACCCAGCAGTGCTCAGGGGTTACTCCTGGCTGTCTGCTCAGAAATAGCTCCTGGCAGGCACGGGGGACCATATGGGACACCGGGATTCGAACCAACCACCTTTGGTCCTAGATCGGCTGCTTGCAAGGCAAACACCGCTGTGCTATCTCTCCGGGCCCATACTTTTTCTGTTATTTCTTTTAATATCTAATTATAAATGTTTATGAATGTATTTGTTTCTTTACATACTCTATTTATGAGTTTCTTTTAAAAGTTATTAAATACATAAACATACTTTACTCATCTTTGTATTTATTGAAATCTCACGTTTATCACTTATTAATCTCTCTGTGATAAGAACTATTTTAGCTAACATCCAACTTCTCCTGAGCCAAGGAGAGAACTCAAAGGATTCCTCGAATACAGGAATCATATATTTAGTTTCCAGCTCTGCCTGATCCTCCAAGCTCGATTCTGTAGGTGTGATTCCTAACATAAGAAAACCCAGGGCTATAGAGTTAGTATAGTTGGTGGAGTGTTGCCTTGAACATGGCCAACCTGAGAATTCCTATGACCCTATTGCCTTGAGAGACTTGGGGTCTCAGAGCAGTAGCACAATGGGAATGGCATTTGCCTTGCACGCTGTCATCCTAGGTTTGATCCTTGCATTCTATATGGTCTCCAGAACACAGAAGCAAGTGTAACCCTTGAACGCGTCAGGGTGTGGCCCACCTCCTTCAGAAAAAAATACAAACCCTCTAAGTCTAAATAAATCCTACCAAGACAAAGTCAGGAGTAAGCTCTGAGTACTATTAGTTGTGCCTCCCCCTCATAAAATAAAGTCACATTTTGCCAGTTTTGGGTAATATTGAAGCTCAAAGATGTGCTTAATGGGAAAAAAATTTCTCACATTCTTACAGTTTTCTTTAAACTATTTTCCACTTATTATGCTCACTCATACACAATTATGTATTTGTAATGAATGTATGTCTTCCACAAATTGACAGATCTACTTGTATTTTGGGGGGAAGTGACAATATTTAGTTGTACTTAGGGGGTACTGTTAACTCTGTGAACATGTATCATTTCTGATGCAACTCCAACTTGGGTGGAGCTAAATCTAGTGTTAGGGATCAAACCTGGGTCAGTTGAAAGACTGACCTGACTTTACCTTCATCTCTTCATTCTTTATTAATCCTCTTTATTCTTTTATTTTTCCACATCTACCTCTTCTCAGAACTCACTTTTGACTCTTCACTCAAGGATTACTCCTTATAGGTCTAAGGGACTTAATGAGGATCCAAACTGGGGATTCAAACTGAGTCCACTGTGTGCAAGACAAGCTGTGCTATAAATCTCAAACCCAGTAATATTTTTAAAGAAATTATTTAAAATTTTTAACAATTAAATGGTATTTTGGAAGCATTACTTTTTCTCGGTTTTATTGTAAAATATGTCTTTGAGGGGCCGGAGAGATACCATGGTGGTAGGGCATTTACCTTGCATGCTGAAGGATGGTGGTTTGAATCCCGGCATCCCATATGGTCCCCTGAGCCTGCCAGGAGTGATTTCTGAGCATAGAGCCAGGAGTAACCCCTGAGCGCTGCCGGGTGTGACCCAGAAACAAAAAAATAAATAAATTAAAATGTCTTTGAAAGAATTTAGAAGAAAGTAAAGCAACAGTATAAATATCTTGCAACCAATGACCAACACTACTTGGAAAGTCCCTGAAATTCTGGAATATTGCAATACCAGGAACTGTCAGACCCATAGCAGCAGGCTAAGAAGCTCTGGACTTTCAAGCACTACTGGATGTTACTCTTATAAAAAGTGATTGGTGAATCACTTTGTTGTTGTTGTTGTTGTACTGAAGGTATTAGACATCGTGTTATTGGGGAAATCCCAGGTTAAATATCTGTGGCCTCAGTTATTTCTCACTTATGCAAAGCCAGGGTCACAAACTAAGTTGCAGTACATAGTGAGTCGCACTAGATATTGATAAGGAATCACAGGTGACAAAGTATGGAATGTTTCCTGTGAGATAGTCTACCACAAACTACATCCAATGTCTACCACTTGACGTTTCAGCTTCATCATTTCTCATCATTTTGCTTTATTATATATTCTGAATAAACTCATTAAATATAAAATATAAATCTCTTCAGATGAATTTACTTTGTCAAAATAAATATAACCAGCAATATCAATAGGTTGATATTATCCATAATATTGACAAAGTTCAACATATACATTACCAGGACTGGAGAGAAAATACAGGATTAAAATTGCTTGCTTTGCACATGGCTAAACCTTAGTCTAACATATATAGTCCCACAAGCACTTTCAGGAGTGAACCCTTAGCACAGAGACAAGAGTTAACCCTGATCACATTCAGCTATAACACTCAAAGAAGCAACAACATCTAAATAAATATTAATGTATTTATGATATCATAATATTTATGTATCAAGTATAAGATGATGCTTATCTACAAGTAGTCTCTATTTGGTAATTTTTTGTTGAACAAAGTAGCTAACATTGGGTTTTATGTTTTAGGTTAAAAGGATGGTTTGGCCATGACCTCAGTACCAGATTTAAAATGGATAACAGTAAGTCTATTTAATTTCACTTTATAAGATTTTTTAAATTTTTATTTAAATTTTCTGGGATCTTTATACAAGACATATATGCATGTCTCATGTAGAGTATAATTTGAAAATGTCACTGAGAATTCTTAAAATAAAAGATGACATTTTTGGAGTGTAAGACTTTGTATAGATTTCAGCATGGTGTGAGTTTGTCTTTGTAGGAAGATAAGTGTAAGATAATTCAAGCATAGAGGACATAGAAATCATTATATTAACTATCTACATCAGGAATTAATGACAGGAGATATTTTTTTAGGTTAACACCAAGATATCCAATGTCAATTTTATACTGCTCATAGCGCTCTTATGTTGGTTTTCCTTTGTTCTCTCGTATTTATTGTTAATATTTATTTAAGGATATGGTAAGTATAAACTTTAAAACCAAGAAGCAAACAACACTGCTATTGAATACTTTAACTTAAATTCCTCTTTCCTCAAATTTTCCTTTTGCAAATTATGTCACCTTGAAGAATAGCGATTAAATCTTCATAGGTAGAAATGAAGTATACAGGGGCTGGAGTAATAATACAATAGGTAAGGCAATGGCATTGTGTGCAGACAACCTTAGTTTGATTGCTAGATACCCGATGTTGTGTCCTATCACTGCCAGGTGTAATCCCTGACTCAAAGTCAGGAGTAACTACTTACCACTTGATAATGCTGGGTGTGACCCCCCCAAAAAAAAAACAAAAACAAACAAAAAGAAATGAAGTCTATAATGCATAGAAGCTGCCAACACCTCTCCTTTTTTTATATTCAATCACTTATTATACAGAATGCTTCATTCATATTGTAATTGTACAACCTAATGGTGATTTTTCATATTGCTTCCACCGTAAGATAATATTTCAAAAATATTCACATTTGCAAAAAGCAATTAAGATGAATGAAATTAAGGTGACATTTTCTAGTCAAATTGAGAGACCCAAAATTTATTTTGAAGAATTAAAATCATCAGCTCTTTTCTTCCAATGCTTAAATGATTTGTGATAGACATTTTTATCTATATGTGAGGAGATTTCATTAGATTGGCAGTGGTTAAAATTGGTTAAAGTGGTTAAAGGTTAAAGTCCATCTGTATAGTCTAGAAGAATCAAAGATGGTAGAAGCTCTTCAGGCAAAACTGTCTGAAGATGAAGACAAAATTTCAAGTCTAATCATTGCAGTGCTAATATAGTCATAGAAAACATAGGAAACATTATTTCAAGAATCTAAACTTAATGACAATGGTAGTGAGTGAGAGAAATAGAATGCCTATCTGGAATACAAGCAGAGGTTGGAGGAGGAGGGAGATGGGGGTCATTGGTAGTGGGAATATTGTACTGATGAAGGGGGGTGTTCTTTTTTAAAACTGAAACCCAACTTCATGTATGTAATTAAGGTGCTTAAATAAAGATATTTTAAAATAAAAAATTAAAGTAAAGAAAACTAAAATTCCTGAATTTATGTGAAGGCCTGAGTGATAGTGCAGCCATTAGGGCAATTTCTTCCCAAATAGGACAGTCAACCCAGATTTGATTCATACTAACCCATACTGTCTCCCAAGCAACAGAGGACACAATTCCTGAATGAAAACCCAGATATAACCCCTGACCATTGCATATTGCAGCCCCTAAACAAAACAACAACAAAAAAGAGAATATATGCTATAGCAGACTTGGCCCATAAATATAATCTGAATAGCTATGGATTAAGGGAACCTCAAAAAACACAGAATATTCTATCATTATGTTATAAAATATTAGTTTTAATTTCATCTCTTACTAGTGATCTTAACTATTGAATATGCTTCTACTTTTATAATTCTAATTATAATAAGGTCTAATATTAACCTGACTTTTAATATATCATTTTTATTACAATTATTTTATGTTGTTCTTAGTTAATTGAAAATGTCAGGCTTAAATTGTATTTATTGCATTTAATCTATTATCATCATAGCTTATTTTAATTCACCTTAAACATAAACAAAATAGTTACATTAACTTACAGTTGGACAAAATCAACTCACTTGAAGCCCATTTTATTTTTTTAACAAGTCATGAATTTCTTTTATGGTTTATTTAATACTATACTAAAAATGTAGAATAAAGACCTTATGTATTCTCACTATTAGTTTATATAGCTGAAAGCACTACTGTATGATTTTTTAAAAAGTCATGGGATACATTATCTTAAATAAAACCATTATAAATTGCGGCTCTACATACTAAGGCAGATCGTTTTATTAAGGTACTTTCCCCTTCAAAAACCACTTGACTTAATATTTTTTTTTAAATCTTTCAAGTTACTTTCTAATGTTACTCTCACTTTCCTGCCTGTGAACAACATTACAATGATAACTTATTCAAATATTAATGTATCCCTCTCATTGACATGGTTTCACAAAAGAAAATTAAAATACAGGGTAGAACAAAATATTACTTTGGAAGTGGGAGTAAAAGGATGGGTTCAGGAAAGCTTCTAAGAGGTCAGATTTTACTATGGATCTAATGGCTCTAGTATTTGGTTGGCTATTGAGAAGATGGGGGAAAATACTTTAAATACAATCACATTTGCTCAAACCAAGGAGGACACAAAAAATTAAGGCAGATTCCTGTAGTTAAACTTATCTATAGTTTATTCACAGTTCTTCACATTGCAGCGGACTGAACACTGTGTGTATAGAGAAAATTATTCTATTATTTTTGTCTCTCTGAGTTTTTCTGAAATATATTATCACAAACTTATAGGTTCATTCTATAAAAATGATCTTATATTAATTTTTCAGAACTGCAGTTAATTCCTGGGGCCTGTGGATTCAGAATTTCAAACCCTCCCATGTTACTGGTCTGTTCCTTACATGCTAGTTTAGAGGTAAGTAATCTACATTTCTACTTTACTTTTTATTTACAGAATTGCAAAATGTTGTAGTACTTCCTCTGATAGTCAGCAAGATTAACTGTGCATATACTGTGGGCAAAAGGCAATGTTTCCTTAGGACAGTGAGCATGATCTACTAATGACCTGCTATCTATGTCTCTACCCCCTACTATAATGCTTAGCACATGGTTGGCAGTTGATAAAATTGCAAATGAAATTGATCCAGGCAGGTGATTTTAACTCTGTTTAGAATTTGTGTGAACTTGTATATATTCCTTATTGTATGTTTTTGTCTCTATAAAATAAACATGTAATATTCAATCCTTGATTCATTTCTCTCCAGCACTTATTTATCAAAAAGGTACTGTGTGGGCCAGAGAGATAGGCTAAGCTCATGCCTGTATGCAGTAAGCTCAGATTTAACTTCTAGCACCATACAGTTCTCTGAGCATTACCAGGAGCAGCCTCTAAATATTGAGCCAAAAGTAGGCCCCAAGTTCTAAGAAGTGCACACAAAATCTAGGAAAATAAATCAAAAACAAGGTGCTGTGGAAAACATTGTTGTAATTAATAAGGATTGTTTTTTCCAGCTATAAATATTAACAGTTCTAGTTGTAAGAGTTAATGAAGATTGTATGTGACCAAAGTTTAAAAGATTTACCTTTCTAGACTTTTCTATAACTTTTATAGGGGAAAAACTATAAGACTGAATATTTCTTTAATTTCGTTCATGTGTAGAACCAAAGAGATAGTTCAATGAACAGGACACGTTGGGTTTAATCTCCAGCACCAAAAAAATCTCTGACATACTTAAGGGATTGACTTTTGAGCACAGGAATAAAACCTGTGCACCACTAGCAACTAACTACTGCTTCTAATATTCTACTACTTATTCTTCTTCTAAACAAAATTAATATTTTAGTCTCAATATAAAAATATTCATTCAATTTTTCCTATAATTCAAAAGCTATTTATATATTAATTTATTACAATATTAAATATATTAAAATATGCCATTCATCATAACACATAAATATTAATTAAACATTTTAGGTAGGCATTTTTATTTTAGAGTGTATAACAATTTAAAATAAATAGATATTCAAAAATATTTTATTTTAATACAACTATTAAAAAAGCATATTCAAACATGACTTCCAAAATCTTTTTGATTCGAATTAGTTTCTAAGGACATTTAAAGCAGTTTCTCATTTTGACCACGGGAGGGCAGTGTGAAGCCCCTCTGATTTTACAGAACTATGGAGTGGATAGCCAATAGACTTAATTTTATCTTCTTTAAAGAGCACATGTTAAATATAACCACTAGATGGAGCTTGTGTTGTGCTCACTTTTTGGCAGGATAAAAAGACCTGGTACCAAGATTTTCAGTCAGTTGTACATTTTCTGAAAGTTTAACTTCAATGTTTCTTTTGGTTTATATTATTCACCAAATAAATATGCTTTTTAAATATTTTAATTAAATATATTTGCTTACCTTGCAAATTTACATCAGAAAGAAATACAATACAGTAAGAAAAGCACCAACACATACATTGGAAAGATTTTTCTTTAATTTTTCTTAGGTTCATAGATAACTTATAAGCTACATGTATACTTAGAAGTTTTCTTCCAAAGATTTACTTTACTATATTCTTCCCATATGCTCTCTTGACAAAGTAATTTTTTCAGACTTTTTGCTTGCAAATTTACCTTCACCAACAAGTAAAATGCTAATTTTAGATATTTCTGGGTTTTATTAAGTATTAATCAATTAAATGTAATTTATAAAGTATTTCACTCAAATTTATTTTATATCATGAATGGCTAAATTTTGAGTAAATATAAGAAGAAGATATATATGATTTGGACTACATGGCTTTGTTGCTAAATGCTTTCAAAAGAATTTTACACTGACAAGCTCAGGGAACCATATGGGATCCTGGGAATTGAATTCAGGACTATACTGGGTTGGCCGCGTTCAAGTCAAATGCCCTGCCACTGTACTATTGCTTGGGCATCTCATTTGATTTTTTTAAAATAAATTTGTTTTGATTAGTTTATTGGAGGGGGTGGATTATACCCAGCTGTTCAGAAACTATTTCTATCTCTGATCAGGAGTTACATCTGGTAGTAAAACAGTGGGTCATATGTGGACTAGGGGTAACTAGTCCATATGTGGACTAGGATAAAAAGCAAGTGCCTTCACCTATGTATTGCCATGCTGAAATTTACTGCATGGTATAAATATAAGTCCATGTGGG
Organism: Suncus etruscus; assembly: GCF_024139225.1. Classification (NCBI taxonomy): domain Eukaryota; kingdom Metazoa; phylum Chordata; class Mammalia; order Eulipotyphla; family Soricidae; genus Suncus; species Suncus etruscus. The sequence goes on from NC_064852.1 coordinate 39,472,898, forward strand.
GTCTGGGATCAAATTAGAGATCTGACACATGCAAGACAACTAACTTCTCCACCCCTTTGAGCTACTTCTGGTGCTCCTTTTTATATTATTTTTTCATTTATCTAAAATATTTGATTAACTCAATATTGATCATATGGTATAGAAGCAAAATATTACCCTTTTACAAAGGCGTGTTACCACACACACACAGATAATTGAAGTGTCAATTTCTCTTCTCTGTGGTCCACTCAATCCTCATCACTTTGAATTCCTTTGTAAACCCTCTCTGGTAGGCTCAAGTCTGTATTCAGAAAAATAAGTTTTGGTTTTCTTTGGCTTTTTTTTTTTCTCTTGCTTTGTTTCTTTCTACATGCAAGACGGTTGAGATCATCAAGTATTCATCTTTCTCCTTATGATTTATTTTGCTTAACCTGACCCAATGTTGTTTCAAATGACGGGTCTACTTTCTTACTGTTGAACAGTTTTCCACTGTACAGAGAGTTTGCCTCATTATTCACTATTCTTGGTGTGGGGGTACTCTCATTGTTTCTGTTGTGACTTTGGTACTGTTAAGACTTGGCTACTTTACGTGTGTGCTGAAAAATGTGTAAAGAAAACTTTTCGAATTAGTGTCTGAGTGTGGCAGACTTATTTTTAATATTATAAAGCATGTCTAGACTCCTTTCTATAGAAGCTGAAACCATTCCCATTTGCACCAAAACTTAGTGAGGTTCTCAGTGTTTCTCTTTCACCTTCTTTGATAGTTTTAGTCACACGTGACTTAGCTTAAAAAAAATGATTAATGGGGCCGGGTAGGTGGCGCTGGAGGTAAGGTGTCTGCCTTGCAAGTGCTAGCCAAGGAAGGACCTCGGTTCGATCCCCCGGCGTCCCATATGGTCCACCCAAGCCAGGGGCGATTTCTGAGCACATAGCCAGGAGTAACCCCTGAGCGTCAAACGGGTGTGGCCCAAAAACCAAAAAAAAAAAAAAAAAAAAAAAATGATTAAGTTGACTTCTAGACACTTGATAGTTTTGGACACTATTTTAACTGGAATAAACTCTTTTATCTCTTTCTTCTCTGATTCATTATTTGTATAAAGAAACACAACTAATTTTTGTATTCAATATATGTATTTATTTTGTATAGTCACTTTGTAGCCAATCACCCTACTGTATCAGTTTATTGCTTTCAGGAACATTTTTGTGAAATTTTTGGGGTCTACAATATATATCATCATGTCACCATCAACTAAATAGTGTTTGACTTAACTCTTCTTCAATTTGAATGCCATTGATTTCCTTATTTTGCCCAATTGCCATTGCTATGACTTCTAATAAGATATTGAATAAGAGTGGAGACAATGGTCATTCTTGCCTTGTGTCTGGCCTCAGTATGAATGCTTTTTTTCACCATTAGGAATAATATTGACATTGAGTTTTTTTATTGATAGCTTTTACTATATGGAGGAAAGTTCCTTCTATTCCTATTTTGCTGAGGACTCTAATCATGAATGGGTGTTGAATATAGTCAAAAGAAACTTTTAGTATATTACCGTAAATATATTGTCTTCATTAAAAAAATAGAAGGAAAAATAATTTTGTGGGAGTTTCCTTATCAGGTATACTTGGTCTGGATGTGTGGTCTTGAATATTCGGTACTCACATCTGGTAATGTAGTGCTTCTCAGCTCTGTGGTGCTGCAGACAACGAGGATTGGCCTATGATAAACATAGAAGTGATGCAATGCTTGAGATTTCACTCAAAGCTTAAACACTCTAGGAAGGTGTTTCAGATCTTGGAGATGTCATCTTTTTCCTTAATTTACCTTTATTTTTAATGTAAGTTTAAATAATATGGTTTTCTTTAGTTTTTTTCTCTCTCCAAATCATTGTTAGCATTCAGAAATTCAATAGATTGATGTACATTAATTTTACATTTTGGCTTTTTTCTGAATTAATTATTTGCATTAGGGGTGTGTGTGTATGTGTGTGTGTGTGTGTGTTTGTGTGTGTGTGATCTTAGGGTTTTTCTTGTGAATTATCAGATCAGTAACAAGCAGCAAGTCTTCCTTATTTTCTAATTTGACTTACTGTATTTATTTTTATGGAATAATTACTCTGACTTGTATTTCCAAACATAGTAGATATCCTTGAGACCAGAGAGATAATATAGGTGGTAAGATGTTTGCCTTGCTTGCCCCAGAACCCATGAATCACATATAGTCAACCAATTTTTAAATTTTCAATTTGGAAATCTTAGCATAGAGCCAAGATTATATCTTGAGCATCACTGGATACAGGTGAAAAATCAAACAAAATATATAAAATTAAATTTAAAACAATAAAAGTTATCTCTTTTCAAATCTCATAAAAATGTTTTGGTTTTTTAACATGGAGTCTGATAATACCTGTAAGTTTGTCATATATTTATATATTTCTTTTTTTGTTGAGTTATTTTATTTTATTTTATTTCATTTTTGGTTTTAGGGCCACACTCTGCAGTGCTCAGGAGTTATGCCTGACTCTGCATTCAAAGATTGCTCATGGCAGACTGGGAGTACCATCTGGAATTCCAGGAGTTGAACCCTGGTCTGACCCAGATAAACCGCAGGCAAAGGAAACACTCTACTGCTATGCTATTTCTCCAGCCCCGAGACATTTATTTTTGACTTATTGAGACTTTTTGTCATACATCTATTTTGAAACCTGTCAATTAATTCTTCTGCACCTATTGCTATGATTATGTCATTTTATTTTTATTTATTTGGAATATTGCAACAATTGATTTTTTTATATGTAGAATAATTTTTATATTTTTGGGATAGATCCTACTGCATAATGGTGAATAAAAGATGAACCATTGTACATATAATGTTTTGGGAGAAGTTTTCACATATTTTTTCTTCATTTTATATTTTGGGGTTTGGTAAAGGTTTGATTGAACTCATGGGTTATTCTTAGTGATGCTCAGGAAGCTTTAGACAATATTAAAGGTTGAGTAAGGGTTAAATTTGTTTATATTTTATGTAAGACTCTTTTTTTTTTTTTTTTTTTTTGGTTTTTGGGCCACACCCAGTAACGCTCAGGGGTTACTCCTGGCTATGTGCTCAGAAGTTGCTCCTGGCTTGGGGGACCATATGGGACACCGGGGGATCGAACCGCGGTCCGTCCAAGGTTAGCGCAGGCAAGGCAGGCACCTTACCTTTAGCGCCACCGCCCGGCCCCCTTTTTTATGTAAGACTCTTAACCTCTTTATTATCTTTTCAAAAATATCTTTCCTAATCACTTGCTTTGGTAATTTAATAATGTGTCTTGGTGGTCACTTTGAATGCATCAGTCATATCTATATAAATTTGGGGGAGGAGTTGTTTCAGTTGTATGTTTTTTAAATGAATTCATTCAAGTATGTTCTATTCAATTTCATTTAATGTGAACATAATACCCAAAATTCTGTTTGGAAAATTGTAATATCATATGTCACCTTGCTATAGGTTATGTAGATCTTTTTGTTTTGTTTTGTTTTATATTTGGTTGCTATATTGAATTTGCTTCCCTATGTTTATCTAAATTTTTTCTAACCTTGTTAAGGTTCATTATGATGTCTCTTCTTAAATTTTTGTGTTACAGTCTAAATCTTCCAACTCCCAATTTGAAATTAAGCATGTATTGCATTTTGAAGAATTATATATGCATGCAGCAGTAGGCAGCCACATTTTAGATGTTATCATATAAATTTTTAATAAATATAGTATCTTAGAAATACCAGAGAAGACAAGTTAAAAACATGGCAAGTCAGAAAATATATATAATGTGTTTTTTAAGAACACCTATTGAGGAACCAATTAAAAAATTTGAGAGAAAATATATGAGGATTAGTAATAAAGTTTTAACTTTTCTTGCTATTTAAACTTATCTTACATTTGTACTTTTGTAGTTTTTGCATTCATTTTACTCAGTAAGAAAATAACCCAAGTAATTGGCACAATGCCAAGAATTCTATTATAATCTCAATATTTTCAGCTACTATTTTTTCTAGCTTTAAAAAAATTATTGTTTTTCATTGCTAAGGCATGGAAATAATGAGAAGCAATAAGGAGAAGAGGATATTTGTTTTATTTCCCTTTTAACTCTTATTAAGCCCTCTTAACATTCTGATGTGAGACCTCATAAGAGGCTTTTACTCTCATTGAGAGTAGAATTAAATGATGCTTCATAATGTAGCTGACTTTGCTGTGATTATAATGTGGAAAATAATTTTATATTGGAAAGTTATTTTATTATTAATAAAGTAATGTTATATTAAAATTGTAACTCATTAAAAATTGGCTACTGGATATGAAGAGATATTTAAGAGCAAACTTACTTTAAACTTTTAAATTTAATATTCTATGAAGTCTTGGGGCCAGAGCGGTGGCACTGGGTGTAAGGCATCTGCCTTGCGCATGCTAGCCTAGAACAGACTGCAGTTTGATCTCCCTGCATCCCATATGGTCCCCCAAGCCAGGAGCAATTTCTGAACACATAGCCAGGAGTAACCCCTGAGTGTCACTGGGTGTGGCCCAAAAAAACAAAAAAATATGTGTATATATATGTATATGTATATATATATTCTATATATATTCTATGAAGTCTTACTAACCTAATAAATATCAATGAAATATCAATGAATATACCAGTAATCATCACACATTGCTCCTGTTATATCTTATGGTATAGCAAGAAAATATTTAAAGTTATGTCTTGTTCGTTCATCTGTTTAGGGTCTACATCTAAAAGGGCTCAGGGACTACACCTGACTCAATGCTCAAAAACTACTCCAACTTTTTTCAGGGACTATACAGTAAACCCTAAGAAAGCTGGGTCCCCTATTTTACATACCATATGCTCAGCCTAGTGAGCTATTTTTGTAGTAATACACCAAAGTTATTTTTAAACAAAAATTCTCCAAAATTTGAATTAAAATTCAATCAATTTAATATTAGTGTAAAGAATAGACTGAAACTATTACTTTCATATTTTTTGCTGCCAAACCAAACAAAAATTCCATGGTTGGATCATTCCTAGACTTTCCTTGTTTCTCTGCCCTTTTCAAGAATACTAATAGTTAGGCCAGGCTCTCAATTCAAAACTTTCCTTTGAATTGATAATTGTACTAGATCTACTTATGATTTGCTAGCCAGGAGATGAAGCTAGACTTCTTACCACTAAATATAACTGGGATTACCTGAGTCTGGGCAGTTTGAACTTGGAAGATATCTTCCAAAACAAACCAGCTTCTAGTGGTCTTTGATTCTCTTTGCAGGCTGCACACATGTGAATATGATTGGGGAGAGCTAAACACTTCTGTTTCTGCTCTCTTCCCCCAAGCACTGTTACTTTCAATATAATTTTTATTCTTTCTAAACTTTTCTTAATTTTTATATACATTTTTATTCTTTTCAAACTTTCCTCGCAGTATAGATTTAAAAATAAAAATCTATGTTTGAATTTATTAGAGCATGCTAAAATTCTTGAGTTCTGTTAAAATGTCTGATCCAGAAAGTACTTTATTTATAGCTTCTCATCCTTTGGTTAAGATCAAGTGTAGAACTACATATATTCCTAAACTTCATAAAGTCCAGAGTTTAACTGATTGCCCTATTTTTTTTTACTACATGACATAACACAATCAGAAAAGGGATATTAAGTGACATGCCAGTGTATCGTGCTCTGTTTGCAGCTCATTTAGTTCTTATATATAGGATATATTTTTAAACTCTACTTGACCTTAAGAGATAAGCAAGAAAAGTATGTGCATTCTGACCCTTAATGTTTCAACACCAGTTATTGTTTGCATTTGTCACTCATTTAACTATGACATGCCAGTCAGCAGATAGTTTTTTTCACATCATGCTTAAATGATTTGTTCCTTTGTCTGACAAAACTTTACTACTAGGATGATTGCTTTCTTTCTTATTCTTTTATTGTTTTGTTTAGGTTTGGTTTGGTTTGGTTTTGGACCTCACAAAGGTCTGTGCTCCTGCCTCTACTTTCAGAAATAACTCCTGGGAGTTCTTTATGAACATTATAGAATGCTGGATATTGAACCCAGTTCAGAGATCAAGCCCAGTTGGTCTCAGCAAAATAAATACAACTAACTGCTGTACTATGTCTCTCTGGCTCCGAGATGGATTGTTTCCTTACGATTAAACTTGGGAATTCACAAAACAATTATAACAATGTTTATCTTCCACTTTATAACTCTTTTGCTCTCAATGTTTTTTGTTTGTATACCACTAAAATAAAAATACCTTTATAATAATTTAAATTAATTGTGAGAAATGTTTCCATTCTAGAATTTTCAAATGCATTTATAAAATGTACTTATCTGTACTATTTATAAAACTAATTTAAAATTATTCTAATAAAATATCTTGTTTTTACAAGATGTATTTTCTTATTTAGAAAGAATGGTTTTATGACAGTCATTCTGTCAGTCAGTTTTTAATAGCAAATTATTTAAGAACACGTATTTCCATAAAAATATCATTTACAATAAAATGACTGGGAAAGTCAAAGAGGGCCTTTCATTGTTAAGCAGGATTTATGTTAAGTTAAGCTTATTTTTGCATTAACATGATACTTTAATTGTTCTTTTATTTGTTTTTTATTCTAAAGATCTTTAGGCAAGCGACTATGAAAGCCTTACGAAGAAAATCTATTTTACTAACTGGTTATCTGGAATACATGCTCAAGCATTACTATAGCAAAGACAGAACAGATACCAAGAAACCATTTGTGAAGATAGTTACTCCATCCCGTCCCGAGGATCGTGGCTGCCAACTTACCTTAACATTTTCAATTCCCATCAAATATGTTTACCAAGAGCTGGAAAAGCGAGGAGTCGTGGTAAGTGTAGCATTTGCTTTCCAGGTGTGAGGGACCGTCAAAAGAATCTAGACTGCAGCCAAAGTAGTCGAAAAAAGTTCATTCGTGTGGACTAAGAGTTCAGCCAGCACAGAAAACTCAGTCCTAAACACAGGACCAACTCTATTTTTATGTCTTTAAAAGCTGGGGCCAGGAGAGATAGCATGGAGGTAATGCGTTTGCTTGCATGCAGGACAGTGGTTCGAATCCTGGCATCCCATATGTCCCCTGAGTCTGCCAGGAACGATTTCTGAGTGTAGAGCCAGGAGTAACCCCTGAGCGCCGCCAGGTGTGACCCAAAAACAAAACAAACAAACAACAAAACAATAAAAGCAGAAGCAGACAAGCAAGCAGATTAACACAAGCAAAATTGTAGTTAGGCTGTTGTGACTTTGGAGAACAAAGGATTTTGCACTAAATTGTTTTTTCTCCAGTTTCCAAGCTGCAGTGATTTGGATGACTCCATAACGTAAATCTTTTCTATCTTGTTTTCATCGCTTCTTAGGATGGTAAATCTTTTCCCCCTTGTTTCATTCACTACCTTATTTTTCTTTGACTCTTGTAAGTCCTTGCCAGGTGTTTTTTTCTACCCAGCTCTCCTCAATTTCCCTGAGAAAGGTTTTTACTCTGAATTATGTGTAGGGGTAAAATTTAGATTCTTCTTTTTATTCTACTACCCCCCATTTTTTAATTTTAAGGCCACACCCAGAGGTGCTCAGGGCTTACTCCTGGCTCTGTGCTCAGAGATCACTCCTGGTGGGGCTGAGGTGACTTGAAGTAGCTAATAGTGGTACTGAGGATGAAACCTGGAGGAGCCACATTCAAGACATGTGCTTACCCACTACACCATATTTGAAGGTCCTAATATTTGGATTATTATTTTATTCACTGCTAATTGCTACTTCACATAATTGTTTCTATTACTGAGGATAAATTAAATGCAGCTATACTCATGAAAGGCATTGAGATTTCCTAGTAAAAGGGAAGAAACCACTATTTTGAATTTTAGGAATAAAATTTTTGGCTCATTGGAATTTGGGCAGAAAATATGTCACACCAGTATTAATTAAGACTATTTCGTTAATTTCACAGGTAAAAACTCCAATATTCATTTATTTTTAATAAAATTAAAAGGCATTTAAATAGTGTTTGGGTTTTATTTTTCAAAACTGGTTTTTGGGCTTTACCGACTGGTGCTTGGAACATACTATAATGCCCAAGTTATAGAACCTGGGCTGCTGTGTGCAAATATCTTACTCCCAAGCTATCTCTCCTACCAGAGATAAGTCTAATTTAATAAGTTGGTTAAACTAAATTAATTTCAGTGTTGGCATCTCAGTCAAAGTCAAGGTAGATATGTATAATATTATGCATAAAATATGTATAACTCTAGGAGCTTTTCTTGCATGCTTGCTTTTCTTTTTTTTTTTTTCATTCTTTTCTAAAAAAAAGAAATATCTTCTTTTTTATAGGAAGGTTTTGGGCCACATAAAGTATGGTAAGGGCTTATTTATGGCTCTATATTAAAGATCATGCCTAGTGGATCTTGCAGGACCATATAACGTTCCAGGATCAAACCCCATTAAACAGTGTACCAGGCAGATGCCCTGTAGAGAGCTAATAAGGTGCTAAGCAATTGTAATAGAAAAATATAATTCCATATCTATCTCAGTAATATCATAAATTATGACCAGCTTTACTTTTACAGTCCTACAAATATATAGATAAGGCTACTCACTTTTGCAAACTCAAATAAGAATATCAGTATTACAAATCAAGTACTAACATGACCTTGTCTTATAATTTTGGAGTAGATACAGCATTATATTGTTCTGTATTATGTTATGTTATGTTCTACTTTGCACTGCTCTGCTCTCCTATGCTGTGCTGCGCTATTCTATGCTATATTTAATACTATACTATACCAGACCATGCCATGCCATGCCGTACCATACCATGCCATGCCATGCCATGTCATGCAATGCCATACCATACCATACCATATTATACTAAAATCAAAGTTTATAATTTCTACTGTCTAGAAAGCCTGTCTAGATACAGGCCTGTGTGGGGTGGGTTAGGGAGGAAGGACACTTGGGATATTGGTTATGGGGATGTTGCACTGGTGAAGAATTTTATATATATATATTAAAAAATCAAAAAAAAAAGAAAAGATAATGCCTCCCAATTCTTACCACAGGCTGTGTTCTTTACACTGACTGTATAGAAAGAGGAGGTACAGTAAATGCACCCCATATACACTTTATTTATTTATTTATTTATTTATTTATTTATTTATTTATTTTTGGGTTTTTGGGCCACACCCGTTGACGCTCAGGGGTTACTCCTGGCTATGAGCTCAGAAGTTGCTCCTGGCTTGGGGGACCATATGGGACGCCGGGGGATCGAACCACGGTCAGTCCAAGGCTAACGCAGGCAAGGAAGGCACCTTACCTCTAGCGCCACCGCCCGGCCCCCCCATATACACTTCAATCCAGGCCCTTTGCCTGGTCTGTATTGTGAATTGGGGGACAAAAAAAAAAAAAAAGTTTACAATTTGATTCTCCTACTATTTCTTCCTATACAGCATCTGTTCTGTCAAATAAACAGGAGCCCAAAACCTGTCCAAACTTATACTATACTAAAACAAACAACTATAGTCTTGAGGGACTAGAAAAATAATACAAAAATATGAGATTATGTTGCAAGCAGCTGACTCCTGTATGTTCGCTCTATGTTATTGTTCCCAGAGCAATACCAGTACTGATTCCTAACTACAGAACCTTGTGTAAGTCCTGAATACTTCCCAGGATGGCCCAAAAAAAACTAATAAATTAAAAAACAACTCTTTAAATCTTTCATTTATATTTAGTTGTGAAAATACTTGTAAACATGTTGTGGGAGTCAATAGAACGTCACATATCAACCATTGACTATGATAACTAACCTTAACCTGTGCTTCTAAAACAAGCCATCATGACATTCAAGTTAAACCAAATTATCTAAGTCAAACTCAGGGCATTTTAGCATTTCCAGAGACCATTTCAAGATCCTTATTGGAAAGATTTTGTATTAGAGAATTGAATGTATGTATATTGACTAAACCTTTATAGAATCTTAGGTCTTCATTCATTTGAATGTGTTAAAAGATTTCAATCACAGAAAAACTAGAATACAGGATTTAGTGAGTGTATAAAGATGAATTCTCAGTAGACATCAGGAAGGTACTTTGTTGCTCAGGTACAAATATATTAACAGTATTAATAGTTTATTTAGAATTAAGATAACAGTTTGATATAACATTGAGACATTGTTTAAGGCAAACATTTTGGTAAAATATGTAACTAAAGTGGAAAAAGAATGCTTTCTGTTAATTATTAAGAAAACTAGGCATTGACTTAAAATTGATCTTTTTGTATATTTGTACTAAGTGAATAAGCTAGCTTAATGTAGCTTTATTCTCCTTTCTTCTACAGTGTGACAAGCGGGAGCCAAGTGGCATTCGAGTAGCTCCAGCACCTCTCTACAATTCTTTCCATGATGTTTATAAATTTATCAACGTGCTCAATTCTGCTCTGGACAGTGCTGAATCAAAATATGGCCATGATTTTGAGAACAACTTGAGAAAATAATATCGAAAAGTGATGTGGATGTTTTATTTTTATTCAAGTTTAATTACTGGAAGTTGTTCAAAATTAATCACATGTCTGAAAACTGATTATATAGTTACAAAAAAAAAAGCTGATATTAGTTATCTGAGAAGACTAGGTCCTAAGAGATTCACTTTATTGTCTAGTTTCTTGAAGTTTGATGATGAAATATGTATACTAGTTTAAGTATTATGAATACACAGTTTTGAACAGCTGCTAAAACTTGCTCAGGAAATATTTTATGATGATTTAATTTAATATTTGACTAACTCCAACTCTGGAGTTTTTGTACTTTTTATAGAATCATTACTTTAAATTTACCAAATTTTCTTATAAATATTATTTTTGTATTACTGGTCCTACCCTAATCAGTATTTATACTACTCCATCCTAGGATGTGATCTGGTGATAGGATTACTGGATTGCTCCATACGTGATATTCCTTCTCCATCCTAGGGTGTAACCTCGTTCTTCTGAATAAAATCCTTGGTTTCAGCAAAGAAGGAACTCATTCTTGAGTCTTCCTCCACGAAGCTGATTTCCTTCTGAGGAACAGAAGGCTTGTGTGATAATGTGTATTCATGGCCCAACTGTTGAAATTTCTGAACCGTTCTTGCACTTTTTCACTGTGTGGATTATTCCTTGCATCAATATTTGCTTCCAGACCCATGTCTCATCAGATCCTAGTTTTGGAGTCTGGGCCTCCATTTATAATTGTAATTCAACTGTCTGAATATTCTTTTTTACAATGTTTTCACCAAGCCCAAACTCAGAAACAGAAAACATAAAGTTTCGGGCAGTAACTTTCAAGTGTGTATTGGCCACAGTTAACACTAAGAAATAAATTTTGAATTACAGATCACTGATTATCTATGAATATGCCTTATTTCATTGGTTCTAATGCATGTTTTTCATATTTTAATATTTATGAATGAGGAAATATCTTTTCATTTACATCAATAGCTACGATTGCCACAGGACATTCCTTCACATTGCCATCTTTGAAATTAGCATGATTTTACAATAAATAGATAACATCTATACTTTACATTTTGATCTTTAGAATTAACATGCTTCTCACAATAGATAGATAATGTCTTAGATAAAATAGCAAATTGTATCTATATAGTAACACAAAGACCCAGATATCAGATACTCTGATATGTTTTATGCTGTTTGATCTTACTAGGACAATTGTTGGTTGAATTGTGGTCTTAATACACTTCAAAAGACTTTATCCTTTTATCTAATATTATTATAACCCTTTTTTCCTCTTAGTCTTTTGGGCCTATCTCGTGGTACTCAGGGCTTATTTTGGCTCCATTCAGGGATCACTCCTGGGGAGCTCAGCAAACCATATAAGGTTCGAGAGATCAAACCAAGTCAGCCCTATACAAAACAAATTCCCTACCCACTGTACTATCTCTCTAGCTCCTACCATAATCTTTTATTTTTAATTTAATGATAATTTTTCTGGTTTGAGTTCTTATACACAAATTTATTTCAAAATTATTTAATAAACTATTTCACAGATAGTTTTAATTTATAATTTAGGTTGGAGTACTCAGCAGATTTTACAATGAGTAGGGCATTGGCCTTGCACACATCTGTCTTGAGTTTGATCCATGACAGGACAAATTTTCCCCTGAACATTATCAAAAATGACTCCTGAGTGCAGAGCCTAGAGTAAGTCCTGAGCACAGGTAGGTATGAACCAGTACAACAGAACCCTTGAATTATAGGAACTCGGGTAGCCCTTAGTGAGAAGGCACTTGCTTCCTATAAGGCTACTAACTCAATCCATAGCATATTCAGTGTTATTCTAGGGGCACTATTGTTCACAATCATAGTGCCACAACAAACTGTGAGATCTCTGGCAAATGGCAGGCATATATAGAATCCTTGTGTATACAAATAAAGTGTATAACATCCAGGGAGCATCATAACTACTTAGAAAATGAATGCTCTATCACTCATTGTATCCTAAATTACATAATTTTCTTATCCATATTTGTTAGCTCTGACTCAAGATCCATCCCAAAAGACCAGAAGAGACAATACAATAATGCAAAAAGCAAAGGAGTTTATTCTTTAGCATGCTGGGGCTGAAACTCTCACAGGTGGTAACCCCAGCCCAACTTACATTCTTACTTTTATACTCAGTTTAGAGAATTTTAGAATGGGCTTAGTAATCATTGTGAAGATTGGCTACACATTATATCATTGCTTATAGAGTGCTAGGTGATTGGTTGGACCTAATATGGACTTTTATGGCAGTTGCAAACAGGGTGTAAACAGGATGTTGGCTTAGGGGAATGGGATGGAGTGTAAGATGTCATTGGTGATGGGAATGTTGCACTGGTGATGGGTGGTGTTCTTTACATGACTGAAACCCAAACACAATCATGTATGTAATCAAGGTGTTTAAATAAAAAAATGTCAAAAAAAGATGTTGGCCTGGGGATCCTTGTGCTATTCCATTTACTGTAAGAGGCCTATTGTACCACATGAAGCCTGTCATGGCTACAATCTTTACAGAGTAAAACAGCAATTAATTGTAAACTTACACTGTAATATTCTCTTCTAACATTTAGAGTTATAGTTAAAATAATTTAGATTGAAGTTTTCCCATTTTTGGTTGTTGCCACATTTTAGCCTCAAAAGTAAAGTATTTTACATATACATAATCAAGTTATAACTTAAATATCGTCTCATCTTAAACAAAGTGGAAATAACTATGCAATTGCTTTAGATACTAAAGATAAAACTACAAATTGCATAAACTAACCTATGAATTCACTCATATATGTTCATTATGTAGCTATATAAATGTATTGTGCTACTGACTATTTCTTTTTTTTTCTTACTCAAATGGTTTTAAAGCAGGTAGGCAGGCATGTAGGGAAGGATCTTCTATAGCAATATAATTTTGAGGTATGAGGAACTTGAGAGAATTTGGAGGAGCTACTTTGTCATTGATTAGTGTTTTACCTGATACCCCTCCTGGTTCAGAAAAGACTGGACCCCCTCCCAGGAGAAGCACCAGCAGGAAGAAAGTTTAAAAAAGGAATATCAAAGACCATCAAGCTCCCCCCCCAACACTTCCTCTTGGCAACCACCCTAGCCTCAGGACTCATATATGTTGAAATGCCCACATGGGCTAGGTTGGAAAAGTCCTATAAAAGTCAATTTAGAACCAAAGAGGGACATATGTATTACCTGGGTACATGGTAACTAAGTACATGTTGCCTTCATATCCCCTCTTGAAAAGTGCATTTTTCTGATTTCATGCTGCTTATATCGTATGTCTCTCTCTACTTTTGGAGAATCCAGCTTTCTCTCTTGAGTAAATTACTCTCTTATTCTTTCCCTTCCTCTCCTCAGAATTTCCAAATAAAGACAGTTTTTATTTCACTGTTCATCTTCTTCTGAAATTATTTTCTCTGAGGGAATATTAACCAAAACACCTGGGCAAGATCTAGGGCTGACTTTGCTATCTTTGTCAGACCAAGGCCCCAGTCTCCCAAATATCCCAGCCCCTTTTCTGGCTGGCTGAGGTGAGTAAGAGAAAGCTATAGAAACACTTCTTGGGTCTGTAACCTCTCCTGACTAACACACATGCACTTCACATAGTTTCAACAGGGACCTCCACTGTCATCAGTTGCATACATACTTGCTTTAAACAAAGCTTCAATTACTGTTTTTACCAAACTTCTTCTTCATAGATCTATGAGTTCTTGAACCTTAACATTGGACTCTATAACTTCATGTAGAAGGAATCAATTTTAAATCTCACAATAACAAATAAACAGAAATGATTTCAACTCTCAGGATACATAGGTTAGCACGAAAAAACATTAGTCATTAGAAAAACACTATAGTTAAGTATATAAATAAAAATGATCACTTTTGTGAAAATGAACACAATAAATATCTCAGATATTAGTTGAGCATAATAGTGTATGACTTATGTTAAAGTTATTTTAAATTATATGCACAAATCGTTTAAAGCATAATGCCCACAGTATATTCATCACTCAGATTAAAAATAAATAAATAGATAAATAAATAAAGTTCCCTTACCATATTTTCTTCTTTCCCCAAATCCAGGGATATTGCAAATTGTATTTAAATCAATTACAAATAATCACAGATGAACATATGCAATAGTTTAATTTTGCCTGTAGGTGAATTTATAAATGAAATATAATACTGGTTTGAGATATAGTACAGAGGGTAGAGCACTTGCCTTGAACTGACTTGAACACTGACTTGAGCAGTCCCAGGACTACACTTTATTCACTGAACCCCAGCAGAAGTAATCTCTGAGTACAGACCCAGGAGCAAACTCCAACGAGCATCAGTTGTGCCTAACCTGTCCCATAAAAACAGACATACAGGGCCTGGAGAGATAGCACAGCAGCGTTTGCCTTGCAAGCAGCCGATCCAGGACCAAAGGTGATTGGTTCAAATCTCGTTGTCCCATATGGTCCCCCGTGCCTGCCAGGAGCTATTTCTGAGCAGACAGCCAGGAGTAACCCCTGGGCACCGCTGGGTGTGGCCCAAAAACAAACAAACAAAACAGACATACACAGAAAATCAATAATACTAAATATTATTGGAATTTCCATTGGTTTAACTTTTCATATTGAGACTTCTATTTTCATATATATTCCACTTATTTTTTATTGATTCTCAGCTTTTATTATATAATTAAATTAGTAACTGACTGTTGATTTTGGATATTTCAATCCAAATATTTTTTACAGAGCAATATTTCTACTATGAACTCTCTAAATACATATGTATAATAGTTTTTCAATATATAAAAGTCTGAAAAGTCTGGTTTATTACACACAAACCAACAAATACATACACATGTTTAAATGTTTTACATTATCAAATGCTGTTTTAAAATAGATATAGCAGTTTTAAGGTCAAGCAGTAGGAAATAAGATTCTTGTTAATAGTTGTTAATTGACTTAATCATAGTCAATTAAGTATAATTAAAATATTAAAGGTTATTATTAAAATTGTTAAAGGTAATTATTAAAGATAAAAATATTAAAATTTTAATGGGATTAAAATATCAGGGTAAATAGCAGGAAAAAACTTAATAAGGACTTACAAACATACACGCAGCAGTTTACACTTCAGAAATTGTAAATCTGTGAATTAGTCCAAAGTTAGATTCATATGTAATATTTTTTTTCTCTTTGGGCCAAATCTGGTGGCACTCAGTAGTTAATGCTGGCTCTGCGCTCAGAAATTACTCCTGGCAGACTCAGGAAACCAAATGGGATTTCAGGAATCTAACTCAGCTGGGTGCAAGCCAAATGTTCTACCAACCTTGATTTCCCTTGGTCCCCAAATCTCACATAATTCTTTTCCTTGCTTAGTTCTTAAACTATTTATTTTTTCAATATACTCTCCTTAAAAATGTTTACCTGCTGAGTACTTTTCTATAAAAATCCTTATCTAAATCCTGGCCTCAATATCTTTCTAAAGAAGATCTATCTTTCTTACCTTATTTATAGTATAATAATTTTATTATATGATAAATTTAAAGTTCCACTTCTGTTTTTACACGTAAAGTATTGTTTTCTTATGTAGATTGTGATTGCTAATTTTATACAGATAATTGATCATGAAGATTGTAGCTTCTTAGAGAACTGTATTGTAATCTGTTTTCCAAAAGTATTTGTAGTGTGTTCTGCTAGCTACCAAGGGTTTACAATAAAGCACCTAAAATTCTCTTTGCAGATTTTCAGATCACTGAAGAGCATGATGATGTATGTGTTAATTCATATAAGGACCGCTATATAAATATAAATTATTTAAATATGTTAATATTACTTGTAACTCTACATATTCTACATATTCTCTATGTAACTCTACATATTTTCCCTCAGATTTATGCAGGAATCTCATATCAAATTATTTTCCTTACAGTCCTAGGATATTTCCATGTCCTATGTAGTTTTCTATGTATGCTAGTGACTTGGCTTTATTTGCCAGAAACCCCTAGAATGAATGCCAAATTGCTTATTTTGATTCTTGCACATTCCTAGGTTCCTACTTTCCTTTTTGGGGAAATTCTGGAATTATTTTACTTTCATGTCTTCTTGTTTTAAAAGTTTGTTTAGATTTTCTATGGTTTATAATTTCCCTCAACATAAAACTTGTCAGACAATGTTCTATGATTAAAAATAAGTAAGATTAAGTATGTCCTGTTTTTTAAGTAGAGTATGTAAATTATATTTTCTAAATAACTAATGTACATTGATATAAATAAGAATTATCTTATAGTGAATCCATTGAGAGCTATTATAGCACATAAGACTATTTATGTTGACTAAATTACACCTACTAAATAAAATTGACTGAAGAGGAAAGGCTGAGTGTGAGGTCAATAATTTAATTTCAAATTAATAAAACATTTGTTTTGCTTTTTTGGGCCACACCCAATGGCGCTCACAGGTTACTCCTGGCTATACACTCAGAAATCGCTCCTGGCTTGGGGGACCATATGGGATGCTGGGGGATCGAACCGCAATGGGTCCTAGGCTACTGTGCACACGGCAGATGCCTTATGACCTGCTCCACTACTCCGACCACAATAAAAAATTTTTTCTATCTTTTTCTCTCAATAGATTAACACTAGTTTGAATCCAGAACTATACAATGATATATTGTTGTTCTATAAACAGAAGTTTCTGAAACATTGACTTTTAAGATAATTAATTTTTATGAACGCTTAAGAATTCAAGAAGCAAGGCCGGTGGCCCAAACCTGGATTGTCACCTGACCTGTTGTTGGTTTCCAGACAATGCATGCGATCCTTTAAGCACCACCAGAGGTCACTGTTGAGCATAGAAGCTAGAATCCTTGGAGTACAGCAAAATGTGACAAACTGGAGGAGGCCAAGCACCTCACTCATAAATCCTGACAAATTAAAAAACAAAACAAAAAAAAAACAAAACAAAGAAACACTAAAAATAGTATTAAAAAAACTATTTGAGACTTTTGAACCTTTGAGAAAGGTAAATGCATTCTAGTAGTATTGTATTTAATCTCAGCAATTCTCAAAGAGAAAAATAATCGTAAAGAAAGTAAAGGCCATTATGAACTAAAGATTTGAGCATTTAGCATGAGTCGTAGTTCATTTTTTAAATTACAGTTACAATTTTATATTTTTTTGACTCAGGTTTTTTTTATGTTTGTTTGTCTTTTGTCCTTTGACCTGCTGTTTGACAGTATTATCTATGACAATTATTTTTTGACAAAATTGTCTATTATGGTTTTTTTCCTTACCTCAGCTAAGAGCATTCATTTTCTTAAAATCTTGTAAGTTTGGTGAAGAAAAAGGTCATTATAATCCAGTATCAGTATCCTTAGCAGAATCAACAGTAGCAAGAGAAGTGCAAACTGTAATAAAATTAATAGTTTTTTTTGGGGTAAAAGTGATAATTCACCAGAGTGAAGAACGATGTTGGCATGAAGAGGAGCAGAATTTTTAAGTTAAGCTTAGGAATTTTCATGTCTATCTAATTGTTGTTAATTTTTAGAGGGACTATGTGGGGGAAAGTATCTGGGAATAAAGGGATTTCTGCAAGCTGGCCTTGAATAGAAAAGAATGTATCTGTTCAGAGACTTTTGTTCCTTGCTGTTTGAGTGCAGGATGAGCTGAGGAGAAAGTCATTCAGGTCAAACAACCATCCTTACAAACTATCTAGGTTAATAGTGCCATAAGCATTGGAGGACTGGAGCAGTGGCACAAGCAGTAAGGCCTAGGACGCTAACCTAGGACGGACGGAAGTTTTATCCTCTGGTGTTCCATATAGTCCCCCAAGACAGGAGCGATTTGTGAGTGCATTGCCAGGAGTAACCCCTAAATGTCACCGGATGTGGCCCCAAAACAAAAACAAAGCAAAAAAAGTCCTAAATAAATAGATAAATAAATAGACATTGCAACCGCTATCTTTGCATTGCCACCAGTGTTTGTTGCACTTCTTTGAAAAATGTCCTGGGTATTCTTATAGGAATTACATTAAATCTGTAGTTGTCTGTATAAAATGTTTTTGGAAGTATTGCCATTTTAATGATGTGAATCATCCCAATCCATGAGCAGGGTATATATTTTAATTTCCTGCGTCCTCTTTAATTTCTTGAAACAGAGTTTTGTAGTTTTCTTTGTATAGGTCTTTTACTTCTTTAGTTATGAGGCACAATTGTAAATGAGTATATTTTATTAATATCTCTTATCTTTTCTAGTTGTATATAAAAAGCTATTAATATTGCATATTAATTGTGTAGGCTTCTACTTACTATAAAAATCTACTATTTTTTCAGATGCTTTTTTGTAGAGTTTTCAGATATAGTATTATGTCGTCTTCATACAGTGAAAGCTTGAATTCTTCCTTTCCTATCTGAATGCCTTGGATATTATTTTCTTGAGTAATTGCTATGGAGGGTATTTACAGTACTATATTTAATAGAAGTGATAAAAGGAGACAAACTTGTCTTTTGCCATATCTTAAAGAAAAGGCTTTAAATTGTTCTCCATTGAGTATAACGCATGCAGTGGACTTGTGGTAAATGAATGACTATATTGAGTAAAGTTCTTTCAATTCCTATTTGTTGAGAGATTTTATCATGAGTATGTACTGGACCATGTCAAATTCTATCTCTGAATCTGTTGATTGATTCTATGATTTTTATTTTTATTTTATTTATATGGTGTATTATATTGATTGACTTTCACATATAAAACCATTATTTCATTCCTGAAATTAAACCTACTTGGTCACGGTGTATATAATATAATTGATGAATTGTTGGATAATATTTGCTAGTATTTTTTGAGGATATTTGTACCTGTGTTTATCAAGAATATCAGTCTGGGGGCCGGCGAGGTGGCGCTAGAGGTAAGATGTCTGCCTTGCAAGCGCTAGCCAAGGAAGGACCGCAGTTCCATCCCCCAGTGTCCCATATGGTCCCCCCAAGCAAGGGGCAATTTCTGAGCACTTAGCCAGGA
Source organism: Suncus etruscus (assembly GCF_024139225.1). Lineage (NCBI taxonomy): Eukaryota > Metazoa > Chordata > Mammalia > Eulipotyphla > Soricidae > Suncus > Suncus etruscus. The sequence goes on from NC_064852.1 coordinate 39,492,469, forward strand.
GTAACCCCTGAGCATCAAATGGGTGTGGTCCAAAAACAAACAAACAAACAAAAGGAATATCAGTCTGTTTTTTTCTCTCTATCTCTCTTTTTGTGGTGTTTTTGTCAGATTTTGGTATGAGGGTGATATTAGCCTCAAAGAAACTATTTGAGAGTGTTTCTGTTTCTTCCATTTTCTTGAGGAACTTGAAAAGAATGGACAGTATGCCCTCTTTAAAGATTTGTAATAATTCATTAATGATTTCATTTGAGCCTAAGCTTTTGTTTGGGGAAAGCATTTTAATTGCCATTTTAATTTTCTCAATGGTTATTGGTCTGTTCAGGTGTTTCAGATCATCTTGGTTCAACATTAATAGTTTAGAGAAGTCAAAAATATCTATTTCTTCCTGGTTTTCTTGTTTTGTAGCATAAATATTGTCAAAGTCTCTGATTACCCTTTGAATTTCTATAGTACCCATAGTGACATCCCCTTTTTGTTGCTGATTCCATTTTTTAAGTTTCTCACTCTCTCTTTCTTTGTGAGTCTTGCTAATGGTTTATCAATCATGCTTATTATTTCAAAGAACCAACTATCACTTTCATTGATCTTTAGAATTGTTTACTTGAGTGTTCAGTTCATTAATTTTTGTTCTAACTTTTATTATTTCCTTCTGCCTGCCTGCTTTCAGCTCATTTTGTTGATTCATTTCCAATTTCTTAAACTATGCCTCTAACTTATTTACTTAGGCCTTTTCTTTCTTCCTGATTAATACTTGCAAAGCTGTAAATTTTTCTCTTAATACAAGTTTTGCTGTGTCTTGCAAATTTTGATAGTTCACTTTTCAGCTCTGGGTACTTCTCAGCAATGATGTCTTTGATTGTTGCTTCTTCACAGGACTTTTCTTTTGTCTCTCTGGGAACCCTTTTGATTCTTATGTTCTTGTTAATTTATACCAAAGTTCAATTGTTTTCTATTTGCTTATTTTGGAGGACTTTTTTCATTTTCTCTTCATTTATTTTTTGAGTCTTTTTCAACTTTTTCTATTTTATACTGGTGTTATACAGCTTATCTTTCAGCTCACTCATTCTGTTACTTTGTTGTTATGACCTTCCAGTGAATTTTTATTTCACCTACTAAATTTTTCATTTCTTCATTTCTATTTGAAGTTTTCTCATTTCTACTTCATATACTCTTTAATCTTATTGGTGTTTGTTTCATGGTTACTTTGATTTCTCTGAACACCCTCCACATTTCCTCTTTAAAGTCCTTATCAGCTAGACCATATAGATGATTAATGTGATATTAATTGGGTCCCCAGAACTACAATTTTAGTCATTAAGAGTGATGGGATTCTGTGTTGCTTTCCCATTATGACCTTTGCAGTGTACTGTTGCTTCTTTATGTATTGTGGTGGGATTCCTGGGCTAAATCAAATGCAAGGCACACACCAAGTGTGAGCAACTACTCCTTCTCTTCGTGTCTAGCCTGAGGTCAAAATTGCCCTTCTGATTTAAAAAACTGCCCATTATCATCACAGCTTTTGTTGGCTTGTGCTCTTGCCTATCTCAAGGCCAAACTTTGTTTTCTTGGTACGTGAACCAAGTTCAAATGCAGAATGGCCTAATGCTCTGCCTGTATCACCAGGGAAGGGAATTAGGTCTGGGCTGTATGAAAAGATTACCTTCAAGCAGTAGGCTTCCAGGGCTCACTGCCACTTCCTGCCATCTGTAGCCACAGCCATGGATCCATGCAGCCACAGCCAGTAAGGTTTCATCTCGGGACTCATGCCTTGCTTAACTACACTCCCTCACTGCCTTAGCTCCACTTCCCAAAGTACTCTTCTCATGAGCTGGGTTGTGCAAATGGACTTGAGCTTTCCTCACAACTCCCAGCCCTGCTACAGAATAGAATCGGGGCACCATTCACGGTGTCAGTGTGTCACTGTGGTGTCACTGCTACCACTTTTTTTCTCCAGCAATTTCCCTAGATGCTTAATTTTTTAATTTTTTTATGCTCACTGCTTTGCCTTCACAAGTCCAGTCCACTGTCAAAGGACTTGGAGGCTTCAGAAGTTTCACGTTTCAGTGCTCCTGGGGATGAACTTCTTTTGGCATCTGCATGCTCCCCTGTGCTGCTGCTCCTGTAGCATCTTCTGTTGCAGCCATCTTTCTGCCATTTATTCAGATCCAATATTTTTTTCATTTAACATGATGTATTTTTTTGAAGTTGATAGTTTTTATTTTCTTGATGACAAATTAATAAACTGCAAGGTGGAGTGCTGTTCTGACTATCAATAGTTAGTTTTATTAACATCTTCCAGTCCCTTAATGGCATATATGTATAATCTAGTCTGTTAGCCAACACACAATATCTACCATATTTTCCAGCGTATAAGACAACTGGATGTATAAGACGACCCCCTAATTTTGCAGTTAAAACATAGGTTTAGGCCTATATTCGCTGTATCAGACAGAACGTTCCCGTGCTGAAATCGTATGTACCACAGTGAACCAATCACAACAAACAAAGGTTCAAAGGTTCTACTGTAATAGACTTCCTCTCTGACTCTGGCCAATCTGAGCAGGCTTTTACAGTGTAGATTCGGGTCCAGAACACTGCCTCATTTGCATGCATAAAAAGTCTGCTTGGATTGGCTGCGTCAGAGAGGTTGTCCGAGCAGCCTGGCAGTGATTGGTGCAGGATCCAGTTGGAAAATTCGTTTTGTGGCAATATTCAGACAATTTTCGTTTAGTGGCATATTGAAACATTTTTCGGGATATACTCGGTGTATAAGACGACCCCCGATTTTTGTGGCTTTTTTTGTTTTAAAAGTCGTCTTATATGCCGGAAAATACTGTAAGTAGTGTTCTCCCAAATTAATCTTTTGTTTTTTAGGAAATCTTCTGTTTTTAAGGAAATCTTTGTTTTTAACTGCCTATGATGAGCATGGGGAATATTTCCTTATTGCAGGGGTATGAACTTGGGATGCCAATGAAAAATCAGTCAAGAACAAGTTCTCAGACTTATTCATAGTAGTCTTATCATCGGCAGCAACCTTTCCCTGCTGCCTTCATTTCTCAGCATCACTAAAGCCCCTCAGGCATGGGTTCCCTCATATTTTTTTACTTTTTAAAATTCTGTATGAACTTGTTCTAAGGAGTTAGCTTATACCTGTAAGGATTTTTCCCCTATATCCCTATAGGAAAAAATGTAAAGTATATTTGTACAATTTATTATTCACTTGTATTTTATAATACTCTATTCTCTCATGACTCAATGACAACTAATGGTAATTTTCTCTTTAATATTTTTCTCACTTCCTGACAAATTGTATTTTTCTCCAAATCATTATATTTATAATATAGGCTAATGTAATAGTAAACTCCAACCCCAAAGACAAAACACAGTTTCAATTATTTCAATTATTGTACATTATAAATTTTTAGCATATTTGTGAAATTGTCCAATACTGAGCCTAAGAATTAGGGAATAAGGTTGATTGATACTGTATGTATTCACTCCAAACAATCATTCAGGAAACCAAGATGATGCATTCTCTACTATCGTCTCACATTTTCTTCAACACCAAGCCAAGGTTATTCAAACCTGAGCAGCATCATCTAGCACTGAGATGGAAAAAAATAGAAGCACATGAAAAAGAGGCTTTTGTAGTTTATTCCAAAAATAGCATGCATTCCTATTATTCATATAACATTGGATATAACTTAGAATAGGACCAAACCTAACTAGAAGACAGGCAAGAAGTTATAAAAGAAATAAGTACTTCATGCAAATGAAGAAATTTTTTGCTTGTTTTAAATTGTTTTAGAAGCTTAAGCTTATACTAAAAAAATAATAGAAATAGAAAATAATCATTTTCAACACAATATAACTTATTTTTAAAATACTCAAAAAAGTTGATAAAAACTACAAAGCAAAAAGCATTAGATTGTTTTATATACATTGTTTAGCATAGTACTATTACATTTGATCAATATATAGAATTATTCCTGATTTGATAGCAGAGGTATTACTTTGTAACTCACAGAGGAAATTATAAAGATGGATTTATTAAACATAGGGTGTCTTTTAAGCAATATAATATAATGAGGCATTGAGGAATAACTTAAAGTATTTCTTAAGAAGCAATTATAGGACTGCTATAAATACATGGCATTTATAAATAACATGGCAGTTGATTGTGTTCCTTCTTCAAGTCAAAGAGAAAAAATGGTGAAGTTAAAGTTCATGGTACTGATATACAAAGTAACTACACCCCACTGCCACAAATGTGTCCTAAAACCTAAATCAATGTTCTTGCATGATTTAAGTCCATCTCTTTATTTATCTTACTTATTTGGGTATTGGTCCAAGATAAAACTATGAAGACACGTAACTAAAAAGTTGAGTGCAAATTATTGTTTTTCAGTTTTTAGCTCCAAACTATTGTAGATATAAAGAAAAGTAAAAGTAAAATATATTCATATTTCTTTTTATAAATGCCAAATAACTAGGGGTGAAATAATATGAGTTCTAAATTTTATTTTAAAATTCTTCTTTCTGGGGCTGGAAAGATAGCATGGAGATAAGGCATTTGTCTTGCATGCAGAAGGACAGTGGATCAAATTCAGGTATCCCATATGGTCCCCAGAGTCTGCCAGGAGTGATTTTTGTGTGCATAGCCAGGAGTAATCCTTGAGTGTCAAACGGGTGTGCCCCCCCCCAAAAAAAAAAACAACCAAAAAAAATTCTTCCTTTCTCATTTCCCTCCCAGTAATGGCAAACAACTTGCAAATTTAAAGACATAAAGCAATTATTTAGTTGTTCTTTATTAGATATAACACAGTTTTTATATATCAAATTTTGGTTTTGGTAGTTATGCTCCTTTCTGGAGGCTTTAACATAAAAGTCCATATTTTACTTACTCCATCTTCTACAAAATGAATGTAGTCTTGGCTCTAATGCACTTTCTTTTTTTTTTTTTTTTTTTTTTTTTTTTGGTTTTTGGGTCACACCTGGCAGTGCTCAGGGGTTATTCCTGGCTCCAGGCTCAGAAATTGCTCCTGGCAGGCACAGGGGACCATATGGGGCGACGGGATTCGAACCGATGACCTCCTGCATGAAAGGCAAACGCCTTACCTCCATGCTATCTCTCCGGCCCCATAATGCACTTTCTTTAACTTGAAGACCAGCAACTTGTTAACTTTATTCTTCTGTTTTCTTCTGTATTTAAGGTGTTTGGTGATTATATTGTTCTCAGTGAGGTAATCCAGAATTACCTTCCTTCTTTAAAAAATTAACGTAATAAATAAAATACTAATCCTAATTCTTTACACAATTATAATTCTACTGTTAGATATAATGTAAATCATCCACATGTTTTAGGACACACTGACCATTGAGGGTTTTCCCTCAATATGGAAAAAATATTGTCATAAATAAAATGAAAGAAAAGTGAGCTAAGTGTTAAAAGTTTTAATATTAAAAATGAGTAATGCTCTCTTCTTTTTTATTAATGTTTGAAAATCAAAGAAAGTTAAAAAAAGAGGGCCTAGATGAGAACTTAGATACCTTTCTCAAATGCATAATTTTAAAAGATCCTGTAGATAATCTTTTCACCACGTGTTTTAGTTTGTTATTTTACTTGTTCATATTTTTTCATCTTTTTTTTTTTTTTTGCTTATTTTTAAATCATACTTGGCTCTGCTCAGGGGTTACTTCAGTTTATGCACTCAGGAATCAGTCTTGACAGTTCTCAGCTGACGAGACTCGTTCAGGTACCAGGAATCTAGCTCAGGTCGATCACATGCAAGCAAGCTGTCTTATCTCTCTGGCCCATCCACCACATGTTCTTGTGGTTGAAGTTATTCCTATGTCATTGTAAGTTAATTAACTTCATCTAAAATGTCCTGGAAGTGTTTTTCAAAGGAGTTTGGTTTGGTTTGGTTTGTATATTTCTCCATAATTTAACTAGCTTAATGATATTATTAATATTATTGTTTTGCTAGAGAGGCCCTCATAATTTATCACTGATTATTTAGTTAGTCCAGTATAAGCAGAAAAGTATTATGAAATGTGCAGTTTTAACTACTTAAGTTGCTCATATTTACCATAAAGCTTAATATATCAAGTTAATTATCACATTTAAACTATTTTCTCTTAAGAGGATTTCTCATAAACCTTCTCCCATTGTCCTTCCTGGGATCAAAGTTGAGAATAACTAAAGTGTAATAAACTCAATAAAGATTTAATGCATCACTTCTCATAAAAGATAAATTCACATTGAATTTTTAGGCTTTGGCTAAAATTGAAATTGTGAATACTCACAATATTATTTTAGGTGAAGTGTACCACTTTATGTACAATGGTTGTTGAACAGATATATTAATTTTCTTTTTTTTTTTTAGGAGATGGCTGATTCCCTTTTTGCATATTCCCTTATGTTCTATTATGTTAAACCTGAATCAAGCCTGTCAAGAATGAGACATTACTACTATACACAGTCTATGGGGGTATTTTTACTATGGGTTAAATTAAATATTTGGATCAAAGACAAGATATATATGCTATATCAGGTCTGGAAGAGCAGAAAAAAGAAAAACAAAAAGAGAATCATGGTCTATTTTATAAGGTGGCAACAACAGAACCAGACAGAAAGTGGTAACTGATTCCAAATGTCACATTTATCCCACTGATTTATAAATAATATTGTTAATTATAACTCCTTACATTGTGGTATTGCACATATTGTTCCATAATGAGCTCATTATTTATATTTAATACAGAATTTATCACCTTCTTATATTTTTTTCTCAATGCATGGCACAATTGAAAAAAAGAATATTGTTAAAGGTTAGAAAACATTTTCATGGAGTTATTTTTAGTTTTGCCAAAATTGACATTTATTATAATCAATTCAAGCATTTGTGTGATTTTCTATAAATTACAATTCTTTAGAGGAACACAATTACACTAATCTATGTTTCCAGATACTAGTCAACTGTTCACCCACAATAAAATAGTAAAAGAGGCATCAATAAAAAAGTCCAAAATGATAAGAAACAAAGTAAATTAAAGATATCAACATACTTTGAGAACTAGAGAGTAAAGAGAACTGAGCAGAGAAAGCTGAAATGCAATTATGCAGTTGACTTAAGAGAAGGGGGAAGATATATGAAGATTAACAATGTAATCCAATTTCAAGAACTGTCTACATATAAAAGAATTAGAAACTTGGATTCCATAAACTGGAAAATGTGATTGAAAGTTTATACAATTAGCATTTGACTTTCCATACTTTTCTAGTCTGAGTAACAATATTTTAACTTCTTCAACCTGCAACAACAGAAGTTTACTCTCTAAGATAGAATAGACTAGTGTACATTTGGACTTGGAGTCTGAGGACAAGTTAGCAGAGGGAGAAAAATAAAGAAAAATTTTGAAACTTTGAATGGGCAACTGTTCCCTGCTGGGAATTCAATGCATGCCAAGCTATCAATTATATGTGAATATACCATGATGCACAAGGTCTTAGGCAATTTTCTCTCCATCACATGCTTCTCAGAAGTTACTGAAAGATATGAAAAAATAGCAATGATGTTTTCAAAATGAGTACAAATAGCAATTCTAAAGATCACTGCTGATCTTCTTTAAAGAGGTCCATAAGTAAATACTTGCTTAGATTGCTCTAAGATTCTAAGGTTCTCTCTTTCTCTACTTCTCTTTCTCTGTCTCTCTCCCTCCCTCCCTTTGTCGCACACACAAACAAACACACACACACACACACACACAACTGAGGAAATACATAGGCACTGATTATTTTATTATTCTTAGAGAAATTTTACCCTGCATTAAATTTAAAAGCACAATTAATTCAGATTGCAAAAGCAAGTGCAAAAGAAGAAAAATTTTAACTGTGAAAACATAAGATAGTATAATGAAGGCAACGTTATTGGAATTAACTATGTACCATAGATGGCATACCCTCTATTTCTCTTTTCTATTGCATAAATGCTATGTTCTCAATCTATTTTAACATATGTCTTTATTCTTATACACAAAACACCAGCTGTAAACAATATTTGTGTAGTTATAAACATGAAAATAATGAATATTGATGCAATGTAAGTGATGATTTCATTACAATTAAAAACAATTGAAGACAAATGCATATTTATGTATATATAATTGTGGTCTACGAGGAAAGAGGAAAGCTTATAAAAATTTAAATTATAAGTTTTTACAGAAAAAAAAGGAAGAGTTTCTTTGCTTTGCCACCTAACTTTGTGATGAAACCAGAAGATACTTTGTGTCACTCTGACTTAGACATAGGAGCTGTACAGGATCTCTAACTACAGAAACTTGACTGCGACAATCATAATTGTAAAGAACTTTTACTGGGACCACAGAGAAAGACTTTGGGGTGAGACAACTTAATATGCCTGGAGCCTGTAGTTGGTCTTATGGCAGAATGATTCAGGGTAAGGGCTCCCTGTTTTTAGGCCAAAGGTTTTCTTTTCTATTTCCCCCATAATTTTCTGTGCCTATGCAAAAAAAAAAAAAAAACAAACAAACAAAAACAAAAACAAAGAAACAAAAAAAACCAAACGAACAGAAAACCCTGCCACACACACACCTTTATTTATTAATTGGATTTTTTTAATCTCTCATCTTTTAAATTGAGGTTTCCACCTTGGGGCATGTATTACTTTATTTTTACCATATATTCCCACATTTTTCTAAAAAAACTAAGAAAAAGGATCAAAGAAAGGCCAAGTGGTTTCTGATGCCTTGATGGGAAAATAAATAAGGACAGAACTAAGTATCTAAGTCAAAGTCAATGTTAATAGAGTTAAGGGAACTAAACTTTAACAATCTAAATTTAAAGAGGTCTGTTATACTGGCAGGCCAGGGGGCATAAGGAGGTGGTATAGGTTGCACTCTGATGTCATTGGTGGGGGGAGGATGACACTGGTGATGAGAAAGGCCCAACTTATTGTATAACTCATATTCAACTATGAAGGGTTCTTTTGATCACAGTTGTTTTAATAAATTAAAATTAAAAAAAGAAAAAAAGGTAGAACCTTAAAGATTAAAAACTAGATTTATTTTAAAAAGAAGCAAAATAATCAGGGAGATTACTAAGCTTATAACTTTTTTTCTTAGCAGAAGTATTAGAAGACTAGGTTTTGGACATAGAAGTTGCAGGGAGGTTCACTGAAATCATGGACTCTAAGATAAAAAAAATAAATAAAAAGTTCAAACTTACAACCTTCATCCACTGATCATATTCAGTGACTTATATGTTCATTGCCTTCATTTTGCCCTGAGCAAAATTAGAAAATCATAGACTATCTCACAGAGCTGTTCTACATATTAATTAACAGATGGAAATATTGAATTAATATGTTATATGCATTGCTAATGTTGAATATAGTAAGTACTCTCGAGAATTACTGGTTTAATAAAAAACATTGAAGGCTTGCTTGAAGATAAGTAGGCCAGTTAGGATACAAACTTAACTGATCTCTCTACCCCCTATACAGTATGATTTTTCCAAGCCTGTCTGGTGGCCTTGTACACTCCCAGGATGCCCCAGGTAGCAATAGAACAGTAGAGCATTCTTGAGCCCTTTCACTGAATAGCTGACCCATCTGGTTAAGTGGGTCATCACAGGTGGGTCACTTAAGCCACTTAGAAAGCACAGCCTCAAGTTGAAAACAAACAAAGACATTATGTGATGCATAGAAATTAGTACTAAATATAAATTATTTTATTTTAAATTAATATTCATGCATAGTAAACAGTGAAATGTCACCTTATATTATTAGTGTTTCTGTCATCTACCCTAAATGAGCATTTCATTAACCGTGCTCAATCATGAGTGATTCATTTGTCCATTGTAGCCATCAGTATATGAAACTATTGCTTGATATATGCTAAAATGTGCTTCTAGAAAACCAAAATCTTATTAGCTGAAAGGAATGAAGATAGTAAAATTTATTTTAAATTAATAATGCTTTGTGGAAGACTAATACTTAGGCTATATTTTTAGTTTGATATTATTATGCTTTTTTATTTAAACATACATGATTGTGTTTATTTATTTATTACATACATGATTGTGTTTGGGTTTCAGTCATGTAAAGAACATCACCCATCACCAGTGCAACATTCCCATCACCAATGTCCCAAATCTCCCTCCTCCCCACCCAACCCCCGCCTGTACTCTAGACAGGCTTTCTATTTCCCTCGTACATTCTTATTATTAGGATAGTTCAATATATATGCTTTATAGGTGCTCATATAGTTGCAGACTTGTCTGCTATATTTCTATTTAATAAAAATCTACATTTTCAATATAATTTATGTCTGTTCTCTCATATATAATAGACCTAAAATTTTAGTGAGAAAATTTCCTCCAATAGAAGTTAACTTAGTATTATTCTTTTTATAAATAGCAACTATTCTTGAAGTGATGCCCATCAGGGAAGGCAAAAAGTCAGGTAATATTTTAATGGTGGTAGTTTAATTAAATTTAACATGCAGTAAACCATATTTGTGTTTTTATTTAATTTTCAACATATACTATAAATAGGAAGAACTCACAATATTTGTTTGCCAAGCACAAAAGCTGTTTATTTGACAGATGATACAGACAATAATGTATGGCACATAATTTTTTAAAAATCTGTAATTTGAGTTTTTATGGCATTGAAACAGTTTGTGTGTGACTAAACTAAGCTTTTAGTAAATGGTAACTTTGAAACATGTGGTTAAAAATTAAACTTTTATTATAAAATAAAAAGAAAAATTTCAGACAAATGTAGCATACTGTACCCCAGGTTGAGAAATTGAGGATAGTGTATATTATATATACATATATATACATATATTATATAACTAGAAACCTGTCTTCCTTGACTACTCTGAATAATCTGTAAGAAGTTGTCTATTAGATAGCACAGCACAGTATCATAATCTAATATAGACAAAAAAACTGTATTTTTGTCATGAGTAATTGGACCTCAAAGAATAATCACAGTTATTTATAGATTTCTGTAAATATAGTTATATTCTGAAATTTTATGTTTCCATAAATTTATATATTCTGGAAATAGTTATATTCTTAAAAAAGTACATATTTTATAAAAACTATTTAATCTAGAAATTTTGTGGATGGATGTGAAAAATATAAATTATTTAAGAAAAAGAGTTTAGGCTAGTCTATTTCTAGACCTATGACATGTCATCACATTTCTAGTTTGATAAGTTTTGGTACAGGCAAACAGAGCCCTCTGTTTATCTAATTTAGATGTGAATTACTTATATCTTATTAACTATTACAAATTAGCTTAAAATAATGTTTTACTTTCTCAACAGGACATATAATGAATAAAAAGTATAATATTGAAAGTATAAATTAATTACTAGAACCGAAAAGGTAATTTGCTGGATTGTTCATTTTTTGGTCACATCCCATACCCAGTGCTTACTCATACATCTGTGTTCAGGGACCATTTCTGGCAAGTTAGAACCCAGAATGTTGCAACAAGGCAATACCAGCTGTGCTGCCAGGACTTTCAGAAGTATAAGAAGGTGGGAGGAAATTGCCCAGATCACATCAAAAAAGTTCTCGAGATATCAGCCCAAATACCAGCATACTTTAAATTTTATTTGGCTTTGCATCTCTCCAGAGCTCTCTGGTCAGGTGGTGAAGCTGGGCCATTGTCAAACTGGTGATTATGGGTGGTAGATGCATCTGGTGTGGCTGTTTTCAACTAGGTAACCGATGTATCCATGATTTTTCATGGCTTGGTTTACATCTCTTTGAAGAATAGAGTGAGTCTATGAAGGTGACTAAATGCAGATATGGTGAAATGTTTGTGGGGCATGAATACATGTGCCATGACTTATGAAAGTATGAGAAGAGGGGAGGGGTAGATAGAGAGTGATCACACTCATTTCAAAGAAGTCCTGGAAATGTCAACTGAAATACACACATACCTGAAGTTTCCAGTTGGTTCAGCATCTCTACAGAGCTCTGTGATAGGAGGTGATTTTGAATTTTTATTTATTTATAAATGACCTAGTCACACCTGGCAGTGCTTGTGCAGATGGATCATACCTAATAATACTCAGAGGACCATATGTGATTCCTGGAATTGAAACAGGATAATCTGTTAGTATCTTAACTCCTTTTCTATGTATATCTTTAGACTTAGTATAAATATTTTAAATATGTACTAATTATTAAGTTAATATATATATTTACAACTTGAAGTTATTGGACAGTTATAAAAATTAGATGATACTCCCCTCAAGAATTTTAAAAATTGAACTATATTTTATCTACTTATTCTTTAAATATAAAGGAAGTGCAAACTGAAGATATCTGGTAAACATCCTTAGAACAGAAATAGAGAATAGCAATACCTGACTTATAATGTGGATATTAAAAAAATGTATATTTTAAAGTGTGATAATATTTAGAGAACAAAGAGGATAAATAAAGTAAAATAGACAATTTAATTGTATTTTTGTTAGCAACTTCTCTCTAGATTAAATCATACACAATTTAAACAGCAACTTCACAAAGCAATCATTATAAAACTTTGTTGGTGGTTCTTAATGTTAAAAAGATAAGTACTACGACAATAGTAGATCAAAGAATTGACGAGGAACAGAACTATATTAGAATAGTATACTTGTTTATAAATTAAATTAAGTTAATGCAAATTTAATCATTGTTTAAGATGTTACATCTATTCCTCTGGGCAACCACTAATAACTACCTGAAATAATAATAATAACAAAGGTAAATTCTAACTTTTCAAGAATTTTTGTTTTGTTTTGTTTTGTTTTGGCCACACCCATTTGATGCTCAGGGGTTACTCCTGGCTAAGCACTCAAAAATTGCCCCTGGCTTGGGGGGACCATATGGGACTCCGGGGGATTGAACCGCTGTTCTTCCTTGGCTAGCACTTGCAAGGCAGACACCTTACTTCTAGCACCACCTCACTGGCCCCTAACTCTTTAGGAATTACAGTGGTGAGCAATCACTGTTAAAGTGGATTAGAAGCCTGATCTATCATATTGTCTAAAGAGTCAAATTTTAGTGTTAAAGACACAGAATGAAAGTTAAAAATGGTTTGAAATATGTCATGCTAACAATAACCAGAATATAGTGATTGTTATGCTTAATATTAGCCAAAATATATTTTTTAAAAAGTGGTGATTAAAGACAAAGCTGATATAATTGTATTCATAATGGTAAAATATGTTATATATAACAGTAAAGATTTCATCAGAAAAGAATCATTTGCAAAGTTTTAAGCAACAAAGAAATCCAGCAACAAAGAACAAAGATAATTGAACTGTAATTGAACAGAATTGAAAGTTAAACCATGGTTGAATATAGTAGTTAGAAATTTCACTATCACAGTTTAAATATTTGCTGTAACAGACTAACTTTGTCAATCATCTATTAAGTAATCTTTGCATTGGTTGAACGTGGCCTCAATGTCCATATCTTCTACAGAGCCTGACAGTGGTAAGTACTGAGCACAACCAGGAGTAACCCCTAAAAGCTTCCCAGTGTGGCTCAAAAAAACAAAAAAAAAGTATTCTTAATAATAAAATATATTTTGTGTTATCAAACATGCCTCAATAAATTCAAGAGTCAAAATATTACAAAATATATTCTCCAATTTGCCCAGCCCAGGATTGAATCATTTATATTATATGTCTCCTAAGAGGGATGCCAGGGTTCTTCTACAGAACACAGGCAGGAATAGCTTTGAGTACAGAAATATTCATAAGTCGGATCAGAAAGATTGTTCAAGCAGTATAGCATGCTATGGGCTTGTGCAAGAGATGGAGTTTGATCCCTGGCACTTGATGGGCTCCAAACACTGCTGAGTGTGGCTCAGATGTCTTGAGCCCAGCTGGAACTGCCATCCTAGGTACACTGCAATCCTAAGCATCACTAATAATGACCTCCAACTCCATGTACCTCTGTAGTTGATAACTATTATCAGTTAGATAGCAATTTATCCATGTGATAATTTTAAATACCAGAAAAACCATAAACTCTTGACAAAATCAGCCTGGAAGAGCCTACCTCTGGTTGGAGAGATAGTACAGGAGTTAAGGATGTTTGCATTGAATGAAGCTAATCCTGAATTGATTATAGTCCTTGAGCACCACTAGTAATCACTATAAGAACAAACCTGGGAGCATCTGCCAAACACCATTGAGCATGACCCAAAAAAATAAGTCCACCTACCAAAGTCTTTCTTAAAATGTTGCATAATAAGTGGCTCAGTTTGCATGACATGGTTACATGTAGGGAGAATATGTTAGTGTTCAGAAAAAGGTCTTTTTTTCTTTTTTTTGAAGAATCTTGTTTGTCAAGTAACTTTGGAATGGCAGAATTCTATTGCATAGAGCTAGAGACAAATAATAAATAAATGTAGATTTACTGTTATTGGAATACTACAAATATACAAAATTCTAGCAACAGATCAGAGTGAAAGAGCTTCATAGAAAAATGAGAATCCCAATTTTGACAAATATTTAGTAAGCAAGATTTACTAAATAAAATATAAAAAATATGTTTAAGTTATCTATGATCCTTCTTAGTTTGTATACTGTATGGTTTTGTGAAACCAAATAGGAACTTTGTAAGTGTAGCATCAAAGTTTAGTATTAGTTATTTTTGTAGCCAATTTTTATATTAAAAAATTATTGATCAACATCATTCTGAGTTGAAAACTATTATTATGTATTTAAATCAAAACTTTAATTTAATAGTTGGATGCTCCTCTTATCAAATCTTTATAAGAATATGTTTCTCTATTTTGCCTATATTGTCCATTAAATAAAAGTTATTACAGAGTGATAGCAAAATAAAATTTGGATTATGTGACTTTTTCATTAGCCTGTAAGTTTTTTTTTCATATTTTCAACTGTTTTAAAATGTAAAAATGAGAAATATTTAATGACACATGGCATTTGAGAAAATAAAAAATTATTGACAATTATTTTTAGAACCCACACATTTATTTATTCAAGCATTATTTATGGGTCTATTGTTGTTGCTATAATGTTAAAGATTTATCATAGTGACAAAATATGTATTAATAAAGTCTAAAATATTTACTCTCTGAACCTTAAAGCATAATTTTACTGAAATTTTTATAAGTATTAAAAGCAATTTTTAGATATTAATATCATGCATTCAATTAATATTCAACCAATATTTAACTCAGCATTAAGTTCTTTATTTGTATCTTTAAATATTTATGATTTGCTTTTTTATAATTAAAACTCAGAATATAATTGTGCTAGTTTATTAGACAATCAAATATCTTTTGCATTTAAAAGCTATGATTTCCAACCTGAAATCTTTAGTAGCTTACTAAATGAAAATTACATTAAAATTATATTACAAAAAGTTAACATTAGGTGTCAGCATTTTACATATTATTTTCTGTGAGGCAATGAAAAATTATTTTGCACCAAAATTTTTCATGAAAAATTTCAGTTCATGGGGCAGGAGAGATAGCACAGCGGTGAGGCATTTTCCTTGCATGAGGAACTGACTAGTTGGTTTGACATTGAACTGACATTGGTTTGAATCCCACCATCCCATGTGTTCCCCGTGCCTGCCAGAAGCGATTTCTGAGCACACTGCCAGGAGTAATCCCTGAGCGCCACTTGTTGTGGCCCAGAAACTAAAACAAAGACAAAAAATAATTTCAATTCTTATTTTAATGCTGGTCCAGTCTTCATTTTATGTTAATGAAGTATTTCTATTATTCACAAGACAAATTTATTTTATGTATTTGTTGTTTTGTTTTCAGTGTGTATCTGTGAATAGAAATAGACATGAACACAGGACTACGTAGTTTCTTTTAGAGTTCTTCATACAGATCTGAGTGGTTGAAAATGGAGATTTTTTTAGCATTGTTTTGCATGTAAAATAATAGGCAGGCATTGCAAGTACAGAAAGTACATTGAATTTGAGTTCAAGATACTAGCTTTGTAAAATGAATATTTTCTTTAACCTTATTGTTCATAATGTCGTAATGTAATTTAAAATAACTTATTTAAACAGTAAAACTTTATTCCTTAACTTTCCAATTCATGACACTATGCATGGCATGAATAGTGTTTTATTTAACCCTGAAGGGTGTCATCATACATATGTAAAAACTTTTTTATAAGCCACTTGTCTAAATAGCTCAGTAGACAACCCACAACTATTAACACTTCACTACCACTATCTTTCTTTGTTATATTTTTATTGCTTCACAGAAATTGCCTTACATGCCAGATGAAAGACACCCAAACAAATGGCCATCATCAAACTGAAGCTGTCTTTGTTCTAAAAATGTATATGTGAGGGGCCGGAGCGGTGACGCAAACCGTAAGGCATTTGCCTTGCTAGCACTAGCCTAGGACAGACCACTGTTCAATTCCCCGCTATTTTATCTGATCCTCTAAGTCAGTAGAGATTTCTGAGCCAATCGCCAGGAGTAACACCTGAGCGTCACCAGGTGTGGTCCAAAAAACAATAAATAAATAAGTAAATAAATAAATAAAATAGAAATGTATATGTGATCTATAAGGGAAATATGCTTCAAATGTATTCATTTTGGGGGAGCCAAGTTGACACTTAGCTCAGTGCTTGGAGCTGTTTCCAACAATGCTCTGAGAATTGTTTAGGTACTTAACTTGGGACAATTTTTTTTTTTTTTTTTTTTTGGTTTTTGGTTTTTGGGCCACATCCAGTAGTGCTCAAGGTTGGGTGGGCTGCTTGCAAGGATAAACACTGCTGTGCTATCTCTTCTCCCTGGGACAATTGTTTTGAGACCACACTGCTGGGTTTTCAGGGTTATCTCTGGTTCTGTGTTCAGGAGTCACTCTTAGCAGTGCTGAGGGAAAGAAGTGAGGAATTAAAAGGAAAATCAGCTGTGTGCAAGGAAAGCACCTTACCTTTTCTATTAACTGTCCATTCCTTAAGGATTATTTTAATACAATTTCTCCAAAAATACATTCTAAGCACTTTATGTGGTGATAACTAAATTTATCTAGTGTGCAAATAATAAAATTTAATCATGCTAGGCTTACATAAGGATAAAGATTTTAAGTATGGTGTCTCCTTTTAAGAGCTGCTATTTGCTTAGGAATCATGAGATTATTAAGTTCTGTATCCCCACATCAATATTTTCATAATTATAGGAATGCCACATCATTCTCATATAAACAGATGCTGAGACCTAGGAAGGCCCTAACTACCTGAGAGAAGGTTTGTCAAAAGCTATCTATCCATCCATCTATCTATCTATCTATCTATCTATCTATCTATCTATCTATCTATCATCTATATATCTATTTTTGGTTTTTGGGTCATAGCTGGCAGTGGTCAGAAGTCACTCCTGGCTCTGCACTCAGAAATTTCCCCAGCAGGCTCTGGGGACCATGTGGGATGCTGGGAATCGAACCAACATCTCCTGGGTTGGCCAAGTGCAAGGCAAATGCCCTGCCACTATGCTATCTTTCTGGACCCCAAAAGCTATCTATTATTGCAGAATCTTTTCAAAGCTGCCAGTACTCGCAGAGAAGGCATTTGAAAAAGTAGCATTTATTTAAAGGATGCTTGGAGTGTAACCTGTACTCACAGGCAGTAGGGCCCTCAAAAACCTTGGTTGCCTGTCCATGAGGCATTCAGGAAAAAGAGGGATGTAGCATAAATATTAATTGAGACTTAAATTCAGCAGACATTTTAAAGGTTACTCAGATCTAACATTTGTGTGAATAACTCACTTTTCTTAGAGCCTCTCTTAAAAAATTACTTAAATATCTTCTGTATCAAAGTGTTTTCCATTTCTTCTCCCCATTTTTTGATGGGATTAGATATTTTTTTTCTTGTAAAGTTCTGTCAGTACCTTGTATGTTTTGGATATTAGCCCCTTATCTGATGGATATTGGGTGAATATGTTCTCCCACTCAGTGGGTGGCTCTTGTATCCTGGGCACTTTTTTCTTTGAGGTGCAGAAGCTTCTCAGCTTAATATATTCCTATCTGTTAATCTCTGCTTTCACTTGTTTGGAGAGTGCAGGCCAAAAGGCACATGAAAAAATGTTCCACATCACTAATCACCAGAGAGAAGCAAATCAAAACAACAATGAGGTACCACCTCACACCCCAGAGATTGGCACACATCACAAAGAATGAGAGCAAACATTGTTGGCGGGGATGTGGAGAGAAAGGAACTCTTATCCACTGCTGGTGGAAATGCCGTCTAGTCCAACCTTTATAGGAAGAGATATGGAGATTCCTTCAAAAACTGGAAATTGAGCTCCCATTCGATCCAACTATACCACTCCTAGAAATATATCCTAGGAACACAAGAATACAATACAAAACACCATGGGGGGTGTTCTTTACATGACTGAAACCCAACCACAATCATGTTTGTAATCAAGGTGTTTTAATAAAATATTTAAATAAAATTTACTTAAATATATAAACATACCTTATGAGGAACATTTATGTAGATTCAAGTATTTTCTATTTAGTCTTAAAAAATAATTATTCAGCCTGAAATCTAGCTTTGATGTTAGTCTAAGTGCATTCATATCAAGGGTTAAATTTCCAGGCCCAAGTTTAGAATACATAAACTGGAATAAGACCAAAACAAAACTAACTGACCTTGCTGGCTAGGGACCTCAGATAACAAAAAAACAACCTCAAAAATGAAATTGACCTTCCTCAAAATATACCTTGAACAATTTGCCCCTGTGCCTCTTTGGCAAATTAATTTTGTCTTAAAATTATGACTTGTCAAGTAATTGAATATAACTATTCTACTTTTTTACTTTTAATAAATGAAAGAGTTTGAACCCAACATGACTCTATGGCTTCTATCTCCCACAGCCAAATCTGTGCACCCCCCTTTCAAGGGGCCACAGAATATTCCTTAGTTTCAGGAATAATTAGTTTGTGACATAGGACCAACACTATTCAATCTAAAATATTTAGGTTCTTGTTCTTAATGTTACTTTTCCTTATATGCTGTTAATTTGAGTATGCTGCTATTCTCAATAGAATAGTTTGTCCTTGTAGGATAGCAATGGGAGTTGGAGAGGTTAGTAGTGATTGTTACAGCTACTTAAGCTTCTTTATAAATCTGCTTTTCTGACAGAAAACAGAACTGTACCTCAGAGAATTATCTTGCTTCATTACTGCACACATCTCAAATATGTTATTTATATTGAAAGAAAGATCTATACATTGATTTGTAGGAAGTGTATGGTCCCATTTGTTGCCATACACTTACCTTTATTTGAGTCAGGAAGGAGAGATACCACCCATTAGTGCATTACTTTTATCTCTCATCTTTCTACATACCTGCTTCCACTATTATCACACAAAACTTAATAATGATAAAATATCAAATCAATCACTTACCCATTTTAAATGCTAACCTATTCTTCCCACTCTTAAAAAATTTGGTAAGGGGAGTAATTCTCTGTGTACAAGTGCCCTCCTGACTTGAATTAATTTAAATAGAAGTCCTTCTGTTTTATATAGACCATTTAAAATTGTTTTCCTGAAAGTTTCATACTTTTATTTATCCATAAAAATTCCTTTAGCTATGTTAAGTAACAAATTACTTGCTTTTGTGAATTAGGATTTGGCCATTTTTAGGAATAATTGTAGTGCCTACCATATTTAATTTTTGAATGCTGAAAGTTGTGTGTTTTTTATTTATTTTGGGGCCATCTCTGGTGGTGATTAAGATTTACTCCTGGTTCCATGCTCAGGGATCACTTCTGGTGGTTATTAGTAGGCCTATCATATGTGTGCTAAGAATCAAAATTAAGTCAGCTACATGCAAGGAAAATTATTTTACTCACTATACTATCTATTCAGTCCAGTTTCTCTTTTCTTCTACTTTTACTTTGCAGTTTACTGGAATTCATGATCTCTTTTCTGTTCTGAAATGTCGAGTTTGTGTATTTCATTACATTTCTATAAAAAAAGACAGCATCTTCTTCTTCTTCTTCTTCTTCTTCTTCTTCTTCTTCTTCTTCTTCTTCTTCTTCTTCTTCTTCTTCTTCTTCTTCTTTTCTTCTTCTTAACAGGTTTCAAAAAGCACTACATATAAGTAAATAATATTACATACTAGATATTTTGTAAGTCATCTTTCCAAGAAATGTTTAGAATTCCTTTTCATTTCCTGATGCATTTCACCAGATAATCTGATCAATTCATAATGAATTATACATAATTTTGATGGCAACTATTACATTTATTTTAATAATTTCCAACAGTTTTCTTTGCTTACAATTTGGACAACTAGTGAAAATTTGGACAATTTACTTTGCCTCAAGTCATAGTAAATTTGACTTGAATCAAATGATCAAATCAAACAAAAGTGCTAAGCTTTCCCTTAGAATAATATTTGATTATGATTCTATTCCTTTAGAAGTATTTCTCTAATCTGGATTAAAATAATAACTTTTAAAGATATTTATGTTATAACAAACCAATTTCATTGAACTCTTGTCTATGTATATTATTTTGTAATTTTTTTATTCTTTTGTTATTTTAGGTCAGATCTGACCGTAAATATGGGTTACTGTTCACTGTTATTAAGGATTATGCCTGCAGTCCTTCAGGGGCCATATGGGAGGCTGGCGACTAATTTCAGTTTGTCATGTGAAAAACAAGTTTCCTACCTACTGTACTATCCTGTTGGCTCCTATTTAAGAATAATATTTTGTTTGGGGAGACCACACTCACTGTTGTTCAGGATTTATTCTTGGCTCTGTGCTCAGAAGTTACTCTTGGAGGTGCTTGGAGGGGCAAATGGGATACCAAGTAGGGTATATGGTATAAGCTAGGTAGGCTGTGTGCAAGGCAAATGCTCTACCCACTATGTTTAAACTCCCTCATCTCTAACCTTTGTTCTTGTAATCAAATCTTCTATAGTGGAATTTTATTAACATTTATTCTAGGCATAGTTAAAATTAAACTCACTCTTTTATCAACAGCTCAAAAATATTTTATTGCTTTTCTTCTCTCATCCTGGATCTTATTTATAACCACCCATCTATTAATTTTTAGAATATTCTCTTTCCTGAAGCTTTCACTTATAACCAAACATCATTTGTAAACTATTTTAATTTATAGGTTGTGAAGGGAAATACTTTTTAATTTTTTATAAATAATGATCATCCTATACATAATTATAAAAATTTCTTTGAATTGACATTTTTGATATAATCACAAGACTATAAACATTTAAATATATACTGTTTCCACACTCAGTACCAAAATGCTTATCTTCCCAAAACAACAACCAAAAAAACACTTTGGCTCCAGAGCAATAGCAGAGTTGATAGGGCGTTTGTCTTGCATGCAGCCCACTCAGATAAATTCATTGTATTCCATATGGTCCCTGAGCCTCACAGGAGTATTTTCTGAATGCAGAGCCAGGAGTAAATCCTGAGCAACTCTAGGTGTGGCCCAAAAAATAAAAAACAAACAAACCAACTATGCTCATTTCCCTCCATTACATTATATTGAACCCTTTCAGCCCACCAGGGTCAGAATTGTAGGTTTTATTTCTTATTGTTTTGTTTGTGTACTTATTTGTGTGGGTGCAATACGATTGTTATCAGAGATCATTACCAGCAAGGGTCAGAGAACTAAATGCCTTACTGAAATGTATTTAGGATTTATTGCAGAAAAGGCAAGTGTTTTGGGGGGTCAAACCCTAGAGTGCTCGTGTGTTAATCATGTTTCTGTGCTTTAAGTTAGTTCCCTGAGCTCCTCATAGCATCATCAATTACTCATAACCAAATATTCACTTATTTAAAATATGCATTCAGCAATTGAGATATTTCTCTGATCCCAATGTTCTTTGTTGTTATTGGACATGGTCTATAATGCAGCTTTGTCTCATTTTACATCACAAATGAGAGATATCATCTGTATTTTTTTTCTTCTCCTGATTTATTTTGTTTAAAACTATGCCCTCCAGTTTTATCCAGGTTGTCACAAAATACAAGATCATATATTTTAATAATCGAACGACATTTTATTAGGAGCACATTCAACAATTTAATGTTATTTTAGTCACCACAATTTATAATTTTACAATAAATTTAATGATAGGGTTTCAACATTTCAACATGAACATCCTTTTTCCAAAATATCATCATTCTACACAATTGATAGAAATTTCCCGGTCACTCCCTTTCTCCTCAACACTATGCCCAAGGGTTCTTTTTAGCCACATCTTTGCCTACACTTACTTTTCTGTAATTTGAAAAAATAAATAATTCTATTTGAGATATAATTTAGGGGATGTTATAGCTCATTGTCAATTTGGATCATGTTTTCCTGATGTTAAGTACCATCATATTCTCTTCCTTTGCTTGTTGGACATTTATTCATCTTTTTTGGAGAAATATTTATTTGCTATGCTTCTGCCACCAATTATTTAGTTTATTTTATCGAGTTATATAAATAATTTATATACCTTGGATGTTAGTTCTTTGTCAAATGCACACACAGTGACAGAAATAAAACTCGAGAACTTTCACATGCCAGGAATGTACTCTACTCCACTACTTTGATCTATCTTCTGGATCCACATGCATTTTCTTTCTTGCCTAATTACTATGTTTAAGTTTTTCAGTATTGGGTTTAATAGCAATGATTGGATTATGTTAGTGGTGGGCTTGTGATATAGTCCATATTATGTTAAGGTACATTACTTCTCTCTACATATTTATGAATTATTTATTTTTACCATAATCCAGTATTAAGTCTTGTGAAAGAAAAGATAATTTGATAATATTGTTTATTCTTTAAAAGTACCAGCACTTGGCAATCGCCATTTTCCCACTGGGCCAGTGCCATAGACTCATACTTTTCTCAAAAGAAATGTTAACCAAGCAGTGAAAAAATCATGGGTATACTGTACATGTAGCTGAAAGCTAATAATCTCGGGATGATAGGGTGGTTCAAACCCCTGCACTGCCCAAATCATGCCTGGTACATCCTTACCCATAATAACAACTTTGATAATCACTCTCTAATATTCTCTTCAGAGACATCAATCTGATCAAACTTCAGATATTCTTGTATTTGCACTGGTAACAAACACCAGGATTTTGTTTTGTTTTGTTTGAGTGAATGCAGGCACCCCACCCCCATCCCCTGCATTCTTCTTCCAGAAGGCCTGGCAGCTAAGAAAATGCACCACAAAAGCTGAACAATCAGTAAAAGTGCTGTGAATTCTTGGAAAACTGTATTTGTTTGATGCTGTCATCCCTATAGGAAAGTATCAACTTAGATGCCAAAGTATATTTGATAAAATAATTCATGAATTTGCTTGTCATTATACTTCTCTTTCTTTTCTTTATTAAATTTTTTTCTTCTCTTATTTTTCCTTTCTTTTTTTTTTCAAACTTTATTTATTTATTGATTGATTGATTTATTAGTTGTTTTTGGGGCTACAGCCATTGGCGTTCAGGGGTTACTCCTGGTTCTGCACTCAGAGATTGCCCCTATGATCTGGGGCCCATATGGGATGCTGGGAATGGAACTGGTCCTTCCAGGATCCGCTGCATGCAAGGCAAATGCCCTACCACTGTGCTATCTTTCTGGCCTCTATTTTCCTTCCTTCCTTCCTTCCTTCCTTCTTTCCTTCCTTCCTTCCTTCCTTCCTTCCTTCCTTCCTTCCTTCCTTCCTTCCTTCCTTCCTTTCTTCCTCCCTTCCTTCCTTTCTTCCAGGATCCGCTGCATGCAAGGCAAATGCCCTACCACTGTGCTATCTTTCTGGCCTCTATTTTCCTTCCTTCCTTCCTTCCTTCCTTCCTTCCTTCCTTCCTTCCTTCCTTCCTTCCTCCCTTCCTTCCTTTCTTCCAGGATCCGCTGCATGCAAGGCAAATGCCCTACCACTGTGCTATCTTTCTGGCCTCTATTTTTCTTCCTTCCTGCCTGCCTTCCTTCCTTTCTTTCTCTTTCTTTTTTTCTTGCTTGCTTTCTTCTTCCTTTCTTCTTCCTTTCTTCTTTCTTTCTTTCTTTCTTTCTTTCTTTCTTTCTTTCTTTCTTTCTTTCTTTCTTTCTTTCTTTCTTTCTTCCTTCCTTCCTTCCTTCCTTCCTTCCTTTCTTTCTTTCTCTTTCTCTCTCCTTCCTCCCTCTCCTCCCTCCCTTCCTTCCTTCCTTCCTTCCTTCCTTCCTTCCTTCCTTCCTTCCTTTCTTCCTTCCTTCCTTCCTCCTTCCTTCCTTCCTCCCTCCCTCCCTCCCTCCCTCCCTCCCTCCCTCCCTCCCTCCCTCCCTCCCTCCCTCCCTCCCTCCCTCCCTCCCTCCTTCCTTCCTTCCTTCCTTCCTTCCTTCCTTCCTTCCTTCCTTCCTTCCTTCCTTCCTTCCTTCCTTCCTTCCTTCCTTTTTTGCCACACCCGTTTGGCACTCAGGGGTTACTCCTGGCTATGCGCTCAGAAATCGCCTCCTGGCTTTTGGGGACCATATGGAACACCTGGGGATCCAACCAAGGCCCGTCCTAGGCTAGCGCTTGCAAGGCAGATGCCTTATCTCTAGCGCCACCTCTCTGGCCCTCTTTCTCTTCTTTTTTAAACAATGTTGCTTACAAATGTATTATAGTCAATTATGTCAAATATGTGATGCAGTTACTTCAAATAAAATTAAAAAATGTACCAGCATTTATTTTCACAAATTTTTTCAAATTATTTTAAAATGCTACTTTATTATTAGTTCTGCTTAAAATATTTTATGTACATGTCCAGAATTGTGAAATTAACTTTATTTTGGTATTTGGGCCACACCTGGTGACACTCAGGTGTTGCTCCTAGCTATGTGCTTAGAAATGTCTCCTGGCTTGGGGGACCATATGGGATTCCAGGGGATCAAACCATGATCTATCCTAGGCTAGCACGAGAAAGGCAGATGCCTTATGGCTTGCATACTGCTTAGGCACCATGAAATTGATTTTTGTGTAAGCCAGTATTTCTGTAGTATCCTTCTTAGAACTGCTTTTGCTACTTCCCACATATTTTTATATATTGTGTCTTCATTATTGTTTGTTTTTGAAAATTGTTTTGTTTTCTATTTGGCTAAATTGTTACTTTTAGAATGCTGATTAGTATAAAAATGTTTGATTTTTTTTCTACTTACTGGAGCCATGCTTTTCTCTGATGTTTATTCTTCTCTTCCTTCAAGTATCATCTAATTTTTAACTTAATATTTGCTCATGAATTTCATTCATCTGTCCTATAATAAAGCTATAAGTAGATATCTAAATAGTCACAAGCAAATTAAGTTTTACCTATTTATATTTGTATTATAGTACTATAATTTTGTATTTTTATTAACATCAATTGTACTGGTTCCGTATACTAGACATTATTGAACAAAGTTTTCATAGCCATTGTAGGCATTCCTAGAATATGTACTTAAAATATTAAAGTGGCTCATCATACTGCTAACTTAATATAGGAAACTTTAGATAACTTAAACATTTTAATAATTTATCACTATGTTATGAATAATATATATAAACCAAAAAGGGGAAAACAATAAATCATGTCTTTAAAAGTGGAACATTGTGCTTATATGAATATAGATATGGATAGTAGTGTGTTCAAGATTAATGTTGAGAGTTTTTAAGAAAAATTTTAGCAAGTTAATAGATCATTAACAAAAATATACTTATAATAACTCCTGCATTTTATTGTTATATTTTATCTCCTTCAAGACAGCAGTATATTTCACTGGATGTTCCTATGAATTCATTAAAATTAAACAATTAGGAGTTGAAAATTTAAACTTATTAAATTTATTATTAAATTTAATATTAACTTAGTATTAAATTTAAATGATTAACTTATTGTTAAAGTTAAAAATAATGAAGTTTTGGGGCCAGATCATTAACACACAGCCTTGCACACAGTTGTACTGGGTTCAATTTCTAGCATCCTGTATGTTCCCCAGAACCTGTCAGTGATTTCTGAGCTCAGAGCCTGACTTCCAGGTGTGGCCCAGAAATAAAATAAAAAAAAATAAAATAGAATAATAAAATAAAGTTGTAAGACAATAAATTTGGTATAAATGAGTTTATATGAAATATTTATGTAGAATTAAAATGTTGGATTTGCAAGAATGGCATTCTAGTCACTGATTTTTAAATATTTACTAAAGTAAAATATAGGTTTTATGTTTTCATAAGTTTATTAACTAAGATACTAGTTTTAAAACTTCTTATTCTATAAATCTTCTGGGAAGTAGTATATATTTAAAATCTGTTGGGCCATGTAAGTAATAAATAAGTGATACTAATATTTTTAATTATATTTTTGTCATGCATAAAATGTTCATTTAATATTGGTGACAGATTTTATATGTCCTGAAACCTCCATAGATGACTTAGTTATAGATCAGGTAATTTATGCTTTTTATTCTTCAATTTTATAATATAAACTTACTCTTTTAAGAGGCTTTTTATGTTTCTAGTTAAGTATAAGTAGAAATTGATTGGGGTATTTCTCAATGGAATTTTATCTTTATTTCATCATAATTGCTTTATATTTTAATAATGACAGATGAACTGCCTCTTTCAATTGCAGTTTTAAGGCTTTGAAGTCACAATAACAGCACAGAGCTTAAATTTAAAGCCATTAATATAGCATAAAAGACATTGGGCAAAATGAAAACTTATGGTGGTATAATTTGCTGGAGAAAAAAGACTGAAATACTAAAATATATTATTTCCTGTATAATTTCTAACCTGAAATATTATAATATAAGGATAAACTGGACAGTTACATTTGATTCCACCTTCTTAAGTTACTTCTCAAGCAATATTTTGTAACTGTTGGATTAAAATTCACATTGGAACTAAATGGCTCTATAATTATTAGAATTCAGGTTGAAGCATTATAGTAATGGCAACAAAGAAATAATCAGTATTTTTTCCAGTAGAAAGTTTACCAGTTCTTTTTTTCTCTGACATTTATATTAAGAACTGACTACTTGCTAATATTCTAAAGAATGCATTTCAAAATTCCTCTTGTCGTAGTACTCAATTTAAAGTTGTGAATCAAATAATAATCAAAAACTAAAAACAGAAAAGGCCATACATTAAATGTTATTAAAAACATTTAATATATTTTACAGAGGATGTTATACATTCAGCACTCTCATTTCTTCATTAGGATTACTTATGATTTATAAGAAGATTTTGAAAAACCCTGTAGTTTGTGTACAATAGTAAGAGATACAAAGTAAGCTGAATAAATAACCAAAATTTCTACTTTAGCATAGTTCAGAGAGCATAAAATGTACTTATTTATTTATTTAATTAGTTATTTACTTATTGATTTTTTGGGCCACACCCAGTGACGCTCAGGGATTACATTTAGCTAAGCACTCAGAAATCGCTCCTGGCTTGCGGGACCATATGGGACTAAGGGGGATGTAACCGTGGTCCATCCTAGATTAGCATGTACAAGGCAAATGCCTTATAATAGCTTGAGTCACCACTCTAACGACCTACGACCATCTCTTCACCGTTATTTTATTTTATTTTAAATATCCTTTTTCCGTCTTGTACACTCTACAGTACAATACTGTGGTTTTTGATGCTTTAATGTATCTACTTTACTAACTTTATGTTCTGTAATACATTGCAGTACAGTGTGTAACTTATACAACCTATGCAAAGTAAAACAAGTAGAAGTTTTCAATTCGATCTTTTTCATTATTTTACTTACTCAGTATACTGTACTGTCAAATACTATGCATATACTGTACTACTATATACAGTATTTGCAGTTCCTCACTTAACGACCAATTCACTTAAAGACCAAGTCTTTGAAATGAAACTTGGTCGTTAAGCAAGGAGTATCTATATATATAAAAGGTTATAATGAATGAAGAATGAGATATTAAGTATAAGGGATAAGATGAATTGTGTATTAGAATTATATAATATGACTACTAAACTTGTCATTATGAAACTCAGTAAATGCTAGTTTATAGCTTGATAGGAATAATATAATTGGACACTTATAATGTATTTCAACAATCAATGAACATTATTAAGCATCCTGGAGTCAGGCAGTATACCTGACATTTCTCTAATTTTGTAGAAGTTTTCAGTGCTAGTGGATCTATTTCTACATTACTTATTTATATCTGATAGCTACAATGTTCTATATAATGTGAATTTTGCAAGATAAATTGGATGTTTTTGAATAAACTAATGCACTCAGATTATAGTATTTCAGGTGATAAGAAATCACTGAAGTTTCTTAGATATTGAGCAATAAACCTAAAACTTTAAAAGCTATATAAGATTTTTTTAAATATACAAACCATATTACAGAGGGTATGGCATTCACCTTTCATGTGATCAACCTTAATTCAATGCCTGACATACCATATTATTCCCAGAGACCATCAGGAGTGACAATTGATTGCAGACCTATGAGCATCAGTGGCCAGGTGTAATCCAAAAATAACAATAACAAAAAACTACAAATATATAAACATAGTTGATACTATTTTCAGAAAATGTTTCTATATTATGTTTCACTCTTATTTTCATGTCTTATTTCAGTAGTCTTAGTTCCCTACTTAAGAGGAGAACTATTTATTATAATTTACTTTAAATTGAATATTTGGAAGTCTTCATCACTGGAATTAAGTATAGAAATCTTTATCAGTCATCTCATTAGATTCTAATCTTGAGTGTTAATTTACTGTAATTCAAACATTTATTTACTAATGTCTTTTGTGTTTCTTAAATTAATAAAATATCATTAGAATCAATGCTGTATAGACAAGGGCCTCAGATTTTATTTCTGACATCACATATGTCACAACTGTTATAACACGTGTGAACACCACTGGTAGCAAACTCTATGAATGCAAGGCCAGCAGGATCCCCAAATACCACAAATTAGATTCCAAATAGCAACCAACTGAACAAACAAAAATAGACCAGGAACTTAGGATAGAAAACTGGCACTTATTGATAAAATGTAGAGAGATAGAAGGAAGATAAATAACACGAAGAATGTTTAAGTATATACCAGAGTTTGTTTCTTTTTCTATACCCAAAATCATAGGGTGATTTATAGTGTCCTTGGTTTTGATAAACTACAAAGATACTATTTACATCTTTTGAAGTATTACTTTCTGACTATAACTTAGATTCTTCCTCTTCCTTTTTTTTGGTTTATTTTTGGGCCACACCCGGTGATGCCCAGGGGTCACTCCTGGCTAAGAGCTCAGAAATTGTTTCTGGCTTGGAGGGACCATATGGAATACCGGGATCAAACCCTGTTTCATCCTAGTCTAGCACAGACAAGGCAGACACTTACTCCTTGAGCCTCTGCTCCGGCCCCTACATTCTTCCTTTTTGTAAATGTGATGTGAAGCCATGTATTCTTAAAATCCTCGCCTTAGTTCTCTATTATCTCTATTATTTTAGTTCTATATCTTAAAAATAACATCCCTTTTACATTTGTCTGGGCCTGGTATTTAGAGATCACAGATATGAGTCCAAATTTAAATATGCATATCACATCACTAAAATTTTTTAAATGGTAAAAACAAGTTGTCAACAAGCTGTTTAATAAAATATATTTTTCTGTATCCTACTTTATATTTTTTATAAAGATTGGAATCAAGATTCAACTTGTATTTTTTGTAGTCCACACCTAAAGGAGGAGCAGGGGTCAACTCCATATCCTTAGTCTTCAAATTAAACTATATTATCTCTCACCATCCCGGCTTCATTGAAGAATTTAGGAAACCTCCCAGGCATGTGTGTGTGTGTGTGTGTGTGTGTGTGTATGTGTGTCTGTGTGTGTCTGTGTGTGTGTAATTTTTCTAAAAATTCTGTCCTAAACAGTTATTATATGACCAAACTTGAGGCCTTGTGAGGCATACTCACAACATTGTGATCAATTCCTGGGGGAAAAAATGGAAGCATCTACACTGCAAAAGAAATAAAGACTAGAATGAATGAAAATTCCCTTATGGACTTTTAAAAAAGCAATTGGTCATCACACACATACTTGACAAAGGACTGAGAAAACAATTGTTCATCACACATTTGACAAAGGATTAATATCCGACATATATAAAGTTTTTGCAAGACATAACACCAGCAACAAACATCCCATCAACAATGGGGAAAATAACTGAACAAACACTGATTCAATGAAGACATTAAGATGACCAATAGTCACATGAAAAAGTGTTCTTTATCTCTTATCATCAGAGAAATGCAAATCAAGACAACAGTGAGAAATTACCTCACACCACCACCGACTTTGGCCCCAAATTAAAAA
Source organism: Suncus etruscus (assembly GCF_024139225.1). Lineage (NCBI taxonomy): Eukaryota > Metazoa > Chordata > Mammalia > Eulipotyphla > Soricidae > Suncus > Suncus etruscus. Next base: position 39,522,852 of record NC_064852.1, read on the forward strand.
CAAAGCCAAATCAAAACAATTACCTTGCTTGCAGTTGATCCCAGCACTGCTAGCTGTGAACCCTGAGCTCATTCAAGGATGACTCTCACCTAGTCCCTAATAATTACAAAAGAAATTTTGAAGTTCAAGCTAATGGTTCTTATACTTACAATTTTTTTTAAAAGCTAGGAATCTTAGTGTTCTCCCTGGTGGTGATGCTTAGGAATGGAGAAGTGGCAAGGACAATACTCCCTGGGACACTCAGCCTGGCAGTGAAGGACTTCTCAGGAAGATCTATGACACCAGAATCATCCCAGGGACTTCCCTGGGGCCAGAAAGGTATATGCAATGTTTCCAGGGACCTTCCTGTTATCCCCAAAGCACCTCAGGGCCTCATGTATACAAAACGTGTACTCTATGCCTTTGAGGTATCTCTAAACCCTATTCTGTCACTTTGAATTTGGTCCACTGGAATTGCTGCTGGTTGACATATGATCATTTTTTGCAAAATTTTATTTGTTATTAATGGCTGATTTTTATTTTTGGCAATAATCATTTAGTGTATATACTCTAACATTATTTATGATTTTTTTTTTTTTTTTGGTTTTTGGGTCACACCTGGTGGTGCCCAAGGGTTTCTCCTGTCTGTCTGCTCAGAAATAGCTCCTGGCAGGCACGGGGACCATATGGGACACCGGGATTTGAACCAACCACCTTTGGTCCTGGATCGGCTGCTTGCAAGGCAAACACCGCTGTGCTGTCTCTCCCGGCCATATTTATGAACTTTTGAGGAGGGCACATCCTGTTATGCTTATGGGCTCTGTGCTCAGTAGTGACCCCTGGCGATGTTTAGGGGACAAAATACAAACTTTAAAATAAAACTTTATCTTCTGAACTATTTCTCTGGCCCCTATTTATAAAATTCTTGATTTTTGCATATGTTTATTTCCAACAAGAGGAGCTTAAGAAGTTGCTTGAATGTGATTTCAAATAAACTACACAGCAGAAAAAGAGAAACATTTTTAATTAGTATAATCTTGCAATAAACTAAAATTTTATTTTAGAAGTAAAAATGTCTTATACTAGTTGAACTTTTATTAGAAAGTGAGATTTCTTTATTTTTGTTATGTTTTATTTTAAGAATGGGCAGAGGAAAAGCAGAAACTGCTAATTAATAAGACAGTGTGGAGTACAACTTTATTAATTTTATGCATATGTACCACTCAATTTAGTTCCTGGAGTTAACAAAGTTTTCAACTAATTATAGAAGCATGTAATAGTGAGATTTTTCATTTCACTGCCTTCATATTGGGCATTTCAGGGATATCTAAAACATTTGCATTTATGATAAAATAAATACAATGATTAGATGCCAAAAATAAACAGGTAAAGCTACAGCATTAAGATTGTAAAGAAGCCCAGGTTTTAGAAATTTTAGTTGATTTACAGGATAATTCATATCATTCTGCTAACCCGGAAATCATAGGCTTTACATGGCCTAATATTGTTTGTATTCAATTTATCTTGAATTAGGAAGATTTTACACTACAAATGAAATAAGAAGGAAGGATAGAAGAAACACTAATCACTCAGTAAAGCCAAGTAGGAAAGTTTTGCAATAAATAAGAGCTGGAAAAGAAATAGAAGTTTTTATTTTTAAAGCAGACTATCAACTGTGAAGGATGCCTATATGGAATTCTACAAACTGGAGAAGGACTCAGTTATATTTTCCCTTTTTGGCAGCATTTTTTAACTGTTATATTACACTACACCAGCCAATATTTCAAGAAGCATTTCCTTGAATTAAATGAAATAATGCATGCTGCTATAATCTATCCACAAAAAATTTATTAACTTAGATTATATAACAAACCTCTAATGACTCCCTTTAATTTAAGAATAAAGAAAGAGGATCTAAGACAACATTCTATTAAACTAGGCCTTGATTTAATTTCAGGATTTAACATTTCAATGACTCACACACACACACACACACACACACACACACACACACACACACACACCCACGGCACAGAGATATTTCTTGTTTACTTACTTGCTTATAGCCAAACTATATTGATACTTCTGTGATAAGTCACAGAATTTATGAAATAAAATTAAAGCAGTTATTAAAATATAATATTTAGAAAAACTTAAATATTAGAGCCCAGAATCAACGATCAATCACTATTTCTGTCTTCTTATGAAGAGAATGGTAGTTATTTTTTTATCAATCTACATAGCTCATATATTGCATTTCAAACTTCTTTATTCCTGTCAATATTGATGAATAATTTATAAGCATATTGGTAAGTGAAGCATTTTGTATAGTGTTCTTTTTTTTTTTTTTTAAAGAGTGCTCATCTGTTATTTGGGCTGCATGAAACTCGGGTTTGAAGGCAGCAGATTTAGGATCCATCTTGAGATTAGAAGGGACAAGTTAAGACATCAGGGTCAGAGTGATAGAACAGAGAGGGGATAAGGAACTTGTCTTGAATATAAGCAATCTGGTTCAATTTTAAACACTTTATGTGATCTCATGATGCCTGCCAGGAGTGATCCTTGAACTAAGAGCCAGGAGTAAGCCCTAAGTATAGCTGGATATATTTCTGTTTCTACAATAATCCATTAAAGGTACCTATACCCTGAACATTTTAAGTCATTGAGTCATAACGTCAATGACCTACATATACATATCTCATTATATACGGATGTATGTATCTGTACATTACTGCTATATGGAGTTTTCTTTATCTGTATAACTGATTCTAATCATAATTAAAATTAGCAGTAACTTTTATATTTGTCTTGAACTTGTGAAATCTTTAAAATTAAACAATATATAATCTATAGTTGTCTAATTAAATTAATAGATTATGTAATGTTTTTACTACTTATACATTAACTTCACAAGCATTATCATAATACAGCAATATAGACTATTGCAATTTAGTAAGTCATTATTTACATGCTTTAATATAAGTCAGGCTATAAACCAAACGCTGATAGCTATACAGAGCCTTATTTAAACTTATGTAACTCGTATTCTTAAATAAAATGTGAAATGAGTAAATAACTAAATGGTAACACATAGACAATATCAAATGAATTAGAAGGTCCATATAGAAAGTAGAGTTTAGCTCAAATATGTAAAGCTCATAGGTTATATGTAGCTCATAGGTTATGTAAAGAAAAAGTTGGCACTTTTAACTGAAATACTAAGAAATGAAAACAACAACAGGATTTTATAGAGAGGGATGTACAAAGGCTGATGAAAACCAGGTAGAATGAGGCCTTCAGAAGAAAAGAATTTGGTTTATTTGAAGAACTGGAAGATTAATTGAAACAGAGTAATGCATAATATATATTATAGTTCTAGATTACAAATATACAATAAAGTTTATTTTAAAAAGCAAATTTTACTATTAAATTTTACTATAAAATTATTCTATAAGTTAAAGTATGATGAACATATATGAATGAACTAAAATACAAAGAAATGCCTATGCTAAAGTGTTGCACTATTTATATTTGTAAGTTTCCTGATTTTATTTTCCTTATTATGGCTCAACACAAATAAATATGTAATAGAATAATTTATCAACACAGTTATTATTCCAAAGAGTGTAATATTATTTTAGAATTCAACTTTTGGAGATCATTTTTGTAAAATTATTTAATAGTTGTCAAAATTTAGCAAAAATACAGTTAAGATCAAAAAAGCATTATACTTAAAAAGTACATATTTGATATTTTCCTCACTTTGCCCTAAACATGATCATGCTCCCATAAGCAACTAAAAGAATTTTAGTAATATTGTTATTGAGGATTAAAATAAGAATTATGCTTCATTATGCAACTAGCTACTCCTAACTGAGAAAGTCACATAGAGGGATCTATAAATAATGCTAAAAATAAATATCTCATGATTACAGTGGATCCAATTTTTCTCTAAAACAAAGAAGAGTTTGTTTTCTATTTTCAGGTTTTAAATTATCCTAATACTTTCAGTTTATCCCAAGATAACTGTAAAAGTACAATATTCTGCCAATATTGCTAAATTGAATATCTATAACTGAATACTATTGGAAGCACTGGTAAGTCTTCATGTTCAAATATCACTTATTTATAAATCATTTAATACTTTTCTTAATTGCTTTGAAAATATATAAAAATTAATGCTAACTAAATATACAATTAATAGGCTCAAGCATTATAATGATCATCACTATATCAAATGAATTCAGACATCTGGAGGAAAAATTGAATCTCCTAAGTTACTTTAAAAAAATAAAGATTAAATGAAAATCTTATGTGTCTATATTCAGAAAACAATTCAGTGGGTTATTGAACATTACATTTTTATTTAAAAGTCTCTTGATTTTGAGGTCAAACATAAGAACAGAAGGAAGGTGCTTATCTTTTTTTTTTTTTTTTTTTTTGGTTTTTGGGCCACACCCTGTGACGCTCAGGGGTTACTCCTGGCTATGCGCTCAGAAGTTGCTCCTGGCTTCTTGGGGGACCATATGGGACGCCGGGGAATCGAACCGCGGTCCATCCTAGGCTAGCGCAGGCAAGGCAGGCACCTTACCTCCAGCGCCACCGCCCGGCCCCGAAGGTGCTTATCTTAATTGCATTCAAAGAAGGTTCAAATCCTGGTAACACATACGGTCCTGAGAACCAGGAATGATCCCAGAATGCAGAACCTCAAGTCAGCCCTGTGTTCAATTCAGTGTGGCCTAAAAAAGTGAAGACATAAAAAATGTTCAGCATTATATCTTTTCATCATATTTTGAGAAAAATAAACAAGCATGTCTCAGTGTTTTTGCTGGACAGTAAAACTCCCAGAGTATTAACCAAGGGAAGATGATGGTATCATTTCTTTTGAGCAGCAGTATAACTTTTGTTTACTGTGTGGGGTGATAAGTATATATTTTCATTTTAATAACTAAGCATATCTTAAGAATGAAAACATAACCTAGCTAAATAGTCATTACAGATTTTTTTTTTTCTTAACTGGAAACTTTCCTCCCTCCAGATGTCTGCGGAAATAGATTATTTCTTCTAATTTCCTGATTTAGTTATAGTCAGAGTTTACATAAAAACAGATTTGATTTTCTTGGAATCAAACATAAAATGAAAGCCAAGGCCTTATCACTAAAACAAGACAGCAGTTTTGCAGAGCTGTATACATCCTTTGAACTCAGATGACATCGTCTCAGAGGAAAAGATGTTTGATGAGTTTTTTACACTTTAAAGCTCTTGCTAAGGAAAATGAGCTGGGGATCTCTTTTGGTAGAATTGAAGGGGGCTGGATCATTTCGTCTTCAAAAGATGAGGGGAAAAAAGTGTCATTTTCTATTTCCCTTAAGTATCATTCTTTCAAATACTTTTGTGACAAGAGGTTCAACAGGCTTAGATTTGGGGTTTTAGTTTTCCAGAAATGCATGGAGGACTTAAATGGCCCTGCACATCAAAAGAAAGAGAAAAACAGTCCCCTGGAAAGAAGGAAATGGTGCAGCAAAATCTTGAAAAACACAGTTCACAAAACTGCTACGATCAATTCAGTATCATACAATTCAAAAGGAAATGAATGACTAATATTGAAAAAAAAAAAACCTGAACAAACTGATATCGTGCACGTTTAATTGAAGTTGTCAGTGACAAACCGAGGGAGAACTGTTAATTAGAGAAAGAAACTTATGAATATATCGATTCATCCAACAAATATATAATGAGTACTGCATTTTTCTTCCATTCTTCATATACAAAAGGTAAAATCAAGCAAGGGAATAAAGAGTGAGAAATAAGGAGGTATGAGGAAAAAAGGGTGAAAAGGCCAGTGATTAAAATGATGAAAGGGTAAAAAAAAATACAACCACATAAAAAGGACTAGTTGTCAAAAATTCTGAAAGATCTTTAATTTTGCTTCAATTACAAACTAAAAACAATTAGTCTTTCTCAGTTTCACAGTCAGTAAGTGAAGACAGGAAATAGGTTAGAGAAAAAGGACTTCTAATCACAACAGTTGGCACATGTGCTTCAGGTCTGCATCACTTACCCTTGTTCAACAAGTCTCATCAAAACAAGATCAAGATGATTGCAAATAAACAAAGTGCCTACATTGGATTTGTGTTCTAATACAGAAAGCTTAAAATTAAGAGCCCCCTATCATGTGAAAGCCAAACCTACCTAGCCAGCCTTCAAAACCTAAGAGATATATTAACTTCTTTATTATGAGCAACACATAAAACTTCACTCTCCAGAGAAATATGTTATATTTGTCGAGATATTTCCTACACTAAATTGTTACAAAGCAATTCCACAATAAAACCATCAATGAGCCTGGGTCATGGATTGCCCCAATTTTAAGATATTGGATGGATGAGGGACCAAACATCTAAGTTTTTCCGCCTGCAACATTTTGCCATTTTAGTTAATTATTTAGCTTTTGAACCACACCTGGTGGTGCTAAAGGGTTACTCCAGACTTTGTGCTTAGAAATCATTCCTAGCAGGTGCAAGGGACATATGGGATGCTGGGGATTGAACCCCATCTTTCTGGGTCAGCAGCATACAAGGCAAACGTCCTACCACTATGCTATCATTTCAGCCCCGATTTTGCCATTTTAAATCCTAAGAGACTTTTTCATTAGATCAAAGTATTATTTATCAGGGTGGAGAGAGTACAGCAGGTAGGAAGCTAAGTTTGCAATCAGTTGACCAGGGTTTATTTTCTGTTGTCACATTTATTCCCAGAGCTCCAGGTTCTATCCTTGAACACAGAGCCAGAAGCAAGCCAGAAGCAAGTACAAAACAAAAACAAAAATAAAGTATAATTATGCATAATATTTATTTTAATAATATTTAATAATTCTGCCCAAATGTATATAGATAAACCAGTAGCTCTAATATGATAAAATCACCAGACCCAAATTATAATAATTCATATTAAAATATATCTGCTATGCAATCAGGGTAAAGGTTGGAAGGGAACCCAGGCTAGTTAATGAAGAGATAGTGTTCATGGGGTGGTGGAAATATAGGTGTTAAAAGTATATACGTAAAATTTAAACAATTTTGTAAATAAATTGTCCAAAAAAATATTTAGAGAAAACCCATAAAAATAGGGCTGGAGCAATAGTGCAGTGGTATGGGGTTTGCTTTGCACTTTGCTGATCCAGAAAGGATCTCAGTTTTATCCTTGGAGTTCTATATGGTCCCCCAAGTCAGGAGCAATTTTTGAGCACATAGTCAAGAGTAACCCCTGAGTGTCACTGGATGTAGCCCCAAAACAATAAATAAATAAATAAATAAACAAAAAACTTTCGCTGCCTTGGGCAATTTCTGAGTAAAGTGACCTGAGAAAGCTTGACCAGCTTACAAAGCATACAAAAATATAAGACCTCTTAATAAAATTATAATCACAGTTTAAAGGGGAAAATTTCAGATATTTTTCTTTGAATACATATGTACTAAATTTATTTTGAAGGGTTCTAATTAATTATATTTGTCTATTCTTATTTGTATCCTATTTTAGATTAAAATATAACATTGTGGTATTTGTCAAGTGTAGTAGCTTTAAGCTGCTATTTATAATGTTCGCCATGTCCTAAATATGTCTCTATTTGGTGATGAACAAATAAACCAAGACATTCAGTTATTAATTATTAGACTATTTTATGCAGAAGTATATTAGAATCTATCAAGATTGAAGTGTTTGTATTATAGTTTAGTGTGAATCACAGTAATGATTGCTATCACAAGGTCTGTCTTATTTGTTATGCTACACATGATTTTTACCCCCCTTTGGCAAAACAAACACTTTTTTTTAAAACTGAGAGATAATTGTTACAATAGCATTGAAGTTGTTTGATTTATTTATTTCAGAGTATTTTTTCCTTTCATTTCTTAAAATTTATTATAGGTTAAGCACTATGAGTTATCATATTGTCAATGATAGGATTTAATGTATATAATGTCCCAATAACACAACCTCCACTAGATACAAGTTATTTTGTTGAGTACTAGACTAATCCCTCCACCAATATTCTCAATATTTCCAAAAACAAAATTTGGTGATTGCATAATTTCTTTTGGTTAAGACATAAACTTGGTATTTCTGGCTTTGAAAAATAATGTGCTGCTTCCATATTTTAATAGAGATAGCTTTAATAACATGTGACAAATAATTTAGTAAATAACTCTCTGAAAACTTAATCACCAAGTACTAGTATTTGGTGTTTTTTGGGTGTGTGTGGTCAAAATAATTTTATTATATCTATATATGGCCTCCAACATGAAGCTACTTAATATAATTCTAAGATTTCAACACCCTGGGTGCTTGAGAGTTGACTTGAGCCCACTGCATTCTATTACAAAATTTCTTCATCAATAATTTATATTTTTCATTGGTCCTTTGACTCTTTGGGGAGAAATAAAGGCTTCAAATTAAACTGCAGAATACAAATTCATAAACAGGTACGATAATAGTATGATAATTGCAAATATAATTGTAATTATCTCCCATTGGTGAATCAGGGATTCACACTTAACCAGAATACATGACCAGCTCCAAGTCAATTTTCTTGTTCTTTCATGTGCTACGACCTCTTCTTTAAGTCAAAGCTGCACATACTTAATGTGGCAATCCCCTATATTTTTTCTTTTTCTTTTTCTTTTTTTTTTTTTTGTTTTTGTTTATTTGGGCCACACCTATTTGATGCTCAGGGGTTACTCCTGGCTAAGGGCTCAGAAATTGCCCCTGGCATGGGGGAACCATATGGGACAGTGGGGGATCTAACCGCAATCTTTCCTTGAATAGCGCTTGTAGGGCAGACATCTTACCTCTAGCGCCACCTCACTGGCCCTGTATATTTTATACAATGTGTTCCCATTACATATAACTTTAAATCTTTTTTTCTTTGTCTGTTTTATTCAAGTCAAATAATTTTCAGTTTAATCTTTAAATTCTACTAGCCTCCATTCTGTCTCTTTTCTCTAAGGTAAAGTCTGTCCTTCCAGTTTCATTCATTTCTTTAGAGTCTGCATATTTTCTATACTTGTGCCACATCTTAAAATTTCCACATATCTGTCTTCATATTTTGATCATTTATTTTTCATTTGTTATCCATCTATGTCTTAAAATATTGTTTTAGGTGTTCCTTATCTCAACACTATATTTAACATGACAAAAAAATAATGGAAAATATCCATTTGGGGTTGAAAGTGCAGGATAATTAACATTTATTATAATAGAATTACTGTAAAGTAAAATTAGACATTTTATTAGACATTTTATATTTTGTCTTAATTTTAGAAAATAAAATAAATAGCATATGATATATAATATAGTATAGTATATGATATATAATGCTGTTAAGATTTTAATATTTGTCATTATAAAGTAGATATATCTGAAGGTTGTTTCAAGTCTAAAGAAGTTAAATACTAGTTGTTGATATTTTTATAAGCACCTTCTTTTCTTAAGAAGTTCTACATAGAAGAATTTCTATGTAAAAATTTAAATTCTAGCTTATATTTATATAAGGAAAATAACCCCAAAATAAATTTTGACCTTAGTAATTCACAGAATTTCTTATATTTGATATAAAAATTAATGCATTCTATGATAGTGTTGCCACTTATTCTTCTGTCATATTTTAGTAGTAAAACATTTATTTTAATATAATTATATTTAGGTTATATTATATTATTTATTTATTTATATATTTCTTGGTCAAATTCAATCTTTAAGATTTACATCTGGAAAAAGATTATAGAGATTATACAACCCTACTTTTATAATGATATACACTTAGATATTTATTAAAAATATATAATAATGGAATATTTTAGTGATTTTTAATTATAATTTTATATTTTTACTTAAAGTCAAACCAAACATGGTTATATTGCTGTGGTTCCCTTATACTAATTACACCAAATATGTTCACAAACAATTTTACGGCATAGTTGTTGTCATAAAGAAATGTTTTAGACAATCTAATGTTTTACTTGGTTGTTTGTTTATTTTTGGATTGCATCCCAAAGTTCTCAGGGTTTCTCTTGTCTCTGTATTCAGGAATTTTTCCTGGCAGAGCTTGGGGACTTTATGTGATAGTAGGTCAGCCATAAAAATACCTGGTGAGCCAAATGCAAGGCACATTTTTCTACCCACTCTATTATTGCTCTGACTCAAAACGTTTCTTTGTTTATTTGTTTCTTATTTAGTTATTTATGGCTTTGGTGTCAACCCAGTGGTGCTTAGGGACTACTTCTGGCTCCGCAGTCAGGAATCACTCCTGGCAGGCTGAGGGGATTCTGAAAATCGAACCCGGGTGGGCTACATACAAGGCAAAAACCCCAACCACAGCTCCAACCATCTAGGTTCTACTTTTAAACAGGAATCATTTCTAGTTTACACTGGACAATTTAGTGTTAACTTACCTTTTCTTTTTTGTTTCGTTTTTTTTTTTGGGGGGGGGGGGCACACCCGGTGACACTCAGGGATTACTCCTGGCTCTATGCTCAGAAATCACTCCTGTCTCGGGGACCACATGGGACACCGGGGATTAAACCGCTTGAAATGTGATGTTTTCTCCAAGATTGGTTGAAGCCTGGTCCCCAAAGAGCTCCCACAACGGGAAAGTGATTCCCATTCCCCTGTCCCCACGGTGGGGGAGTGATCCTGGTAATCTCTGTCCACAGCAAGTAATCTGCACAGACAGGTAGGAAAAAGGATTCGAGAAGGTCGGATGCAGAATCCTTTGTAAGCCTGCAAGTAGCTCCACGAAAACAATGGCTTGCCAGCCTACTGCTCTAAAGAACCCTAACATCCCACCTCATCACCTATTTATTAGGATCTGAACAGCGCCCACTCCCACCTGGAAGGTCGTAGGTGGGAAAACAGGCAGGGAAACGAATATTGAAGAGAAATGTTATGAAAGCTTCCATATCCTTAACACCCCGGTCCATCCTGCGCTAGGGCTTCAGCCCCTAACTTTTCTTATGGAGTATGAAAATTCTTTTCTCCAGGATCCACATAACTGGTCAAACTAACATAGCAACAACCTGAAGGTTTATTCCTTTACTTATAGATTTTTTTTTTCTAAAGCCTAATTTCAGTGAGATTACATGGTTTTTTTAATTGGCTATAATAGAAAATAACATTTTAATTTATACACTTCTTGTATATTTTTATGTTGGCAGTGTTCTGGATTGTTTGTATCAGTTTATCAGAATATTTGTATAGGTTGCTAGAACAGGAAAACTTTTCAATACAACTTTCACATGCTCCTTTTGCATGAATTGTGATGTTTTAAAATTAGCTTATTTTTTGTCTTTTTTTTTCTTTCATTAGAATAATACATTGGTGTTGGGGCCTGCGAGGTGGTGCTAGAGGCAAGGTGTCTGCCTTGCAAGCGCTAGCCAAGGAAGGACCTCGGTTCGATCCCCCGGCGTCCCATATGGTCCCCCCAAGCCAGGGGCAATTTCTGAGCGCTTAGCCAGGAATAACCCCTGAGCATCAAACGGGAGTGGCCCGAAAAAAAAATTTAAAAAAAGAATAATACATTGTGACTCCAAAGATAGGGAAGGAAGCCAGGACAAGATCTGGCTAGGGACAGATAGCTAGACCTAAAGGCTTCCTAAGTGCATTTCTGAGCTAGGATCTTGAAATTCTTCTTTTTGACAATATAATTTATAAAGCAAATATACTCATTTTTAGGTTTACAACTTTACGCATGTAAAGTTGAACCAGAATAAGCAAGATATAATGAAGGGCTTTAATAGAGAAGGGGAGAAAGGGAAAATAGGGGAATAAAGGAAGACAATGACACATGGTTTTAAATTCTTGCCAATAAAGTAGTATCTTGCACAATAATTGTTAGACTGGCATACAATGGTGAGTCCATCTTGTGTTATTTCCATATAGATACAGATGTCTCCTGGCTGGTGTTTGAATCATCAGACATGCTTAAACAGTGCAATTTCCCTATTGTTTTTCTGGAATCCTGTTTTCAAGATTCAAGCCAAACTCCTTTTTTTAAAAAAAAAAAAAATAATGTGTTTGTTTATTTTATTTGCTTGTTCATTTGAATGTCTTTTATATTTTTTAACCCTCTGTAAATTTTTCAGTCTTACATCACAGTAACTCTGTAATAAATATCTCTACCAAAACCCCTGTGCCTCTGTTTTCTTCTTTTGCTCTTTTTTCTAAATTTTCTATGTGAGAGAACATACATCTCTCTTCACAAAGAGGTTCCATTTTCTTTTCAATTTCATTTTAATCAGCATAAAATCAAGCTGTTGTTCTTCCACCTAAAAGATAAATCCAAATACAGCAAATCTTCTTGACACCTATTTTATTACAAGGTGCTATATTTAAAACAAATATTGTTTTAATATATTAATTCATGAAGGATGTATGCACTGATAACTAATATTACTCATTTTTCATAGTCTGTACTATTATATTACTATTTATCTATAACCAAGTTAAAGTTGTATGAGTTTAATGTATAGCTTCCTACCCAATACAATAAATATTTTTCTAAGAATTTTATTTTTGAAGTAACCATTATCTTTTACTTCTCTTGCTGCTTGAAAGCCAATCAAAGTGAAAGGTAGAGAATAAGCTTTATTTACAATAAACCAACAAATTTGACTTGTATTCTCAACGCAAACATTTGTCTACTTGGTTAAAAGAAAGAGATTTTAGAAGGAAATTATAGTGTGGGGTGCTGACTGAAGAAAAAAATCCCACTGTGAGCTGATCCTGGGAGGCAAACTCCATTTAAATGGCAAACCTAGATAAAGGTTTAGACTTTAGGTAAAGGGTCAATTGAGAACAAACTATGTTTGTGGTTTGGGGTAAGGATAGTTGTTCTTCTAATATTTTTGTCCCAATTTTCCAAATCAAGTGTCATTGGCATATTTTGATTTAATCCCTGTTATAATGAATACTTGCCTGTGAATCTATCCAAGGCCAATGTAGTTATTTGTGATCTAATTCCTATTTTCATTACTCTCCTTGAAAACAGAAACATTTCACTTACCTTTATACCTGAAGTCAATTTTTAAATACTCTAATGACATATACATATAGTCATACTATCTCTGTCTATAAACAAAAAGCTAAAAGTAGCCCTCTGCTTTCTTTTCTTTTCTTTTCTTTTTTTTTTTCAGTACTTAGAATTTGCTACTGGCTCTTCTTTTAGAGATCACTCCTAGCATACATGGAGAACCAACCACATGGGGTTTTAAGGATGGAATCCTGGTTAACCACATACAAGCACATGCCCTTTCTGCTGTAATATTGCTCCACTACTTCACTTTATTTTTGTTTGTTTGGTTTTTTTTTAGCTACAACCTTAGATGCTTGGGGTTACTTCTAGCTCTACATTCAATAATTATTTCTGGGGATGCTTGGCTGCATGAATGGGAAGAGACTTAGTCGCTATTATTTCTCACCTGCACCCCATCACTTTATATCTTAAGATGTAACTTTGTTCTACTTATATTTCTTATTTTAAACATCCTAAAATTTATCTTAAATTTAGTAAAATAGTATTTCTCCCCTATATTTTATTAAAATTGCTTTTTATCAAGGTAAATATCTTTATTTTACTTTAATTCTCAGTAATTTGGGTAGTAGACTTGAGATGATTGAAAATAATATTATTACAGCAATAAAACATACAAACACAAAATGCATCAAAATGAAATTAAATACAGAATTCCACAGGGCATCTCACAGAGAAAATCAACTAAAGAACCCAGCAACCATCTTTGTAAGTTTTGCTACAATGGAACACAAAGATTAGATTGATTTTAGAGCTAAGAATCATGTTCCTAAGGAGTAAAGTGGGAGCAAAGAGAAAAAGGTTGAAACTGAAAAAGAAAATGAATGGATGAGCTGGAAAGGGGCACCTGACTTAAAATTCCAAAATAATAAAACCTAAGTTCAAAGATATAAACCAGAAATATATCACAGCTTTCAGTAGCTACCTGCAAACTGGCTCTAAATCATTTTAGAGGATGCAACCCAAGGGCAATTTTGGCTGTTCTGAGCTGAGGTACTCGGAATGAGACATTAGGCCAAAACCCAAAACTAACAAACAAACAAGCAAACGAACAAAAACACATTGCCCTCTTCCCAAGCCACATCTGACTATTGGCACTGAATTGGAAAGCAATTGTTTTGCAGTCTAAGTAATTCTGGCAGCAGAACTAAGTACCTCTGGCTACTGTACTGATATTTAGGAGAATCCCAGATCTGATCAAATATAGGGTGGGACCACAGAATGTTTCTCAGGCCAACTTGATAATGCTAACTGCCAGGTGTCAAAACCTGTTCTGTTGGGCTCTAGGGCTGTTATGGTAACTGGTATTATAAATATTGGCATGTTTGATTTTAGGAAAATAGCTGACATAGTAAAATCATGCCTAAAAATTTCCAGCATCATTGTAGCTGCTATAAGGTACATGTGACCAGAAATCTGCACTAACACATCAGATCTGCACAAACCAAACTCAATTTGGAAAGTCTAAATACTTGATAATTGCTAAGGTAATTTTTGTCCTAAGATATCTATCCCTAGCACTCAAATGTAACAGGATAAATATAGAAATGGTGAAATTGACCTATATCACTAGATGAGAACAAAACGTATCAAGATCTTCATATATGTCTAAGTGAATTCTATATATTCATTTTAGAGATTCTAAATTGCCCGTGGAAGACTTCTGAACAATAATCATTTTATATTGGTTGAAATGAAGAAACCAAGGGCAGAGACCGATATACTTCGAGAAAGTTTAAAAAAAAGTATGAAAAAAAAGAACATCTCCAAACAGTTACACAGGAAACAGAGCACACAATAGCCTAAATAAAATAAACATTAGCAGTACTAAACATCAGAATAGAATACATAGAAACTCAAATTAGAGACCTCAAAGATAAAAATCGAGAAGAGCATCCAAAAAGATGTTGAAACATAATTTAAATTAAAAACTTTATTAAATGACTATATAATCAGGAAAAAAAACTGCTGAGCTTCATGAAACCATGTCCCATAAATTCTTGTGTTTGCACAGGATTTAGGAATGACTTATAATGCCCTGTCAGATGCACTACCTACTCACTTTAGAGCAACTATAACAGCTATGTTAGATGAATATCCTCTTTCCTGAAGTAAGGCTGTGTTCTGTATTCTAGACTGTATTCTATGAAGTTCTAATATAGCCTAGCTGAGGTTTCCATGAATTTCCTTAAATGGAGAACTGCTTTGTGGTTCCATCCATGAGTGAGACAACTGTACCAGTTTTTGTGAATTGGAGGTGACTTGGAGGCTTCCACGGTCAGGTTCCTAATATCATGTGTATAATCTCAGGCTGACTGAGTAGAGACCTGTTTTTATTTAGCACTTGTTCAAAGACAAAGAGGAAGTTTCTTCAGTGCTGAGCAGCTAGCTCCTCCCGCTGTTACATTATTAACCACACATTCTGTTCTCCCCATTAAACCAGATCTTTTAAACCTTTTAAAGGGTGTAGTGTTTAACACTTGAAAATCTCACTAAAAAAAATAAGTTATTATTGACTAAACAAGGCAGTTTCTCCAAATCCAGTAGCATCATGATGTGTGCAGTTAACTGTAGCCGCATAGGAAGTGGTTTTAGTTAAACGTGTTGCACTCACATTCACTGCCCCCCCCCACACCCTCCGTACCTTATTTCCCCCCTGCCAGTACTGAAATGAAGCAGCATCCAATATAGGCCAATTGTATGACACGTGACTTGACTTTTCCGTTTTTGTTGAAAGAGACCTTAGCAGTTAGAAGTTGATGGCAGTTTCAATATCAAGTCGTAACTGAGAAAAGGTGAGTTAACTTTAAATTAAATATGAAATTTAAATTAGACCATGTTTAGTAGTGTATCTTACCCTTTGGTTTGAACACAAAAACTTTTCTATAAAATTGTTTCTTCATGTTTTCACATGAGAATGAAGCATCCATTCACTTTCTTTGGGTACAAATGAATATAGTCTGTTCATATTTCTAACTAAATTTCTCATTTAAGATCTTAAAGCTTAAGTTACTAAGAACTTTAGATAGAATGAGTTATAATTGTAGCTTTAAAATGCACTTAAAATAACTCTTTAAAAATGTGCAAACCTGAGTTTTTAACTAATGGTCTTGTAAAAATGTATGTACTATTTAAACTACATATAATACAAATTAAATGCATTTAATGCTAAGAAATAGTATCTGAATTTCAGTGTAAAAATACGTTTTGTAAAGTGTACTATCAACATAAGTGTAATATCAACATATTAGAAAATATCTTAAATATTCTTAAATGTGTAGTTTATAAAGCAGGAAGATTTTGAAATGCAAAAGAAGGCTAACTTGACATTTGAATATAGTTTTTCTTAAATGATCTTTAAGATATAAAAGATAGTGAGGGCAAGTGTTTATTTTATAAGTAAAAGTCTATTTAAAAGAGAAGTTACAACTGACTTGGCTTCTGGGAACTGAGGCAAATTAGAAAAGGACTTCTGTTATTTATGTAGTTACACATCTTTCTTTCTTTGAGATTTCCCAAAATAATAGCCTCATAAATGAAAAGATTGTTTTAATCATACACTGGTAGAGAATTTTTTTTGATTCTTTGCTTTCATGGAAAATCTTTGTGTGCTATATATTATATACCAAAAATACAAAGTGAGTCTTAATCTCAGAGACAACTACATAAAATAAATCTAGCCATACATTTTTGAAAGAATTTTAATAAAAGCTCCAGATACAATCCACTCTTCCTTAATATTATTTTTATTGTTCTGTTGGATGGGAGAAATGATAGCCCCCATAGTACCTATTTCGTGTGTTATTAAAAAAATGGTTACAGGATTGATAAGTAGCAACAATTTTCTTTATTGTCTTCTATTGAAAGACACAAATAATTTTTTGATGTGGTCAATTTAGAAAATTATTAAGCATACCAGCACACTCCATTTTAAGGCCTCTCCAATTGATAATATTGAAGCAGGTTACTTGTTGACTATTAAAATGACCCTGTATAAAATAGAGATTAGAACTTGATGTTCAATACATTTCTTTTTTGTGGAAGCATGAGAAAACCCTCGTAATATGTATTGGCTTTGATATACTGATTAGTTTTCCAATTTGTTGCTTTTTCTCACAATAGAAAGCATTATTTAAATATGTCTTCAATATTGTGGTACTGGATTGCTTTGTCTATAGAAACTGTATAATTCAGATAATTTGGGTTGATATGTTATTGCTGTATTTTTATTAGAGCCATTATATGAATAAACAGATAAATTATGCAACATTAGTGAAGATAAATTTCTTCATAATGATTTGACACTAGAAAGGAAAAGTTCACTGAAGTTTTTAAAACCATTCAATACATTTTAGTTTAAAAACTATAATAATGAGATTATTTCTTTCAGAAACAACTACATTGAAATATAAATATTTATAGTATGCATAAAATTAAGAATCGATTAAATATACCTTCTTATGGATTTATAAAAAGCAACAAATAGGGGCCGGAGAGATAGCATGGAGGTAAGGCGTTTGCCTTTCATGCAGGAGGTCATCGGTTCAAATCCCGGCGCCCCATATGGTCCCCCGTGCCTGCCAGGAGCAATTTCTGAGCCTGGAGCCAGGAATAACCCCTGAGCACTGCCGGGTGTGACCCAAAAACCAAAAAAAAAAAAAAAAAAAAAAAAAAAGCAACAAATAGAGTCAATTGGCACACAAATTAAAAGACTTTCAGAATTAGTTGAAAAAAGCAAGTCATGAATTATATCTTGACTATACAAATTAAATTTTGAGAATCAGTTAACAGTGAGTTATTATAAGACTATAACTTTATTCAGCATAAGTGAATAAATAAGAAATTTAGGTGAAATAATAACTATGCATATAGTGTCATTTGGAAAATAATTTCAAAGAAATTGCAAATATATATTTTATATTTCAGTTGCACTAAGAATTAATCAAATTTGTAGATAATTTTATTTTATTATTCCTACTTTGTTTGCATTTTAGAGTTCCTTTCTGGGGGTGGCTACTCTCTCCCTAAACTTGAGTCTATCAGACAGTGTTTAGAAGAATTGAACCCAATGTTTTCTCCAATTATAATTTAATTGCCCTGGAAAGGTATTAATTTTATTTATTAGCATCTACACATTTGATTAAAAATAACCCATGATCACAGATAGAAGCTACAAACTTTAAAAATTTTTTTAAACAAGTATGCCCTGACTACCCCTCCTGTTCTAAACAGAATATAAATCAAAATAAAATTTCTTGATAGAATTCACAGCAGCAGTCAACACAAGGAAGAAAGCAATGTTAAGGTGAAATCAGGAAAATATTTGGATAAATAAAGGATGGCTTCTTAACCATTTGTTATCCATACAAATCATGTTCAGAATTACAGAGAATCTCTGATCCAAAAGTTCATTGCTGAGTTGCTTACATTCATTAAAGGTGTTCTTGAAAAATAGTATTTTTCTTGTAATAGAGGAAAATTAACTCAGAACACCATCAGCTTATTGTTTATTTTCAAATACTTAGAAAGCATTAATATACCATTTATCTCTTATGTTTATTTCTTTTGAAGGCATGCTAGCTGTGCTTAGGACATACCTCTGGCTCAGGAGACCATATACAGTGCAGGGATTTAAATTGGTATCAGTTGCTTACAAAGCTTTAGCCTTTACCCTTGTGCTATCTCTCTCTCTTTTTTTTTATTTTTAGGGCCACACCCGTTTGATGCTCAGGGGTTACTCCTGGATAAGCGTTCAGAAATTGCCCCTGGCTTGGGGGAACCATATGGGACCCTGGGGGATGGAATGGTGGTCCTTCCTTGGCTAGTGCTTGCAAGGCAGACACCTTACCTCTAGCACCACCTCACCGGCCCTGTACCCTTGTGTTATCTCTTTATGGCTAGTTTAAAGAACAGATAGTATATAGAAATAAAATATTTTGTTATACGAATCACATCTTTTCATCATTTGGATTTGGTACACATTCTGCTATACTCAGGCTTTTTCATGGCTCTGCTCTGAAGTATGACTCCAGTGGGACACAGGAGAACATAAGTAGTACAAAGATTTCAACCATGTTCAGCTGTGGTTAAGGCAAGCATACTGTACTTTTGCCAGACAATAACATGACCTTTTGCTTTGCAAACTATTATCTGGATAAATTTTAAATTTAATATGCAATTAATATAATAAATTTTGAGTTGAATATTCAAAGATGTTTATTCAAAATTTCAGCTGTTAACAGACAAAACTTTGTTTTAAATGATAAATAATATGTTACTAATTTCCTAGGTATTGTGTAACTGAAAAATACAAGAAAAAAATCATGTAAGCAGGATGCAGGGTTTCATGTAATCTACAGTTACTTTGTATTAAGTCTTAGATTCAAGACTCTACATAGTATCATGATACGGTCTCATTTTCTTTATTTCTTAACTATTTTTCCCCTATGCTACAAGGTATTTCTAAAGCTAAAATTTAATTGGCAAGGAAAAATAAGGGTTTCAGTGAAGCTCTCCATAGCTTTGTCACAGAAAAATACCTATCTTCTATCACCACATAAGGATCTCTGATTAAGAACCTATTAACTTAACTGAGTTAAGGAACCATAGTTCAATTAATCATTAGATCTGGTTTACAGAACCATGGAAAATGAAATGCTTTGCAGAGAGTGAGAATGTCACTTTAAAAGTGCTAAATATGCAACAACTTCATCAAATTCTACTGTCAGATTAAAAATCAGTGTCAGGTTATGAGTAAGTCTGGGGACCGGCGAGGTGGCGCTAGAGGTAAGGTGTCTGCCTTGCAAGCTCTAGCCAAGGAAGGACCGCTGTTCGATCCCCTGGCATCCCATATGGTCCCCCAAGCCAGGGGAAATTTCTGAGCGCTTAGCCAGGAGTAACCCCTAAGCATCAAACGGGTGTGGCCCAAAAAACCAAAAAAAAAAAAAAAAAAAAGAGTAAGTCTGACTTTAAATTTTTTCAACAAATACACCATATATTTCCTCTATGCTTATTCTCTATAAGCTTAGGATAAATTATAATAGCAATACAAAATTATAATGCAAATAAAATGTCAAGAAACATAATAAGATTCAAAGAATGTGCTTTGAGGACTCAGAAATTCATCACTTTTTTATTCTATATGCCAGACAAAACAACTAGAAAAAAAATTTAGGGTTGAATCACTTGATAATATCCTGTGAGATAATTCAGGGAAATTTTAGAGGAAATTTTCATAGTAATTTTCAGAGGAATATAGAACTGGTGAAATGATAAATAATCTAATACACAATGGCTGTGTCAAGGCACAAAACATGTAGTGGCAGATCATTTCCAGGAATGAGTGGGCAATCTAATTCTGTTAACTAGAAGTATAGTAGGAAGATGTTTGTCTAGAAAGGTAGTTTGACATAATAATAGAGTGGATTTGTTGATTATATTATGACTCAGAGTTATAAATAAAGCAAAGTTGTTGAACAGGGGAAAGTCATTATTGGATTTTATCACTGAGACCTTCTACCTCTTAAAATATTTGCTGCACTGAAGGGGAATATTCTTTTAAAACCAGGTACCGACTGACCTACAGCCCCAGGGTACTGAGCTTTTTATAGTCTCTACTTAAAAATATTTTTCTCATTTTATAAATGTCTCAATTACTTTAATTTGAGAGTAAGTGATGGCTAAAATATTTGGCAGAAAAATGACTAAAAACAAGTATAGATACAAATACTTAGAGAAACTTTCTCACATTCTTATTTTATATCTTTCTTTTGCCTCAACTTAAACCAAAATGAAACCACTTTCTGGTTATTTTTAAATATCTTCAAGTTTATTTATGCAAAATATATGCAGTTCATTTCCTCTCATTGTATTAATGGAAGCACACTAGATAAACGTGTCCATTTTGTTATTTTTTTCTTTTAGTAATATATTTTAGATAATTCCATTAAAAATGAATAGTATTTTTATCATTTTTTTAAATATTTAACTCTGTGATTTAATCATAATTAATTTAGTCAGTTAAGTCAGGGTGTTTTCAGTTTGTTGGTAATATAATTAATGATTTAATGTCACTCTATATATTTGAAAATATCTCAGTAGAACTTAATCTCAGAAATATTGTCTTTGTGACAGGAGATAAAAAAAAACATTTTAGATTGTTGTTTTTGTTTTTTTGTTTTTGGGCCATATGTGGTGATGCTCAGGAGTTACGCTGGCTGCTCAGAAATCTCTCCTGGCTCAGGGGATCATATGGGACTCTAAGGATTGAACCCAGTCCATCCTGGGTCAGTCATGTGCAAGACAAACACCCTACAGCTGTGCCATAGCTCCGTCCCAGAAATAAAAATATTTTTATAGTTATTAATAAAGTATTCATGTTAGTTGGCCTTTATAAACATATGAAAATAAAATGGAAGATGCCTACCTTTCCCAATACATTGTGTTGCTATGCTAGACTACTGAGGTTTTGCTGACACACACACACACACACACACACACACACACACACACACACACGATCTCAATGCAGTTTTATTTGACATCTCCAGTATTACTTGTTTTGGGGAAAAGAAGCTTTACTTGTGTTTCTTAGGAAAATCACCTTTCTCAACTCCATATTAAATGGATAAAAAGCACCAGTGAATTCCAAGCCGAAGAATGACACATTAAAGAAATAAGGATGTGGACTAACTTTTTTGAAATATAGTTTTTATAATGATTGAAAAGAAACCATCTAAAATAGTTCTTTAATATAAACGTTGAAGTACTCTCAAAATTTGAAAGAAGGAAAATGAAATAAAATTAAAAAAAAAGAAAATACAGACAGAAACCCAGCAAAGTCTCAGAGGATACTAAGACAGATGGGCATAATCACTAATTCAAGTAGATAAATTAACCTGAAACAGAAGGAAGAACACTTTAATAAGTGTATATGGAGATGAATTAGATGGAGATAAGATGAAGTGAGGAGAAGAAATTGAAGGAATACTTGCTTTATAATTTGGTTTCTATCTTCTCTACAATGATACTAGTGCTCTTCTGATGGGTTTACGTATAGGATAGCAAAGACTTAGCATCAGTTTAGAAACAGACCTTTCCAGATTTCACACTATTATTGTTTATTTTAAAGTTGTTTTTCTCTTTGGTGAATGTAATTTCAACTAATTTCAATTTTTTAAATAATTCATAAATATGAGGTGCTAGTGATTCTTGGGATACTGAATCAAAGTGCTCTCAAACCAGTGGAAACTTTTCGGATATTTAAATAAAAATTTCTAAAGTTGAGGGACTCTGGACTCTTATAAGGCCCCAGGATATTTTAGGGGGGGCTAGGTATGAAAATTACATAAAATGTAAGGCCATGCACAAGACTATGGAGGCATCCAGCAGGGCAGAAAGGAAAAAGGGTTGGAATATGGTCACAGACAGAAAAAAGTTGAGATGCATTAGTTTAGTTTCCCAATATATTTATTTCCATATGATTTTGAGTATAATCATAAATACATAAATATTATAGAACCTGCTATTGTCAGAATCCCAATGGTTCTCTTTTCTTTTTTCGTTCTTTCTTTTTCTGCTTTCTTTCTTTCTTTCTTTCTTTCTTTCTTTCTTTCTTTCTTTCTTTCTTTCTTTCTTTCTTTCTTTCTTTCTTTCTTTCTTTCTTTCTTCTTTCTTTCTTTCTTTCTTACTTTCTCTTTCTTTCTTTCTTTCTTTCTTTCTTCTTTCTTTCTTTCTTTCTTTCTTCTTTCTTTCTTTCTTTCTTTCTTTTCTTTCTTTCTTCTTTCTCTTTCTTTTTCTTCTTTCTTTTTCTTCTTTCTTTCTTTTGTTCTTTCTTTCTTTTTGTCTTTCTTTCTTTTTCTTTCCTTCTTTCGTTCTTTTTCTTTTTTCTTCTTTCTTCTTTTCTGTTTATTTTTTTCATTCTTTCTCCCTCCCTTCTTTCCTTCCTGCCTTCCTTCCTCATTTTTCTTCTTTCCTTATTTTTTTACTCTCTTTCTCTTAAAGAACTTTTAGTTAGAAGTTCTGTGGAAAAGAAGATAGAGAGGGAGAGAGAGAACATGAACTTCTTCAGAGTAGAGTGATAACCCCATTATACATTTATACATACTAACATTAGGTATGAAAGTAAACATATCATGCAGGAAGATGTGAGCAGCATGTCTCCTTGAGTACCATGAAGCTAGGTAATATGTGCCACAAAGGTTTTCTTTTATCAAATCCAATGGCATTTTATGTTATTCATTATATGTGATTATCTGATGCAATCAATTCTTTTCTTCTTGAACTTCTTTACATTACTTTGGAATATTTCATTATTATAGTTTGCTCCAAACTAATTGAGTTCCTTCTATGTCTTCTTTGTTCTAAAGCTAACTCTCTAAACATAAGAAGTACACTCTATATAAAATCTTTCTATTTGTACTTTTTTCAGTTTCAGATCTTGAATTATATATATTTATTTTTAGGTGGTCTTATTCAATGTCAATGGTCATACTATATGTGTTTAAACTCAAGACCAAAACTTTTCATTATCCCTAAGATTGTATATGCAAACTACTTGTATATGTAAATTTTTTTTTTTTTTTTTTTTTTGGTTTTTGGGCCACACCCGGCATTGCTCAGGGGTTACTCCTGGCTGTCTGCTCAGAAATAGCTCCTGGCAGGCACGGGGGACCATATGGGACACCGGGATTCGAACCAACCACCTTTGGTCCTGGATCGGCTGCTTGCAAGGCAAACACCGCTGTGCTATCTCTCTGGGCCCATATGTAAATTATTTGTATATGCAATTCCTCTCCCCCTTGAATGTCCCAATGACATATTCTGTCCTTACAAGTCTGTCCTTATAAGTCTGCAGCTTGTTAATCAACCCAATCATGTGTCTATACTTTTTATTAATTTGAATTTACTGTACTATATTTCACATCTGGTAAATATTCAAAAAATACTTTAAACTTTACTTTCAGAGGCTAAAGTGATAGTACAGAAGTTAGGGCATTTGTCTTGCAGAAATCTGATTTGATTTTGGTCCCCACCACCCCATATGGTTCCCTGAATCCAGAAAGAGTGATCCTTCTAGTTCATGTAGGCAGAAACAGGAATAATCCTTGACAATTACTGGGTATAGCCCTTCAAATCAATTTTTTGGTGGGGAACACTTGGCAAGACCCACAGACAACTTGTACTCAGGAATCACTGCTGGTGGTGTTCAGAGCACCATACGAGATACCTGGGATTGAGCCTGGGTAGGTCATGTGCAAAGTAAATGCTTATCAGTTGTAATAACTCTGGCCTCTCGAGCCATTCTTTAACTTATACTTACTGCCAATTGAACAGCACAAAAACAAAGTCTACAAACTACTGAATTATCTCAAATTATCCTGTTCATTCCTCTCAATATGGTTCTGAAATGGTTATTTTGATTTGCTTTTGCTTTGGGGTCCTACCTGTCAGACATCAGGGCTCACTCCTGGGTCTATATTTAGGGATTATATTTATGGATTAAATATATATTTAATATATATTATATATATTAAATATATATTAAATATATATTTAGGGATTATACTTCCTTCTGGAAGTACTAGGGGATCATTTGTGGTATTCAAGATTAAATTGGGATTAATTGTATATTTGAAGATCCCCCAAATATGATCATGTGACACTTTTTTTGTGACCACTCAGCAATCAATGTCTAGTTAAAGGGAAAATACAAACACATATAGAACAAAGCTGATTTATAAAATTTGAATGAACTCAAGAAAACTAAAATGGTAGCACTTCCCTAAACCTTTAAGTGAGGTTCTTTGACCCTCAGAAAACCTTTAAGTGAGATTCTCTGGCCTTAAAGGTACTTTAGGTACTTTGCTTTTCTGTACTTTGCCATTAGGTATGTTCTATGTGTGCAAGAGAACCATCACAAGTTTTACAAATTCTTAAAATAAAATATTTACCATTAAATTTTATGCAAATAATTTAACCACCATTATTGCAACAAACATTTTTTGTTTATTTTAGATTTGGAATCACACTGGGTTGTATCCAAAACTTACTCATGACTCTGCTCAGGAACCAATCTGGAATTACTTGGGGACCATATACTTTGCTAGGGATCAAACTGGGGCTTGCAAGTCCCACAAATGCCTTATCCACAGTAGTACTCTCTCTCCAGCTCCCAACAATAATTTTGTAATCTGCTCATGTATTCTTAATTTTATATAGGTTGATTTTTATCTCTTGGAATTAGGTTTACCAAGTGTCTTCTTAGACATAAACTGCATAAATTAAAAGGGAAAGTATATAAATATAGATCACATTAAATAATTTTCTATAATTTCTATACTACTACAGAAAAATTATCTTAATTTATTTATTCCTTTTACTTTCAAAAAATAGTCATTCTTAGGACTGGAAAGATAAAACAGGTGTTTGGGTACATAACCTGTACATTGCAGACATTGGCTTAATTTCCAGCACCAAATATAATCCTTAAGCATAGCCAGGAATGGGCCCGGAGAGATAGCACAGTGGTGTTTGCCTTGCAAGCAGGCAATCCAGGACCAAAGGTGGTTGGTTCGAATCCCTGTGTCTCATATGGTCCCCCGTGCCTGCCAGGAGCTATTTCTGAGCAGACAGCCAGGAGTAACCCCTGAGCAATGCCGGGTGTGGCCCAAAAACTTAAAAAAAAAAAAAAAAAAAGCATAGCCAGGAGTGATTTCAGCACAGAGCTAAAAGTAGCTCCTGAGCACTGCAAAATATGGCACAACTCTTCTCTCCAAGTAGCAAACAGTAGTCAGTCTCCCTGGAATAGATAATGTGATTTTCCTAAGACTAAAATTAAACAAATATCCTACTAAAATATTTCTATTGTGCTGAAAATCGAGTTCTTTATCATAATGTTTGAGTCACTATCTCCTCATTACTCTGTTTTTGTTTTCTCAAATAATGTTTGGGGCATATGAAATTATGTTAAAACTTTCAGATATTTGCATATATATAAGTATTTTTAGTGATTATCTTCATTTTGAATTTAATGGTCTTGAAGATTACTGACCCTGTCTGACTTGATCTTAACCTAAAAAAAAATTGATGCTTTAAAAATCTTTATAAAAAATTATACTTTATGATACATCTTGAGTAATGTAGCAGCAATAAAATATTTTAATACTTAGTATGCTCTCTTTCTGAAATTCTGAATAACCTGCTATGTAAAAATAGTATAAAATTATGATAAATGACAACCAAATTAAAAAAATTACATTATAAGCTATTTTTCTAAAAGCATGAACTTGCAATAAAATACTTTTATTTTTATGTTAGATTTATTTCCAAAAATCTTAGAAAACTTTTTATACTAGTCTCTATTGTAAGTTTAGAGTCAAAATTACAAAAATTAAAGAGATAAGAAGATAAAATACTCAGGAAATTGGATGCTGAGTCAAGGGGAAATTTTGTTTCTGTTCATTTATCTTTCTACTTTAACTTCATACTAGAATTTTAAAGACTGGAAACTAATTTATGAAATGTAAATTCATTTAACTATAAAATACACTGGGAAATTATATAATGTGGTACCTTAGATAGTATCTCCTATTCATATCTTGAAATGTAGTGTGGGCAGAAAATTGTGATTAATTTTCTAGGGATACCTCCAAGACTGATAAGTACTATGTTTTTCCCAAAATTGGACAATATTTCCTTGTTTTAAAGCAATAGGCATACATGACTTTAAAATAACATATATTATTATTAATAATAAACAGAGCTATGATTTATTTGGTTTATTATATCCTTGGTAGATTCAAAGTACATAATATTTGTGGCTACTTTAAAATATAAAAACATTATATGAACATTACTATTAGTTTTATATTGGTTATATTCTAAAATTATGAATTGTTGACAATGGGTTAAATAAAATATACTATTTAAAAATAATTTTAGATATTACACTTTATTTCTGTTTTGTGTACCAAAAAATCTTTAAATTATATCTGCCACATTTCAAGTGACTATCTCATCATCTTCACTTATCCCAAGTTTTGTTTAGCATTTTTATTATTGAAATTTAATTAAAAAAAAAGTCTTTCATAAATGTGTTTTTATTATTGGTCCTTTATCTTAGTGTTCCCAAATAGATTTTCGTTCTTTCTTCCTTTCATCCTTCCTTCCTTAGGGATTTGACCCAGGGCTTCTCTAATGCATAGCATGTACAATGTCATTGAGTTATATTAGATATTTTTCTTTCTTTGCTTCTTTTCTTTCTTCTTCTTCCTTTATTTCTTTCCTTCTCTTTTTCTTCTCTCATCCTCCTTCCTTCCCACTTCCCTTTCCTCATAACTTCCCTCCTCCTTTCCTTCTCTTCTTTCTTCCCTCCCTTCCTTCTTCCCTCCATCTTTTCTCCTTACTTCTTCATTCCCTCTTTTCTGCTTCCTTCCTTCTCTCCTTAATCCTTCCATCCTTTCTTCCTTCCTTCCATTTTTCTTTCATCTTTCTTTCTTTCTTCCTTCCTTCCCCTTTCTTTCTCCTTCCTTCCCCTTCCTTCCTTCCTCCCTCCCTCCCTCCCTCCCTCCCTCCCTCCCTCCCTCCCTCCCTCCCTCCCTCCCTCCCTCCCTCCCTCCCTCCCTTCCTTCCTTCCTTCCTTCCTTCCTTCCTTCCTTCCTTCCTTCCTTCCTTCCTTCCTTCCTTCCTTCCTTCTTTGGTTTTTGGGCAAAATCTCATGGCGATTGGGGTTTATTACATTCTTTTTTGCTCAGGGATCACTCCTGCCACGCTTGGGGGACCATATTTGGTGCTGCAGATCAAAATAGGTTTGACCATGTGCTAGCCAAACAACCTACTGGCTGCACTCCAGCCCCTAGCATTCTCTTGCTAATTGCCACTTAATAGCCTCCTACATAAAGTCTCAATTTAAAATTAAAAAGATACAAAATCAGAGTAAAAACTTTCCCTATGGAATTCAAAATTTTGCTCAAGATACTTCTAATCCTGTAATCATCTAAGCAAGAAGATTTGTGTGACTCCATATATATAATTTATACATATGTCTTTGGAGACATTTATTTAATTTTTTTATTTTTTACTTATTTTTAATTATTAATTTGATAAGTATTCTTGACTAGACAATGGCAAAGACATTTGACTCATTTTTATACCTCTATTTCCTTTATATTTTCTCCCCTTCATTTACTTTTATTTTATTTTATCCTTAGGGTAAAGGTTAGTTTTAGTTAAGTATGTCTGTCACCTATATTATGTTTAGAGTTTAAAATGTGATTTTAATACATTTGTAATTCAATTATATAAGAAAACTAATGAGAAAAACATATAATAGCTCTAAGTACATTTAATAGAAGACAATAAAGGTTATAAATGTAATTGCTTGAAGATTTATTGACAACATACTTCCTTAAAATGGTATTCTAAAACTATTTTATTACTCACAAAGATAGTAAAATTTTCAGCATAGGCTAAAGTTTTATTAACCAAAATTCATCCATGGCTTCTACCAGTTGCCACCTATTAAGTATGCTATTTTGTGTAAATTATTAAATTTTTCTAAGTCCGTTTCCATATTGATAAAATAAGAAGTTTTTTCATAGATAAAAACAAAATTAAGTACGCAAAAAGAACTTCATATACATTGTAGCATATGCTTACTTTTTAAAGGTTCATTATTTTATTTAATGATAAAGTAATAAATGTGGGGATTGGATAAATAGTATATAGGTGGCACTTAGCTTGTACACAGCTGACCTGGTTCAATCTCAAGTACAGTATATAATTCCTTGAACTTTACCAGGAGTGATTCCCAAGAAGAGTCAGGAGTAAGCACTCTCAGGTATTGCTCAAAAAAATAAAAATAAAACAACAACAATAATAACGTAGTAAATGTTCTAAATGGCTATTTTTAATCAATAACGTTCTCACAAAAATCAGCCACAATTTTGGGTCATGCTTAGTTTAGAGAAAACTAGAATTTGACATGGCAGTTGGATAGACAATCAGTTGAGGCAGCTTGTTTTAGCCACTGACCACAACTATATTTCAAGTTCCCTTGGCAATACTTTGTGTGGAGAGTAAGAAATTAACATGAGGGGCCTGAGAGGTGGGCAAGTGATAAGGAGTCTGCCTTGCCTACACTAGCCTTGGTCATACCACGGTTCAATCCCCCAGCGTCCCATATGGTTCCCCAAGCCAGGAGCAATTTCTCAGAGTATAGCCAGAAATAACCTCTGAACTTCACCGGGTGTACCCAAAAAAAAAACAAACAGAAAGAAAAAGAAATTAACATGAAATTCAATGGCACTTGGAAATGGGACTGACACCATTTTTATATTTTGTCAAACATAAATTTATTGGTTTTATTTGTATTTCTGGGACACTTAAAAGCAGGGAATTTCAGACACCAATGGCTGTAATGTTCTAGATACAATACAAAGAAGGAATACTACAAAATACTCTTGCTTTACATATCACTTAGTCAATGTGGGTGGACAAGGCACACAATTCAGATAGAAAATAGAAAGCAAGAGAAATCAGGAAATGATTATCTGCCCAAATATGGTAGAAACTATAGAGGAAATCAGAGAAGAGACTTGGAGAAGGAGTAATTTGGCTAGCAATAGTCAAGGACACAGCATAGTATCCTAATTCTGGTAACAAGTTAATTAAAAATAATAATAAAATAAAAACAAGATAATGAAATAATATTAGTCTTCTATAATATTTTTCTAATGCAGTAGTAAAAATGCAATCTCAAGTTGTCCAATCTAGTAATACAGACCAATTTGAATTTTGGAAAGTGATCTTGGTTCAGCAGAAACTCTGCTATGCTTCACTAGGGGTCACATTGTATGAGGGGCCACAATCATTAAAACCCTTAGGTAAGTCATTGTCCTTAGATAAAGACCTGGGAAGGGAAAAAAAACTAAAAATAGTTTCCCCAGCTGATTGTGATCACTTTGACCAATATTTTATATCTTACAATTATTCAGAATAATACACATTTATAATGCCCCTTCATTTTTTCTTATAAAAGTGAAAAATTTTATTTAGAGTTGGAAACTGATTCAAAATGTTCTAAAACATTGTTCAGGCCCAACAACATATGTCTGTGGGTTGAAATTGGTTGGTTGCCTGCCAGTTTGCCATCTATTCTTGAATTTTGCTATTTCTAAAGCAAGAGCAGAGTGTAATGATTAGAGAGAGCTAGAATTTTCTGAATAACTTCTGTATATACATTAAATCCTAATAAACATTTATATTTGGGTTATCACACCATGAAAAAAATCACTTTAGTATAGTGTTTTCTTTTAGGTGCTTGTTTTGTCTAGCTGTCCTGAGAAAATTTATTTTTCTAACTTGCAAGAACAAATTTTCTTCAATGCATTTTTAACGATCAAAATCCCCTGCAGTTAATTTATTAAAATAATATCAAATTAAGTAATTCCCTTTTGCATGATATTTTTAAAGTTATATGACATAGGATCTATAATAAAATACCTACACTTATATGGATAACATTTTAGGAGAAATAAAAGACTTTAAGTACCTGATATGATAAAAAAAAATAATAGTGCTTCTGTTTAAACATACAGACATACATACACATGTGTGAAATCTTCACTATACTGTTATAGAACTGTAATACAGGTGTGATTGGCTATATTATATATTTCATCACAGATTATCATCTATTAGCACGGTAGAATCTCTAAATATAAGAACTGACATTTAAATAGTAATGATAAAGATACTATATAAAGGATACTGGGGCTGGCAAGGTGGCACTAGAGGTAAGGTGTCTGCCTCGCAAGCGCTAGCCAAGAAAGGACAGCGGTTCGATCCCCCAGAGTCCCATATGGTCCCCCAAAGCCAGGGGCAATTTCTGAGCGCTTATCCAGGAGTAACTCCTGAGCATCAAACGGGTGTGGCCCGAAAAACAAACAAACAACAACAAAAAAAGTATACTGTTCAGTGAATTTGAAGTAAGAGAGCACTATTTTCCATTTAAAATTTTTAACTATTCATGCATTGTACATATTATATATAATTTTATAAATTACAAATATATATAATAAAATATAATGTTTATATTTTATAGTTTTATATGTATATATATAAAAACCCTAAACCAAGACTATATATATAAATATATATATTTATATATATAGTCTTGGTTTAGGGTTTTTGGGATGCACCCGGCGGCACTCAGGGGAGGGGTTACTTCTGCTTCTGCACTCAGAAATTGCTCCTGGCAGGCTCGAGGGACCAAATCAGATGGCAGGGATCAAAACCAGGACATTCCCAGCTCAGCTGTGTGTAAAGCAAGCACGCCACTGCTGTGCTATGCTCAGGCCCCTATACATTCTCTTTTTATTATTTTAATTTTTACTATTTATTTTTTGGTTTGGGGGGTCACACCTGGTGACGTTCAGGTGTTATTCCTGGCTATGCCCTCAGAAATGGCTCCTGGCTTGGGTGGCCATATGGGACGCCAGGGGATCGAACTGCGGTCAATCCTTTTTTTTGTTTGTTTGTTTGTTTTATTTTTTTTGGGGGGGGCCACACCCGGCTGTGCTCAGGGGTTACTCCTGGCTGTCTGCTCAGAAATAGCTCCTGGCAGGCACGGGGACCATATGGGACACCGGGATTGGAACCAACCAGCTTTGGTCCTGGATCGGCTGCTTGCAAGGCAAAGGCCACTGTGCTATCTCTCCGGGCGTGCAAAGCAAATGTTCTATCGCTGTGCCACTACTCTGGCCCCTTATTTTTACTTTAATGTGCTTAAGCCAAATATTTTTTTTTGTTTGACGTTTTAGGAGCTTACATAAAGTCTCTTAAACTAATACAATAATTGTAATTTAATTAGATGGCACTAATTTCATTAGATAGCATTATCTTCTCTACCTCCCACTTCTATGGAAATCTATTTTGAGAGAAGATAAACAATACAAAACTTGCTTAATGGTTAGAATATAACTATAGCTAGATAATGTCTGGATGATGTTTCTGATAATTCTGAAATGCAATAATATTAAGATATCAAAATATTATTTTATTAAGTATCCTAAAAAACAAAATGATATATTTTAATATATGGGATGATAATACAATATTGAGGGATTATCAAAGAGCCATAACTGAAAAAAAAAAAAAACCTTTACATTTAGTCACTCTGGAAAGGTAATTTTTTATTTTTTTATATTCTTGACATTGTTCACAAATTTTAAATAAAATTCATATACACAAAATGTTTGTAAAATTCATTTCATATTTACACCTGTATCTTTTGATCTTTATAGAGTAAGGTAACAGTCTTTTAGGTATTTAACTTATATTGCTTTTTTAGCATTTACCTAGCTCATGATTGTATATTATTAAAAATAATTTTAAACTATGTAATAGGTCTATATTGCTTGTGGTATAATCATTGAGGATTCTATTTTATTGTTTTGTAATAGCTAATAGAGTTTTTGTTATGGATAGTTAAAACTATAATTAACTAAGATAATTATTAATTTTCATGTATCTATGTCTCTAATTTTATAAGCAGACCTATCTGGCTACTCACTTACTTTTCTTATTATTATTCACCAGAATTAGCTATACCACTCTCTAATTGACAACATATTTCAAACGAAATGTATTCCTAAATATGTAATTTGAACAATATGAACGGATTTTAGCCGTGAAGCAATATAATTTAAAAATAATTAAATGCTAATTCAATATTAAATTTATTTAGTATAAAATTGTAACAATTTTAATTAATACTAATAAAAGTATACATAAAATTTTAAATGTCATAAATTTGTTCATTATCAAATTCAAATGTATCTATATCACCAGATTTGATGGCCAGACATCTAGCTTCTCAAGCTCCTTCTGAATGAAACTATTTGGGCGACGTTGCCATGAAATCTTTACTTAACAATTTACACTGACCTTTGAGAAACAATGCTTTTTCAATTAGAACTACATGGCTATTTTCAACTTAAGTTATTTTCAATCCTGACTCCAAGGAGAAAACTTCACTGAACATTTGTAGATAATATCAGATAATATTTAACTAATTGCAGTGCAATCATATTGAATTATTCCTAGGCACCCCTGGGGTGTGGTTTGAAAGAACAAAAATAGCAGCAACAACAACAATAATAATAATAATAGCAATAAATTATTTTTTAATTCTAAATATGAAAAATAATTGGATGGACATAGTGGACAGGCAGTGTCTGTTCCATGTTGGGAGAAGAGAGGGAAGAGAAGAGGACCCAAGAAGAGGGAAGGAAAGGGAAAGAAGACAAGGGAACAGTTGAGAGGAGAGAAAAGGAATGGGGAGATGAGAGGAGAGGAATGGAGGGGAAGGGAGGAGGAAGAGAACGGAGTGAAGAAGAGGAGGGGATAGATAAGAGGAGAGAAAGAGAGAGGGGAATGAGAGGAGGAAAGGAGGGCGAGGAAAGAGCAATAGCAATAAATTTTAAGTAGTATGAATTTTGGTCTACATTTTAAAACAAATATCAAGTAGTTTCTTATTTACAAATCTCACTTCCTCTCTAAACCAAACCTTTCTCATGAGGTTTTATCTTTCCTGGTCAGAGTCATTAGTATTTGTCCCTGACTAAAATTTCCACTTCTAGTAACCTGATCATTCTGTTCCTTATATTTCTACTATTACAGTATTCTAACTTCCCTTCTGTCCATCTTTTTTTTTTTTGTGGATAATTGAGCTAGACATGAACAAATTTTCAGCATTTAAAATGCTGACAGTAAGAGACCATTTGATAACAGTAAATTTGAATTTTTGATAATTTTTCTCTTGAATTACTTGTAATTTCTGTCTGTTGAACACTGTTTCTTTGCTTGCTTGCTTTTCACTATACAGTTGCGGACAGTTCACTTTTGACAGTTTAAAGAGGACCATGTGCCAAGGAATGATTCTAGGCTCCGTCCCCCATACAAAGCATGTAGTCCACCTCTGAAAAATCTCCCTGGCATGTTGGATAAACCTGCTAACTCAGTTTAAATACTCATTGTCAGTATTTATCCCTACTATAACCAGAGATAAATATAATTATTAGACATAACTATATTTTAAGAAAACAACTTCAACACAGGTAAATATTTCAGCATCTATTTAGCTCAGATGGAGAACTTAATTACCTTGATAAATCATTAAAGAAGAAAGGCATTTCTAATTTTAAAATACATGAATTATATATATGAAAAAAAAAAGTTATTCCGTGTCATGACAAACACTGTGTATTTTCAGAAAAATCCAAGTTCTGAAAAATATTTAAAATAACATGTATTTTAAAGAGAAAAAACAGGTAGGGCACTTGCCTTATCCAGCTTTAATCCCTGGCACCTCTTATAGGTTCCCTGAGCACAGCCAGAAGTGATCCCTGAGTGCAGAACCAGAAATAAGCTTTGAGGACTGTTGGGTGCAAACCTATAACAAAAGAAAAAAATGAAAATCTAAGAAAAGTCTTTTGGACTGGGATTAAATAAAACTTAACAAAGGCACAAAACATACACAAATCAGAAAATATTGCAAATGAAATTAAACTTGTTATATCAGTAATAAATACAAGATGAAACCTATTATAGGCACTATCCCATTTAGAGTATTACAAGTAGAAAATATTACAGCTATACTTATTTATTTTGTTTTGGGGGCCATATTTTATAATGATCAGGGATTACTCCTGGCTCTGTGCTCAGGGGTCACTCTTGGAGGAATAGAGGGCCCATGACTGACCCCTGGAGATAAACAAATGTATGCAAGGTGGGTCACCTACCTACTGTACTGTTGTTGTGACTCTCATTACAACTATATTCACAACAAAAACTGAAACGGACTTTCATGAGTATAAAAAAGCAAAGCAAAAAAATAAATAAATAAAAACTCAAGCAACTAAACAGTAATACTAGCAAAATTCTTGCAAAAGTATGTGACAATAGAAAAGTATTTTTCGGGGTCTGAGAGATGGCGCTAGAGGTAATGTGTCTGCCTTGCAAGCACTAGCCAAGAAAGGACCTCGGTTCGATCCTCTGGCATCCCATATGGTCACCCCAAGCCAGGGGCAATTTCTGAGCGCTTAGCTAGGAGTAACCTCTGAGCGTTGCCGGGTGTGACCCAAAAACCAAAAAAAAAGTTATTTTCAATTAGAATAGAAATGAGGCATTGAAATAAATTTTTGAGTGAAATAAACCTACTATATATATATATATATACACATATATATTCTAGGTTTCAATTTATATAAAGTTCAAATAATAGTCAAAACTAAAAAAGAAAATAGTCATATAGAGTGGGTGGTTAGTGACTGAAAAAAGGTATAGATTCTCCTATAGTGATTATAGTGTTGCTTTTGGTTTATTTAATTTTATTTAAGTATTTCTGCAGATTGTGTCCAGTTTGTAGTAAAATATTAAACTTTTCATTGGACCACACAAAAATAAAAATATATCTTATCCATGAATAACTGAAAAAGGTTTTAAATCAAAAGAAATTAATCTCAAATATTGTAATTATTTTGTCATTGTCATAACAATGAACTAGGACATTACTATCTCATTTTCAAATATTCCCCTTTGGCACTAAAATCTAATCAAATCAATTCAAAATTTGAAGATATGATTATTAGGGAAAGTCTAATCAGATATAATAACAAATTTGCTAAATAAAACAAATGTCAGCCATATTTGACTACTGTCAATTACTGATGCCTGTTAATTACTGTCAAACACTAATTATGCAATGTGCAGCTTCCCCATATTTTAATCTGGGCAAGCCAAGATAGAGAGTGAGTCTGCTGTATTGTGTGCAACTATTGTGTGATTAGATTTAATCTCCTTGATAAAAGGGTCTTTGTCCTTTAGGAAAAAAAACATTAGCATATACAAAATCTCAAGAAAGCAATCTCAGGTTGGAATGTACTTTTGCACTTGATGATGTTCCCACAGAGAATTGATTCCATCACAAAAACTATCTGAGATTCCCTGTTTGACTGTGTTTTCTTAAAGTGTAGTTGCTGAACAACTCATACCATGGCAGTTGCTTTCTTCTTTACTGGTGTTTTATCACTTAGTGCATTTAAATATTCACCCTGCTTTTCCTTAATTGATACTTACATACAAGAAATAGAAAATGGCTCAGCATTTCTTGCTATATTTGGTCAAAATTGACAAAGGGAACTGAGAAGAGTTAATGACTTACACCCTTTAGTTCTCCTGTGTGTATAAGTAAATTATCATTTCGTGGAAGTTTTTATGTTGCCTACACTATTAAAGTGACAGTGGCCTTTTATTCCTATTTAGTGCTTTTATTTTATTTTTTGCTACTTACTGATGGAAATTCAGAAGCTGTTCCATTGAACTTTTTATTTTGTTTTTGGGACCACACTCAGCTGTGCTTTGGGTTCACTGTGAAGGGCTCAGAAGACCAAGTGGGGTGATTGAGACCAAATTTGGGTCAGCTTCATTCAAGGCAAGCATACTACTCACTATAATATCTCTCCAATCACTGTTCAACTAATCTTTTATCTTCCATTTTATTATCAATATTGTGTACTCATTTGTAGAATATATAAAAGATAGTATGATAATAATATCCAGAGACAAAAGACATGAGTTCTAATAGGACCAGTCCATAATAGGAAGCTTGCCACAAACATCCAAGGGATACAGTTAAGTCAGAAGGGATCACTTTTTACTACAAAAAAAAAGGAAGTGTGTGTGTGTGTGTGTGTGTGTGTGTGTGTATGTGTGTGTGTGGTGGGAAGTCTGCCACAGAGGCTGACAGAAGAGAGGGCAGTGCAGTGGGGGAAGGGAATATGTACTGGTGAAAGAGTGTTGTGCATTGTATGATTCAAAGTCAATTATGAACAATTTTGTATCTGTGAAAAAAGTTTATTATGAACAATATTGTAGCCATTACATTTAAATAAAGTACTTAATAAAAAGAAATTATATTTATATAACATAAAAAAGATTTTGTGGTATGAGTGTGTGTGTGTGTTTTGGGGCCACACTGAGCTCAGGGTTTACTCATCTCTGTATGTTTAGGGCTAACTCTTCATAAGGATCAGGGTAATATAGGCAGTCTCAGTAGATCTAACCCAGGCTGGCTGCATGCAATACTAGTGCTGTATTCATTGTACTCTGGTAATAACCTTTGTAGAGAAGTGAATCCACTTTTCTAGGCCAAGTCTTAATGAAAATTTGATATAAATATTGTGATGTTTACTCCCAATAGGATGGAGACTAAAAGGTTAAAGTATCCAGAGGATAAGAGATGTCCACAAGATAGAAAGATCTCAATGCAGAAAAAGAGTACCTAACACATAGTATTGTGTAGTACTCATTCTACTCAAATATATTTTCACATGTCACTTTCACCACTTAGAATGCCCAATGTGCAATGACAATAACTATTATAATGTACTTATGCAACTGACACGTCAGACTTTATCAGCATATTGCCAAGCTTCCCCAATTCAAGTTAAATAAATCTAGTACCTTATCACTATTTTATCCAGCTATTTCATCTAGCTAGCTAGCTAGCTAGCACCTGTTCAATCAAAGACATTACCCAGTGGGGTAGCATAGTCAAATTCCTTTATTGAGATATCCCTTTCTCATTATTTTTGACATTTTCAGGTTTTTATTGCACTCTGCTTATGGAAGTGGTCTGGGGAAATTAGACTTAATAGAGTTGTAGAGGCCACAGGGAAAGAAGAAAAGAAAGTGCACTGGAAGGAAGCTGAAGTTAAAATGCTATTTTGGTAAATATCTGCCATGGTGAGACAACAAACAATTGCAATGCAAGTGAATTACTGGCCTGTCAGGAAAGTGTAACATGAAGGCTATGCCACACATTACTGAAGCCATCACAGCCAGAAGTCTTTTCCCTGGGGAGCAAACAGACCATGTTCTATCACAGATCAACATAAGGTCTTTCCAGTGCATAGAAACAAATGTCTCAGAAGCAGTATTTTTCTGTAGCATTGCCAGGAACTCTTAGCAGATCTGGAAAAAGAAAACCAAACAGGTCTTCCCACACATTTCAGAATAGGAGTGTGGTCACATTGCCATAAGGGTTACTACGTTTTTAAACACTCCTGGTAACCACATGATGTGACCATGCATTTCACCTGCTCCATAGACCAATTCCAGGTGATGATAATTCTCTGATACTCAATGCTTATGTTTAATATGTTTTCTGTCACAAAATCTTCAGTGGAACACATGTCAAACAAGATAATCCTTCTACATGACAAAGAATATCAACTACCAAAGAAATTTGACATTGGAGGGACGTGTCTATTGTCAGAATAAATACTCCTGCAAAGGCAGTGAAAAAGGTCACTTTTTATGAGAAAGAAACAAAAGAATTAATTTAATATAGAGATATAGTGTTCTTAATTGTTTACAAAAATATATGCATCTCCAAGTATGTTGATCTCCAAGTATGATGTTGATTTCCTAAATGCTGAAAATCATTATTTTCCCGCCTGTACTTAATCATAAAGTAGATTATTTGTCAAAAGCACTAACCAGAATCAGTTATTACATAAGTATATGTTATATATGTGTATAATATATAATTTAAAAATGGTCAAAACAGTGTTTATTGGCAATGCATTGTTAAACCATGAACACTGGCATTCGCTAGTATTTATAATTGGTTTCCATTTATA
This sequence comes from Suncus etruscus, assembly GCF_024139225.1. Lineage (NCBI taxonomy): Eukaryota > Metazoa > Chordata > Mammalia > Eulipotyphla > Soricidae > Suncus > Suncus etruscus. The sequence continues at coordinate 39,561,621 of NC_064852.1, forward strand.
TATTCAACATTTGTTGTCTTCATGGTTTTATACAAGAAAAGTTACAATAATATAAAAGGCCTTGAACTCATCTGGTGTTTATTTTTATTTTGGAGCCACACCCAATAGTTTCAAGGCATATTTTTGGCTCTACACTCAGAGAATACTCCTGGAGGTTCTTGAGAAACCCTGTGGGGTGTCAGATATTAAACCCTGTTTGACTACTTGCCAGGAAAGCATCCTTGCTGTTGTACTATTCTTCTGATCCCAAGAGGTATACATGGGACCAAAACTATGAGAGTTAAAATGGAAAATATTTTTGTCAAAGAGAGTTTAAAAATGAGACAACATTTAGGACATTGATGGAGGGATTCAGCACTGGTGATGGGAATGGCGTTAGAACATGGTATGTCTAAAGTTCTGTTGTCTTTGTAAAACACTGTTCTTACATGATAATAATAATAGTTATAAAGAAACCACATAACATATAAATAATTATATGAAATATATCTGTATTATTTTCTTTGAATTTTTTGTTTGTTTCTTGGTGGTGGTGTCAGGAATTTGAAGCAGAACCTCACACATGCAAAACAATCTCTAGACCACTGAGCTGTAGCCAGAGATGGAGTTCTTAGAGTCTCAAATCTGAAGTTCTTAAACTTTCTGACCTGGACTACTACTTAAATGTTTTAAATAAAGGTTCCAATTTGGGAACTATAAGTAAGATCAAGGAGGTATGAAAAAGTAGGCTTAAGATTACTTTTAATGGGCTATTGGGCTTTTAGAAAGATGCTTACTATCACTAATAATTAAATATTTTATTCTGTAGTACAAAGACAGTATTTAGTGGAACTATTTAATTTTTTTAACCTCAAACTACTTTTGAGGAGGGCATTGCAAACAGTGCTCCTTGTTTTAGTGGTTATTTGTAACATTATTCTGCCTATAAACATTCAGGGCCTAATTGATGGAGCAGCGGTAGGGCATTTGCCTTGCACACTGCTGACTCAGGGCAGGTCTCGGTTTGATCATCCGGCATCCCATATATTCCCTCCAAACCCAGGAGATATTCCTGAGCTCATAGCCAGGAGTAACCACTGAGCATCACAATGTGTGCCCCCCCCCAAAAAAAATATAGAGTCAGTTCAGTGCTACTGAAGTCTTTAGTGCTGAAGTACACAAGCTACTCCTAATGTATTCACTTTTCTCTAGGGACAAGCTGGCAGTGTTTAAGGGCATTCAGATATACACTCTATGATGCTCTAGAGGCCATGTGTAACTAAGGATTGAAGCTGGAGTGGGTTCATGCCCTTTATTTTCTTCCATGTCACTCTTTAAATTTTTTTTGGCCTTTCAAGATTAAACTCAATGTCTCATAATGAGAAGCAGTTAGTCTATCATGGAGTAGAATCCCTGGTCCTAAGTACCTTTTAATATAATTTTAATTTTGTCAGTGGAAAAGTGATGTCAAAAGTATGCTTTCTAACTCACAAGGGCAAGTCTTTGAACCTTAATGTAATTAAAAGAGTGCAGCTAATAATTGACAGAGGAACTATGAAATTCATGATTAGATGAAATGACAAATCAACTCCTATTTCCTTGTCTGTACTAACAGTGGGTGCAATAGGTCTAGGGTAACAGTGAGCCAAGTTTCTTCAACACAAGTTTGTATGGTTATTGTGAATTACATTCTCATCTCTGTTTCCTGTTTTTAAACAGCATTGAAAGTGGAACTAGAGCAATATCACAAGCTATTATTGCTCTTCTCTTGCTACATAGAAAATCAGGAAGTCCTGAAAATTGTGAAGTCAGTCTAAAGTGATTTTTATTTCGATTTATAACTCGGGGATATTTACTTGTGTATTTTTTAAATTAGTAAATGTATACTTTAAGTAAAATGAACCCATTATTCTATGTCTTCATTGCTAATACTATCTATGTGACTTGGTATAAATAGGGTATAAATGTATGATTCCTATTGTGTATTAAGTAGTAATTATTATGATTATTATTATGATTCATTAGGATAATGAAAGTTATATATTATCAGATAACAATATATATTGAATAGCTATATATATTTCATGTAAAATTTGATATGTGAACAATGAACTGTCAGGCATTTTAAGTTTGTATTGGAATAAGCACAAATAAGTATTATTGATGAGATCCAGAAAGTCAACGTTATATGAGGAATACGATTCTTTGAAATTGTTTGTGAATATTTCTAGAGTGGCAATACAGAAAGCTGAAAATTGAAATTCTTTATTCTTATTTTGGAGTATATTCTGATTGAGAGTATTCTTGAACATATTCACTCTGATATAGCTGAAACAAAGTCATCATGGACACTTAGGTGTAATAATTTTCTTCTGATTTAAAGTAAGGCAAGTTAACTAATTTTGTCTCTGCTGAATTTTATTTCATAAAGACTACCATGGCTATCACTTTGCACAATTACAAGATAATGCTATAAGCCATACCTGGTCATAAATATTACACTTTTTCTGAATTTACTTAGTAAAAACTGGAGTCAACAGATAAAAACCCTCAGATGCAAAAGATTTTCACAATGCTGGAAGATTCCATTTCAGTTTGAATTTGGGTAATTGCTTTTCTAAGTGGTAAGGGAAAAGTATCACACTTAGATTAAATCAAGCTTATTAAATCTCACACTTACCTCATAATATTTTATGACAATGTTACTATTAGTTTAATCATTTCCCTCATATCTAAGTGATTTGCTTTTAGGTTGGGTGGGTTTAAAGAATTCATGTGAAAAAAAAATAGTAGACATTTCAGAAATGTTAATTAAATGAAGCTTGAGTAGTTGATGGGCATATGGAGAGTAGAGAAGGCATGATATTTAATAGTCAACATTTGAACATGACTGTAAAGTAGAGAAGAAAAAGATAAGTATTAGGTGTTAGAGAAATATAGAGAGGTACACCTTGACTCTCAAATTATACAGAGGTATACCAGACCTCAGATAAACCTCAGGATCCCCTAAGCTTCACTGAGTATAGGTCTGGAAGTTATAAAGCTTTGCTGACCTAATGGCCACCAAGGATTGCTCAGATGACTTACTTAGTCCACAGAACTGTGGGTCCTGATGACCACTGCCTTCTGATATTCAACTGTCTGACCTGGTTGACTAAGAATCCCTAGGAGTGGCCTCTATATTCCCTGAGTACTGTTTGAGAGCAAAGTCTCCCTAAAATATTAGGATAATAAAAATATGTAGTGAAAATGGCATGTAGAAAGAGGGTAATATAAAGTGAAGTAAGTGGGACCCAAACATAATATGCAAAATACCTTTACCTATTTCCCTATCTGTAGATATGCTAAGAATATTGTCCCCCTTGAATCCAAAAACAGATAAAACATTTGCCTCGTATGCAGAAGATCTGGATTCAGTCCCAGGCATCCCATATGGTCCCTCAAGCCTGCCAGGAAGTTTTTCCTGAATATAGAGCCAGGAGTAATCCCTGAGCACTGTAGGATATGGTCCGAAAGTCAAAAAAATTATTTCCTAGAACTAGTTGTGTTTTATACAGTGTATTTCTTCATCAAATTTTCACTCCCATAAAAACTAAGATGACTACTTCATATACATATACTTTATTTATAAATTGCAGTCACTATTTATGACCAAGGAAATAGTTCAAAGGCCAAAGCATGTGTTTTGCATGTAGAAGCACACATTATATACCTTATATGACATGGTTCTCCTAGCACAAACCTCAGACCCTTAACACAGACACCACTGAACACCATTGGGTGCATGACTATAAATAAATTTTATTTTTTTCTTGAAATATCCCTTGTTAGTATATTTTCCTGATATGTGGTATATTATAAGCACCTGAGAATATTATTTATTGTGTGCCTTTCATATCAGAATGCTTTTGTTTACTAAAGAAAGCACTGTGATTTATAAAGTTTTTCATAGTTAATTTTTAGACATGCAACTAGCACCAATCTCACTAAGAGTGTCAACTTCTTCCCACTAATATTCCCAAATTCCCTCTCATACCCACATTTCCAGCCTGCCTGTCATTTTTACAGGCACCTTTTTAAGTTTAGTTGTTAAGGTTTGACTCTCATGATTTCAGTATTATTGACTTGTTTGCATAGTAAGTCATATCATTCCTTAATACCATCAATGTACCTCTGTTGCTTTAAATAATATCTTTATTTTTTGTTTGCTTTGTTTTGTTTTGCCCAAGCAATCCAACCTTCCTTGAACTGATTCTAGCACCAACGTTATTTTTTGCAGATTTTTCTCTTCACTTTCCATTGCCAGAGTTTGATGCCAATGCTCCTTTTAACACTTGGGTAAAGCATTATTGTCATTTAATGATTGGTTTGCTTCCCTCTTCACTATGCTTACAAAAAGAGGGAAAAAAAGAAGTCTATTTTTATCTTATAATATTGAATCATGTCTTCCCTTAATAATATTTTAAAAAGATTAAATAGGTGATTTTTGTGCAATCACAAAATTTTAAAAAGAGGTCCTAGGTCATTTTCTATGTTCTCAGGAAAATACATTGCTTTGAAAAAATAGGAGGCATCAAGTATGTAAATATGAGAAATAACTATAAAATAATAGCTGTTGAATGCTATTGTTTAACGATGCAAGAGACACCAAATAAAGAGAATAAGCAGGGTGGAACAAATTACCAGCAAATGCAAGAAAGAAGTCATATGGGAAAGGGAATAATGGCATAGATGAGAACAAATGAAAAATCATAAAACTAACACTGTGGGGAGGGAGAAAAATTTATCCAATGAGAATAAATAGGGAGAAAAGTATTTGAACTTTTCTTTTTTGAGAATGCTGGGGCAAATAAGATTTTAAGTATTCTTTAATTGTAGCACATCATGCAAAAATTATGAGTGATTTACGAATTAACACAGGAAAGAAAATTATGTTGTGATATTGAACTTTTTGCATACACTGTAGAAATTATGTGTCCTATAAAACAGCATTATTATGGCCTCCTGTGGGCAACAGGGTATTTCACCATGGACACAGGTGAAAATCATGAATAAAACAAGGGTGCCAACTGGAGGAATGGCATATAAAATGAAGTCAAAAGGGAACCTAAGTTGCATAAAGGTTGAGAAAAATCTCCTAGAATTTACTTGTTTTGCTATATGTAATGTTAATGGCTTCATGTCCTTTATTTCTTGGTCAAAAGATAAATATTTCAGAGCTGGAGTGATAGCACAGTGGTAGGGCATTTTCCTTGCATGCGGCTGACCTAGGACTGAAATGGGTTTGATACCCAGCAACTCATATGGTCCCCCAAGTCAGAAGCGATTTCTGAGGGCAGAGCCAGGAGTAACTCCTGAGTGATACCAGGTGTGGTAAAAATAAATAAATAAATAAAATAAAGGAAGATAATAATTTTAAGCTGACTCATCTCTTGTTGATAGAACAAAAAAACATCTTTCTATAATTAAATACATCTTTTTAATGTACCCATATTTTAAAAAAAAATCATATGTTTAGTTTTAGATCAGCTCAAACATAACTTCTTGGGCATTAATTTCTACCAGTATATTTACTGAAAGAAGTGTTGCTTTTTTTTTTTTTTTTTCAAAAAGATACTCAATATTTAGAGCCAGGGAGACTGTTTAAACTTCTTTAGAGTCAGAGTGCTTGTCTGACATCTATGATGCCTTGTTTTGGTTTCTTACACAGCATAGCCACCTGAGCACTGTTCTATTTGATCATAGTGTCTACTAATCCTCATTGTAAAATGCTCTACTATTGGCCGGGACATCATAGGATATGTAATAAGTACTGAGTTCTGTAAATCTGCAGCAATGTTTCTTTTCAGAAAATTTTTGTAATTGTTTTCAAACATTTTGTCCATCACTTTAGGAAGAAAAAAAATCATACAAATCATAGAAATCCACTAGTTTTCCCTGTCTTTATCCATTGGGTTTTGTTTGTTTGTTTGTTTGTTTGCTTTGGGGTCACATCTGTCTGTGCTCAGAGCATTTCCGTGGCTCTCACCTCAGGATCTGAGCTGGCTAAAGGGACTATATGAGATGCTGGAAATTAAAACCTGGTCATCTGCATGTAATGCACTATTGTTTCAACACCATTTTCATTCCAGTGATAAAACAAATAAAGGTTGTCATGTATAAGATAACAAAGGTGACTATTAGAATTAGTGCTTTGGGGCCGAAGAAATAGCATGGAGGTAAGGCGTTTCCCTTTCATGCAGAAGGACAGTGGTTCGAATCCCGGCATCCCGTATGGTCTCCTGCCAGGGCTGCCAGGTGTGACCCAAAAACCAAAAACCGAAAACCAAAAAAAAAAAAAAGAAAAAGAAAAAGAATTAGTGCTACCTCTGAAAAAGCAATATGGGTTATTTTTTATTATGATGGTCAGTATAACTACCATGGGTGCAAGATTTTCATATTTACATGATAATTCTAGAGATTTTTTTATTCTTTATTACATTTTTTCGGGCCACACCCATTTGATGCTCAGGGGTTACTCCTGGATAAGCACTCAGAAATTGCCCCTGGCTTGGGGGGACCATATGGGACGCCAGACCATCGAACCGCGGTCCTTCCTTGGCTAGCGCTTGCAAGGCAGACACTTACCTCTAGCGCCACCTCGCCGGGCCCCTTAATTACATATTTTATACTATATCAAACACATGGAACATTCAAATTAGCGAAAAAAAATTCTTACAAGATTTCTAAAGCATTGTGACAAACAGTTGTATGAGATATAACTGAATTCAAGTAAAACACAATTATTTAAAGCATAGAGTATCATTTAAGCATGTATATTTATAGGTATGTGTGTTCACCTGCTAAATTATAATTATGTTACTATCATTTTTATTTCCCCAAATATCTCCTTGTGTCCTTTTATGTAATGAAAATGATGTAGTTCATCTTTCTAGGTGATCACTGATTAGCTTTCTGTCAATATATGCTACTTTGTATTTCTAGAATGTACACATATAAGTGAAACATAAATGCTGAAAAACTATTGACTTCATGGGTTTTCCACATTATACACTTTATTTGCAATTTATTTGAACTGTTTAATGCACCAGAAATTTTTTGATTCATGACATTTTATTGTATCAATTAATTAAACCTATCTTTATTCTTTTTGAGAAAATTTTGGATCTTCTTTTCTGGAATTAAAAAGTTGGGGGTGAGGGTATTTGGGCCACAAGAGGTGGTGCTCAGGGGTCACTTATGGATCTGTCTTTAGATATGACTGCTGGAAGGCTCAGAGGACCATATGAGTTGTTGGGGATCAAATCTGGTTTGGCTGAGTGCAAGACAAATGCCCTACACACTGTACTATGGCTCTGACCACGAAATACTACCTTTCTTTTTTTGTTTTTGTTCTTTTAGAAAAAGATTAAAAGATTTTCTTGCTGTTTCTACTTTTCATATGTCCACACTGAATTTTCCTGCAAAAAATTAGGAAAATGCCTACTATTATAAATAGAAATTAAAGAATACAGTGATGATTTGATCTTTCTTCATATTCCTCTCAATATAATATCCAATTAAATCTATTTCAGTAGAAATATGTCAATATTTATGTCAATAAATAATTCTACTTTTTACTATAAGTTTGGGATATAACAAAAACAAAGTGCCACTCTAAAACCTCATAATGGCACAACTGATAGTCAATGGGGCCTTTTTGGATTATTTTGTCAGTAATTCTACTCATTCAAATGTAATCATATTATTGAAACTTTTAGTTCACCAAAAATAACAGTATGTACTATTAGCATCATGTATTTGAGGTGTGATGAGACAGGAAATAGAACAGTAATATTGTAAATGAATTGAGTATATATTTTAGAGACAATTGTCAAATTCATTTTTATATAATGAAAATTGTGTCATACATTCAGAGTTCCTTCACAAAATTAAAAACTTCATAGGGTTTAAGTATTCTATGAATTCCAAATTCCTCTGGCTTTTATGCTACTATATAAATAGTATATACAGAAACCTTGAAAACAACCAAACTACTGTAATTGCCATCTTTATTATTCAGAGTTGGAAACTGTCAATTTGGTACCTTTCTGACTAATTCTAGTGTGTATTCTACCAAGAATTTTACTGAAAAAGTTTGTCTCTGAATTAAAATTATGATTTATGTTTTAATAGACAGCAAGGCAACATGCAGAAATCTACAAGCTCTGATGTCTCTGTGGAAATGCTGAATTCTACCTGCCAGGGTACTGGAGCTGTGCAAATGAGAATGAAAAATGCCAATAGCCACCACGACAGACTGAGCCAAAGTAAATCCATGATCTTTACCGATGCAGGGAAGGTCACTGAACCTGTAAGTCAAAATACCCTAAGTTCCTTGATACTAAATTTAGTAAAACAAACAAATAAAACAACAGCAAGAACACACACACAATAACCCATACACTCATTAGATTTTTAATTCATTTTCCTAACGTACATGATGGGAAAGTTGTTTTGTTCTGTTTTGTAAAGCGTTTTATCTCTCCTACTTATAGTCATAATAATATCCTCAGTAGTGAGAGAAGAGCTGGGCTTAATCCAGAGTGATAAAGTGGATTTGGAGCTAGACTGAAGAGCACCTTTGACTCATTTTAAGGGCCTCCACTATCATGCTTCAGTGTCATAAAAATAATGAGGTTATGCTAGCATGTGGTGTTTGTACTTCCAAATACAGTATATCACTTTGAAAAGCCAGAGGCTAAAATTAGCTAAGAATGAACTGAGGAAAAAAATGATTTAAAAAATGTGAGCATTTCTTCCTTAAAATCTCCCCAACATTCCCCATTAGCAATTTTACTTGGAATGAGTTTAGATATTGGAAATAGTTTGGCGATTTAAGGTTTGAGAGGAAGCCATTTTGTCTCGATAATGTGTCATTAGGAAGATTTGAAATAAAATAGTTAGAAATGAACTTTACTGCCAATTGTGTCCCTGCCCCTGCACGCATCCTGAGCCACTAAACACACTGATTGTGATGAGTCTCCTCTGGTTAATTTTCTTCCATAATGGTGGTAACTTGCAGCTGAGGCCATAGGATGTTACAAAATAATTTATGCAATGTTAGCCACTCTTTTGGACCCCAAATCTATTTTCTTTCTCACAGAGAGAGCAAGAGCAAGAAATGGGCTAGCTGGGGACAGACTGTGAGTCCCAGTCACCCTGCAGAACATGTGAGCTATTAATTGAGTGTTCTGTTAATATCATAAGGGCCTATGAAATATTCAGCTCCCTAACTGAGTTATTAAATGTTATCGATAAACTCGCTGAGTAGAATGTTAGCGATGATATTTATTCCCCATCATTCACTCGCATTCCAAGTGCTAAAGTAGCCCATGATGATCTGAGAAGCTTGGAAAATGTATTGCTTTATTTTATTCCTCAGGTGTTTTAGATGAATTTAGCAGAAAGAAGTCATCAATTATATTCTGGTAGTGAGAAATACAGCTTAGATAAGGTACCTAGAGACGCAGTTTTCTTTATTTACTTTCTCAATTTAAAGTATTATCTGCTGGGAGGCATAGCACTGCCAGCCCGACTTCACTTTTAAACCAGTTAAATGTTTCTCAACTCTGAACTTGAGACAGTGGTTAAAGTAAATTATTGGAGTCCCTATAATGTATTATCAGTAAGAACTGTACCTTTGAAAAAGTTTAAAAGTTAAATATATTTAATGATGCCTAACATATTTTATTGGCTGTGTTTAACAAAAGGCACTATGCCGCAGTTGTTTTTGACAAGCATGAAAACATCACAGCATGATACTGCAAAAGGAATTATGGAGAGAAATTACAAGTGATCCATCTCTCAATGAATTATCCACCTCAATAGCCCGCAGAACTCAGCTACCAATTAACACCTACTTTATTACATGTTGGGATGTACTTAATAACTTTCATGTGTTTATGCACTATTACCTTGACTGATGCCTCTTGTACAATTAGGCATAATTGGCATATCAATATGCAAAAGTTAAAAGGATTAACCCTCTTAAAACTAATGAGCATTTCTGTATCCAGCTGCTAAATGAGACAAAATTAGCATTTTTCACTTTTGGGCAGGATTTTATCATGCAGTTTCTCATTGTTGGTATTACCTTGTTACATAACTTTAGTTTGGGAGTTATATGCTGGACTGCTAGAGAATAAGAGTTTTCCAAAGTTAAATTTGCTATAAATGTCCCAGTTTTGTTTCTGCATTCTTAGCTTGGGAAATATGTATTCCTCGATAAGGAGCAAAAATAAAAGTTACTTTTGGTTATGTGTGCTCAGTGCATAATTATATAAAAAGGGTATTTTAGTGAGGATATGTCATTTCACCAAGAAAACTTGGCTCAGAGATACAGTATTGAAAGCTTGCCATGGCACTAATTTTCTTTCTGTCTCAGTTCTTTTCATCTCTTTTTTCCATGCACAATTTTCTGACTAGATACTGACAGAATGTAAAGTATTTTGGCATATTTATTCAAACAAGCCTGTTAAAGATATCTGCTCAAGCTAAACTAAGAACTTGATTTTCAGAAGTTGGATGTTGGGGTAGGGTCAAGGGGGGTGATTTTGAACTTAGAAGAAATGTGAGGTGATGTCTACTGAAAATGTGACTCTGCTTCTTCCCATGTGCTCTGGTGTGTTGTAACAGAATTACATACATTTTTATCTGTACAGGGAAATGATTTTTAGAAACTGATATATGATATGAAACCTATTTAATATCTATGGCATATATTTATGACCTGTTCCATAGTTATGTAGACTTCATATGAATTTATTGGATTATATACATAATAATCTTAAAGTACATCTATAATTATCAGGAAATTTTAGAAATGACAAAGTTCTAGGATTCGGCAAATATATTGTTTTATTATATCATAAACTTCTCTTTTTTGTTTGAACAGTCTGTTATGATTGCATATTTTAAAGTCATATAAAATTTCTTCTGTATCATCTTTGACTTCTTGAATCAACAAAAATTTTAAACACCAATAAAATATTTTTGCTATAAGTTATGATTGCACAGGTAAATTAATTTCTAATTGAAAGTTTTGATTACCTAATTGTTTCAGGTAAGAAACTTTAGAACTGCTATTGACAATCCATTAGGGTTTTATTGGTAGCATGCGTGATTTTCTTTGAAAACCAAATAGGCTTTTATGTAGTTAATAAGACCCATTTCTTTTTGACATTTAAGGGACCATGTGACTACCAGGACAGAATAGAAAATTTGGATGAGGGAGAACATAGTTAATAAAAATGGTGGCTCTGTTAGTGAGATTTGGAGTTGTATGCTTGGTGGGGAAAGGGAATGGTATCAGTGATTTATGGTCTTGTTTGTTACCCCAAAGTGAAACCTTTTAATGGTGGACTACTTATTTACTGGAAAATGTGTTAAACACAGAGGCAGAAGGTTTAGTGAGTGTGAATGGGGCCAGTAAAGTGTGTCTCTTTAAGGACTAAAAAGGCTAATGTACAAGCCAGCAAAGATCTAACGCAAACAGTTTTAATGTGGCTTTCATGTTATTTATATGAATGTTGCTCTAGCCTACTAGACAGCTTAGAATAGATATTAATGAAGAGTTTAAATAACCCAGATCAGAAAAACTGCAGACATAGGCTTGCTGGCAGAAACTGTTTCAGTATTTAATGATGGAGTCTTAGGCATCGGCAGTATGAATATTCACACTCTCATCTTGTAAAGCCCACAAAAGTGCATTACTTCAGGGCTATTATAGACAGGGAAATATATTTTTATTAGTGTGCAGTATAGACTTAGGTCCAGCCATTGCTAACTATTTACAATCAAGATTTCTTCTTTGCTTTCTCTTACTGTGCTAGTTCATTTTTCTTTTAATATATCATATGGGAAAGAGGAAACAATTTTCTTTTGTTTCTTACTTCTGTGATTGTAGGACACTTGCCAAAGTTGTGGCTAGCCAAAGAGGCAGACATAAAATTGCTACTAAAAATATAAACCTTCTGTTTAGTTGAGTTTTTTGAGAACTATTATGAGACTGTAGGACTTGTCCATGTTTACTTCAAATCAAGCTTATAGTTAGGTTTGAGGTTTTGTTTGTATAAATTGTCCTGAAGTGGATCCTGATATTTAATTAAAATGACACTAAATCACATTGAATTGATAAGACTTGGCATCCCAAACAAAGGTAATTGCCCGTATTGGTTTTGTGCAAAAATAGCATTGCTTGGAAAATGTGCAGCCAACACAGACTGTCAAATCCATTTATAGATCAATATGTGAAAGTCATTGATCAGGCAGGCATGTATAACAGTAACACTTTGCATTTATTTGTTGTTTTTATACCACATTAAGGCTTGCAGGATTATAGGCTTCCTAAATATTTTGACTTCCTCATAAATATATGATCTGCTACATGTTAATTAAATGAGAGACTGCAGCCATTTCTAAAATTGTTTTTAGTTTGATGATTTCCTTTTATTGCTGTGGATTGTATGATCTGAAACTGGTTTCGTTTCCTTCTGCATAACGAGTATTAAAGCTTATTTTAATGTTCCTATTTAGTATAAGATGTGACTGCATTTTTACTTTGAAAAATGTAGATGAAAATAAGTATTTTCTCTTAGTGAATGGCTTATCTTTTTTCCTTTCTTTCTTTTATTAACTAGGCATTCTCAGTGCTCAGGGTAAAATCATTTCCTGGCATATTTTGCACACCCTGTAAATAATAGGTCTTCCTGATTTCTCTGATAGAATTTGTCTTCTTTCTTTTCTTCTTATCTAGCTTTGCTGCACAGCATCTGATCAAACATATAAAAAAACTGATCATCTCAATTAAATTATACACACACAAGCATAATTTGAATTCTATTTTTCTTACTTGAGAACCAGCCAGTTCATAAGAACTATTTATATGCACTGCATTTTGCACTTAGATCTTTCTTATCTAATCAATGTAAGAACAGTGTTCTGTTCCTAATCTTTATTGGACTATTGTGGATGACATTTGTAAGCCATTTGGTTTATAAGGGAAAGCTTGAGGACAGTGGAGTGGAACTCTCGGTAGATCCAAGCCTTAGATATGACTACAGAATAATGTATCTTCCACTGCAATTTTCTTTGCCACTGAGAGGTCAATTTTATTGAGAAATCTCTTTCTATCTTCTGTATATATTAGGAATGTTGTTTTTAAGGTAACATTGAGCTTTACATACAACATTAAAACAGGAAAAGTAACAAGATTTTAGAAATAAAAAAAATGGAGATCTCAAAATTTAAGATTTACCTAAAAAAAATTAGACTGCTGAAGAGCAGTTGAAATAGTTTATTAGCTAGAATATTGACTTTTATACATTCTGCCTGGGAAGGAAACATCAAAACCAATAGAAAAAAATTTTCCCCTAGTCCTTGTCATCCTATATTATCTCATGCTGCAAAAGCTTTAATTCTGTTTACCAAGCACAAATTGGACTTGCCAAAGGGTTCTCAAAGTTTACCACAACAGGGCAGAGTCTTACTTCAAAGAATGAATCAGAGCTCTTAAATTCACGAACATGACTGTGCCGTTGCCATTTTAACTTGAGCATAGCTAAATTTGTTTATAATCTCCTACTGATTGAACATGGCGCTGAATGTACATGAGATACATTTTTTTTAAAGTTAGTCCTCTGATTACTAATTTGAATCCAAAACTCTAACCTTGTTAGCATCTGGACTTATTTCCATAATAACAACCCCTTCAGAACCTACAAAGTAATGAATAATTGACAACAAATGAAATGTTTTGATAGTTGTCGGCACAAAGCATGTTTAATGTTTTGTGTTGCTTCCTAGCTAATTATGTAGATGACACATTTGTCAGACCTTGACTGCCATTAGAAACGTGTTTCCAGAGGGGAGAAAAACAGGCTATTCATAGAGTAATTAACTAGAATGCTCAATGACCTGTGAGAGATTCAAATCGCTGCCAGTTCAGACATTGTTTTGTTACAGAAGCAGAGGGGTAATTAAAATTCCAAATTACAGTCCTATGATGGAGCATTTGTTTGTTGATAGTATACTCTTACTCTAGTTTGTTAATTCTTTTTTAAATTGCTTCTAATCCATTTTATAGCTTTAGGAGCTCCGTCTTTGAATTTACTGACAACTAATATTATGGTAAATTATACTTCAGTGGAGGACTGTATGCCTCACCATTTCCAGGGAATACAAGGTGGGTGAGATGAAATAGCTTCTTCCCTAAAGTGACATATCAGGTGCTGTTGGTGGGAATGCCACTAACGTGGAACATCTTGTTGAATGCTGTATTTCCAATTTGATAACAGAGGAAGATGTCCTCATAGAGAGCACAGAGATTAAAAAAAAAAAAAAGGAAATGTTCAATGAGTGTGAAAAGAAAAAAAATTAACTAATCTTTGACAAGAAATGATTGATGACGGGATTCTGTTACCAAGAAGGAGAAGGGAGTGAAGCTGGGATAATGCAGGGGTGTTGAATTCTATACAGGAGATACAACGGTCTGTGGGAAAGCTGCCTTTGATCACTCTCTTAGGGCATACTTCACAGTTCTTCCTCTTTCACTGGCCAGAAGCAAACTATGGCAGAGTGGATAACACTTCTGAAATTTACTGATGAACTAGTGTGTGTTTTGTAAATCTAAAAGGCTAACATCACCTCAAAAATTCAGCTCAAGAGAAATATTTGTTTAAGTTCCTGAAAGTGAGAATATAGTTTTATTAAAAAGATCTGACAGCAGTCACCTGGTGTGGGAGCAGGCAAGCTGACAGAAGCATCCAGTGAGCGTTGATTATCCTGAAGTCACTGTCAACTAGGATTGATTTTCACTTTCTCCGTTTATGTAAGGGTTCCTGTAATACAGCTGACCCTGAATCATGTTACCTTGTCATTTCACTGCATGGATCAAGAAGAGATGAGCTGAAAATAGCTAGACACTGACCTTGAACTTGCCAGAAAAGTGAGAAATGACAGTGGGTTTTTTTTGTAGTTGTTCTTTTTTTTTTTTCCTGTACAGTTTATGTACCAAGATCAAGGCAAACTGTTCCTCTGTTGAGTTCACTATAGCAGCACAAGGGGGCAGAGCTGTACTAGAGATTACAGGTAAAAGCGATTCTAAAACCAAGTTAGAGCCAGAGGTCTCATTTTTATATCTTAGTGTAGACATAAAGGAGAATTACTGATGAATCAAAATCTCAGGTCCCCTGATGTTCATAATCAGTAATCTAAAGTGTACATTCTAATTAAAAAAGGTTACCTACTACTCTATGTGGCAGAAACTATGCTTCGCTACTAAATTATTTGAAGCGTCTCTTATTTAATTCATATGTTTCTTTTCACCCTTAAAGTAACTTGTAAATCACAATCACTAGCATTAAAATAGTTTTTATAGAAAATTCCTCAGGTAATAGGTGCCTTTGAGGAATAATTATACAATTGTATCAGAAAATGAAACAGCCTTTTTGTATGGAGGCATCAAAATACCACAAATAATATTTCACACAATACTATGATGATGTGCACTTGCAATAAGGTAAAATACAAGCCATAAATGATGTTTGTCATTTGTTTCTGTAAGTTGTATCTGACATATTTTTCTACTTTAAATGTTGATTATAGTTTCAAAAATGCCCTTTAAGAGAACATCACTCAGACCTCAATTACTTACAAAGATTCTATGCTAAACATGCTTTATATTTTTTTTGCTTGCGCTCAATTAAGATAAATCATTTTTGTTCTAATATGCATGTCGCTCCTAAAAGGCTTCAAATAACTTTCAAAGAAAGAAACAGGTGGAAAAATAGAATAAGAACTGATTTGATTATTCCCTGTCTTATTAGTGACTTGCATAATAGCCAAGTAGAATCTAAGTGTGCCAGCACAATATCATTGTAAACCTCACAGCATAAAAATCATTTTTGTATATAGTAGATTTATTTCTGTACATACATACACAAAAAATATATATCAACCATGTGTATGTATACACAAACTATATACATGCCTTTCTATCTCTATGGATAATGCAGATGAACAGAGTGAGCTGTGGATATTTATATATTTGGAAGTACTTTATATTGTGAGAAAAAAGAATCCCACACATTGGTTCATATCTTCAAATATTAGGATCTCTTCAGTATGCCACTTATGTAAATATAAATATATATCATATAAATATATATGGCACAGAGATCATTCTGTTTTTTAAAAAAAAAGTTGGAAATACATAAAATATCTGTGTCATCACAGTGATCAGTGACTCCTCTTAACCTCACGTAGATGAAATGAGCTTTTGTGATTCAAGGATTAGTCCAATTAAGTAAGATGTGCTGTATCCACATGCATACAAGTGGCAAGCTAGTGGAATTTCAGTTACAAAATCGGCTTGGTTAAGACTGATAGTTTTGAAGACAGTCCTGTAGAAGGACATTCCTTGGGATTCAGACAAGTCACTCTAATGTTTGCAGAAAATCTCTGGCATGCTCTCTCCCACGTGGAAGGAAACCCATCTCTACATGGCTAGTTACCTTCTACTTCTGAGATCAGTGTAAACATAAAGGCTGAAACACTTCTGCAGAGTTGTTTCACTTCTCTTCTATGTGTAAGACTTTTAATAAGGGAATCCAGTCTCTGATGCATTCTGATTTGGTTTATTGTTAACATCTGCTTAATTACCCTCTCAGGTTTGTGTTGGAAAGCATGAACGTATTTGATTCAGCAATTGAATCTCTATTTTCCTAAAGAGATGTGGGAAAAGTACTTGTCAGTTTTCAAAGAGCATATTAAAAACTGATAAGCAGAGCCATCTCCAAACTGTGACATATAAGGAAAAGCATTTATTTTGCATTGATGTGTATTGCAATTTAACAGCAAATATAAGAAAAGTAAGGAGAACTTCCTCATAAAAAATATGCCTTTTTTGATTTGTTTTGGAGCCACACACCCAGTGATGCACAGGGGTTGGTCCTAGATCTGCATTAAGGAATCATTCCTGATGGTGCTGGGGGACTACATAGGATGCCAGGGGCTAAACCCAGGTTGAAGTATGCAAGGAAAGTTCCTTCCCCATTGTACTTTCTCCTCTGCCCCTATGCCATTTTCTTTACATGAAATCTCAAATGTCTATCCAAAAAGTGTTGGACCTCTGATTTATATTTACTTCTAATGGTAGAACTATGGAATTCAAGTTGTAACAAGATGTAGTATTCTCATAGAGTAAGAATGTGTAAGGATATTATAAAGTGGAAGATAATGTATTTTTTTAAAAAAGTAGAGTAGAATCTTTGAAGAAGATCAATAAAATCGTGAGAAAATTCAGTTATTTTATTCTTACTTATCTTCCCCCTCCTCATAGTGATTTTTTATCCTTATTCCTGGAACAAAATCACCAGGTTCAATCTAGTGGTCACTGTCATTATAATTATATCTTAGAGTTTTCACATGCAATTAGGTCTCTTACAATAAAAATTACATTCAAATTCTCTCTCACCCACTTACAATAATTTTATATTTCATAGTTTGGGTGAAATAAAAAACATAATATAAAAAATGTCAAAGTCAGATATTTGCATATTGGTTTTTTCTTTTGTTACAGATTTTACTCTTAAAAAGAAGATAAATCACCTTATATAGGTCCTAAGTAGAGGAAAACATGTAACTTACTGCTAACCTTTATATTTTAGTAATTTTTTAAAAATAAATGCACACTTTATCCTTGAGATTCTAAGATGCTATTATTTTTCAAATGTTTTAAGAACTTCATAAGTGGCCTTTTTGTTTTTCTGTTAGTACCTTTTACTTTACCATGTACATAATACTAGAGCACTGTTTCTTTTTATCCCATCATAAAGAAAACACTCTTCTTGCCTAATAACCTTGCATTATTTCTGCAGAAGAAAGGGAATAGTGGTGACACTAACTTTTCTCCACTACATTTAGACACCTGACCTGCTTTCTTTCCCACAGGGTAAAAACAAGCTGCAAGTTTTTATATTTCAATGAGAAGGGACATGTGTCTCTTTGCATTGAACAGTAATAGATCATATCATGTAGTACAAAGTGACCCAATACAAATAGACAGGAAAACAAAGTGACAGTTTTGTTTGCCCAAATTTAATAGCCAACATCAAAATTTAGGGGTAAATCCTGGAGGTCTACTGGCAAATCATATGAATTAAATAGCAAGAGCTAATATTCTATATGCAAGGTACAGTCTCTAATTAACAATCAAAGTCTAAAGACAAATAAGCTGTCCTCAGGTTAGATAAATTAAGTGACACAACTACTCTTAAAAATTGGCAATAAAGCATTTCTAGGTAATACTGTGTTCTTACTGCACAGAACCTGACAGTAGTGATCCTTTCAAATTTACCACGTACTACTGACAATTTTAATGACAATAATACATAATCAAATAGGCATAAGAATGAACAATGTTGGCATTCTTAGA
The DNA here is from genome assembly GCF_024139225.1 of Suncus etruscus. Lineage (NCBI taxonomy): Eukaryota > Metazoa > Chordata > Mammalia > Eulipotyphla > Soricidae > Suncus > Suncus etruscus. The sequence continues at coordinate 39,580,075 of NC_064852.1, forward strand.
TATTTAACATCCAAGAAAAAATAAAAAAATACCTTTTATCTAAATATGTTAATGAGAAGGTAGGACTGATAGTACAGTGAACAGTGTTCTTGTCTTGCTTAAAGCTGTGTTCTATCTCTGACACAGAATTTAGGATTGATCCCTAAGCACAGAGCCAGGAAGACATTCTGATCACAGCTCAGCTTGTGGCCCCAAAGCAAAACAAACAAACAAACCAATTTAAAAAGAATCATTAGCTTTAATACAGGTGAATGTTGCATTTTTAATGTTCTAATATCCAGAATATCTTGGTTAATAAAGTTCTGACCTTGAATAGAGCCTCATTATTGTTTGTATGCTAATATTTTTATCTTATGTAATAAAAGTCCTATGAACTTTTAATCTAATGGTTCATCCTGAGGTTTCAGCATTAATAACTCCAAACTCACTAAGTGAATCATTTCAAACCTGTCTGTGTTGTGTCTTTATGAGAGTGATAAAGATCAGAAATAGGTCAACAGATCAGTTACTTCAATGCATTCATTCACTATCTGTTGTAGTATCAATTCAGTAGACATTTATTATTTATAACTGCCACGTATCAGACACTGCTTTGAAATTTTGGTATGCAAAATAAACAAATCTTTCCATACTCTTGGGGATAGTAAGTAACTGAAGAAAAATTTATATTATGAATTCGGGTTCTTACTTTAGTTTATTCACTTACTAGACATTATTCTTATTATTAATATCTCTTTCCTCTCGACACTAGTATTAACATCATGGCCCTTGAATTTTGTCATAAATATTTTACGGTATTTAAAACTGACTGTGAAGTAAGAAATTTCTCAGGAAGAGTTTCTTCCTGAGGAATCATTACTATAAGCTACTATTGGCTTTAAATCCGAAAAAGTTTTATGTCTTTTTATTATTAATATTTTTATAGACCTCCCACTAGTAGGACTCTGGCATCAGGTGCTCAGGCCTGGGGATTTAGTGGTTATAAACATGCATGGAAGTTTTCAAGATATCATTCAATGTCAAGCATACTCAAGACCTTGCAAATCCAAAATGTATACTTCATCATATGAGCCTTCTCACTGATTACAAGAAAAGGAATTTTAATTTGACATTAAAAGACTGTTGCCTGATTTTAGTCTACTTTAAACTCTTTTACACAACTTGACCTATTTTCTGTCTTATCTTTTTTGATATGTTCAGGTTACTAATGTATTCTTTTGGATACCAAGACAACTTATATGTATACTTTTAAAAATTATTTAATTCATTTTTGGTATATGAGCCATAACTGGTGATACTCAGTGGTTACTCCTGGCTCTGTGTTCAACGAGCACTCCAGTGGGAATCAGGGAACTATATGGGGTTAAGTTTTTTTTTTTGTTTTTTTTTTTTTTTTGTTTTTTTGGGCCACACCCTGTGATGCTCAGGGGTTACTCCTGGCTACGCGCTCAGAAGTTGCTCCTGGCTTCTTGGGGGACCATATGGGGCGCCGGGGGATCGAACCACGGTCCGTCCTAGGCTAGCGCAGGCAAGGCAGGCACCTTACCTCCAGCGCCACCGCCCGGCCCCGGGGTTAAGTTTGAATCACCCTCATATAAAGAAAGTACACTACTTGCTGCACTATTCTTACAATGCGACTAGTTTAATATATATGTACAAACATAAGGATATGTCGAAGCATGCATATTCTTAACTAGTTAAATTTGTAATGTCCTTTTAATTATACATTTTATTCCTCCTTTCTTAGTCTTAAGGTCTTTAATAGAATTTTTTTTTAATTCTTGGACCACACCCTGTGACGCTCAGGGGTTACTCCTCACTATGAGCTCATAAATCCCTCTGGCGCTGGTGACCATGCTAGGAATTGAACAGAGGTTCGTCCTGGATTGGCCACGTGCAGGGAAAAAAATGCTACCATTGTGATATTACTTTGTCCCCTTAGAAAACTTTTAATTTGAGGTAAAATAATTTTATAAGTGGGGTCAGAGCTGTGGCATTAACAATAAGGTGTCTGCCTTGCTGACGTTAGCCTAGGAAGACCACAGTTCGATCCCCCAACGTCCCCTATGGTCCCACAAGCCAGGAGCGATTTCTGAGTGCATAGCCAGGAGTAACCCCTGAGCATCACCAAAAATATGGCCCCAAAAAACAAACAAACAACAAATAATAATAATTTTATAAGTAAAAATTTAAATTCATTATGTTTATTTGAAATATAGGAGTCTGTATGGTCTCAATATAGTACTTAATATCCAGTTTAGAATTTACAGAATTCAAAACTTTTCGCAAATTTCTGATTAAAAATTTATTATAGAGGCCATATAGATTGTACAGATGTTATAGAGTACAATCACAGGCTCTACCTACATCTGGTCTTCAATATATCACCAAGATGACCTCAGAGCACAGAGTCAGAAGTAGCCCCTGACCCTCACTAAATATGGCCCAAACCTCATCCTACCCAAATTTTTGTAGTTGGGGTCTTCTTAAACTTATTCCAACTATGCAGCCATCAGGAAAAATGAAGTCATGAAATTTTCCTATATATGGGTGGACATGGAAACTATTATGCTGAGTGAAATAAGTCAGAGGGAGAGAGATAGACACAGAATAGTCTCACTCATCTGTGGGATTTAAGAAAAATAATATACAGTATGGTAATAATACCCAAAGACAATAGAGATGATGACTGGAAAGACCAGCTCACAACATGAAGCTCACCACAGAGTGGTGAGTGCAGTTAGAGAAATAATTACATTAACAACTATCATGAGAATAGTAATGAGTGAGAGAAATAGAATGCCAAATGGAAGATAAATGGGGTAGGAGTAGATGAGGAGGAAAATGAGGGCATTGGTGGTAGGAAGGTTGTACTGGTAAAGGGGTGTACTTTTTATGTCTGTGCCCATCTACAAACACATTGGTAATCATGGTGCTTAAATAAACATATTATAAAAATATAAATAAATAAACATTGTATTCCAAATATCCATAACTAGTGATTTTTCTGAATTTAATGGTAAAAGGAATAATCTAATATATAAACACACTAGTAACCAATATCACTAATGATATTCTTGTCTACTTAACAAAAATTTGAAAACAAAGGTCCTTAAAATACATTACTGACAGGCAAATGTTTCTTCAATCTAGGAAATGTCTTTATTTTCACATAATTTATTTTGTGGTGCAGAATTTTTTAAATTTATCTTTGCTTCTATTTGCTTTGTTAATGATATTAAATAAATGACAATTTCTACATTTAATATTATGAAGGATTTTGCAAAAGAATATTACTCAGCTATAAGAAAAGAAGAAATGATGCTATTTTCCCCTATATACATGGATCTGGAGAGTATCAATAAAGTGCAGTTAATGGGGAAATTAGGGACATATTAAGAAAGAGCTCTCACATATGTAGCATATATGACAAAGACAAAATAAAATGAGAACTGGTTTATAACTAAGCTTACCTGTTGGAAGTTAGAGGAGGTTAAAGGGAGACGATACTGAGATAATGTGAAAAGAAGTAGATACTAGTGGAGAGGGTGGTAAATTTATATTGTATGCATAAAACCTTATCTTTAGCAGTGTTGTAACTTATACTGCTGCAAGTAAAAAAAAAAAGAAAGAAAAAGTAATACATTACTGGCAATGCTACTAATGTGCATGTAAATTAAATAATACACAAGGATCTGCAGATAGAGTCTGATGTCATTACTCTATTTACTCTATTTTGGAACAAGAAAAAAAATAAACTACTCTGAGCATTAATTTTTTCAAATTACATATAAAATTAGGACCAAAATACAGCAACAACCTGTAATCAAATTAGTTAAATGTTTTTTTTTTTTTTCTTTTTGGGTCACACCCGGCAGTGCTCAGGGGTTACTCCTGGCTGTCTGCTCAGAAATAGCTCCTGGCAGGCATGGGGGACCATATGGGACACCGGGATTCGAACCAACCACCTTTGGTCCTGGATCAGCTGCTTGCAAGGCAAACGCCGCTGTGCCATCTCTCCGGGCCCAAATTAGTTAACATGTTAAATGATTTGATTTTGTATATGATAAAATGCTTCATAGGCTATTCTGATAGTTTGATCCCACAAAAGAGGTTCAATGGAGATCTTATCTTTCCTTCTCTTTTTGGTAGGTGTGTACAATGAGAAAGCAGTGCTGCTATGAGAAACTTGCATTAAATTTGGGACATATTAAAAAACTGGTTTACACTTTGGGGCTATGAATCTGAGCTTTTTACCACTGTGGTGTCACTTCTAAATCTGATTCACGGTGTCATTTCTAAATCTGAGATCCCATTTTCTGCCTGATTACTTAGTTTGAATCAGTCTTCGAAGATCAAAGCTTCCTAAATTCACCAATATAAATTGGGAGTCTACAGTTTCTTTTCACCTTAGCTTCAAGGACAGTTAATGGTCAATGTGGAATCCAAGTAGAGTGGAGATAATGGGTCTGAAGCATCAGTTACAAACAACTGACTCTCTTTCGCCACAGATAATTTCTGTTTATTTTGTGGTGTGGTGTGTTTAAAAAAATTTTGAACTTGAAAGTTGGAGTGAAGATAAACTATTAATTTATGCCCTTAGCATGACACTAAATACATGTTAATTTGTTCTCTATTCCGTGAAATATCTATAAAAGGTGTGAGCATAATGTTAAGTCAGGAGGTAACAATTGCTAGCTATAAAATTTGTGATTTCATATGACAATTCTGAGTGATAAATTTGAAAATGTGGGTCCTGCCACATTTTACTGATAGTATAAAAACATTCTGTTATATAGCTAAATAGAAATTTTCTTATTCAGATTTTCTCATTTGCTTTTAATTTTAATTTTAGACTTTTACATTATTATAAATCAACAAACATCTTGCTGCATTTTAGACAACACCAAAATCTGTGATTATTTATGGAAATGGGTATTCTCTTGTCACCAAGTTATAAATATTCTATTTTTTCTGTATTATCTATGACTTAACTTCTGTGAATTTTGTTAAATAGTTCTCAAACTTGATGAGATCTACTTTGCATAAGAATCAGTACATTTCAAAGTCTTGTTTAAAAAGAAAAGACATCCGACTTTTGAAAATGAGAAACAATTCTAAGAGTTCACAGTATTATGTTTTTCAATAAGATAACATTTGACAAGTAGTCAAGCAATATCATTCACTTTACAGTTTTTACTGATTGAATTTAAATTGAAGGCCTTGAAACTTTGTTAGATTTCTTTTTAAATTGATGTGTGACATCTCTCAAGAAATGAAACACCACAAAAATTAACTTTAGTTTCAACTCAGCTCCTTTTTGCCAACGAACATTTATTTATATGGAGTAGCTGATTGAATGTCAGAAATTATGTGTCTAGGTGGAAAAAAGACAAATGCACTTGAGCAGAAAAAATAAAAATCTCCTTTGAGATAATGATCTAAGGATTCTCAGATCGGGGCCGGGTAGGTGGCGCTGGAGGTAAAGGTGTCTGCCTTGCAAGCGCTAGCCAAGGAAGGACCGCGGTTCGATCCCCCGGCGTCCCATATGGTCCCCCCAAGCCAGGGGCGATTTCTGAGCACATAGCCAGGAGTAACCCCTGAGCGTTTAACGGGTGTGGCCCAAAAAAAAAAAAAAAAAAAGGATTCTCAGAGATCTCTAGACTCGAATCTTTTATGTTGAAAATAACAAAAACAATATGGGATTTTTGGGGGGTGAATAGCACTTTCCTTTTACTTGAAGTGACATTGGTTTTCACATTAAAAATCAGAAATCATGGCATCACAATTGCCCAAAGAACAAGTCAAAACAGTTGAAGCGAAGCAGTTGATGTCCATCTACATGAGACATGTGTTCTTTAGTCTACATTAGTGTGCCAGGCCTCCTTCATTGGTCATGCCACCTAGCTGATATTTGAGTTGACAGTGCAAGTTTTAGCTTAAGTATCCCCAAATTTTTTACTTGTTCACAAGGGACCAAAATCGAAGCTGAGTTTCCACTCAGATAACTGTAAAACACATATCTTTTCAGTAAGAATTTTCTAAATTGTCATCCCTAGGTGAAAATAAGGTTTTAAAATAGAAAAAAAATAATCAAGATGTCTTTAAAATTATAGATGGCTTTTATATAAACAAAACTATAGAGAAAATCTGCTCTTTGCTGATACTCAGAAAAATTATTTGTTGCCCCTTTGAAATACCAATCTATCACAAAGTCATGAGAGAAATGGCAATCTTCTCTCTACAAAGTGGTCTCCCATTTAGTCAGAAATGTCCATAACAAGTGTCATAAATGATTGTAATTCTCTTGTTTGTTAGCAATAAGCTTGGTACAGGTTGAGTATTTGAACTAGTGATATTTGATCCAGGATTAAAATCATTTATAAACAAAGTAAACAGTGTACCATCCTATTGAGTAAATATAGAAGGTTACCTTTGTTACTCTATAGGAATAACAAGAAGTCTAGAAATTATGAATATAAACTAATATTAGAAGGATCGGTAAAAATACTGACTTTTTTGTACTATTACTTTGGAATGATTTCTTCACTACTTTTGATCTCTTACCCACACTGTAAATTAATCTACAAATACCATATAAATAGTGCTTACATGTATAGCACTAAGTATTATGGGGAATATTCAAATATTATAGAAATATTACTATTAACATTCTATTTCAATTGTAAAAGTATTTTTACAGGAGTTGATGTGCTACTTTGAATGCTCTTTGTGTTCCTTTGCCATTAGAGTACAATTTTCTATCAAATTAATTCTTATTATCCATCTGTCTACTGAATCCTTTTCAGTAAAAACACCTTGAATTCTTAATCAACATATTTTTGAATTGATGAAATTTCAATACTTAGACTTGGTTTCTTTTCTGTCTAATACTGTTCTAGATACATGTTGGCCTCCATCTTTACTCATAATTAATTCTTCTATTTCAATAAAGGCCAATTTTACCTTTACAGAACATCTATTATTTGGTTCTGAGAGGTTAATTAATATTCACACTAACAAATAGGTGATGGAACTAAAATGTACCTCTTAAGGATGCTTAATATATAAAAGACAAAACTATTCTGTGCTACAATTGTATTATATAAATTAATCCAATCTTATTTATATATCTCTGATTACATTCAATTATGTTCATTTTGACAAAGGGAAGTAATTTCATCAGATATATACACTCCTTTAAGACAATTAAGTTTCTATTTAAATTTAAGCAACAATTTAAACCTCAATCATTTATTCCACATTTTTGGGACTGTTCTTTTCTTATATAAATTATTATAGGAATGTTATATTAATAATTATGTATTTTAAGATGCACAATTGTAGTATGTTTATCTCTGCCTTATAATGTTGAAGTTCTTTTTTGACACAAAATTTATAAATTTATTTATTTTTTAATCTTCATAAACTGTTAATAGGATCTTTATTTAAGCACCATGACTATAAACATGTTTGTATTTGGGTTTTAGTTATAAAACAAGAATAACCCCCTTCAATAGTGCCACCTTCCCATCATCAAAATGCCACCCTGTTGCAAGTCAGCCCCTGAAGAGGTTGACTGATGGAGGGATGGAGGATGAGGTCTTTCCCCTCCAGCTTGGAGCACGCGTCTGCCACCCTGTTCAGCTGGTGGTTCTGAAGTGAAACAGCAGGTAAACAGCTCGCAGACAGTCAGGCTTGTGGAAATATTAGCTTAATTCGGTGGACAAGATTGAAGTCTAAAGCCTCAGCATCAGTTCCAGCCAAAAGCCCCTCGCCTTCCACAGACCCTTGTTTTTATCCCCCAGAATCTGGTATTACCCAATGGTGGGATCAGATACCACCCAATGGTGGAAGCAAAATCAGGTACCACCCTAGGGTGGGGACAGAATGCCAGGTCACACCCTAGGGTAGGGCACAATCATCGATTAGGGTAGGGTCAGTAACATAATAATCCCATAAAATGTTTACATACACAACACCACCTATAGCCCTCTTCCAACACCCCCTGCCTATATTGGAGATAGGCTTTCTGTTTCTCTCATTCATTAACATTGTCATAATAGTTATTAGTGTAGTTATTTCTCTAACTGTACTCAACACTCTTTGTGATAAGCTTCATATTGTGAGCTAATTCTTCTAGCCCTCATTGCTATTGTCTCTGAGAATTAATAAAATAATGTCTTTTATTTTTCTTAAAACCCATAAATGAGTGAGACTATTCTGAGGCTATCTCTCTTTCTGACTTATTATACTCAGCATAATAGTTTCCATGTTTATCCATGTATAGGAAAATTTTATGACTTCATTTTTTCTGGCAGCTACATAGTATTCCATGTGTATATGTGCCACATTTTCTTTAGCCATTCATCTGTTGTTGGGCATCTGGATTGTTTCCAGATTCTGCCTATTATAAATAGTGCTGCAATGAATATAATTGTGCAGAAGGCATTTTTGTATTGTGTTATTGTGTTCTTAGTTTATATACCTAAGAGTGTTATAGCTGGATCATATAGGAGCTCAAATTCCAGTTTTTTGAGGAATATCCATATTGTTTTCCATAAAAGATGGAGTAGACGGCATTTCCACCGGCAGTGAGTGAGAGTTCCTTTTTCTCCAAATCCCCACTAGCACTGATTATTCTTGTTTTTATTTCACTTTTTGTGATGTGTGCCAATATCTGTGATGTGAGATGGTACCTCACTGTTGTTTTGATTTGCATCTCCTGATGATTAGTGATGTGGAGCATTTGTTCATGCCTTTTGACCTTTTGTAGTTCTATGAAAAATTGTCTGTTCATTTCTTTTCCCCAATTTTTGATGGGGTTAGATGTCTTTTTCTTTCAAGTTATATCAGTACTTGTATACATTAGAAATTAGTCCCTTATCTGATGGGTATTAGGAAATAGTTTATCCCATTCTGGGAGTGGCCTTTGAATCCTAGTAACTATTTCCTTTGAGTTGCAGAAGCTTCTCAGCTTAATATAGTCCCATTTCTTTATCTCTGCTTCCACTTGTTCAGAGAGTGAAGTTTGCTCCTTGCTGATGCCTGTAGTCACAATGTCATGGAGTATTTTACCTATGTGTTCTTTTATATACTTAATGGTGCTGTGTCTGATATCAAGATCTTTAATTTATTTGGATTTGACCTTTTTGCATGGTGTAATATGGAGGTCTGAGTTTGCTTTTTTGGCTGACCAGTTGTCCTAACATCAGACAATTATTTTCTAGAAGTCATAATACTTGGTTAAAAAAAAAGGTCAAGAGACAACCTACCTATCATCATCTTTAGAATGTGGTCTCATGGTCAGCAGATGGTTGTTTTACATTTAGTATCACAACTACATTCTAGACAGTAAAAAATCAAGCAAAGGGCAAAATTTCTGTGCATGCAGATTCTACTATATTTAAAATAATTTTCGTGAGAGACACAGTCAATGATATCAAGAAAAAATCCCACATTTTGAAACGTTCTTATATGAAATTTAGATTCTTGGAAGGTAAATATAATTTTTAATAGGAATTCTTTGTTCTATAGAAACAATTATATGAGTTAAAGATAGCAGCAAATAAAGGATCAGAGTTAAGTAGCAGAGTAGTGTAAGGTAAGGGTAAGGGTAAGATGGAAGCTAGGATTTTTCTTAAAAATATAAGATTTATATCTTATAAAAATATAAAATATTATTTGATGATAAATCAGTAGTTACCAAATAATCTTAAATATTAATTACTTGTTTATCTAGGAGTTTATTTGGTGAGAATTGATTAGGAAAATTGGAACACTTTGCAGGACCTAAGCGATAATATTGCTGGTAGGGCATTTGCCTTGCATGCAGCCTACCTTAGTTTGATACCTGGTATCCTATATGGTCCTCTGAGCCTGCCAGGAGAAAATTCTAGCACAAAGCCAGAAGTAAACCCTGAGCACTGCTGGTGTACCCACCCCCCACCTAACAAAAGAACAAAAAACTAAAACAGAACACTTTTAAGGAGACCAAATAGCTTTTCACCCTAAAAATTTATGTTTTCCTATGTTAAATTTGTGGATTATAGATCAAATAAAAGATATTAAGAAAATTATGAGCATTAAGTTCAAACCACAAGAATTGAATATAGGTTAAAAGAAAGTGAAGAAGCTATGAAATGATTAGATAGAAACCTTGAATTATTTTCATCAGTCAAGAATGAGATAAATTGAAGTGCTGATGGTCAGATGTGGTTGTTGGAAGTTTGAGTCTCAGTTACTTGCTGAAGTGAATAGATCTATGATGATGGTTTTTAAAACTTGAGATTCAAGCAGTAATCCCATTCCAGTCTATAATTTACCAAGGCGGTTTTATACTTTCAACATAAAATATACTCCTTTTTGGGACAATGGAAGAATACCACTGCATTAGTGGGAAAACAGTAAAATGAGTTTGGAGATCAAATAATAGATATGGTTTAGGCTTGGAGTCAGTATGGAAAGTCACGTCCACATAAAGACTACATATTAAAGGTCTATTTGAGTGTTATCATCCATAACTTGGGCATCCTGTTTCCATTCCTAGGAACAGTCTAAGATAAGGAACGTTTTTAGATAATGCTTAAAAAAATATTTGTTTTAAAAATTAGTATCAGTGAGGAATAATGCCTGGGCTCCAGTATCATAGGGGAGGCGTTTCCCTCCTCCCACCATCCCCTAGGGCCCGAGTTGCCAGGCCTGGCCGTGAAGGCCATTCTGGCGTGGGGGGTATATCAGTCTCCTGGGCTAAGTGTTCAGTACAGGAGGCTTTGGCCAGCAGTCTGCCCAGAGACCCTGATATACCAGTAAAAGAGGGATGGAAGTCCTGGCATGTGGGCTCTCTGGGTCCAACTGCAGCCTCCCTCTCCAGTTTGAAAATGCATGGGGGAGGAGTTTCCGTCCTCCCACCGCCCCCCCAGAGCCCGAGTTGCCAGGCCCGGCCATGAAGGCCAGACAGGCGTCGGGGGGATCTCAGTCTCCTGGACAAAGTGTTCAGTCCAGGAGGCTGCCACCCCAGCACCCCCTCTTTTTCTTGTTTTGTTTTGATTTGTTAGTTTTTTACTTTATTTTCCTTCTATTTTTTCTTCCACTTTTCTCTTCCCTTTTGACTCCTGTGATTAATTCCTGTGGTGATTTTTTTTTCTTTTCTTATTAATCGGGTGCATTTTTTTCCTTTTTTTTTTTTTTCTTTTTTTGGTAGTTGCTACCAAATTTTTTTCTTCCTTTTTTTCTTATCCTTTTTATCTCAAACGACAACAAAATAGATAATCAACAACAAGCTTTAAAGTAGAGATCAGTTACACTAGTACTCTGGGGGGAAAAAGGAAGAAGATATGGGATGCATTCTGGAAAAGGGGGTGGAGGGAGGTCAACACTGGTGGTGAGAATGCCCCTCATTCATTGTCACTATGTACCATAAATAATTCTGTGAAGAAAAAAATAAAATAAAATAAAAATTAAAATTAAAAAAATGATAGATATGTCCAATAGATATGCATTTTTTTACTTTATATATGTATATAGAGAGTATGTATATGTATGCATGTATATATATGTAGTCATTTACCAACATATGTTATCCAATGCACAGAGATAAATAAATCTCATTGAGACAAAGTATTGATATGAAAGTTACTGTAAACCTGCAATTAAGTCTTCAAATAAGTAAAAGGGATGAATAAATAATGGATATGAACCAAAAGAAATTAATCAGTTTTAAGAGCAGAGGGATATCTAACAATTTCAAAAAATGAAAACTGTATATATTTTACTTAAATGCCTGTAAATTCAGCATACTTCACAGGAATGAAAATGAGGCAAAACAGGTGACCTAATTGTTATCTATGAAATAATGATATAATCAAAACATACTGTTTTATTTATAAGTGTTTTGTATAAAATAATAATCATATAATATGCATGGATATTTAACTGATATGTATCAATACATTGGAATACATTTCTGATATAATCTAAGCCATTAGATACCTTGATTTAAGATTATATTTTTTATTATTAGAGGGAATTTAAAAAATATTTTCTACGTTTAAATTATGTAACAGATATCAGGTCTGTTTCAGAAAAAGCAATCTCTTCTTGTAATATCACCAAAAATAGAAAACAATTCAATTGGTCTAGAAAATGATATCTTGCTTCAACATGCAAAGTAAATGTTCAAAGATGGAATCAAAGGCCAAACATTAAGGTAGAAATGAAGAAAGAGACTACAATTGGATAATAAAAACTAATCCACAGCAAATTTTTAAAGGTTTAATTTTATCTTGAGTAAATTGAGTGGAAAATTTTAAACTTAAGTTTTCATTTACAGTTTGCCCCAGGATAAATTGATAAGCTCTATTAATCATAAAAGGTTAATGGCATATTATTTCTTTAGAGATTGGTAATAGTATCTGTACCAAGTTGCTTGTAGCTTCTGTCCAAGTATATGATTGTACCTTACCAACAAATCACATGAAAATGTCAAAAGTATTGTTTGATTTTATTGACTAAGAAAAAAAATCTCTACAAGGAACATTAAAAGATAATGGAATGAGTAAAATTAATCAATTTTCAAAGGGTCTCTTCCAGGTTTATTTCTCTATGGTTGAATTCCATTTTCAATTTGGCCCTCAAATATGCATTTGCTTATTGGAAGATGTATTTGTAGTGACTATTACTAGATAATTACTAGAGCACACTTTAAGTCAACCTGCACTTATCAAGCAAGTCCCTCTTATCCAAATATTCCCAGTGTAGTCACTATTAGTAATTCCCTTTTATTTTTCTTCTCCATTTGTACCTAGTGGATTCCATATTATATTAATTCATAAAACTGGCTTGCCAGACTCCCTACAGTTACAATTATTAAAGCTGTAATACTGAAATACTGAAATGGTATTTTTCATGTTGATGTTCAACCAGAATTCTTGTCCTAAAGCTTTTTCTTCAGATTAAGACACTAATGATTGCCTTAACCAAATGAGCAGCTTAGTTTAATAGTCACAAAAAGCTGAATGAAATGTTTTATCATCACCTTCAAGAACTTGTATTCCAGCATCTTTAACATCCATATTTGGCAAGCACTTAACAGAGCTTTTAATTTTCTAATAAAATTAACAAAGTGCTCTAAAACAGAATATTTAAACACAAATTATTTATTTTTTATTTGAGTTAACGTAGTAATATTAGGCTTACCTATTCTCTTGTCTTTTATGAGGGCACTTCAGCTAAGACCCTGAAAAGATTCCTGGCAGTGCATAACGTCCTCGGAAAATTGCCAGGAATGAATCACCAAAACCACAGAACCAGGAGTAAACTCTGAGTTCTTATTGATGTGGCACCCAAAATATTTATATATAAACTTATATATAAATAAATATACTAGATTTACATATTGATTTGTTTTCAAGGTAATGTAAATACTGTCTATGGACTATATTTAGTATTAAGATTTTTATAAAGTTTTTATTCTATAAGAATGAAGTTAAGTTAAAAATGCAGTTGAAATGATAGAAACTAAGAGTCATATTAGAGTGTCTATTTTATTTGCTAAAAGAATCAATACAGATTCATCTGTATAGACTTTTCCACTTCTGGAGAGACAATGGAACAACAAGATGTTTATATATATATATATATATATATATATATATATATATACACATATATATGTATATATATGTATGTATGTATGTATATATATATTTTGCTGGAAAAAGTAGAACAATGATTCAATAATGAATTTTTTTAAAACACAATGCACCATTAATAATGATTTTTTTGTTAATTGATCAAATGGGAAAACATGTCTTTAGTTATTAATTAGACATATTAATATTATTTTGTCCCATGCTAATGAAGTAACAACACTTTAGAGAATTTCTATATCCAAGTTTTAAATCAACTTCTCAACGTAGATTATTAATTTTCCCTAAGAACCTGCAGATGCACAATTTGGAAATGGACACTGTGGTGGTGGACTTATACATACACAGAAAGGAAACTAGAGAGGGCTAAACAACATTAACTCTGAATTTTATGAGTCATTAGCTCTTCAATATATCTCAAAGGGCTCCTACACCAATAAACTAAGAGCTTTGGGAAGGCCCTGGTTTGACCAGAGTTGAAGAAATGAGGAAGAAAAAAGTATTATCAGTTTTCAATGCTATTAAGATATTCACTAAAGGCTAATTTGAAATTGCATTATCCATATAGTAAGTTACATGCAACACAGATCAGAAGTTAAGTTTCAGTACAGGAAAAAATTGGCTTGAATAATTCAGGGATAAAACATTGGGTGAGAGAAGGCTGGGCTGGAACATCATCTACTAAACTTGAAAGGCCAATGATTGGCAGAGATCTGTGTGATGATGAGTTGCTTCTGTGGTATTTTCTCTGTTAAGAGATAAATGTCTGAAAATAGAAAATGATGGACAGGAAGCAGATTGCTCTATAGGAAACAAATGAAAATAAATCCCTTAATTTTAGTTTTCACCACAGATCTTGAGATAAAGAATTCAGCATATATAGTCAACTTTAGAAGTCATTATATTAACTCTTTTTTAAATTACTTTATTTAAACATCTTGATTACAAGGATTTCATAATACTATTTTTTCCTCACAGTTATAAATTTACTCATGATTGAGTTTCAGTGATAATTTGTACAAAAAATTTATTGATGTATCAAATCTTTTTTGTTTGTTTTGGGGGGGTCACACCCGGCAGCACTCAGGGGTCACTCTTGGCTCTACACTCAGAAATCGCTCCTGCAGGCTTGGGGGATTATATGGGATGCCGGGATTCGAACCATCATCCTTCTGCATGAAAGGCAAACGCCTTGCCTCCATGCTATCTCTCCAGCTCCTCAAATCTTTTCTCTTATGATTTCTTTTCTCTTAAAAGTTAGTAAAATGGGGCTGTAGCGATGGGGCAGCGGTAGGGCATTTGCCTTGCACACGGCTAACCCAGGACGGACCACAGTTCAACCTCCAGTGTCCCATACGGTCCCCCAAGCCAAGTCAGGAGCGATTTTTGAGCACAGGAGCAGTCCTTGAGTGTCATCAGGTGTGGCCTATAAATTAAAAAAAAATAAAAAGTCAGTAAAATATTTTGGAGTAGGAGCTGGAGAGATAGCACATCACTTATCATGTTTGCCTTGCAAGTGGAAGACCCAGATTCTATATCTGGCATCCCATATGGTTTCCTGAGTACATCAGAAGTTATTACAGTCAGAAGTAATCCCTGAGCACTGCTGAGTGTGGCCGCTCCTTAAAAATATTTTTGGAATAGTTCCTACTTCTGAGATACTCCATATGTACCTGAGCTATGAACAATCATCATATTGAAATTCAAATGAAAGCAAATATATTTTCAATAAAAAGGTATTAAAAAGACGAATTCAGGTAGGAGAGCAGAGCCCATAATAAAAAAAAAATAGCTATTTAAAAATATAACAATGATATAATATAATTTCTGAAAACTACATTTTTAACATTAAAATAAAATATACATTTCTAACTGGAGAAACCCTGCCGACATGTTGGCATCTGTTAAAAAAAATCACAGTAGTCCCATACTGAAAACAAATGATTTCCTTTATTACAAAGGATTCTTCTGTATTGCAAATTGATCATTTGAGAGAAATGACCCAGGTTCTTCAGTGAAAAATCCCAGGATGCATTTGTGACAAACTTATAAGGATTCAAAAAGATTATTCTATATTGATAAAATGCTAAGTGAACATGACAAAGAAGTTTTATTATTTTTTATACCAAGAATTTATTTTTTCAAAGTTTTTAGTTAAAATTAGAAAAAATAAAATATGCACAATTAAATATACTTCTAATTATTTTAGGTTGTTTCCCTAAATTTATTCAATATGAAGAAAATTCACAGTTATTGATAAATAAAAGGCAAATCATTCTCTAATCATTTTGTAGCTTAAGGGTATTAGGTAAAATTATTACTAAGTAACAGAAGTATCTCATTTTTCTTATTTTCTCTATTAAAATACTACTAATAAATTAAAAAAATCTATTACCTCTTGGAAAAGTTTATTTGGTTACAAATGCACAAGCTCAATTTGAACTATTTATGTGAAGAGAGAAAATATGATGACTCTTTAAATGCATATATGTATAAAATCATTTCATAACAAACCATTACAAATGTTTGCTTGATTCACAAATCATTAGTTTAGACTGACATCAAGAGGAAATATTTATCACATTTACAGGACAAAAGTACTCAAATCTGGAAGACTTATTTTCAATTGTCTCACTCTCATAATATGGAAAAGTTTATTATTCTTATCTCCTGTCAGCCTATTAAATCTTAATGTTAAACTTGGGGAATTCTTCCACATATGTCCTAATAGAATTTTATGTGGTGTGGTGATAGGTTTAGAGATCTAGAAATTCAGAGAACTAAATAGATCCAATAAGACTTTTTGTATTCTGATTCTGGAAGTCATGTTGTATCACTTGTGGTAGTTTTTAGTTCACTAATTTTAAGAGAATGGAATATATATTGACACGAGGAGTGTCAATGTAAGAGGGCTATGTAGAAAGGGATAGTTTGCAGACACCCTGAAAAACAATATCTGCCTCATAACTTAAAGTTAGAAATGTTTACCTATGTGTTATCATTTTGTACCTCTGTATAAACACATACCTATTTTTAAAATTGTATTTATTATTTAGTATTTTATTTATTATTATTATTTATTATTTTACTTAAAATTTATTTTTAAAAATTTACATTGAAGCATAAGACTCTAAAAGCATAAATACGATTAAAACTTGCTGTTCAGAAGACCTGAAAAAGGAAACAAACACTGACCATTAAGTATATGAACACTACGCCCCTTATTTGGGGAGTTCTTTACATAGGATATTTATTTATTATTTAATTTTTGCTTTTTAGTATAATTTTAGGTTTTATGGTAGGTAATTTGGGGGTCTGAAAACGCTAAACTATAAGTTAATAGTAACTGCTTCTTGTTTTCCTGAATTTTAAGCCTACAAAGTATTTTATGCATCTAAGTGTTCTGTTTTAAAATTATGTGTAGTAATTACCAGGGCTGGGTCAGTCACACTCTGAGGTGAACCATGCTGTCTGACAGGTAGTGGGGGAGATGGAAATTGACACAGGCCTGGACCTCTGCCAGGCCTTCTGACAGGTGAAGGGAGAGGGGAACCTTGCTGTGGTTGGGCAGAGGGGACCTATGCCTTCTGGCAGGTAAAGTGAGAGCGGAGACTTGAGGGCGGGGCCAAACCTCAGCAACAGCAGCCATCATACCCACCTAGAGCAGCACTCCAGAGAAGGGACCCAGCCCCACTCCATAGGTGACAAAGGAGGGCTGAAATCTGAAGGCAGTACACTCCAAGCCAAACCACCAAATGCAAAGAAATATGAGTAAACTAAGGAAGACAAAAACAACTGGGGATATGGAGAAAAATCTTAACAAGTTTCCAAGTCCATCAAATACACAGGCCCCATAGATGAGAACCTAAAAGCGGCAATGCAAGCCATGGCAAATGAAATCAAGAAATCACTAACCAGTGAGTTCAAGAAATCCATAGATGAACAAATCAACCAACTCAAAGAACTCTTACAGAAGATGAGAGAACTCATACAAATGAAATTAAAGTAATTAAAAAGCCTTAGCAAGCCATAGTAGCAGAAATACAGAGTTGGAAAATCTCATAGAAGTTGAAGAAAAACTACAAACCAAAAATGACAAAAAAAAAAAGATTAAGGAAATAAAAGATAAAGCATTAGAAGAAAAAGTTAGGTATTTAATTAACAAAGACAAATGAAATAATCTACAGATTGTAGGAATACCAGAGGGAAGAAAATAGGGAAAGGGGAAAAACAAGTGGTTAGGAAAATAATAGTAGAAAACTTTCCCACCCTGTGGAAAGTAGCTCCAATGCAAATCCAGGAGGTGAAAAAAGTTCCTAATAAAAAAGACCCTAATAAACCAACACCAAGATATATAGTATCCAAATGGCAAAAAAATAAATAAAATAAAGAGAAAGATGAACTCCTTAAAGCAATAAGGGGAAAAAAACCCTCAAGTACAAAGGAATAAACATAAGAATAAAACCAAATCTCCCATTTAAAATTATGTGTAGTAAATCCATACTGAATTACTTATTTTCATTATGCACAATATTTTTCAATAAAATATTGGAAATTAACCTTAACTTTATGTGCTTTTAGTCACTAAATAGCAAAATAAAATGTTCTCCTATTATATTTTTATCTCAACTTACTGTAAGATATTTATCTTTCATTATATCTAAGTAGTATCCTGTTGTCTCATATACCATATTTTTTTTTGTATTTTTGGGTCACACCCGGTGATGCTCAAGGGTTACTCCTGGCTATGCCTTCAGAAATTGCTCCTCACCTGGGGGACCATATAGAACACTGGGTGATCAAACCCCTCTCTGTCCTGGGTCAGCCACTAGCAAGGCAAATGGGCTACAGTTGTGCCAATGCTCCAGCCCAAATGATTTTTTTATTCACTCATCCATTTTTGAATACTTGGGTTATTGCCAACTTTTAATTATTATAAATAGAACTATTATAAGTAGAATGAAGGTACAGATATTTTGAATTAATTATTTTGTTTTCTTGGTATATTTTCAGAAGTACAGATAATAAATTGTCACATATCAAGCTAGTTCTATACCGCAAAAGACATAATGACATCACAAAGCAGAAAAAAATATTTGTGCAACACTTATGTGATACAGTGTTAATATCCAATTGTCTAGATAGCAAGATAATCTTAAAAAGAAAATAAAAATCAACTCCATCAAAAAAGAGAGAACATAGAAGAACAAAAACAGCCTCAAGGAAGATATATAGATGTCTTGTGTATTAGGTAAAAAAAATATGAAAAATGCTTTTCATATTTATCATTAGTAAACTCAAATAAAAATAATGAGATTGAATATCACAACAGTGATATTGGTAAAATTTAGAAAGAACAAAAACAATTAGCATTGTTGTGGATATGGTACAAAGGAACCACATTCATTAGAGGATTTGACTAGTTCAAACTTTTTAAAAAACAATATATTTATTCCTCATAAAACTAGGAATTTGCTGTCATATCACTCACCTATTCTACTTTTGTGCATCTACTTCAAAATATCCAAATATTTAATCATAAAAGACTACTTCTATGTTCATTTTAGCACTATATATTTTTTACAATAGTAAAAAACTGAAAACCCAAATATCTAAGAAAAGACAACTGGATAAAGAAACTATATATATATATATATATATATAATATGTGTATATATGTACTTATGGAGTAAGGTACACATTTATAAAGTAATACAACTCAACTATAGGAAATAATTAAATCTTACAACTTGTCACTATATGTGTGTCAGGCTGGTTGTATCAAGCTAAGTGAATGAAGCCAATCAGAAGGAGGAAGATAGACATAGAATCCTCTATCCCATATGTGAAATAAAAAAAAGCTTAGAAAAGGACAAAGCAAATGGCAAAAGGTGTATTGAACCTAAGAAATTGCTTATAGAATTGCATTTACTATGAAGGAGACTGAGGAGTGGGAGAGAATTTTGAATTCAGGGGAGAATCTAAGAATACAATGATGGAGGGAAGTTATCATCCCAGTGATATCGATTGGGCTTAAATATTTTCTGCATTTAAACTTATCATTAATATTATTCTAAATCCTATGGGGCCTGAGAGATACTGCAGAGGTAGGGCATTTTCCTTGCATGCAGAAGGACAGTGGTTCAAATCCTGGTATCCCATATGGTCCCCTGAGCCTCCCAGGAGCTATTTCTGAGCGTAGATACAAGAGTGACCCCTGAGGGCTGCCGGGGTGTGACCCAAAAAACAAAACTAATCATAGTGACTAAAATAAAAATTACATAAATAAATAAATAAACAAATAACAAATATAAAATTTTAAGATGCTTTTAAGATCTGACATTCAGGATCTAGGATGCAATACAGCCAGCAAATGTGTATACAGACCTGGATTTGATCTTTGGCACCTGAACACTTCCAAGGGTGATCTGAACACAAAGTCAGGCATAATCCCCAAGTACCGTTGGGTTTTTCCCAACACAAAAATGAAATAAAAATATCCAAGAAAGCAATATTTCTGCTCCATTGTACAGCAAAGCTACAGACACTATCAAGAAATCCAGGATTTACTCTAATGCCTTTATGATTGTTCTGCATATAATAAAACACTGAAATTTTAGAGGGTAGGGAATGTATTATTTTTTGGACACCGCATGTTAAAACTAATAGTTTGAAGCTGTATAGGTAACACAGGGTCTATAGTGTTTGCCTTGCATTTAACTGACCCAGATTCATACCCAGCACTTTGTATGCATATGATTTCCCCAGCATCGCCAACAGCAAAGAACCAGGAGTAAGTCTGAACTATCAGGCCGGAATAAAACAAATAATATGTATATAGTAATAATAGCATGATTTTTATAATTATAATTAGTAATAATATATAATAGTGCATAATATATAGCATATAATATATAATAGTGATATATATATTAATGAATAATGATAATAATAGCATAATATATAATATATAACTTGTATATAGCTATTTATAGTTATATACAACTACAAAAATGTTAAATTTTGTGAATTCTTGAATATCATTGAAGGTTAATATTACTCATGATAATTTACTTAAAAGATACATTACACAAGTGAGTATGCAAAGAGAATGAGATGAAAGAGGAGAGGGGTAGGTGCAAGGGGGATCCTCAGATATATTGGCAGATCACTCTGACATTTTGGTGATGGGTGCAATGTAAGAATACTTATAATTGAATTTATGTATTTAAAAATATTATAAATTGGGGTTAGAGAGATAGCATGGAGGTAGGGCATTTGCCTTGTATGCAGAAGGACGGTGGTTCGAATCCCAGTATCCCATAGGGTACCCCGAGCAGGAACGATTTCTGAGTGTAGAGCAGGGTTCTCAAACTCGTGGCCCACAGGCCGTTTGCGGTCCTCCATACAACATTTTGTGGTCCGTGGCCGGCCTTCAAATATCGCAGTATTTGCGATTATTCACTTACCGAATAATCGCAAAAAAAAATCGCATTAGTAAGAAAATAATCGCATTAAACATTTGCATACCCCAAGCAGTTCCGTTCAGGGTATGCAAATGTTTAATGCGATCTTTTGCGATTTTTTTTCTTACTAATGTGATTTTTTTTATTTAGAATATTCGGTAAGCAAAATCCCTTATGCGGCCCTACCTCACCCCGACTTTGCCTCCTGTGGCCCCCAGGTAAATTGAGTTTGAGACCCCTGATGTAGAGCTAGGAGTAACCCCTGAGCAACGCTGATTGTGAGCCCAAAACAAACAAACAAAAATACTATAAATTAAGGATTTTTAATAAAAGTTGAAAAATAAATGAAATGTAAAAATGTATCTCCTAATTTTCAAGTTCTTCTTAAAAGATTGTTATCTACATTATTGTTTAATTATTATGTAAAGTGTTTAATGAATATTCACATTGTCTGAACTGTAGAATTTATTATACTCAAAATACAATATCAAGTAAATTTTGGTAACTTGGATTGTTATAAATCCACTTGCAAAACTCTTTCTTATTATTTAGCTATTTTTATTGACTTTTCCTGCTCTTTTGTCTCATGTTTCAATGAAAAAGAAATAATAATAGTAATTATTATTATTATAATAACCTTTATCTTAAAGGATTCTTTAAAGAATTAATTTATATAATACTGGTAAAGAACAAAGCAACTGACACATGACAATCTCTAATAACTACTGACTTTATTTTCAAGTCAGTATTCTAATCTTTTCATGGTTTATAGTCACAGAAAATAATTGCTTGGGAGTTTTTGATGCTTGAGGATGAAATAGTTATAATAATAGTATGATATAGATATTAGAAAGATTTTTGAGATAATATTTTACATTTCTAACTTCTAATCTCATCTTCAGTTAAACACTGTGAATCATTTTTCACGATCTTAATACTGAAGATTCAAGCTAAATTGTAATTAAAATTATGTTCTAAGTTTTATATCATTATATTTAAATAAGATTAGCTTAGGACAAACTGAAATGATCAATTAAAACCAGATGAAAATGTCCGGGATATTATGTTGCACAGAAAATTCCTTAGAAGAGTTAAGTATCAACAGGATACCACAGATCCACAAATAATCAAAACTACTTGATTATTTAATTGCTTTTTATGATTTTTTAGAATTTTATGTGAGAGGCAAAGTATACAAGAGGGAATATATTTCAATGACTCAAAATATTAATTTACATTTGTAAGCCATTGAGTCTCAAAGCTTCCTCTTTTATGCATGTGAAAGTCATATTTTTCTTTGACTAAATTCTGGTCAGTACTTTTCTTTGGCAAGACAAACAGATTTATACTGTTGAGTCTTTCTTTCGAACATCATTCTATTTTTTTTCTTTTGGTTTTGGGGGCACATAGAGTGATGCTCAAGGTTTACTACTGACTCTACACTCAGGAATTATTCCTGATGGTGCTTAGGTAGTTAAATTGAATTCTGTCAACCCAGTTTGATCTATGGTATCATATATGATTCCCTAAGTACTTCCAGGAAACACTCCTGAACATAGAATCAGTAATAATCTCAAAGCTCCACCAGATGTAGCACCAATTCCAACTGTCCCCCAAAAATACAAATTTACAACAGGGTGATGTATGAATAGTGGTGGAGTTAGGGTGAAATTAACTTTGTACATCAGTACCCTAAACTTTATATTTGTAAGTTTACATTAACTAACATCTAACCCAAATTCTAATTAAAGAAAATGAAACTTCTAAATTCAACCTGTGTCTTACAAATAATAATCTGGACTCACCACATGCAAAATCTACCATTTCTCAAAGTTAAACAATACTCATATTGGCCAATGTCTGTTTTGAAACAGCCTATAGTACTATTTTGTTATGCAAAACCAGATTTCAATAACAAGTTTGAGATGTTACTTTCTATTCTGCCTGTAAGATAAGACAAAAAATCCCAATTTATTTTTGTATTAGTTTGGGATCGACCCAGCATTACTCGGTACTTATACCTTGCTCTTTGCTTAGGGATCAATTCTGGCAGTGCTTGGGGAACCTTTTAGGTGATGTCAATTAAACCTGGATTAGTTGAATTCAGAAAAAGTTTTTTTTTTTTTATCACTATACTATCTCTCTAACTCCCAAATACATTTATGTTTTAGAAAATATAGACCTAGCTCATATGATTCTTAGTATATTTAAATATTACTTTCTAATCACTTCCCTGAGGATATGTGTCTCTGGCTGTCTCTGTTTATGAGATAGAAATGTAAGAAGGAAGCACAATTATTTAATTATTACTTGAAAATCATAGTCTCTTCATATGGTTTCATAAATTTTGTATTATTCGATTTCCTGATTTGTTAACATTCAGCTTTATCTGGAGTAGAATTTAAATTGCAAGATTTACTTCTTGTATGGTGCCGAAGCAGTGCCACAGCGGTAGGGTGTTTGCCTTGCATGCACTGACCTAGGATAGACAGCGTTTCTATCCCCTGGCATCCCATAAGTTCCCCCAAGCCAGGAGTAATTTCTGAGCATCTGAGCACATAGCCAGGAATAACTCCTGAGTGTCACCGGATGTGGTCCAAAAACCAAACACCAAAAAAAAAAATTACTTCTGGTAAAATAAATAATGAAGAATGAAATAAATTAAATATTTTTCTTTTATATTACTATCTAGTTTATACACCTGACAAGACCAAGATCAGAGAGAATTTAGTTGAGATAGCATTCTCTAACAATAGTTCTATCTATAACTAGCAGGTCCTCCTCTACATAACAGTGATACTAAGAATATCTTAGTTATATATATATATATTTTTATATATATTTTATATATATTTATATATATTTTATATTTTAAGGCACTAGCAGGAAGAATTCTAGATATATGTTCACAAACTGAATCCTGAGTGAAATAGTGAATATTATCTTATCAATACTAATATTATCAAGGTAGGTTAGAAATCCTTGATATACTTTTGTTCTTATCATGTCTAGTGCTAGAATTAAAGTAAATATATTAAAGAACTGATCTTCATAAATGAGTATGAACAGAAGTAGAAAAAATTAAGTCTGGTATCATCAAATACTGTTGTCATTAACAATTAATTGTAAACAATTAGTTTATCTTAAAGATGTTTATTTATAGGAACTATAGAGAATTAAGGTCTCCAATATTTATACAATATTTTTCTGTATAAAAGGAATGAACAATAATCAGTGAGAAAAAAAGTGTGATTTCACAAGCTACAATTTTGAAAGTATAATAAAAAATAGAGATCGGGGCCGGAGCAGTGGTGCAGTGGGTAAGGCCTTGCACGTGCTAGCCTAGAAGAAACTGAAGTTTGATCCCCCAAGCCAGAAGTGATTCTGAGAACATAGCCAGGTGTGGCTGAAAAAATATTAAAGTTCATAAAATGATCTTATAAGAAATAGAATCACACAAAGAAGAAGTAAAAGTATATTACAACTTGTATGAAAAGACTGTACAGTAGCTGGGTGTTTTCTTTGCACATACACAGCCCAGTTTAGATCCCCAACACTGCATATAGTTCCCTATTTCTTACTTGTGATACCTGAAAACAGAGCCTAAAATAAATACTAAGTACAGCCAGGTTTCATGAAATTTAATAACAATTTTAAAATAAAATCTTTACATGTATTAGCAACTGGTATTGTCAAATAGCTTCATCCTGACTGTGAGAACAGGACACTATTTAAACAAGTCATTTTATAAAAGATTTTTCTATTTTGGATTTGTGTCTTTCTGTCTACATCTCTGTCTCTGTCTCAGTCTCTATGTCAGCTAACATAAACTGTTATTGAAGCATAATTTTGTTTATTCATTGACCAAAATTAAATAATGTCCATAAATTAAAATTTAAAGTTGGAACCACATAAATAAATCGCAAGTTGGCAAGGAAGGATAAAAGAGAGAAATGTCATATTAGGCAAGCCGAAATCTTTTCTTTCTTTTTTTTTTTGACTAGTAGCCCATGGCAGTAGACTTCAACTGGAGAGGAAAGCATTCCAGAAGGCTCAGTTTCCTGAAGAAAAGACAGAGAAATGTAACCTGAAATGACAAAGCTGCTGATGCAGCTCATTGTAATGTGTGCTTAGATATTGAAGTATGATATGTGAGGTGAATTGCAAAGAATAGCATTCGACAAGGTGAACAGTTATATTCACCAAAGAGAAGGCAACACTCTTGTTCAGGCAAAAGTCTGAAGGACAAGTGCCTTCAGCACCAACTAAAGTCTATCTCTGTAAATATCATTTCCAAAAAAATAAATAAATAAATGAAGATCACACTGCATATCTATTTGATGGTAAGAAAAGCAGACAAACTCTCTTAGTTTGGTTGCTTCCTTAGAAATTCTGATAACTTTAAATTGGATGAAGTAATAATGAATGTCTTATTCATAATCCTATCTATGCATATGGAGATGTTTGGGGATACATGTTCTATATTGTGGCTTGAATTTCGATACATAATTACTAGCAAGCTAACACTCAGAGCTGAATAATATTAAGTGTATACATTAATTGCACCTATTTTAGAGATTTTGTTGTGGTATTGTCTAATAGTTGTTATTTAATATATGTTTATTTAAAGTCCAACAAATAGGCAAGGTTCCTTCTCTAGTAAAATTGTAGTTTTATAATTAGAATAAATTTTATCTTTGCTATGTGCCACAGACTCTCATAGTTAATTTTATTGAATAAAATACACACTTCGTTGTTATCTTTAGAAAGATATAACAAATCATTTGAGCCATTTCTCCTGAGCAGGAATTTTAAATCATGTAAAATATCTTTACAAGAAAAATAAGCAACAAATATTTAATATTATTTAGCTTTAAAATTAATTAGCTTCATCTGGACAGTTCAACCCATTGTATTTATTTTATTATTTACCTCAAGATCCCACCGTAATATCACATAATTCTTGACAATATATTAGATTCCCTAACTGAAACTAAACAACAGTGAGGAAAATCTTACCAAGCATTTGTAAAGTAATGCATAATTATAAAAATATCTATTTATCTAATATCCAAATATTCTTTTATGTATTTTTATACTAAGCTACTTATGATCTTCTGTCAAAAAATTAAAAATTATAAGCATTATTATCACTACTTATTTAAGTCTTTTACTGTGAATAAATGAAAGAAGCAAAGTCAGTAGAAAGCCATAAATTACTGAGACATTTCAGACTATAAAATCAGAACAGAAACATATTTTCTTTGTTTATGATTAATCTTGGCAATCTCTATTTGACTCATCTTTACATATCAATAACAAGAT
Source organism: Suncus etruscus (assembly GCF_024139225.1). Taxonomy (NCBI): domain Eukaryota; kingdom Metazoa; phylum Chordata; class Mammalia; order Eulipotyphla; family Soricidae; genus Suncus; species Suncus etruscus. The sequence continues at coordinate 39,606,515 of NC_064852.1, forward strand.
CTTGTTCTTTCACTATAAAAATGTTTAAAAGTTAAGGTGTTTTATTTTTTTCAAGTTTAGATACTATACAGTTTTACTGAGAGTTTATTAAATATGTTTATGTTATACAAATTTCTTTTTAGCATATGTCTGATATCATCGGTTCATAATTTATTTTGCATCTCTTACATATGTTGTAATTTAAAATTCTTTTTCCTCATTTTGATCTTCCACAGATTTCAAATCTCTGTCCCCAAAGTAATATAGACCATTCTGTGTCCTTTATCTGAAAAACATTCCCACTTGATCCTGTATTTTATCAGCCCTCACATTTTCCTTAAAATACCTCCTAAATGAACCACAAAGGATTCTCTCCTAAATGTTTCAGATCACAGTTTGGGAACCATTACTCTATGTGACTGATTTCTCCCAAAACAAACGCTTTGATCATTTAAAAGTGATGGCCCTTGCCGAGAACACTAATGAGCTAACTCTGCCCATGGTGTATACACAATGGAGGATAAAAAATGGGTCCAGAATTAGACGCACTTTTTATTCATCCGAGGGGAGCATTAGTGAGAGTTATTTTTTAAAAATTAATACAATTTTGGCAGCTTCCCTTGATTTGAAAATGAAAAGGTTTTAGTAGGTGACTAGTGAAGGGACTTTGTCTTTTTTCATGGATGTCTATAAAACAGTCCTAGCATGAAATGTTTTCCAAGGACATTATAAAATCAGAAAACTAATGGCACCTCACCCACTAGTAACAACAAAGGTTATTTTCCAGCCCCTTCTACTTAATGAATACAAATATCAACATCTGGTTAAATAATAGTGTAATACCATTTTTGTTGTTGTTGTTATTTTTTTCAATGTGGTGATAAATGTAACATGAGAATTTCACTCTTTGGCTTTGTTTTAGAAGGCTTATATGTTCGTTTACAATTATTTTACTGGAAGAGAAGAAACAAAGGCAGATGGAATAAAAAACTTTCTCCATGGCCATAACAACTTTCTTGTCCCTGGAGGAAGAGAGAGTCAGCAATCTGAACCCTTAAGATGATCAAAATTCATTATTTTAGGAGTTCTTTTCTTTTCTGTTTTGTTTGTTTTGTTTTGTTTTTGTTCTTGAGATATACCTGGCAGTGCTCAAGGCTTACTTCTGGCTCTGCACTCAGTATCACACATGGCTGTGTACAGCTGACCATGTTGAGTACCAGGGATCAATCCAGTTAACTACAGGCAAGGACAGAGCCCTGTCTATGTTATTATCTCTCTAGCTATATGGGAGCTTCTTATAGGGAGCATTTATTTTCATCATAATAGTTAACATTTATTGAGCACTTATTTTGCACCAGGTAAACTTTTAAGTATTTAGAAGCAGCATCCAATTAATCATTTTATAACAGTATAAAGAATAAGCTAGCATATTAGTTTTTCTGAAGATGAAAAAATGATACAGCGAAGTTAAATTATTGTTCTGAATCATCTATATTAAAGGTGACTACAGGACTACAAATCATTAGATCTTATCATTGTGATTTGTAACAGGTACTCTACACCAAATTTCTACTTAGATTTCTTTTTTGTATCTGACATGCAGGGATCTGTTAGGTAGATATAACCAGTTTTTATGAATTTAGATGGCTAAAAATATCATTGAATATTTTCCCAATTAGTTATGGATATTATCTATTCTTTTCCATATCAAGTCAATTTAAACAAAAAAATTAGTGAAATGTTTCACTTAAATCAGCACATTTATAAAATTAAAGTTATTCATGAAGCTAAGACTTTTCTCTGCAAATCTTGTCTTAAACATAGTATTTCTTTAGCATCTCCATCTGTTGCTCATCAAATCTAATACCTAGAAGCAACAACTATAAATATCTTTAACTTTGCATCCATTCTGCTTTTTTATATCAACCATAATATTTTAATTTTAATTATGTATTTTTGTTAAAACATGATCATTTTATTAAAAGTTATTTAGAAAGAATGAGAAGAGAAAAAGAAATGTGTAAGGGGAGAGCAAAAAGGATTGTTGTGCTAAAGAGAGAATGCAGGTAGCAAAACCAGAGGCATACAAGAAAGATATGTGGTCAAGGGACAACATAGGCTTGAAGAGCAAGCCTTCACGTTTTTAAATACTGAATTATTGACTTATTTCCTAAAGTATGTAGTTACTTGCATTGGGTTTTGGCACTAGATACTGACTTTATTTTTTGTTAGCTTCCAATTAGCTCTTTTACATTACATAGCTTCTTTATTTCCTTATTTTTCTTCTTTTGTTAAGTTATCTATATTGCATATTGTGCTTTTAGCAGAATAAGGTAAGAAAAAATATTACTAAGAAAATAATAAAAGTTTCCATAATAAATGTGTCACCATTTTTGTTTCAATACTTGACAATATTTGACAATACTATAATTTTTCAAAATATTTCCAGTTGAAACAAAAATTAACATGTAATCAGAGTTCTTTTTAAACTAACCTTTCTTTCTTGAAATTGTTTATCTTTAGCTTGATATTTTGCCATCCTTGTATTATTTTTCCCAGTCAATAAAATCTGTCAAAACCAATTATTTTTCTCAAACATTAAAACAGTAAATAATGAACTGTTATAATTAAAAATGTCATTGTACACTGAATTTTTATTTCATATTGCACTGAACATTTTATTGACTAACACATGTGTGTTGTGTCTTAATTTTGCTTTATTTTATATCTTTAAACCTTTCTCCAACACATATTTTTTCCTTCATCTAGTATTTCCTTTTACAAAAATCCCTCACCTCAACAGATATATTTAAAATAAATTAGTGGAAATTAATGTCTTGATTCTTTTTATATATTTGATGCTCTTATTCAATTCTTTATTTTGTTTAATAATTTAATAAAATACATAACTTCAGTTATATTGTAATTTATTCTTAAATGTTAAAATTATTATATTTTAGAAAAGGTCAATATTGCTATCTGACTATTTTTATAAAACTTTCTCTTTTCCTTATCTATTAATTATTTTTACTGGTGAAACACTGGAACTATAAGTTATTCATTTATTAATAATTATAATGATTTCATCCCCTTATCTTTTTTAATTTTTTTATTTTTAATTATGAGAACAAAGATGCAAAGAAAGGGGACAAGGTAAAGTTACAGTGGAAGGACAATCACCCATAAACAGAATTCTCAGTAGTCCCATTGCTGATATCTTAACTTTGAACTTTCAGCCAAAGAACATTAAGAAAAATAAAACAGAACCCATGTACAATTACTTTGTCCCTCAAGTACCCTGATTGTAGTACATAATATTTCTTAGCAGCACACAAAGCAATCTAAAGACATAAAACTTATGTAACTCCTTAAACATTGAAGGCAAAGTACTTTTTTACATTTCCATACACATGCATATTAGTTTAAGTTAACCTCAAAAGTTTAAGTGGGTTGTTTTTCTTAAGGATTAGAGTCAAAGGAGCACAGTAAAAACGGTGGTAGAGTGGCAATTATTGTTTGCATAGGCCACCAAAATATGAGGGATATGGAAAGGAAAAGCCTTGGCCTAAATACAAGGAGACCCTACCCCTGAAGTTTCCTGGCAAAAGACCAACTCTAGGCTCCAGGAAAACTAGTTTGTGCAATCCAGGTCATTGTCTGTAGTGCCAATACACTTTTATTTTTCACACAGTCTCTGTTGTTGGTATCATGTTTATGTATTAAAGATCCTGGAATCTGCATATCCTATATTGCAGTCAGGTGCAGAGTGTCCTCTCGTTTCACCTCACAATTAAAGGGCAATGCAGAGAACCCTGTCTTGTAAGCAGGTCGTTGTTGTTGTTAAGTCTTCTGAGTGTTAAGGGAAGTCTCTTGATCAGGTCGATGTCAGAGCCATGGTAGTGTCTTCTGTGGTAGAGGATTGCTTCCAGGTGTTGTTATAAGAAACCTTGGATGTTTCGTAGATTGCTTCCCTGCATCCTCTTATCTTTTTAAAAAAAATCATATCCACTTTTACTCATAGTTCTAATTTCTGTCAATGAAAGTCATGCTAGCAATATTTTATCAGATAGGTGAATTAAGGTGATAAATCCACAGTTTTTAACTAAAGATATATTCTGACAACTTTATCTCAATTGGCATCATACCTAGAAAATACATATATTGCTAGTAATTACTTGTTCTATAATTAACCAAAGAAAAATATGTACCGCTATTGTTGAATAGATATAATAGTAAAGTATATAAATCTGTACTTTATTTTTCTTTATGATTTACAAAGTATTGTTATTATTTAATTTATATAATATTCAAGTTTCTGAAGTTCTTTTTTATCAGAAATACAATGAAGGTAGAGAAAATGGGCATTTTGTTGTAAAATAATTGAGTAAAAGTGTTATAGCAACGGTCCTCAAACTACAGCCGGCAGGCCATATATTGTATTTTTCCCGTTTTGTTTCTTCACTTCAAAATAAGATATGTGCAGTGTGCATAGGAATTTGTTCATAGTTTTTGTTTTTACTATAGTCCAAACCTCCAACGGTCTGAGGGTCAGTGAACTGCTGTCTGTTTAAAAAGTTTGAGGACACCTGAATTATAGCAAAATAAATTGTAGACATTCAGGTTAAAAACATTCAATGTTTTGATCTATAAAGATATTAATATTATATAAGAAAATAGTATTTTATGAATATCAATGTTCAACAGCAGTAAAGTCAACACTTAACTCCTTACAGTTAGAAATATAGGGCTTTTAATTAAATAAACCTCTAAATTTGTGAATTGTTTTTCTCTTCCTTTCTATGCAATAAAGGCAATAATCATGATTTGATGATATGGTTATTGTCCAATACTTTATCATTCCCTAAGATCTAACTTATATATGTTTCAATTTTTCTGAACAGATTGAGCATTTGAACAATACTGTTTAGGTGGCTATATTTGTTCTTTAAACTATTAAAGTTATGTAATTTTAAATTAGACCAGAGTAATTATGGAATTTGGATTGAGCTTACTCCATGGAGTCATGGGATGGATTTTGCCTTATGCTTATGTGAGAGAATAATATACTGAGAGTCAGAGATAAAATGTGATAAGCAGAATTCTATAGTGACCCAAATACATAAACTTTTTGTTTCCATTTGTTCTACGATACTATCATCTTGAGTATCTGACAGTTTTTCTAGTAAACTATTCTAACAAGTCCCAAAGAAATGACTGTTTATTAAATTTAATTATAATAATTATAATTTATTATTATAAATTAAAGTATATTAATTTAACTTATTTTATATTGGGCCATACACATCTGTGCTCAGAAATTGCTGTTGACGCAACACTCAGAGAGAGGTAACTCCTGGCTGTATTCAAAAGAAATTTATTTGGTGTCATAGGTTGCATGCACCCTGGTTAGCCATTTGACAGTAAAGCACTCTGTCTTTTGTACTATCTCTCTGCTCTCTCCAATATATTATTTTAAAGGAGTTTCCATATTCATGGAAGATTTTGCTAGTACAACTCAAGGTTAGTAATCTATTAGAGTATGTTTATTCATTTACTAGAATGATTGCTGGGAAAGAAATGATAAAAATTTTTATAGGCAACATATTGATGACAATCTACTTTTGTCCATAGCTGTATATATATATATATATTCATTTGTGTGTCTTTACTCAATTGTATGAAAAATAATTTCTAATTATTATAAAATAATGTCCTATTTTACATTTGAGAAAACAGGAATCAGAAGACTAAATTATTTGTACAGAGGTCAGGTGTTAGTAGAATATACTCCTACAAGTAATTACCGTATTTCCCGGCGTATAAAATGATTTTTTTATTTATTTTTTTGGGGGGTTGATTATTTGGAGTGGGGTGGTCATACCCTGTATACGCTGGTATAGGGCATGTTGAAACTTACTCCAGCTTCAGGGATAAGTGATCCGCTCCCCTCTTACGTCCCATAGAGGATGCCAGGTGTCATTAGTCAGTCCTCTGCTTGTCCTGATTTATCTTCAGGGCACTCAGAGGAGCTGAGAGCGCTGCTTCTCATCCAGCAGCCAAGTATGCATCTTTCCAGTGCTCAGTCCTCTGTTCAACTTTTATGGGACACAGAGAAGGCGCTCCGTCTCCCTCTAGCTGTCCTATTAATCACTGCTCTTGGCAGTGCTCAGGAATTACTCCTGGCTCCTGGCAGACTTGGGGGGCCATATGGCATGCCGGGGATCAAATCTGGGTCCCTCCTAGGACTGTTTCATGCAAGGCAAATGTCCTGCCACTATATATAGCTCCAGCCCCTGAAATTATAAATATAATTTTATAATATATAAAATTTGACATGATCATGTAATATGTGATCTGACTATATAAAGGTCTGTAGATTTTATTATAAGCAGAATATAACCCTTAATATCATGACTCCCTAAACAAAGATTTTGATTTTCTTTATTTTCAGTAAATTAAGTTTGAGTGTTCCAATTATTTCCTCAAGGTGGTGATGAGAAAAGCAATTTGCTTTAAAAATTCTGAAAGTTATAGGATTGGCATCAGATTCAGGATTTTGAGATGATTATACACTTCCTTGCCTTGATTAGATAAAATAAAATTCAGTTATTTATCAATATTTTTTGAACTACACCATCTTACCTATTTATCTATAGTTCTTATTTCACTTCTAAGAAATTGGTGTTAACTTGTAGGTCAGTATGGAAAACAGGATAAGAAATCTGCTTTTATGAAAATGTGCCACCTTTGAGAATTTTGGATAGAAAAAAAATGGCAATGTTTCTCATACAAACCTTATGTTCCTGCATTTCTAATATCTTGAATCAGTAGCTAGCCAGAAACATTCCCAATAAAAAGACAGGCTAGCCAATGAAGGTGTCCAAAAAAGTCTGTTCTGATTAGTGAATCTGTTGAAATAGTCTTAACTTCAAACAGTAGATATTTCTACTCTTACTGGCATATGACAGCTTTATTCATTCCACAATGTCAAATTCTTTGGTTTTGCCCACTGGGATTTGTGCATTTCTGGCTGGGGAAGCAGAGAAACCTAATTTGATTCTGGAGCCAAAAGTTTTAGGTCCTATTCCTTTGGAACTTGGTCTTGAGCTATTGGCACTGTATAAAAACTAGGACATAGCAAGTAATCACACATAACTAACTGACTCAACAGAGCATATTCATGGAGAAAGATCATGCCTACACATTGGATAACCATACTCTAAGGCAGCCTGACAGCACCCAGAATTCAATCACCCTTAAATAAACACACAAGGAAAGCATGGATTTAACATACCTTCCAGCGCTGCTCTCCAACACTGCCTGACTGGTTTGAGTGACACAGACCGGGCTGCGCATACAGCCATTACTGTTGTTCTTACTTACGTCTGTCTGCTGTCTGCTAACAAGCATTTATATGCTTTGGATCATTAAAGTCACAACCTCCTATGCCAATCTATTCCTCTCCATGGGTTTGCTGTAGACTGGAAAGAGAGATGCTATTTTCTGTTTCCTTTTCATTTCATTAGGAAGTCTAGTCAGGGTTATTTCTAAGGTCTGAATATTATAGCTTGCACTCTTGCCCCCATTGAGCTTATAAATTGTGTCCCCATTAAGTTTGTTCTTTTTGTCTGACTTATTTTATTTGCTGTCTTTTCAATGCAAGACAAGTAATTTGTGCTGGAGCTTGCAACAGTCAAAAAGTGCTGTAACTTAAGCTATTTCCTGTTATCATTGCTATCAGTGAGAGATCTGCTATATTACAATCCTGGTAAATTTCTTTTGACAGACTCCAGGTGGTAAGGATTTTTACAGTCCAACCCTAGCAGTGTTAAGATTCATCACTTGGGTTTCTGTGAATCCTTTTCTTCCATCTTATTTTTGGTAGTTAGATTTTTGTGTGTACCTCCGTCAGTACAAGATCACATGTGTCCATAGATTTATTTGATCAGAGGTGGAAAAACACAAGTTTCTCTTTCAGAGAATGTACAGAGAACAAATATTGTAAATAGAAAAGGAAAAAATGTCACTTGTAGTATTATGCAGGCTGCCCATCTAAACCCATCATTGCCTGGCACTTACACACTAAGGGCAAGGATCCAGCCAACTTGTGAGTCGGCACCATGCCATTTGAGCAGATGGGCATGGAAGTCAGCAGCCAGTAGACCATGTATGTGCATCAACGGTGGGTGTTGAGGGCACGATTCCCAGAGGAAAATGTCCTAACAGCTGTCTGGCCTAAGCCAACATACTCACGACCAAGGAAAAGTGCCATCCTTCAACCCCACTGAGTTGGATTAACCTTCAGAACTTAATCTGCTTTTTCAGCAGCAGAAGGTAATTTTAGGGTCTCAGAGAACCTTAAAGAATAACTGAATGAAGAAAAAAAGGGTGAAGCTACAATTATTACACATTGCCTAAAGATGCCAATGGCATTTAAGTGCAACTTTTGAATATTTGACCAAAAGTCAAATTTTAAATTTGAAGAACTTGAAAATTTCAACTTGAATAACATAGTTATTAAGAGTTATGCATCCTACAAAGTTTTTATAAAAATCCCTTTTCACAAGATATTCATTGAGTTTGTTAAAACCAGTTTCTCTGTAAAACTAAAGAGACATAAGGCCAGGCGAATAGTACAGCAGGTAGGGTGTTTGCCTTGCACATGACTAAATCAGGTTTGATCCCTGGCATTCCAGATGGTCTCCCTAGCCTGCCAGGAATAATTTCTGAGCATAGAGCTAACAGTGACCCCTACGTGTTCTGCATGTGGCCCAAAATCAAGAAAAGAACAACCTAAGGGGATGTATTCATAGATAATTGAAATAAAATGGATAAATAAATTTGTCAAACTTTAAATCTAACATGTTTCTTAAATGACTTTCTTAAAAATGACTTTAAAATAAATTTCTTACAAGGCTTTCTTTAGGAATTAAATAATCCCTGAACAATTAAGAAGTAAGCTTGATTATTTCAAATGAAGTCTTTCTGCTCAGTGAAAGAGTGTCTGTATCTGAGACTACAAATAAAACATAGAGTATTAATAGAGAAAATAAAGCACTTGCTTTACATCCTTCTAACCCGTTTAGTTTCTGGCACAGTGTATGGTCTCCCAAGCACCGCCAGGGGTCACTTGTAAGTGCAAGTGCCAGGAATAGACCTGGAGCACTGAGTGTTGCCAAAAAAAGTAAAATCAGTTGAGAATTTCTCACCAGTTCAATGTTATGAAATTAGATATAAACCGCCTATGCTCAATACAGCCAAACTAATTTGACAACAGTTTCATTTGGCTAAAAAAAAGATAGTGTTTTAATTATTTAAATCCTCAATAATTATTTGCTTTTCTATTTTATTTTGAGTTTTTATGAAAGATATTTCTTGGTACTGTTATCTTGAATCTTTTTTTACTTAAAATCTAATATATGGCTTTTAGTAGTGCACAAATATTAGTTTGGCCTACTTTTTTTAGACACCCATCTAAATTTTCTTAATTTATTTTTGAATTACTTTGCTAGTTTATATCAACAAAGTAAACATATCTGTCATAGCAGAGTAAATAAAAGATTTTATCAACTTATGGTAGTTTCCAATTATAGCTCTCATAAGCTATATGATTTATTTGACCTAATTTTATTAATAAGTGGTATGATGATAGAATAAAAAAAATCAATGTCTGGTTTCTTAAGAACTGAAATGCATACATTGTATGTATACAATACATACATTTCCATACATTGAAATTTAAAGAAACTTAGTCTCTCCTAACATTGCTTTAGAAGTCCATAACTAAACTTAATTAAAAGTGGAAAGTAAAATAAGTTAATGTAAAAATTAACACAAAGTATAAATACAATTTGAGTGAAGCATATATGGAAAGTTTTATTGCCCAGGACTCTGTATCTTCATAATGGTAGCTTTTATTGTAACAATATGTTTGGAAAATAAATTGCTTTGTACCCACATCCCACATAAATGACACCTGCTGTCTTATTAAATTCTTAGTAGACTGGGACTGGAAAGAAAACACAGCAGTAGGGCATTTGCCTTGTACTTGGCCTACCAGACATGGACCCACATTGGATTCTCGGCATCCCATGTGGTCTCCAGAGACTGTCAGGAGCAATTTTTGAGTGCAGAGCTAGTAGTTACCCCTGAACACCACCAGGTATTGCTCCCAAACCAAAAATTAATTAATTAATTCTTAGTAGACATTTTCTACTGAAAAGTTACTGAAGGAACTAAAGAAAATAGAGTATGGTGATAAACAAAGAAATCAATGCACTGTGTTTACAGCAAGGAATCAAATGAAGGGAATGTTTGGTAGGAAATTTTGTTCTGGAACAAGTATTAAAACACAACTTGATGAGATAGCCCACTTTACACCTAAGCTATATTTAATGGCTATGTCATCTATGTGGTTCATCATTGGCTACGTTTTTACTAGCTGGTACATGATTACAATTTACTTTTATATAAATTGGAGGATAGGCAGAAATCTTGGAATAACGCAGGAACTTGAAGCTAAATAAAGCTAGAGAAAAGTCGTAAGGAGTTATAATTATTACAAGTGCTTCCCCTTGGCTAGCTGGGAGAAATGAATATGTGGTCATAGCTTATTTTAATGCAGCAATAATCATCCCAAAACTGAAAACATTAAGATTAGCCAGATATTTACCACAGAATATTCAACAACCAAATAAAGAAAAAGAAAATAAATCTGACACACCTCACTATATCACCCAGAATGTTTTAGAATCTTTTTCTTTAATTTTTATCAATGTGGGAATAAAAGATATCTGATTCTCAGATTTATTACTAAAAGCATACACCTCAAAAAGCATTAGGAAAGGGCCAGAGTGATAGCACAGTGGTACAGTGTTTGCCTTGCATGCTGCTGATTCAGACAGCCCTGGGTTTTATCTCCGGCATCCCATATGATTTCATTCATGATTTCATATGGGATACCAAGAGCAATTTCTGAATACAGAACCAGGAATTGCCTCTCTGTGCCACTAGTTTAGACTGAAAACAAATAAACAAACAAACAAAAGCATTAGAAAAGTGTTAATAACAAGAAGAGGATATTTTCTTATGGACGATTACTATTTTAATTTTATTATATTATACATAAAAGAATGTAAATGTGAATGTTGGCACAAATAATACACTGTACATTACTAACAGTACATATTTTTTACATCATAACCATTTGTCACAACTACACAGATAGTAAATTTAGAACATTAAATATATAGAAAAGAAATGTGTTTATATATATACATATATATTTAACAAAATCATTTTACTATCACATCAAATTAATTTACAATATACAGATACCACTATGGTTGTTATTTGTTACCTCTAGGCAATTAAATTGTTGTATTAGAAAGGTCCATATCACATAAATAAAACATTATTTTTTTAAGGATCTGATTGTAATATTTTCAGAAAAAAAAGAATTTGGAAAGAGAAATGGAAATTTAAACATTAGAATTGAGGTATACCAAAAAAATCTTTTAGAAACAAAATAAAAAAATAAACTTAGCCACAAATTTATTTTTGCTTTTGATCCAAGCATTGAAGGACTTTGTTAATGGGAGCATACTTCACAAAAATGTACATGTCTTCAAAATACTGGAACAAACTAATGTTTTTTAAAAGCAATTTCTTTTCAATTCTAGGCCACAAGTTATAAACTTTCATCAAAAATGGTAATCTATTTAAAATAAGAACTATGTGGAATGTTTCATGTTTATGTATAACATTCATAATAGTCCCTCCTACAGAAGGAAACTAATATACCACAATTCTGTTGTTTCTACAGTGTGTAATATATCAATTACTGCTAGTCCGTTCCATAAGTTTTGCATTACTTAAATAGATAAAAGTAGAAAGAAATGGAAGAAACACTGAATATATTTTTAAAATGTGACTTTTTAATTCTTTGTTTTTGAGAGGAAGAAGGCAACTCAATCTCTTGTATATGATGCATATAAAAAATAAGAATATAAAGGGAAGTTTGCACAACACATGTTGAAGACTCCATTTTTTCTTTTTTTTATACATAACCACAGTGAAATTACAAAGGCATGCAATGTTTTAACAACAGTCCCTTTACCGGTATCCACTTCTCTTCTCTCCATCAATGCTTTCCCTCATTCCCATTTGTCTCGCACCAAAAGACTCCACTTGTCAACAATGATTTTTACAATTAGAAAGTAAAAGAACTAGAAATGGACACAGAGGAAAGGAATCAAGGAGACTGGTGGGTGGAAATAAAGAGGATAAAGCTAGAATTTTTTTCTAAATATGTTAAATACTAATATTATCTTGGATTTCAAAAAGTCAAACCAGACAATGATGGTATTATTTATTTTTCAATGATTTATTCACATCATTCCAATATACATTGTGAATCCATATGGAAAATAGTATCATTTGTGTTTTTAAAAACAAGATATGACATTTTTCTACACAAACAAAAGGAGGTTAGCAAATCAGGCTTTGGAATCTGAGAGGCTTAAGGTGCTTAATACTACAACTGTAGAGATATTCCAGTGGGTAGGGTGCTTGCCTTGTATGACTCAAGTATGAAACACCGTAAGATTCTTGTAGCGGCTACAGGAGTACAGTACTGTACAGTGTGTACAGTTTACAGTGCTTCTCAATTATTTTCTGTTATGCTCTTCTAGAAAAAAAAAACAATTCTCGTACCCTCCTCGGGACTGTAAATAGTATCTTTATTAAAAAAAAAAACTTTACCCTGCAAAACAAAAATATATAAAATAATTTGAGCTGATTTTTTAATCAGAGGTGATGTCTGGATTAATGGCTACAATGAACATGTTTTGCAATGCATAGTTTTTCAAAGCGGGGTTTGAAGCAGGACACAGAAACTCTCAGCTCCAGAGACATACAGAGACATAAACATGAGGCTTAGCTTGTTATGACAGTGTTTGCTGAGGTAAAACTCTCCTCCCTTTATGGAGCCTCACGACCCCTGGGGGGAGGCCTTACTATTTGAGAAGCACAGCAAGTGTAGCCTAATTAGAAATGATCTCCAATTGTAAGACCCAGAAGTAAATACGGAATACAGGTAAGTGTGGCCTCACACATTTAATAAAGAAATCAATTAAGATATACATGCCCCTCCACAGAAAAGAAATGATGTCAACACTATTAACAAAACAGCTTAAGAAAAGTCAAGTAGGGCCCAGAGAGATAGCACAGAGGCGTTTGCCTTGCAAGAAGCCAATCCAGGACCAAAGGTGGTTGATTCGAATCCCGTTGTCCCATATGGTCCCCTGTGCCTGCCAGGAGCTATTTCTGAGCAGACAGCCAGGAGTAACCCCTGAGCACTGCCGGGTGTGACCCAAAAACCAAAAAAAAAAAAAAAAAGAAAAAAGAAAAAAGAAAAGTCAAGTCATTTTGAAAAAAAAAATACTTTTAATAAACATAAGACTTAAGGCTTGTTTTGTGAAATATAGTAAATGAATCGAGAAATTGCAATTCAGAAAAATTTTAAGTGGAAATAGTAAATTAACACCAAACACATCATAATTTGAGTTTAAGAACAGAAAAATCAGCTTGTGAAAAATTTTTTATATATTTTAAACACCTTAATTACATACATGATTGTGTTTGGGTTTCAGTCATGTAAAGAACACCACCATCACCACTACAACATTCCCATCACCAATGACCCAAATCACCCTCCTCTCCACCCAACGCCCACCTGTACTCTAGACAGGCTTTCTATTTCCCTCATACATTCTCATTATTAGGGTAGTTCAAAAAATGTAGTTATTTCTCTAACTAAATTCATGACTCTTTGTGGTGAGCTTCATGAGGTGGGTTGTAACTTCCAGACCTCCTCTCTTTTGTGTCTGAAAATGATTATTGCAAGAATCTTTCATTTTTCTTAAAAATCATAAATGAGTGAGACAATTCTGCATTTTACTCTCTCTCTCTCTGACTTATTTCACTCAGCAAAATAGATTCCATGTACATCCAAGTATAGGTAAATTTCATGACTTCTTCTCTCCTGACAGCTACATAATATTCCATTGTGTATATGTACCACAGTTTCTTTAGCCATTCATCTGTTGAAGGGTATCTTGGTTGTTTCCAGAGTCTTGCTATGGTAAATAGTGCTGCGATGAATATAGGTGTAAGGAAGGCATTTTTGTATTGTATTTGTATTGTATTGGATTGTGTTCCTAGGGTATATTCCTAGGAGTGGTATAGCTGGATCGTATGGGAGCTCAATTTTCAGTTTTTGGAGGAATCTCCATATCACATTCTATAAAGGTTGAACTAGACGGCATTCCTACCAGCAGTGGATAAGAGTTCCTTTCTCTCCACATCCCCGCCAACACTATGTGTTCTCATTCTTTGTGATGTGTGCCAATCTCTGGGGTGTGAGGTGTTACCTCATAGTTTTATTTGCATCTCCCTGATGATTAGTGATGTGGAGCATTTTTTCATGTGTTTTTGGCCATTTGTATTTCTTCTTTGTCAAAGTGTCTGTCAATTTCTTCTCCCCATTTTTTGATAGGATTGGATGTTTATTTATTGTAAAGTTCTGTCAGAGCCTTGTATATTTTGGAGATTAGCCCCTTATCTGATGGGTATTGGGTGAATAGTTTCTCCCACTCAGTGGATGGCTCTTGTATCCTGGGCGCTATTTCCATTGAGGTGCAGAAGCTTCTCAGCTTTATATATTCCCATCTGTTAATCTCTGCTTTCACTTGCTTGGAGAGTGCAGTTTCCTCCTTGAAGATGCCTGTAGTCTCAATGTCCTACAGTGTTTTGCCTACATGTTGTTCTATATATCTTATGGTTTTGGGTCTGATATCAAGGTCTTTAATCCATTTGGATTTTACCTTCATACATGATGTTAGCTGGGGGTCTAAGTACAATTTTTTGCAAGTGGCTAACCAGTTGTGCCCAACACCACTTGTTGAAGAGGCTTTCTTTGCTCCATTTAGGATTTTTTGCTCCTTTATCAAAAATTAGGTGATTGTAAGTCTGGGGAACATTCTCTGAGTATTCAAGCCTATTCCACTGATCTGAGGAACTGTCTTTATTCCAATACCATGCTGTTTTGATAACTATTGCTTTGTAGTACAATTTAAAGTTGGGGAAAGTAATTCCTACCATATTCTTTTCCCAATGATTGCTTTAACTATTCTAGGGTGTTTATTGTTCCAAATAAATTTCAAATGTGCCTGACCCACTTCTTTGAAGAATCTGATGGGTATCTTTAGAGGAATTGCATTAAATCTGTACAATGCTTTGGGGAGTATTGCCATTTTAATGATGTTAATCCTGCCAATCCATGAGCAGGGTATGTGCTTCCATTTCCGCGTGTCCTCTCTTATTTCTTGGAACAGAGTCTTATAGTTTTCTTTGTATAGGTCCTTCACATTTTTATTCAAATTGATTCCAAGATATTTGAGTTTGTGTGGCACTATTGTGAATGGTGTTGTTTTCTTAATATCCATTTCTTCCTTATTACTATTGGTGTATAGAAAGGCCATTGATTATTGTGTGTTAATTTTGTAGCCTGCCACTCTGCTATATGAGTCTATTGTTTCTAGAAGCTTTTTTGTAGAGACTTTAGGGTTTTCTAAGTAGAGTGTCATGTCATCTGCAAACAGTGAGAATTTGACTTCTTCCTTTCCTCTCTGGATTCCCTTGATATCTTTTTTTTTTTTTTTTTTTTTTTTTTTTTTTTTTGCCTAATCGCTATAGCAAGTACTTCTAGTGCTATGTTGAATAGCAGTGGTGAGAGAGGAAAGCATTGTCTTGTGCCAGAATTTAGAGAAAAGGCTTTTAGTTTTTCTCATTGAGGATAATATTTGTCACTGGCTTATGGTAGATGGCCTTAACTATATTGAGAAACGTTCCTATCATTCCCATCTTGCTGAGAGTTTTGATCAAGAATGGGTGTTGGACCTTGTCAAATGCTTTCTCTGCATCGATTGATATGATCATGTGATTTTTATTTTCTCATTGTTGATGTTGTGTATTATATGGATAGATTTATGGATGTTAAACCATCCTTGCATTCCTGGGATGAAACCTACTTGATCGTAGTGGATGATCTTCTTAATGAGGTATTGAATCCTATTTGCCTGGATTTTGTTGAGGATCTTTGCATCTATGTTCATCAGGAATATTGGTCTGTTATTTTCGTTTTTTGTAGAATCTCTGTCTGGTTTAGGTATCAAGGTGATCAAGGTGATGTTTGCTTCATAAAAGCCATTTGGAAGTGTTCCTTTTTTTTTTTTTTTTTTTTTTGATTTCATGAAAGAGTCTTGCCAGGATTGGTAATAGTTCCTCTTAAAAGGCTTGAAAGAATTCATTAGTGAATCCATTTGGGCATGGGCTTTTGTTTTTGGGCAGACATTTGATTACTGTCTTCATTTCCTCAATAGTGATGTGGGTGTTTAGATATGCTACATCCTCTTCATTCAACCGTGGAAGATTATAAGAGTCCAAGAATTTATCCATTTCTTCCAGGTTCTCATTTTTTAGTGGCATAGAGTTTCTCAAAGTAGTTTCTGATTTCACTTTGAATATCTGCCATATCAGTAGTGATCTCTCCTTTTTCATTCCTAATACGAGTTATCAAGTTCTCTCTCTCTTTCTTTGTTAGTTTTGCCAGTGATCTATCAATATTGTTTATTTTTCCAAAGAACCAACTTCTGCTTTCGTTGATCTTTCAGATTGTTTTTTGTGTTTCCACTTCATTGATTTCTGCTCTCAGCTTTGTTATTTCCTTCTATCTGCCTATTTTTGGTTCCTTTTGTTAAGCCCTTTCTAATTCTATGAGCTGTGTCATTAAGCTATTCAGGAATACTACTTCTTTCCTGATGTGTGCTTGCAAAGCTATAAATTTTCCTCTTAGTACTGCTTTCGCTGTGTCCCACAGGTTCTGATAGTTTGTGTCTCTATTGTCATTTGTTTCAAGGAAGGTTTTGATAACCTCTTTGATTTCATCTCGGAGCCACTGGTTATTCAGTATTAGGCTGTTTAACTTCCAGGTATTAAAGTTTTTCTTCTGTGTCCCTTTGTAGTTCACATATAATTTCAGGGCATTGTGGTCAGCGAAGGTAGCCTGCAAAATTTCTATCCTCTTAATATTATGGAGTTATGTTTTATGTGCTAGCATGTAGTCTATCCTGGAGAATGTCCCATGTACATTAGAGAAGAATTTGTATCCAGGTTTTTCGGGTGGAGTGTCATATATATATACTAGGCCTCTTTCTTCCATTTCTCTTTTCAGGTCTAGTATATTCTTGTGTTTCAGTCTGGTTGACCTATCCAGTGTTGACAATGTAGTGTTGAGGTCTCTCACAATTATTGTGTTGTTACTGATATTATTTTTCAGATTTGTCAACAATTTTATTAAATATTTTGCTGGCCCCTCATTTGGTGCATATATTTTTAGGAGAGTGATTTCTTCCTGCTATACGTATCCCTTGATTAATACAAAATGTACATCTTTGTTCGTTATAACTTTCCTGAGTATAAAGTTTGCATCATCTGATATTAGTATGGCCACTCCAGCTTTTTTATGGATGTTGTTTGCTTGGATGATTTTTCTCCAGCCTTTTATTTTTAGTCTATGTTTGTTCTGACTATTCACATGCATTTCTTGTAGGAAGCAGAAGGTTGAATTGAGTTTTTTGATCTATTTAGACACTGTGCCATCTTTCTATCGAAGTTTGGTGTGTCTGTTGGTCAGTCTTGTCTTAAAGTAGGTATTTCAGTTTTTCTTTTAAGACTGGTTTTGAGTTTGTAAAGTTTCTGAGCTTTTGTTTGTCTGTGAAGCTATGTATTCTTCCTTCAAACCTGAAAGTGAGTTTTGCTGGGTGCAGTATTCTAAGTGAAGCCTTTATTTTATTGAGTTTTAACACTATGTCCCACCCCTGCCTTCTGGCCTTGAGTGTTTCTGGTGACAGGTCTGCAGTAAATCTCAAGGATGTTCCCTTGAATGTAATTTCTCTTTTCAATCTTGCTGCTTTCAGAATTCTGTCTCTATCTGTGGGATTCATCATTGTGACTAGGATATGCCTTGGGGTATTTTTTTCTGGGGTCTCTTTTAGTTGGTACTCTTCTGGCATGCAGGATTTGATCACATGTATTCTTTAGCTCTGGTAGTTTCTCTTTAATGATGTTCTTGACCATTGATTCTTCCTGGAGATTTTCTTCCTGGGTCTCTGGGACTCCAATGATTCTTAAGTTGTTTCTGTTGAGCTTATCATAGACTTCTATTTTCATCTGTTCACATTCTTTGAGTAATTTTTTCATTCTTTGATCATTTGCTTTAAGGCTTTTTTCCAATCTCTTCTGTTGTATGGCATTGTTATTCATCCCATCTTCTATCCTCAGCTGCTGTTAACCTGTAGGAATGCTCATTCATTTTTTTTCTTCAATTCATCTACTGAGTTTTTCAGACCTGTTATTTGACCTGAAATTTCAGTTTGGAGTTTTCTGATTTTTATCTTCATATTCTCTTGATTCTTATTAATGTTCTCTTCTATACTTTCTTTGAGTTCTGTGAACATCTTCCATATTGCGACTCTAAACTCCTTATCTGAGAGACTGACTAGTTGGTTGGCCATGCTCCAGTCATCAGAGTTGCCATCTTCATTCTCTATGTCTGGCGCTGTCCTCTGTTGTTTCCCCATTGTCACACTTGTATTGTGGGTTTTTCTATGTGTTGTGGTCGTATTCATTGGCTAAATGATGTGTGCGTGGCCGCGCTCCTCTGGCTCCTCCCTTTCTGGGGGGAAAAACTCACCTCCAGGGAAGGCTAACCATCCACAGATGAAGCCACACACACAGGAAATCAGGCCTGCAGATGCTGCACAGAAGACAGACGGTCTAGACTCTAGAGAGATGTGTCAGGCTTCAGTGTTCCATCAGAGTTCAATCAGCTCCTCCCTTTCTGGGAGGAGAAACTCACCTCCAGGGAAGGCTAGCCATTGGCAGATGAAGCCACACACACAGGAAATCTGGACCGCAGATACCACACAGAAGACAGACTGTCCCGAAAATTTAAATATAGTATATGTACATATATATAAATATTCACTTGCATTTAAAAGAAAAATCTGAATACTGTTTCAGAAGATTTGAAAAAATAAAATAAAGGAAAGTAGACATACCATAAAAATACACGTTTTAAGCATTCTTGAAATAATATTTCTGAAAATCACCAAGAGTATATATATGTATGTATTATATGTATATATATATTTATCTCCAAATAAAATTAATTATAACTACTGCTAATATGAGTATAGCAATTCAGCATTCCAAAATTCAATTAATTATTTATTACTTGAAAGTAAAAGAGCCAGGATCAAATACTGGAACCTGTCACACCCAGCATCATGAAGTATTGTTTTGCAATACTTACTTTACATAATGTAAAGTATATCTTACATAAAGCAAGTATATTTTAAATACTCTGTTTGAAGTTACAGGTGTACAAATGTAATAAACATAAGATGTTTACTGTCTAAAATAATTTTTAAAAAATGTTTTTATCATAAGTGAGATAATTTCGCTAGAAGCTGTCCCATAATTTTCTATAATATTAGATAGTATTAGACAGCCTTACATGCATGTCAGTACTATAAGATATACATTATGGCTTAAGATCTTTTTCCTTCCGACACTCTTCATTTTATCATTGCTTAAGTTTTGTTTATGATTATTATTTCCATTAAGTTTACAAGATTAAAACAACTCTTGAAATAGCTTAACTTTTCTTTTATCAATCCAAGAAAATGGAACAATTTTGAGTCTGGAATTTATTTAACACATAACTGTCAGTCAGCATACATTGGGGATAATAATATATTTCTGTGCCTAATGCTTTAAATAAAGACAGGTTCTTTCCCCCCTTTTTCATACCTCAGTTTAACATGCCAGATTTAACTAGCTTATTGGTTTTAGAATTCAATATAATTGAATATAATAATTCAATATAACACATAATAAAATAGAATAGAATTTTTCTATGGAAATATAAAGAGGCTTCATGATATATTTGAAACTTAATTCTTATAATCCTGTGTAAACTTGTACAAATTTAATATATATGACCTCAAATTTTTCACTTAGAAATTTCTACCCTTATGCACACAAGAGATCTTGACTGAGTTACTGAAGAAGTACCAGGCAATTGCAACAGTCAATGATTTAATCTGTGATAAAATCTAACCTATGACTTTTTAATTGGTAAATCACTTGTGTCTTTCTGTATTCATGCAAATGGGGCCTTCATAATTATCAACTTTTTAAGGTGTGCATGAGAATTAAGAATATGAAAAATAAAAAAAAACCATGAAAAATATTTTGATCTATGCTTGGCAAGTAACTTTTTGAATATTAGAAGTTGCTACTGTATTTAATTGAATTGCTTTTTCCATGAAAATGTTATCTTGCTTATGGGCTATATTTGATTCAAATTCGTTTCACAAGCTTTTACTACTCACAATATTTGTGAGGTTTTTCATATTTTGGATCACATATTTATTAAAATATGTGTTTTATATACTTACATTTATATTTTAGTACATGGAACATGAGTTTTCTATAGTAACTTTTGTTGACAGCTTTTCTTTAAGTATAAATTTATACCAAAATAAGAGTTTACCAAATTAAACCAATGAATTTTTCTGGGCTGTAACTGGCTATTTTTTTTTTCGCGTGGGAACTCAGTTCACATTCTTCCATTTTACTTCTTCCCCTATAGTCTTTTACAATATTTATTTCACTAATAGTGGAGTAAATGATATGGAGAGAATCTCTATTTCATAGTTTTGGCTATGGAGAACTTTTCATTGTTTTTGTTCACATATAATTAATTTGAGTAAATTACCCCCAGTGCGGCACAACCTGAAAAAGCAGATTAGATGTGTCCTCCTCAATGTGTGGACATAACTTTAGTAAGCAATCATTAAACTTTGGGACAGTCCTTTCTTTCCACCATATCCTACTTATTCTAATTTATCTTAATAATACCAGGTGCAACTAATCCTGTTTTAACATCTAGAGCACACAATCTCTTTCCCTAATCCCCTTACCCTGTCTTTTCTAAACACAGAAGCACACACCCTGTATTAATCTCCTCTCAGATCTTATCCAATTTGCTAACACAGAGTCCACACCTTACTTTCCCCTAATATAAAATTCATTTCCCACCAACAATAAAGTGAGTTGCTCTTACTTTCCCAAAGTGGCTGGAGGGTGCTTCTTGGAAATTAGACCTTATCAGTGACTTCTACATCTTGGGATCTGACTTCACCAGCATCTGGTTAGGGCCAAAAATAAAATAGTCTATGAGCATAACTGAGTGTGATTCAACACCTCGTCAAAAAAAATACTCACAATATTTAGAAATACTATCATCCTCATGTCAAAAGAAGAAAACCAAAAGTGCCATTAAGCATTTTCAGCAAACTCTATTTCTAGATTTACTGGTGATAAAAGGCTTATTCTATCAGATCCATTTTTACCCCCCAAAAAGCCAAAGGTAATCTGAAACAAATTCTCTGTTCTGCTCTCCTAGTACCATTCAGTGGACAATATTTAATAAGTGGAAATGAACAAATAAATGAGAAAAGAAATTCACCAATTTCTAAAGAAAATGGTAGAAAATAGCCAATAGTTTGTAATAAAACTATAATTAAATTCTGATGGGTAGATTTCACAAAACCCCTGCAATAGTTGTAAATAGTTCCTAGCTCCCCTTTCTGGGAGAATTCTCCACTTGCAATGTTCTCCAGTTTTCGTCTGTTTCCTGGAGGCCCTCCATTCTCCATTATTCTGTATAGGCTTCATCTAAAGTAAGTAATAACATGTTTCTGTGAAGAATACTCTATATTCATAATTCAACTTTTGTGGAGCAAATGTGAACATTAAGGGTAATAGGTAATCATAGTTACCTACCTGATATTTTAGGATAGACTTCTGTTTTATTTGTTCAAATAAGGTTCTTAAAAACCTAAGGAAGCAATGATTCTACTACCCTCAGTCAATCAGTTATATTTATCAGTACCCAGAGCCAAAGGCAGCTCTTTTCTACAAATTAGAATCAAACTTAATTTATTTCGCTATTTTTTCACATTAATATGTCTTCATGTCTCTCTGTATCTCTGTCTTTCTCCTTTCCTCATGTCCTTAATGTGAAATACTAAAAACAATATAATTCAGAAAAAGTAACACTATTAACAAAATTTTCTGTTTATCAAATAACACAATATTTTATAAAATTATCTGTTACATACATGCTCAGTATTTAAAATTTTTTTAATTTAATTACATTAAAATTTTCTGTTTATCAAATAACACAATATTTTATAAAATTATCTGTTACATACATGCTCAGTATTTAAAAATTTTTTAATTTAATTATATTAACATTTTCTGTTTATCAAATAAAACAATATTTTATTGAAAATTATATTTCTAAGTTACATACATGCTAAGCAAGTACACAGAAAATTCAACTTGTACCAACTAGTCCAGTAAATCCTTAGAAACTGACTTTAGTAACACCATAGAAAGATATAATAATCAGTTCAAATTGACCTGGGTTGGTCTAAATTTTATAATTCCATTTCCTTTTATGTTGTAATGAGAAACATGAAGTAAATTTGTTTGTGCCTGCATGGAGAGGTAAGCTATGATGATGGGTAGGAGATTGAAGACAATGGTAAAAGGAGGGCTTGGTGCTGATAGAATTGCTGCCTGAACATTTAATACCTGAAATGACTGTAAAATGAACAATCTGATAAGTCACAGTGTTATAATAAAATTAGAAACAAGTTTTCTTTCTTTAGCCTTTTATTTTATTACAGAATTTATGATGTTTATTTAGAAGGAGAAATATGACATATTATTAAAATTGCTTCAAAATATGTCATTTTTATTTTATGTGAAAATAAAATGAGTAATAGAATATTTATTCTAAAATTTTAGATCATGTCATAATAATGTTTCATTATTAAATATTTGTTTTAGATACTATTGTAATAAAAATTATTTTGAAATACTAATTAACTAGAAATATAGATATAAAACAAATTAATTTCAAACTTTACAGAATCTGATTTAATTCAGGTAAATCCCTTCAGATATAGCTTGTTCTGCTATCCAGTGTTTGAGGCTGTTGTTGGTAAGACTATAGGGAGGAGTAATGGGTGCCTTGATGGCTGTAGGACTCATTAAAAGTTCTTTGGTTCATACTGGTTATCCACTAGAAGCTCTGCTAGTCTGTCAATCAGAAAAAAAAACAAACTATGAAATATCTTCCTGTATGTACTTTGTGCAATGACTGGATATTCCTCACAGTTTAGTGTCTATTTTCTAAATGTGAGAATTCAAAAAACACTGATGGGACGTACATGATCCTTGTATAATCTAACATTTTAAATTGTATAGAGTATATACTGCTTTATTTTTAGTTGATTGAAGCATAAACTTCTTTTCTTTTTTTTTTTTTTTTTTTTTTTTTTTTTGGTTTTTGGGTCACACCCGGCGGTGCTCAGGGGTTACTCCTGGCTGTCTGCTCAGAAATAGCTCCTGGCAGGCACGGGGGACCATATGGGACACCGGGATTCGAACCAACCACCTTTGGTCCTGGATCGGCTGCTTGCAAGGCAAACGCCGCTGTGCTATCTCTCCGGGCCCCGCATAAACTTCTTTTCACCTTCAGATAGAATTCCCGAATCCTACCATTTCTTAAAAGGAGGCTTTACAGAGTAACACAGTAAAAGAACATAGGGACATAATACATTGCTGGGACAGCAACCATTAAATATGCATTTTATTCAAACTAGATAATGTGAAAACCAATGATTGCTTATTATTTTATATTTGCTTTGTTTTCTCAAAAAATAAATATAAATAGCATTTTCATGCTATTTTTGCAGGTGTCTCGGCACAGACGAAATCATTCACAACATGTCTTAAAAGATGTCATTCCTCCACTGGAATCATTCGTAAGTGTTTATATTGCTCCACATTAATCTACAAGTAAATTTTTTAAATATAATTTTTATTTTGATCATGGTGGCTTACATATTGTTGACAATAATATTATAGGTACATATTTACATAAAGTCAGGAGGGTTCCCATCACTGATTTGTCCTCCCTACACCTCTGTGTTCGTCCTACCTCCCATATCCTCCTCCCTCATCCCTGGGGCTGCGAGAATATGTGGTCCCCTCTGTACCTAGCTTACTACTTAGTAGTCTTGGTCTTGGTGCCTCCCTTATTTTCCCCTCTAACTGGGAGGAAGGACTACATAGTTCAAGTTATGTGGCTTTATTTGAAGAAGAGAAAAGTAATAAACTGGGGTAAAAGTCTAATACGCCGAAAATGGGCGGAATTCTCATCGTTGGTTTGAGAGACGAAGAAGAAAAAGAAGGTGAAACACTCCAACAGTACAAAAAGAAGTGTCAAATATCCAGTGTACTCCAGTGATAACGATAGGCACCACAAAAAAAAAAGCCATGGTCTTGAGTTAAAAAACATGGCAGAGCACCTAAAGAAAGAAAAGAAAGAAAACAATATAAATATAAATGGGGACAACAACTTCAATAACCACACCAAAACAAAGAAATAGACAAAAAGTAGATAGGTAAATAAAAATAAAAATAGTAATAATAATTAATGAAGAAAAAGAATATATAATATATAAAAAATAAAAAATGTTTTGTGCTTTTTGGTTTTTTTTTCCCTCCTGCACTGGCACAGTAAATATTGGGGTCATTCGAAAAGGAATTCACTTGGCCTAAGCATTATGGGGTTTCTCCACACTTGGGGTATATTGTCACGGGATTAACTATAGACTCCGTTCAGGTTCATTTACTCTACCGGTGGTGCTTTCGTGGTGTTTGGAAAACTTCTGCTCTGTCCTGGGTGATGAAATAAGACCTCTGTATCTAGAGATCTCAGTATCTGCACAGGTCCAGGAGTGGGACTTATGAAGTCTTTCTTGTGGTTCTAGAAGTTCTGTTCCCTCAGTGTCATTTTAATCCATCTTCTGTGGTTGGTGGTCTTGGTCTTTGCACTGATTCTGAGATGAAATTTAGGATAGCGTCTTTCATTGTGTTTTCAGAAGCCCCATTCCGTTGTAATTGTCTCTGCCTGACCTTTGGAACTTTGGATCATGGTTGTTGTGTGGGTCGTAGTTCAAACCCTAGACTAGGGATATATTCATTCCAATCATGGTTCTAGCAGACAGTCATCTGTAAATCGCGATCTGGCTTTTGGACCAACCAAAGGGTGACAAGTCTTCTGATTTTGTCTTATCGTTAGCTGGTGAGGTAGGATAACCTGTTCTTAGGTCAAGTTGTTCCCATTTTCTTGTTGTCAGGATATCATATTAGAGCTGGCACTTGTTGGTGGCCCAGTGGTATTAAGGATGTCCCGGATGGGATTTGTTTCCTGTAGCTGTTGTGAAGAACTGTGTCAATTCTATTTCTGGGATCCAGGGTTCAAGGCTGGACGGATGGTGTCTAATCACCTGAGGTCTAAGTTGGGTCCCAGTGACATATTTTCAAGGTGGGAGATATCCTTGTATTGTAAACAAGTATGAGTTCTTATCTCTAGTAGATAAGAGCTCTTTTTATATGTAAGATTTCCCCTTATTTAGTGTGCCTTTGCAGGGAGAAATGGTGCTACTTTATATTGTCAGTGTATTTGGGGGTGGACAAAGAAAACAGAAACAGGTCCCACATCCAAACAATATAAAAATAGGAATAAAAGTATATGTGCTCACATATAAGTAAGTTTATAGCTAAATTTTTGGTTATTGGGTCACACCCTAGTAGTGCCTGTGGACCACTCCTGATTCAGGGCTCAGGGATTATTTCTGGTGCTACACAGTAAATATCACTGGGGTGCCAAGGATCAACCCAGGTCAGACATGTGCAAATTAAATGTCCTACCTATTATACTAGATTGCTCTAGCCACTAGAAGAAAATCTCCTGTATTCCAAAAATATAATCTGACTTAATGGTTACTATTCTTTGGCAGGACATACTTACCTTTAATTTCTTTTAATAAAGACTAATGGGATAAATTGTATTTAACAGAAGATTATTGACAGTAATAAATTACTATGGTAGATACAAAATCTCTAATGAAAAACACCAGTTCTTCTATTAGGTATTATCATCAGTGCTGCATATCATACAAAATCATATGCTTTTAATGTAAAAAATTAATTTTGAGAAATGTGGCACCAATGTTTTCACCCAGAAAATATATTAAACATGAAATATCAAATATACAAATATATATATTCTGCCCTTAAGTATATCATAAAACTTTGTAAGATCTAATGATTTTTAGGGTACTTTCCCTTTACCCCTAAAATAATGCACAAGAAAAGCAATCCTATCCATAACATGCTAAATCTTTACCTTCTTTATTTTTTTATTAAAATACTATAAAATATATCTATGGATAACCCTGCAGGATTCAAAAGCCTTGTGGCAGGTTTTAAAGAATCATCTGCTACCTCCTGAGCTCTGAGGATTTGGAGGACAGAACTCAGAAAGTTGCCATGGCTTGGAGGCAAATAAATCAAGCTTTGGCTTTTGCAGATAAACTTTAAGTCACAGATTTTACCTTTTGGAGCCAGATATCATTTTGTGGATTAATTAATACTTGGGAAGGCTTTTAGTAGAAAAGGCATTGTGTGCATAAAATATTTTTTTATGTTTAAACAAAGAGCATTAGCTTTGGAGAAATAATTTTATTGATCAGATTGTGATTTAAAAAATTATATATATATATATATATATGTATATATAAGCTCTTTAAGTATTACAAAATTCTACTACAGTTAGGTTAGATTAGATATTCTGAAATAACATCTTTCCAAAACTTCAAATGGTTGGGCATGAATATTATATTTTTAATAGCTCAAAGAAAACATTTCCAAAATAGTTTTGTTAGAAGAGTTCTAGCTCTCTTTAAATAGAAGTGTTTATTAATTCCATACTTGTTGAAGACATTCCTCTACTAGGTGCTGTGCAATGATATGCAAAATTCACTATCAAGAGAAGCTAAAAGTCTGGAGGTGAAGAGAAGCACTAAATAAGAAAATAAGAAAGTCATCATACTTGAGTGCAAACAAAAAAACATGTTTTGACAAGCAGAACAACAAATTTCTCTGAGGGACCGAGTGTCTAATTCAAACTAAGACAAAAATGCTCTTTGAAAGTACAGTGAGATTTGCAATTTGTAAAGTAACTAGAAAAATACGATGTGAACAGAAGGAATAGCAAGTACAAAGGTTTGAAGGTGAAAATAAAAAATTATAAAAATTACACATAATCTAGATAAGGAAATGAGCCAGGAAATATGAGAAGAAGAACATTGCATAGATCTTTGAAGGTACTAGGGGTAATAGTAAAGAGTTTAGAAGCCATAAAATGCATAAATAAATTAGATTATATTCTATAAAAACACACATTTGATCCTCTCTTTCTCTCTTCTGACACTCTCTTCCTTCTATTTCTCTCTCCCTTCCCTCTTTTCCTCTTACCTCTCTCTTTCTTGTCCCTCTCTCCTCTCTCTTTTTCTCTGTATCTCTCTTTAATAAAATTAAAAAACACATATTTGAAATTAATACATGCAACAACCACAACAAAAATCTATTACTATTGAGCAATTCTTCCTTCCCATTGCCTGAAATAAAATTAAATTATAAAAGCACAATTGATTATATTAAGTTATCCAGATAGTAATAAACTAGAAAAACCATTTAAACTAAATTCTAATGACAGACAATGAAAGAACAGTACACTTAAATCAAGGACTCCACAATATATAATAAAGGAGAAAATAAAACCCAAAAAATTAAAGGTAAGACATAGTAGTTGCTTCCAAAAAATTAAAGAAAATTCTTCAAACACAAAGAGGTGCTTCCCCAGTAGGATCAGAATAAAAGATTAGAAAAGAGTCATATAGGCTAATGGTGGACTAAAAAAAAAATCAAGAACAGCTTAATTACATCAGATTGAAATTCATTCAAGCTAAGGAAAATAATGTAATAGAGATACACATTATAACTAATTAAGGAATAAATAGATTAAGAGGTTTTAACTAGTATCTAGAGCCACTAAAATATAAAGCAGCAAAGTTTATTGAACAACTAAGAGATGGGGACAGAGCAGTGGCTCAGCGGTAGGGAGTTTACCTTCCATGTGGCTGACTTAGGACAGACGGAGGTTCGATTCCCTAGTGTTCCATATGGTCCCCCGAGCCAAGAGCGATTTCTGAGTGCATAGCCAGGAATAACCCCTGAGCGTCACCGGGTGTGGCCCAAAAACCAAAAAACCAACAAAACAACAACAACAAATCCTAAGAGACTGAGAAGATACATTGATATATCATTTTCATCATTTGACACATCCATTAGGCAGAACATCAGTAATAAAACGGGAGTCCTAAATGAGGAATTGAAAGAATTGATAATAGGATACACAGGATGCTCTACCACTCAAAAGCCAAATATATATTCTTCTGCATTATATGTGAAACATTTTTCAGGATAGACCAAACACTGCTACAGAATTTAAAGATTTATAAAAACACAAAAACGCATCATATAAATTAGGTTTTCAAATTACATTAAGAACATCCCCTAAAGTTGGGGAAATTACAGAACTTAAATACAAAAAAAAAAAAAACATTTTGTTATATAGGTATATCAAAGAAGAAATAAGGATATTCACTTAATTGAAATATAAATTATAAAACTAACTATCAGAACATATGAAACATAGCAAAAACAAAATTAAGGGGGATATTTATAGCAATACAGGTTTATATCAGGACATAAGAAAAAGCTAAAAAAAATCACCTTAAAACTTAAGAAACTAGATTGATTCAAAAGTAAGTAGGACATATGAATTAACAACAAAAAATTGGGTAGATATAGACAATATAGAAATTTTTTAAAATGTAAACAAATATAAAAATGTAATATAAAAAAAAGTGATAGCACAGCAATAGGACATTTGCCTTACACACGGCCGATCTAGGATGGACCTAGGTTCAATCCCTAGTGTCACATGTGGTTCCCCCAGCCAGGAGCCATTTCTGAGTGCATAGCCACGAATAACCTCTGAGTGTCACAGAGTGTGGCCCCAAAAGCAAAATTAAATAAATAAATACATAAATAAAATAAAAACATTTTTTAAAATGTAAAATTTGAATAATGGGTTTTCTAAAAATAACCAAGATTACCTATATTCTAAAGTTTAAGGGAATAAGGAAAAAAAACTGAAAGATATTCTATCAGATAAAAGATAGTGAATTGCTTGATATATTTCACAAATATAAAAAATCATGAGCAATTGAACAACTTTAAGCAATTGACTGGAGAACCTAGAGGAAATAAATTCCTACTTATATAGGAATAGAAATAAATGCGACCTCCTCCTAAGAAAAACTGAACAAAGCAGTTACAAGTAAGAAAAAAATTAAATCAGTAATTAAAAAAGTTACTGGGTGCCAGAGCAATAGTACCGTGAGTAGGGCATTTGCCTTGCATGAGGCCAACCCAGGTTTGATTAATTGAGTAATTTCTGATCACAGAACTAGGAGTAACCACTGAGTGCTACTAGGTGTGGCCTCCAAACAGAACAAAACAAAACAACAACAAAAAAAACTAGCCACTAACAAAAAAGCCTATGTCTGTATCTTTCAATAGTGAATTATATCAAAATTTCACAGATTTTCTATCTATCTGCTAAAGCTCTTTCAAATATCAAATAACTGGTATATTTTCTAGCTGAGTTTATGAATTTCAAATCAAAGATATCATTACAAAATAATATTAAAGGCACCAATCTTTGATGTATGTCAACACAAAGATTCTTAATGAGAAAAACCAAATATATAAAATTAAGCATATACCTATGCACTAGTGGGAATATTGCAAGAATACCAGGATTGTTGAATTACACAAATTAATTAAATATGCTAAACCAGTAAGATATAAAGATAATTGTATCATATAGATGTATGTATATATATACATATATATTTATATAGAGAGCTTCTGACAAGATTCATTATATATTTATAGTAAAAATCTCCAATCAATAGGGATAGGAGAAACTTACCACAAGACACTATTAGCTATTTCAAACAAGCCCACTGCCAAATTATACTCATGTGCAAAACCCTGAAAAACCAGGGCCAGAGCAATTAGCAGTAGGGCATTTGCCTTTCATGTGGCTGAACCACCTGGTCACCATATTGTCCCCAAGCCAGGAGCAATTTCTGAGCTCATAGCCAGGAGGAACCCATGAGAGTCACAGAGTGTGGCTCACAAACAAAGAAACAAACAAACAAAACAAAAAAAAAATAAAAACAGAACCTAAAAACTTAAATTTAAGCAAAAAACCGAATATCCACTCTCTGTTATTTTATAATGCAGTTCTGCAAATCCTTACTGTAACAATCAGGTAAGAAAATAAAATCTTGGGGGTCAGTGGGATAGCACAGTGGTAGAGCATTTGCCTTGCACGTGGTCGATTTGAGATGGACTCTGGTTAGATCCCTGACATTTCATATGGTTCCCTGAGCCTGCCAGGAGAAATTTTTGAGCACAGTTCTAGGAGTAACCACTGAGTTTCTCTTGATGTGACCCAAACACATCCCCCCAAAAAGAAAAGAAATTAGTTCTGTTTGTTCCACATGCTCTGACCCATTTATTCATCATAATACTCTATATGCCTATCAATTTCATTTCATTTTTAACACCTGCATAGTATTTCATTGTCTACATGCACTACTTTTTCTTTTTCCACACCTTTGTTTTTGTGGCACTTGGGTTGTTTTTAGATTCTAGTTATTGTATAGTGATGCAATGAACATAAAAATTTTCCATATTGTGTTTTGGGTCCACTAGACTATATTCCTAGAAGTAGCATTGCTGGATTAAACAGAAGCTTAATTGCCTGTTTTTTTTTTGTTTGTTTTGTTTTGTTTTGTTTTTTTGAGGAGAGTCCATATTGTTTTCTAAAAAGTCTGGACCAGTAAACATCCACACCAGTAGTGAATGAGAGTTCTTTTCTATGACATCATTGTCAGCATTAATCATTCCTTACACACACACACACACACACACACACACACACACACACACACACACACACACCATTTTTTCCAGCGTATTTTCCGACCCTCTAATTTTGCAGTTAAAACATAGGTTTAGGCCAATATTCACTGTATCAGACAGAACGTTCCTGTGCTGCAACTGTATGTACCACAGTGAGCCAATCACAACAAGCAAAGGTTCAAAGGTTATACTGCAATAGACTTCCTTTCTGACTCTGGCCAATCTGAGCAGGCTTTTGACAGTGTAGATTCAGGTCCAGAACATCATCTAATTTGCATGCATAAAAAGCTTGCTTGGATTGGCTGAGTTAGAGAGGTGGTTCGAGCAGCCTTGCAGTGATTGGTGCAGGATCGAGTTGGAAAATTCGTTTTGTGGCAATATTTAGACAATTTTCGTTTAGCGGCATATTGAATTATTTTTTGGAATATACTCGGCATATAAGATGACCCCCGATTTTCGGTTGACTTTTTTTTTGTTTCAAAAGTCGTCTTATACGCTGGAAAATACTGTACCTTTATACATCTTTATATCTATATCTATATCTATCTATCTATATCTATAGTCTTTTTGTTTGTTTGTTTGTTTTGGTTTTGGGCCACACCAGTGATGCTCAGGGATTACGCCTGGCTGCGTGCTCAGAAATCGCTCCTGGCTTGAAGGACGATATGGAACACAAGGGGATCAAACTGCGGTCTGTCCTAGGCTAGCACAGGCAAGGCAGATGCTTATGCCACCTCTTCGGCCCTTATTCCTGATATTTTTAATGTATTCCAATCTCTGTGGTGTGAAGTGATATTGCATTATGGTTTTGGTTTGCATATTCCTTATAATAATGACAGACATATATAGAATTATGATATTCATCTTCAGGAAAAATAATAATACAATAACAACCCTGTCATATGAGAATAATACCCAAATACAATCGAAACAATGGGTGGGAAATGCAGTAAGACAGAGAAGACAGAAAAGGGATCTCTATGATAATAATAGTTGAGTATTATGGACAAAATTGGGTATTTAAAGGAAATGAATGATTGTATTTTATTGTAACAATATTGTAAACAACAGTACCAAAAAGAAAGAAAAGAAGAGAATGAAAAAGAGGGAAAGAGAGAGATGTCTGTCAGAGAAAAAGACTGGGTTGGGGGTTGGCAGATGGGAGGGTAGCTGGGAAAATTGATAGTGGCAAGAGAGCACTAGTTAAGGGGTTGCTATTGGAACATTGTATTACCAAAATTTAACTATTAAAAACTTTCTTGGGGTCACAGAGCAGTGGCACAGTGGTAGGGCATTTGCCATGCACATGGCTGACCTAGGACGGACCCCTGAGCATCACCAGGTTTGGCCCCAAAACAAAAAAAATGTATTATATTCCATGGTGATTTATTTAAAAAAAAATAAAATTAAAGAGATAGATGTTTGGAAAGAAGTTATCATTGTTTGTAGGTGACCTGGTAATATACATAGAAATTCCTAAAAATTCATGAATTATCTTAGAAACAAAAACTAATACATCACAGAATCAGGCGACTACATACAAAGATTTTTTATATTAATATTTGCAACAAGAGCTTTACTTCATTATTTGAAGTAAATTTAGTAAAAATTTTAGTAAAATTTTTTCTAAAAAGTAAATGAAAGAGAAATCATTTTTAAAATGGTGTCTGAGGCCTGAGAGATTGTTTGCTCTTGTAAATTGATCCATTGTTATGCATACCGAGGACCTCCAGAGACTCCCAGGACCTCCTTTGAGCACTAATAGAATTATTTCTGAATAATAATTCCTGTGCACCATTGGTTGTATCTTAAATCTTCCAAACCTCAACAGAATAAAATAGTAATTTTAAACATCAAATACTTAGGAATTAACTTAATAAAAGGATATGAATAATTTATGTACTATAATTTTGTCACTATTCAAAGAAATAAGAGAATGACACTAAAAAAAGGAAAAACTGATCTCCTACATTCATGGATTAAAAAAATTAATATTGTCAAAATGACTACCAGACTAGGGTATTAGTGCAGAGGGTAGGGTGCTTAAATTGCATGATGTCTACCAAGATTTTAAGCCCAGAACAAAATATGGTCTTCTGAGCTTTCACAAGGAAGATTCATGAGCACCGTCAAGCAGTATACAAATTCAGTCAATTCCTATAATATCCTCCAGAGACTTAGAACAAATTCTACTGAAGTTTATATGGACTCAGAACACCCCATTTGCTCTAAAAAGTCAAAGTTCTTATGACAAATAGAAGGTAGGTGGTATTCCATTTCCTAGATTTAAATTGTACCATCAAACTCTAGCAACCCAAATTGTGTAAGTACGGTAAGATTCTCAACCAATGAAATAAAATCAAGACCACAGATATATGGACACTTACTTACTCTTTAATAAAAGAGCTACATGTATGAAGTGAAGAAATAAAAATCTCTTGTTTTTTTAGGATTAATAATTTTTATTTTGACCAAAGTGGATTACAAATCCACTGTGATTTTACAAATCACAGTAGTATTTTAGGTACATAGTGTCATTGAATCAGGGGCATTTCACCACCAATATTGTCCTCCCTCCACCCCTGTTCCCAGCATGCATCCCATATTGCCCCTCCGTTTTTATAAAACTGTATCTTCATATTTAAACAAATGAAACTGTCTGAATCTGACAACATATACAGTCCATTCAAAGTATACTAACAATTTTGAGATTAGTCCAGAATCCATAGATGGCATAGAAAAAAGTTTTGGCAGAATTCGACATGTTTTGGACATAAGACGTGTCAAATTATTTTGCTATGGGATCTGGAGAAATAGTACAGTGGATGGGTGCTTGCCTTGCAATCCTGGGCATTCCAAATTGTCTCCCAATACCACCAGAGATGTTTTCTGAGGAAAGTAAGCCCTTAGCACCAGTGGGATTTTTCTCCAAGTTATTTTTCTATAAAGATAGCAAATATAAAAATAAACAACTTAGACAGAATCTCATTAAATATGTTTTATATTGGGGCCAGAGATATAGCACAACACTTGCCTTGCACTCAGCTGATCCAGGACAGACAAACAATGTTTCTAATCCCGGCATCCCATAGTTCCCCCCCCCCCATGCTTGCCAGGAGCAATTTCTGAGCACAGAACCAGGGGTAATTCCTGAGTGCCTCCGGAATGTGACCCAAAAACCAAAACTAAATAAATAAGTAAAGTTTCTTTTAAAAACAGACTAAAATTTAAACATACTCTGGGTCCAGAAATTGTACTACGAGTAAGATGCTTGCCTTGCATTAGGCCAATTTAGCTTCAATTTTTGGCATCTCAGGTCCCCCCTGCACCTTTAGTGGTGATTTCTGAAAGCAAAGCCAGGAATAAAAAAGCTATTCTATTGAATGACAGAAAATGTTTCCATATTGTACAAAAAGTACATAAAGGATAAATAGCCCAAATACATAAGGCTCCAAAATGCTCAAAATAATAACAAAAATTAGTCCTATCAAACAAATAGGTAACGGGGATAAGTAGGTACTTTTCCTGAAAAGGAAATAGAGGTATAAGAAAAAGTTTTCATTACCACTTACTGTTTTGAAATTCAAATCATCTCACATCAGTGATAATACCATATATCAAAAGACTTGAAACAATCATTATTGACAGGAATGTGGTAAAAAATGAACCCTCATTTGTTATTGATAGAAGTGTTTTCTTGTTCAATGTATGAAGATTATTATATAAATTTATTTTATTTTTATTGTTATTTATTTATTTATGTACTTATTTTGGTGTTTGGGTCACACCCGGCAGCGCTCAGGGGTGACTCCTGGTTCTATGCTCAGAAATTGCCACTGGCAAACACAGGGGACCATATGTGATGCCGGAATTTGAACTACCGTCCTTCTGCATGAAAGGCAAACGCCTTACCACCATGCTATCTCTCTGGCCCTATATAAATTTATTAAAAATAAAATTGCAGCTTTCCTCTGACTCAACAATTCTATTTATTGGTATCTACCTTCCTAAATAATAAAACATTAATTTGAAAAGATGTATGCATATCTATTTCAGTGCTTCATGAAAAGGCCAAATTATAGAAACAAGCCAGATATGCAATGAATAAAGAAGGTGAAGTATGTATATACAATAGATTACTATGTAATTCTAAAGGGAAAAAAACTCAGTATGCTACAATGTTGTAGAGCTGGAGAATATCATGTTAAGCAAAAATAAATCAGACACAGGACAATTTACCAGGTAATCCCACTCATCTTTATAATATTAAAAAAAGAAAGGATGGGGCCGGCAAGGAGGCACTAGAGGTAAGGTGTCTGCCTTGCAAGCGCTAGCCAAGGAAGGACCGTGGTTCGATCCCCTGTCGTCCCATACGGTTCCCCCAAGCCAGGGGCAATTTCTGAGCGCTTAGCCAGGAGTAATCCCTGAGCATCAAAAGGGTGTGGCAGAAAAAAAAAAAGAAAAGAAAGGATGAACAACACTGAAAGATATTAGAACTTCTGTCTAAATTACAAACAGGGGACAGGATTTGGGGTAAATTGAAGTGGTATGCTAGACATAACAGAAAGACATTAGTAGAGCATTTTAGACACTTTAGTAATAGTGAGATATGGTAACTTTGTAGCACTAAATTCATAACTAACATAAATAAATTATCTAAACAATATTTATAAAAAAGAATTATTTTCATTGCACAGTTATTGGGATCACCAGTATTTTACATAGTACAAGAAAAAGAGAGCAAGAGCATTTTTCAGATCAAAATGAAGACTATCATCACATAAACCAATAAAAAGAGAAAAATGTCAAACCCTTTTCATACTTTGGTGAAAGCTTTAGACTCAGTTTATTTCCATTTATGAAGACATGTTTTGACATGTTTTTTAGTAGGGTAGTGGAAATGAAAACCCATTATTTTCAGTTCTACTTTATCTGAGAAGAGCATGAATTTGTTACATAAAAAATTGCAGTGTCACTAATCATAATTACAGGCTTATCTTTCACAATTGTCATCATTAATTAAAGTTTGTCCATTGTAACTGAGTATTTCATAATTATTTAACTAAATAATTTATTTAAAAATGAATTTTTTTAATAAAAAGTTTGTCTTCTGATCCCAGTCTTGTCTTTTGCCTTCAACATAAGGTAATAAACAAGTGCTCTCTGGGTATCCCACTGTCACCATTCTTTTAAAAAAAAATCTTTATTTAGGCATCATGATTGCAAATATGTTTATAGTTGGGTTTTGGTTATAAAAAAGAACACCCCCTTTCACCAATGCAACATTCTTACAATCAGTGCCCCCATGTTCCTCCTCCCACAACCCCTGCCTGTATTCACAACAGTACTTCCTGGCATTCAATATGAACAAATTACTAATCTCTCTTGATTCAAATAGGTCTTTAATGGCAATTTAGAAAATATTTCAAAAACTAGAATGGGCATTTAAAGTTTGTCTGGCATTTCCTAAGCATGCATAATTTAGAAAATGATTCATTTTTAAGAATTTATTTTGGTCCTAAATTTACCTTATTATAATAACTTAATTGTTTCTCTAAAATTATACATGATCTTTTTAATTTTATTTCTTTTTGTTCTTTTTTTTTTTTTTGGTTTTGGGTCACAGCTGGTGGGCTCAGGAGTTACTCCCAGCTCTGTGCTCAGAAGTCGCTCCTAGCAGGCTCAGGGGACCAGACCATATGGGATGCTGGAATTTGAACTGGGGTCTGTCCTGTGTTGGCCACGTACAAAGCAAGCACCTTACCACTGTACTATCACTCCAGCGCCTATACATGATCTTAATAATTATAAGAGACACCATCATCTAGTTTTTTGATAACAAATGTATCCAACTATATTTTATAAATGTATTTTTTAGAGCAAGGGGATTACATGATTAGAATAAAAAATAAATACTACATATGGTTTCACATACACAAAGACCATAGCAATTTTCTGCTTGCTATATTATTATTATTATTTGTTATTATTATAGTGATGCTCAGGGGTTACTCCTAGCTAAGTGCTTAGAAATTGCTCCTGGCTTAAGGGACCATATAGGACGCCAGGGATTGAACCCAGGTCCATCGTGGGTCAGCCGTGTGCAAAGCTAATGCCCTACCACTACGCCATCACTCCGGCCCAGCTACATTATATTTTGTTAGCTCCTCTGAATTCCACAGAATAACAAAAGAATAAAAGTGTTTATGTCTACTATGAAAGCATAGTTTACCAACAGGTAACTCAAAGAAATGTGATTTCAATGGAGGAAGCATATTTGAGTATCTATAAGTAGCCTGAGTCTGTGAAATGACGAGAGGCATGATGTCATCAAAAACAAGGATTAATAATATATTGAATATCATCTCACAGGAACATAAACATTAACATGAGTACATATCTCCTATTGATATTTGCAGCTTACTTGTAAGGAGTATTTGCCTCATTTCCCCTTCCAAGGAGAAGGCAAGTTTACTAATTGAAAAATTATTAAAACTAAGAATTGCAAGAAGAAAAAAAGTACAAAATAGAACATTTAGAGAAATAAACTACATTTAAGTGGAAAATTGAATCCACATGTGTTAATGTACATACATATGTAAAAATAGCGGTGGATATATTTATAGTAGTTAACATTAGTTAGTAGAAAGATTAATAAGATACAGGATTAGATGATGGTATAGAAAACCGGAAGGATAGCACATTGGTAGGGCGTTTGTTTTGTGTGTAGCTGACCTGGAAGGGACCCAGTTTGATTTCCAGCATCCCATATGATCCCCCAGCCTGCCGGGGGTGATTTCTGAGTGCAGAGTCAGGAGTAGCCCCTAAGTAAGGCTGAGTGAGGCCATAAAAACCAATGAATAAGTCAATAAAATTTAGAAGATGATATAAAAAACAACTAGTTTTATTCATTTTTTTCCACCCTTTCTATTTAACCTTTGTGTGATGAGACTGAGAAGCCTATTGTGTGGAGTCAAGATCATGGAAAACAGGCTCAGTATATCGGATATGATATGAGTAAACCAAAGCCTGATTTCAATCTCACCTATCCTGAAAACAATAAGAAGAAATTGGTTTTAATACATTATTTATGAGTTTTTGTTTTGTTTTGTTTTGCACCACACTCAGAGGCTTTCAGGAGTTACTCCTGGCTATGGGCTCAGAAATCTTTCCTGGCAGGCTCTGAAAACCATATGGGATGCTGGGGATCAACCCAAATTCTTCCCAGGTTGTCCAAGTGCAAGGCACTGTGCTATCTCTCCTGCCCCAGCTTGCATAAATTTCTTCCTGCAAGAGTTAGCTTTTTCCTTTTCCTTTTCAGTTATATGAGAAATGGCTCTGAATAATATATAGTATTTATCCATTGGTCATACTTTTCCGCTTGGGGATCTTTTAGTGAACATTTCTTTAAAATGAAAGGCTGGAGAGATAGCATGGAGGTAAGACATTTGCCTTGCATGCAGAAGGATGGTGGTTCGAATACTGACATCCCATATGGTCCCCAGAGCCTGCCAGGAGCGATTTCTGAGCATAGAGCCAGGAGTAACCCCTGAACACCACTAGGTGTGACCCAAAAACAAACAAAACCAAAAACAAACAAAAAAAGGCAATGTTTAGCTGAGAATGTATATAACACATTTTATAATAAAATAAAATGGTTTTTTGTTTTTGTTTTTATTTTTTTTACCACACCCAGTGACACTCAGGGATTACTCCTGGCTATGTGTTCAGAAATTGCTCCTGGTTTGAGGAACCACATGAGATGCCAGGGATCAAAACTGAGGTCTGTCCTGGTCAGCCACCTGCAAGGAAAATGCCCTACTGCTGTGCTACTGCCCTGGTGCCTAAAATGAAATGTTTGGAAGATACATTAAAACTTTGATAAAAACCCCTAGATGAGTGAGACCATTTTGTGTTTTTCTCTCTCTCTCTCTCTGACATATTTCACTCAGCATAATAAATTCCATGTACATCCACGTATAGGAAAATTTCATGACTTCGTCTCTCCTGACAGCTGCATAATATTCCATTTTAAGAAAAATGAAAGACATTCTTGCAATAATAATTTTCAGACACAAAAGAAAAAAGTTCCAGCTCACCTCATGAAGCTCACCACAAACAGGGATGAGTTTAGTTAGAGAAATAACTACATTCTGAACTGTCCTAATATTGAGAATGTATGAGGGAAATGGAAAGCCTATCTACAGTACAGGCGGGGGTTGGGTGGGGAGGAAGGAGATTTGGGACATTGGTGATGGGAATGTTGCACTGGTGATGGGTAATCTTTACATGACTGAAACACAAACACAATCATGTATGTAATCAAGGTGTTTAAATAAAATAAAATATATTAAAATTTTTCTAAAAAAACTTTTGATAACAATTTATCAGATTTATATAAATAATAAATTCTGTGACTACAAGTCAAAATTTTAATTTACATTAAAAAAATCCTCCTCTTTAATGCTTATTGGTACTGAAAACATTCATTCTTTCAAACATTTCAGAAACTAGCAATGTCCAAAGTTAAACACCAAATTTATAACATATGGGTTTTAGTTAAATTCACAAATCTACTGGATCTAAGATACTCAAGGTGAAAAAAGACTGAATACATGGAAAAATAAGATTTTCCCAAATTAATTCATGTCTCAAAATTATGACACTGAACATCTTGATTCTAAAACATACTCTATAGAATTTTCTTACACTCTTTCAGATTTTTGGAAAATATAATAAAATAAAATCAATGT
Organism: Suncus etruscus; assembly: GCF_024139225.1. Taxonomy (NCBI): domain Eukaryota; kingdom Metazoa; phylum Chordata; class Mammalia; order Eulipotyphla; family Soricidae; genus Suncus; species Suncus etruscus. Next base: position 39,646,426 of record NC_064852.1, read on the forward strand.
TGTGAAAATATTTGCATTTTAACATTTTCCTATAGTTATTATAAATGATCAATATCTTCATTTAGTTAAAATATATTCATAACATATTTATTGAACACTAAGTGTTGTGCTTTATATTAAGAATATGATGATGAAAAAAAGAATATGATAATGAGCAAATTGAATTTCTCTGAATGGAGAGGATTCTTCTAAATCTATAATTATTTGGTAAAAATTTTATGAAAATAGATAATAAATTTACCCAAAATATATTTTCCTTTTTCTTGTCATAATATAGATGGATATTTTGGTTGTGAAATTGTTGTTTGATTTAATAACATAAAATTAGTGTACACGTAGTTATTTACCCCTATTTGACTGAATATTTACTTTAGTGATTACTAATACAACCAACTACTCTGTGTATAGAAATCCTGAACATATAACTAAATAGGTCACTTCAATATGGATATATAAGTACTCTGTGGTATTAAAGGCTGAATGAAATAGAAATTTAGAATGGGGGGCCTAAAAGAGACTTCAGAGGAATTATAGAAGACTAGACAAACACTAGACATATTAATTGAATTTTAGTACCAAGAATGTGGGTAAAAATGATGAGCACATATGTGAAACCTTGGACTAATTTTGGGTACCATATGCTGCACCCTCTATTAGCACTGCCAGGTGACTCGTGTGACTTACGCACTAGCTATTGAGGTCTTGACACCAAACAACTCACCCTAAAAATTGCTCTTAAGGATTAAGGAGAGAGCTTCTAGGGGTAGAATATATGCTGTGTATGTAAAGCATTCTAAGTCCATGTCCCAGTTCTACATGGTCCCTGAGCATAATTGAGTGCATCCCTGATAGCTTCCAGTAGCTCTAAGACTGAGCACTACCACATCTATATCACTCTGTCCAAATCATCAAATCCTTCAAACATACAACTCCATGCCAAGAATTACAGGGAATGGTCTTAGGCCCTGAAACACATAAATAAATAGATAATAAAACTAAGTTTAATATATCTAGGAATTTATGAGATGGAGACATAGTGAAAGTGGAGGATTAGAGTCAATAAAATGTTTAAGAGGTGACACTGAGGGATTAGAATGCTTTGATAGTAAGCATTTTCTGCTCTTAATAGACAGTGTAGAAGAGAAGAATCTGACAGTTAACTAAGAGTTAAAAGGGAATAAATGGTAAAGAAGAAAAGATAAAAGATTAAAACATTTATTCTAATCATTGGTGGGTATTGTTGTGATGCTGTATTGCATTATTAAATGTGCTTTAAGAAATCTGTATTACAATGGAAGTTAATAAATAATAAAGGAAATGAGCAAAGCTCACAATATGGAGGATGATGGGACATGAGAAAGCACTCCTAAGGCCTCTCTCTCTTGGTAGCTGAGCCACAAGGATGAAATATCATCACTGTTCTTACATGGTCAACTGAATCACTCACCATTCACCACTCACCTGGTTATATTTAATTCTTCCAAAGACTAGCCTCACTTAAGGAAATAGCCATAGGGTAGAGGTGGAGTGAAAATACAGCAGGTAATGGGCTTATCTTGCCCTAGGAAAACACGGGTTCTCTCCCCAGTACCACGTATTGTCCCCTGAGATTCACCAGGAACCACACTGAAACAACGAAAAAATGTAGAATTTGGCTGAGTGAAAGAAAAGTTTCAAAAAATAACTAATACAGTTAAAAAGACTTTACATTTGTCTTTTTTTCACCATTTTTTAAATCAATTTGTAAACAAGTGACTTAAATGCCTAAAGGAAAAGTGAGTAAAGGTGTATCACTATCTAACAGATCATTTACATTACTCTTGAAATCTTTCTTCTAGGATATTTAATGACTTTTAATGACTACAATCTTACAGGCACTTCCCATAAGCTATATATACATTATTAATGATTCTCTATGACTGGAAACTTCCATCACTGCAACGACTGTTGGGAATCACAGATTCTTTTAAGTTAAAAGTACATAGAAGTTTGTCACTCTGTTAATGTATTCATTCTTCTTCCAGATGTTTGAAAAAGAAGGTTTTCTTCAAAAAGCTAAAATTTCAGATGGAGGAAAGAAACTAAGGTAACAAAAGTTTTCAATTCACTTAATATAACTGGGATAGCTTCCACCATTTCATTTTAGTGGCACTACTGTTATTTGGAAAGAATAGCCTTATGTGGTTAAAAAAGAAGAATATATCCCCTTCTATCACTATATTGAACATCATTTTTAGGGTAAGGAAAGTTGACTTATAAGTAACAAATGAATTTATATGTTGCAGTAAATGTCATTGTTAATATTATATAAAGTTTCAGTTATGTGATATTTAAATCAACATGTATATGCCATGTAAAATCTTACTAAAAGTCCAATTATTTTATCATGCAATTTCTCTATTTGTCTTAAATTGCCCATCCTCCCTCACTTTTCACTAATTTAATTTATAATATAAAAGTTTATCTATATAGAATAAAACAGTTTATTTCTTTATTTTGTTTGCTTTATAACTCTTTAATAGTTGAATAATATTCCATTGTGTGTAAACAAGTTTTCAATATAATACTGTGTTGTGTTTTGTTGCTCAACATATATAAAATGCTTCTATTTTTCCCCTAGGAGTTGAAATTGTAAAAACAGAATCATAAAACTTAAATTATAACTTTGTAATTTCTGGGATGAATAGATTAAGAGATTAATTAATTGGTTTTTTTTTTTTTTTTTGGTTTTTGGGCCACACCCAGCGCTGCTCAGGGGTTTCTCCTGGCTGTCTGCTCAGAAATAACTCCTGGCAGGCACGGGGGACCATATGGGACACCGGGATTCGAACCAACCACCTTTGGTCCTGGATCGGCTGATTGCAAGGCAAACGCTGCTGTGCTATCTCTCCGGCCCCTAATGAATTCATTTTATATAATTTTTTTCCTTCAAAAAATTGGGAGCAAAGTGGGTAGGATGTTTGCCTTGTAAATGGATGAAACAGCTTTGATCCCCAGCATCCCATATGGTTGCCCACACACCTCCAGGAGTGACCCCTGAACACATAGCCATGTATAACTTGTAAATATCACTGGATGTAACCCCCAAACAAACAAATATACTGACATATATCATATACATATATATAGTACATTAATAGTATAATATAGTGACAGCAGATTTTTAAAGGCTAGAAGAGTTGTTATACTCTTGCTACATAGAAAAACGTCACTTGAGAATAATATAAGCACAATAAAATATTTGTCATATATAAAAATAGTAGAAGATTGGGCTAGGGGCCGGGCGGTGGCACAAGAGGTAAGGTGCCTGCCTTGCCTGCGCTAGCCTTGGACCGACCACAGTTCGATCCCCCCGCGTCCCATATGGTCCCCCAAGCCAGGAGCAACTTCTGAGTGCATAGCCAGGAGTAACCCCTGAGTGTTACTGGGTGTGGCCCAAAAACCAAAAAAAAAAAAAAAAAAAAAAAAAGATTGGGCTAGAGCGGTGGCTCTAGAGGTAAGTAAGGCATCTGCCTTGTCCGCACTAGCTTAGGAGAGACCAAGGTTTGATCCCCCAGTGTCCCATATGGTCCCCAAGCCAGAAGTGATTTCTTAGTGCGTAGCCAGGATTGGCCCCAGAGCATCAGTGGATGTGCCACCCCCCAAAAAAATGTTAGATGGTGTCTTGTTTGGAAGCACACAACACAGGCTAGGTGAGAGAAACTGAAAGATAATGAAAATTCCTTAAACAGAAACAAAAACTTGAAGTAAATATATTGTGAGTATAAAAAAAGATGCCTCAAATTTTGCACGTTTTGGAAGTATAGAAATAACCATCTCTATTTGTAATTTTTTGCTATTTTTTTCCTATAAGTTCTATTACATATTTAGCTTTGTGCTGAGCAGTAGTTGCATTTTCTGATTTTGGGTAGCATAATTTAATTTTCTCTTTTCCCTTAGATTTCACTCTCAAATCATAACTACTGAGATGGAGTGTTCAGTAATTACTCATCCCAAAATAAATATCAAAACCTCTTCTTGTCTCAGCAATTTTTATGAAAAAAAAATCCAAAAGAGTGGACCACAGAAATAAGTAGATGAACTGCTAGTCTGGCCTTTCAGTTCATCCAACAACACATGCCCCCACCCCACACACACAAACACATATAGTCTTACCCAGGCTTGCCCTGCCAGTGTGACTGGAGCACTGAACCAGGAAATACTTCCTAATAACTGTCAGATGTGGTTGCCCAAAACCACACCCAATAGTTCAAAGACAGAAAATAGTTCAATGAGTCTTAGAAATTATTCTTTCTCTGCAGCTTGGTAGTAAAGATATATACCTTCAAACTTGATAAAAGAAGAAAAGGAGTTCTAGGGGGCTGGAGAGATAGCACAGCGGTAGGGTGTTTTTCTTGCACACAGCCTATTCAGGATGGACAGTGGTTCAAATTGCAGCATCCCATATGATCAGTTGCCGTGCCTGCCAGTAGCAATTTCTGAGTGCAGAGCCAGGAGTAACTCCTGAGCACCGCCGGGTGCGACCCAAAAACAAAAACAAAAACAAAAAAAGAAAAGAAAAAGAGTTCTTTTGAGGAATTTTAAAAATACAAGGTTATGATCCATAAAGTTTTTTGAAGTTTTTATTAAGTTGTGGCTACAACAATTTATCGTATGGATCAGAGAGATAGTGCAATAAAAAATGTACTTGCTTTGCACACGGCAGACCAGCATTTTTACCTTCAGTATCTTGTATAGTCTGTCAAGCTCCACCAAGAGCGATCCCTGAGTACAAAGCTAGGAGTATGTCTTGAGACCACCAGGTATGCAACCTCCCCCTCAAAAAAATTATTCTAGAAGGCAATATCAAGAAAAGATAGTTGCAGGCTACAGGAATGCATTTTAGCTTGTTTCAATCAGCATGTCTCCTAGTTTTTGTTTGTTGTATTTTAAATCAGTTTGCATACCATTCCATTATTTTAATTTACATTTACATAAACATTGGCTTGCATTTGTGTTTTTTCTTATTTTAATCAGATTGCATGACATTATGAATTCTTGTAACATTTAAATTTATATAGATTTTAGTTTTGTTTTAAAATCTCAGTTGATTTCATTGACTATATTCTTTCGTGTGGGTCTTTGTATTGCCATCATTCTTACAAAGACCCCTTGCTGATTTTATTTAATTTTAATATCCAGCCTTCACTTCAATCCCCTATAGAGGTGTTCATCAAATCTACTCTCCATTTATATATTTGGCTTTATGTGGAGAATTCTAGAGAAGAATATTGCAGTTGTGCTATGTAAAAATATGTTCTAAATTATATGTCTTTTCATGTTATAAACCTAGCTCTATTTCTTTCCACTTTCATTTAATGTTAGTATTTGGACATCTATGGCATTATATTTAAAATGAGCTCATTTCTTTTTAACTGCTGCCTGTTATACCATTTTGTACAAATACCAAATTTTTCTTAGTCTCCCAGAGGTGAACATTTAAACTGTCCTTAATTCCTTCCATCTCAAATATATTGCCATAAACCACACACAAGTGTTGCTTTCCAAACCTGGAAGGACTTCTCTCCGTGGTATATATCGGACGTTGAAGGATTGTTTGATGTTATAGCGACACATTTACAAGTCAAGAGTGCTTAACTGTTATCTACCACTGAGAACTAGATTTTCTTCTGAATGAGGGGGCACCACGTAAAAAAGCCCTGTGCAATGCTGAGAGATCCTATTCTGTTGTAATATCAACTCTAAGCTTTATATAATTGACTCCATTTGCAAGTTGACTAAAGAATGTTACCTCAGTGTTCCATTTATTCTTATTCCTTTATGCTGAGCATCATTTCATCTATTTATAATTATGTCTATTTAGAATAATCAAGCTCTGCATTCTGAGACTTCTCAGTGCATAAACATTGGGTATTTTTCCTATTGTTTCTTGATTGAATCGCACACAGAAAAGGCCTAGTATGCTTTAGGAAGCAATGCCTTTTCAGTTGTAGATAATGCATAGGACCTTGCAAATCTTATATATTTTGTTATATACTTAATGGTATGAAGCTTGAAAATCTGACCCATATTTTCTATACTTATTTTGCATGTTTTTATTGCAACTTTTTATTGAAATATAAAAGTAATATTGAGTCACCATGTTTAATGACATAAGATTCCACCATGTAGATTTGACTATAATGTACCAAACCATTCTTTTGCTCTTCTTTCATAGATTTTAAGTTGATTCCAGCTTTATACTAACTAAAATGACATAGTAGTAATTTTCTTACAGCTTGTCAATTAAGAAACCAAATTTTATTTAAATAAGTGGTAAACTTTGATTTTTTTTTATTAAATCACATTATATTTAAGTTAATTATTTAGTTCTCTGGAATGGAAGAAAGAGAATAAGAGAGAGAGAAAGAGAGAGAGAGAGAGAGAGAGAGTGAGTGAGAGAGAGAGAGAGAGAATTGTTCTTAAGAGAGAATGTAGGTGCCCGCGCTAGACTAGGACAGTCTGCGATTCGATCCCCCAGCATCTCATATGGTCCCCAAGTCAGGACCAATTTCTGAACACATAGCCAGGAGTAACCCCTGAGCTTCACCGGGTGTGCCCCCCCCAAAAAAAAATCAAGAGAGAATACAATGCTGAAGAGAGTGTCAATACACAACTCGAGTGAAAGTATAGAAGCATGAAAGTACACATCTCTGTAAGAGACAGCAGGTGATAGACGCGCTCGGGTTCCATGTAATCAGGCAACACAGATGTGCAGCGTCTAAACATGGACCCGGAGACCACACTTGTGCCTTTTCTTAGTTCTAAATTAGCTGATAAAGGTTTTTTTTCCCAACCTGTTCCACACTGAGCTCTCTACCTAGTTAAGAGTTCGTTGCTGGGGCTGGAGAGACAGCATGGAGGTAAGGCGTTTGCCTTTCATGCAGAAGGTCATTGGTTCGAATCCTGGCATCCCATATGGTCCCCTGAGCCTTCCAGGAGTAATTTCTGAGCAAAGAGCCAGGAATAACCCCTGAGTGCTGCCGGGTATGACCCCAAAACAAAACAAAAGAAGAGTTCGTTTCTAGTGTGATTAGCAAGGGGAAGGGTTGGAATCAATTGATAGTCTTCTTTTACCTTTCTTTCCTGGCTTTTGTTCAAGCTGGGTCTTTATGATCCAGGCCTTAGTTCTAGTGTCCAAAAGCTGTGTCCTTGTAGCTTTAAAGCTATAGACAAATATAACTTATTCAAATCCCATTCCAAGAGCTCATTGCTTTGGGAAGCCTCTTCCTTTTATGTCTACCTGCCTCATTCCTATTACTTTTATTACTTCAAAATCCTGTGTATATAACTAGATTATAGTATCTAAAACTTTCTCTATTTAAAGAGCCCTGTATTTTTGTTTGTTTGTTTCTTAATAGAAGCTACTAGATGCCAGAGAGGAAATTTTATTCTAATATTTCATAAAGCAACAATGCCAAACTTCATTAGCATTATAACTTCATCAATATTATTTGGTTAATCTCCAGGAGGAGATTAATTTATTGATAAATCCACAGGAGGATATCACATATATCATATATTTCTTACTTTACTTCTTTCTTCTTATGTTCCTTTTGTGTTAACTTCTGTCCTTCATTTAGTTTCTCTTTCTCTCAAAATTATAACCTATGTTTAAGTAAGCAATAGTGGATAAAATCACCTACTATTCAGGGTGAGAGCAATAGTATTTGCTTTGGATGACACCTACCATTTTATATGTTCCCCAGAACCCACCAGAACTGGTCTCTGAACCAGAGACAGGAGTATGTCCTGTGCACCACAAGGCGTAGCTTATAAACCACAAAATAAATGAATGAATAAGTAAATAAAATTAACAGAACATATATTTTAGCATTCATAAAGCATAATATTTTAGCCTTGTTTCAAAATAAAGTTCTAAAACCTCTTGATATACTGGCAGGGTTGAATGCCAAATACATTGAGCATTTAACTTTAGGTTTTTTATTGGGGGGGCGGGGGATTGGGTCACACCCTGCAGCGCTCAAGGGTTACTCCTGGCTCTACGCTCAGAAATCGCTCCTTGCTGGCTCGGGGGACCATATGGGATGCCGGGATTTGAACTAAGGCAAACGCTCTACCTCCATGCTATCTCTCCAGCCCTTAACTTTAGTTTTTATTTATTTATTTATTTATTTATTTTTGCTTTGAGGTCCACACTCAGACGTACTTAAAGTTTACTCTTGAATTTCTAAGGATCACTCCTGTTGTAAGCTCATGGTACTGATGCAGGGATAAAACCCAGTCCAGGACTCTTGCAAGGAAGGCACCCTACCCACTCTATCATCTCTTCAACACCTAACCTTGATTTGTTATCATAATCATTGAAAGGAAACGACAGTTATTTTGATGATTCTTAGGAATTTCTTCAGTATTTTTCCAAAACTGGATACCTCAGACCCCTCTCATAGTATGTGTGGCACTAATAAAACGTTGTTTTTTTTTCCTTTATTTTAAGTTGCAAAATGTACTTGGCAGCATGATCGCTGTCTTTGCATTCTTTTTCTCTTCCTGTTACTTTTTATTGGAGTCTTCCCTCCACTGTATCCTCTATGACTGCCATTATAGTAGTTCCACCCTCTGTTCTGCATTTCAGCCTACACAGAGGACAAGATGACCTGATTGGAAAAAAAAAATGTAGCAAAGTTTAATAAAGAGATCAGGTGTTGTGTTTTAAATTAGGGTTCAAAGATATCAGGCTTTTGTTTGCTACTTGGCAATTGTTATTCAAAATAAGTCGCCCACGGGGGAGGAGTGGGCTGTGGCTCCATCCTGGCTGTGGGCTTGCTTAGGGATCTATCCTGACTGGTCTGGGGACTCTAGGGGAACTGGAGATCAAAGTCTAGCAAGCTGTGTGTAAGGAAAGTGCCCTTTCAATGTAACACTAAAGTACACTCTTAATGTGAACATATTGTTTTCTTTTAGCACTTCTCAGAATTTCAACAAGATCTTACAAGCTGAGTTGAATCTATTTCTCTCTTAATTTGTTCAGTAGTAAGAATAGGGGTGATGGTTTGGAGAATACAGGGTACTTGCAAAATGAATTAGCAAAATGTTGTGGTTTTATTCTTCTCATATGCTGTTAACATTTCCAATATCTAATAATTTATAAATAGCCTTTTAAAAAATATGTGTCTTACAGTTTAGCACATATCTCTTTGCCTCTTAGATCCTCTTTTCATCAATAGGAAATATTTAGAAGCTGGGGATGACATTATTAAGAGTAAGGAACAAAGTTCTTAGCCCACCAGTTTGAAAACAAGTCAGAGGGGTCAACAAAGTCTAACTAGTTTTGAGGTAAATCATCCAAAAACAGTAAATTAAATCACTTCCAATGTCAAATCTTATGGATGGAGTTATTAGGTACAAAGGGAGGTATCCCAGAGTGTTTGAAATTTTTGTTTATGGACCACATACAGCTCTGCTCCTGACTTCCATAAGAATGCCTTGTTTGGTTTCTGTTTTCAAGTCACACTTCCTTTGACCTTGGCTATCTCCTAATTCTGCCCTCAGCAATCACTTCTGATGGTCTCCAATGTCAGGGATTGAATCTCAGCACAAAACGAGTGCCTTACCTGCTGTACTATCTCTCTGGCCCCAGAAATGTCCTAACTTTATAAAGCAATCTCAGAATTTTCCTTTAATTTTAAACTGCTACTATGTAGTTACCTAAAAAAGCAAATACATATGATATATGATAAAGCTTAGATGTTAGAACAAATAAAAGTGTAAAAGCTGGAGCTTAGTTTAACAAATTCTTATCACAGTAATGATTTTTGGGATTTCATTGTTATTTTTTAAGTTAATAAAACACCATGATTCACAAATTTAGTTATACTTTAATGGCAGAATTTCAAACTTCACAAGAAACTTGCGAAGTTGCTGTTATTATGTGCTGCCATCTGCTGCTCATTTTGTAGAATACAATGAAATTCAGAGGCCTGTATTTGTGGATGCTGATGGGTTGGTTGTTTTGCTAGAAGTTTTTGCCCTTTATTTTATGCTTTAATTTGTTTTTTATTTACATCATCAAAGATCTAGGTTTCTTTTAAGTTCTTTGAAATGTCTCAATTGGATAAATTATTCCATAATTTGCATGAATCGTGACAAAAATGACCTAGATAATCAGTGACTTTTTAATTTTTTTTTGTTTTGTTTTTTTGTTTCGTTTTTTTTGACACATTCTGCTGTGGTGAGTGATTATTACTGTGTTAGAGCTCAAAGATCATGACTGACAGTGCTCAATAGTATCACTAATATCTACCAGTAGTAGCAATACCTATCCTTTATTAACTCTAAATTTTAGTGGAAGCAGCCTCGCACTTTTTCTGGTACATACAACTTATTACAGATGGATACATCCTGAGATATGTCTAACGTAATCCTTAAATATATGTAACAGTTTCACTTTGATTCTGATGTATGGAAAAACTTATACTCCAAGTTTAGGTGATGAAATGAGATGACTTAATTGATTGAATTCATTCACTGATGAATAAATTACCTGATGACCATTATGGGAAGATAGAAAGGAAAATTAAAGTCACCATTGCAGAGCAGCCATAACATCCCTGGTTACTAAATTTAGGTTACTATAAAGAGGTCTTGCTCCAAGAGAAAGGCATTCAGATACTTGTATTTGAGTATTAATAATGCCCATAGTCTATCACAATGCTTAGCAAGTTTAATGTAAGCAAGGAAATCTGTTTGGCAACTACTCTACAGTCCCTGACTGTTTTTAAAATATGGTAAATGCTCAATAGACATGTGTGGCAAGCTTAGTGAATAATAACTTGTTACATCCAAAATACTAGGTGTCTATACCAGCACAGAGAAGAAATTTATTGGTACAGAGGATATCATTAAATTGGCACACATCTAAGTTTCTAAAATCACTAGAACAAGATCAGATAATAGCTTCTCAAAAGATAAATTATAAACAAAAACTTTATTCAGAAGCAATTAATTTTAAAATGTTCGAAATGACTTAATAAAACTATATATTTAAGGGATAGAAGTGGCAAATGAAAGATATGGTACCTATACTTCTTGTTAATGGATGATAGCAAGTACTGAGTAGGAAAAATTTCTAGATGAATAATTGATATTTGAGAGAGCACATTTTTTTAATTCAAATATATTTAGTCTTATTACTAAGTGTTAGATAATATGCTCAAGAAGAGGTTTCCTAAATATTTAAAAAGATAGAGATTGCTTCTGTATTTTGGGTTCTTTTTTTTGCTTTTTGGGTCACACCTGGTTACATTCAGGAATTACTCCTGGTTATGCATTCAGAAATCACTCATGGCTTGGGGACTCCTGGGGATCGAACTGCTATTCATCATAGGTCAACTGCATGCAAGTCAAATGCCCTACCACTGTGCCACCTCCCTCGCTCTGGTTTCTTTCTATTGGGGGCAAGTTTTCCCTGTTTTGTTCTAGGGAATGCATTCTATTCTCAGTGATTGTGGATCCAGCACATCAGGCTTCATGATTCAATACCAAAACCAGCCCGTTGGTAGTGGGCCATCAGAGTAATGCCCAGAAAGAATACCTGTGGAATCATGTATTGACAGGAATTGAACTTGATTTTGCACTTAAAGGCATGTGCTTCAGACTTTTGACCTTCTTACTTTAGTATATATCTATATTTTTAGAGAAGCTAAGAAAGCAAAGGGACTTTCTATTCTAAAATGTTGTTTATTGTAGGAACATACATTTTGAAATATTAATTTGAAACTGTCAGACCCCATAGTTCTAAACACTCAAAGCTTGTAGGAATTACCCTCTATTTGAATTGTACCTGATGTACAGTTTAATAAACATTTACAGACATACAAGTTCAAGTCTGGATAAAACTTAGTCAATTGATAAATTACACACTTTATCTAGCAGTGCCAATGTTTATTCTAAAAGACTTCGTCTAATTAACTAGTCACAATATCCAGAATCTGGAAACTCAAGTCTCCTAGAACTGATAAATGAATAAGGAAATGACACATGCACAGAATAGAATATTATGCAGCTGTTAGGAAAAAAAAGTTATGAAATTAACTTAAACATGAATGGATATGAAAGGTACTATGCCAAATGAAATGAGTCAGAGGGAGAAAGGTAGACATAGAATGATCACACTCACTTGTGTGTGAAATATGAGGGGGAAAGAAAGAGAAGGAGAGAGAGAGAGAAAGGTAGGGTGGGAGGGAAAGAGGAAGAGAAAGGGTGAGGGAGAGAGAGAAATGAGAGAAAAGAAAAATGTTGCCATAAAGCCATGGAGACATTGCTGGCAGAAAATATGCTGTGTTTAGGGATAGAATTGGCCATTTTATGATTTCAATTCAGCCATAAACAAATTTCTAATTTTATCTCATGTTTATTTAATTTCTAAAAAATCATTAATAAGAAAGAGACTTCTGTTGGAGAACCTAAGAAAGTGATTCCGATACCTGAGCATTACAGAAAACACAATAGACAAAAATGTTGAATAGGGAGTGGACTAAAACTATATTAAAAGAAATACAGAAATCTTTAAATCAATATATTCATAAACAATGTTTCTAAACTAAGACGTAGGTTAAAAAAGATGTTCCTTCCAACCTAGTGCATTATGATTCCATTTTGGTTGAATGTGTTTTAATGAGTGAAAAGACTCTTCTCATCACAGTTCAGAATAATCTCCAGTAGCCAAAAGATATAGGTGCCAACATATTTAAGATTTGCTTCTGCCTGTTTCAGAAAAATTGAATGGTTGTGGCTAGAGGGAAAATGTAATGGGTAGGGCTCATGTCTAGCACATAGCCAAAGTGGGTTCAGCTATTTTCATCTCATATTTGTCCTGAGCTCAGCAAAAAGTGAGTGATAAGTTAGTGCAAAGCCAGAAGTGCTAAGCACTGCTGAGTGTGTCCCTAAAAAAAAAAAAAATCAAATAGTCCTGTTACCTAACTGGTTGATTGTGACGTGATGCTCCTTTCCTGTCTTTGAAAGGCAACATCTGGTCACCACCTTTGAGAAAAGAGAGCTGTTTTAACACTGCAACCTTGAGGAAGGAGGGAAGGAAGGACTGAGGGAGCGAGAGAAGAAGGAAAGGAGGGAGGGAGAGAGAAAGGAATGGAGAATAGAGAGAGAGAAAAAGACAGAAGAAAAATGTCTGCCATAAATCCATGGAGACGTGAGAGAATAATGTTATTGTGAACATCCAGAGTGGATAAGTGACTGGTGCTATAAAATCCTCTACTATTAAGAGTTTGCCAAATGTGTGTAGAGATTTATTCCTCTTACCCCTACCTAGAAGAAACTTTGTATATTAATGTTTCTGTTTATGAGAAATGCCACCTAACCAATCAGTAACAACCTATCTCTTTAGGTCTCCCAAAGCTCTCTGCAGACTAGGGGGAAACTTCTCAGGTTGTGAACAATAATTGGTATAAATTTTAGAGGAAGAAAAGAATTTGTGACAGACATTGGCAAAATTCATATAATTAGTATCAGGTAAAACAGTTAATAGGATATCTCTAATGGCATATATGTTGTCATTGATTATACCTAGTAGCTTTTAAATTGAGGAGTTTAAAAATTCTTGTAAAATTTTGACTTAGATATCTCCTTATCTAAAAGAGTGGTTGATTTTTTAAAATTGGGAAAGAGAGAGTATTTAAAATGATGAACACATCATTGTCTTCCAAGTTAGAGAAACTGAGTTTGTCTCTAAATTAATGGATCCAGACTTAAGCTATCTAAATTCTCTGAACCTAATTTTTTATATTGATAAATGGACATATGAGAAACTCCATTACCTTTTTCATGTGTGTGTCATACACCATTTTTACTAGACAATCAGACTTATACTAGGGATACATTAATTTATGCTAGTTACTATTTTAAGAGATTATGGAATGAAAAGGAGCTAAAATGAGCCAGCTAAATGCTTAACAGTCTTTTATTTTTAGTTTTGAAAACAAATGCTTTCAAAACTTAAGAATACTAAATCTTATTCCAATTTCATAGGAGATGTTTATAGTTTTTAAATACAAACAAAAGAACCACCGTACACAAAGAATTAGAGCAATTCTTATTACTAAAGTTCTAATACTTACACCTTTCCTCTTTGGCTTTTTTTTGTTAGATTCACCTAACAGAGAACAATTTACAGCAATTCAGTTTTATTGGAGAACCATGAGATAACTGAATTTCATGCAGCTTCAATTCTAACCAGTTCCACTGCCAAGTTTAGGGAAAGAATGAGTAATGCCAACACTTTCTATAAACTATCAACATTGGAAACAGACTCAAATCAGAACCATTTATTCAAGACTCACTATAGATAGGAAGCAAATAACGTTCTATTGCCTGCCAGAATGTGAAAAATAGAATGTTAATATGATCTCTGATCAAATCCTATCAAAATAAAGGTCATATGATCTCTAATAAAGGTCATATAATCTCTGATCATATAATCTCTGATCGTATCCTGATCATATCCTGTCAAAAATGGGGCCAGAGTCGTATTATTGCAGGTAGCGCACATCCTTGCAATTGGCATACCTGGGTTAGATCTCAGGCACTCTATGTGGTCTCAGAGATTCACTGAGTGTGATCTCTGAGAGCAGATGCAGGAGTAATCTCTGAGTACACTGGATGTGGCTCCACAAAACCAATTATTATGCCCAATCTGTGCCTGCAAGCCCTCGTGTGTGCTTCTCCATATTAGAGTCATCTAAGTACTGTCCTTCATAAAGGTTGGAGTTGCTGTATTTCACTTGATGCCCGTTTTTTTAATTTTTGTTTTTTGTTTTTGATTTTGGAGCCACACTCGGTGATGCTCAGGGGTTACTCCTGGCTATGTACTCAGAAATCACTCCATATGGGGGAACATATGGAATTTTAGGGGATGGAATCTAGGTCTGTCCTACGCTAGCACACACAAGGCAAACACCCTACTGCTTGTGCCACATCACTCTGGCCCCTCTTGATTTCTTTTGTATCTCAAAAGAAAAAAAAATGTTTTGAACTTGGAAGGAGAGAACATTTCTACGTGATTTTCTTTCTTATATTTTTTCCTTTTTTGATTTACAAGTAACATCATTTGAAGAAAAGAAGATTCAGTAACATAGGGTTTTTATTTGCTTGTTGGAAAATACAGATTGTTTTGTTTCTATTTATCATGTTTCTAAACACAATGGTGTATCATTAAGAAAGCTTCAAGCATGTAAGAGCAGACTAATTCGTAGTGTAAATATTAATTTTACTAAATTTAAGCTATTCTTCAATCAAGTCCCTAGATAATAAGAGGCATGTGTAGATAAATTACATAAGGGTTTTGAGTGGTAATATTAAACATATCTTATGTAGTTTACTCTTGATATGGTTAAGATCTTTTCAAAACTCAAAAATAGTCCCTTTGAAAGTTGAATTTAGCTACTTCGAAGTGTTAATCTAAAGCAAACTACATCATTATAATATGTCTAGAAATTAATGTGTCCTTAATATTTTATGTCTACAAAAATTGTGATTTAGCTATATATAGTCTAATCAGTGTATTATATAAATTCATGCAATAAATGTTAAACATCAAAATATACAAAAAGGAAAAGGAAAAGTTACAGTTTTATCCCTTGTTTTAATTATCTTTATATCCATCTTTTCCACTATACTTAAGTTTAACCATTGATTCAATAATTATATATGTATTGCTTATTCTGTCCTGGGCACCAATCCAGGCCCTGGGGATAACCTCTGGAAAGCTGGTTATGTTTTCAAACTTAGATATCCTAACCAGTGAAAAGAAGTAAAAATAAAGAGTTATCATTAATATTTTTATTTTGCTCTTTTGAAATCTCTGTAGAATCATAACTTTTTACATAAAGATTTAAGAATCATAACATATCATAGATAAATATTTAGATTTTAGTGTTTTAGCACATTTAAGACATATCAATTTAGAAACAGTTCTATAAATCTATGACCTTGAAGAACTTGAATGACCATTACATTTGATGTTATCTATCGACTTTAATTAAGATAAGATTTTTATCAACTAGTTAAAAATAAAGGTACTTTCTACTCATTCCAAATGTTATTCATAATGTATATGTGAAGTAATTCTTCAAGTAACATTTTTTTTATTTTCCCTCTAAGGAAAAATTGGACTACTTCCTGGGTTGTTCTCTCTAGTCAAAATATTGAATTTTACAAAGATTCTAAACAACAGGCCCTGTCTAATACGGTAGGTTGTGCTCTGTTTCTACTATTACCAACTTTAGAAAAATATTAAACTAAAAGTTTGGGTTCATCAGAAATCACAGTAAAGCCTCCAAGCTACCAATATATGAGAGCAGATGGAGAAAATGACTCAATAAACTTTTAATCAGATGAAGGGAAAATAGAACTTAGTGTCTGTTTTATTAAGTGGTGCATTTGGAGAATAATCACAAAATGAGATGGATGGCGAGCAGCTATCTAGTAATGCGAAGGTAACACTTTAAATTAAGGTGCCACTTATAAGTGCTTTATTCTTATTTATGAAATGATCGCTAAATGCAGCTACTTGCTCAAATAATGTATTATAAAGTGTGTTATAAAATGCATTAGTAATAAATGCTTAACAGATGAGACTATGGGAAGCTGTTTTAAAGAATATTATCAGACGTAAATTCTATTAAACCACGTATGTGAATCTTTAATACATGAATTTAAGTTGTTATCTAGCATGCTATAAAGTGCCTCACACATTAATAAATAATAATAAACTGTTTATAAATGGCATTTTAATATAGGGTATTTCCAATGAGGAAACACTCTATGTTAACAAAGTGATTTTTTATCTTGGTCTAACCATATCCAGCTAACCTCTTTGAATATTTCTACGACTCTATCTAATGGAACTAAAACAATTTCTGTATCTTAGAGTTACCACAAAATGCAATTTGTAGGGTGTGTGTGTGTGTGTGTGTGTGTGTGTGTGTGTGTGTGTGTGTGTGTGTGTGTGTTACCTGGAAAAAGGCTTCACTATGTCCTCGAAGATCTGAGAGTGAGAGTAAGTAGGAGCAATTTGGAGCTTGTTTCTGGGGCAATTCAAACTCTGAAAGCTTGTTTCCTGAACATCAGAACTGCCACAGAATGTAGAAGACAGTGGGCAAGCAGCATATCTGACAGCCTCCTGATTAGGAAGGACTGGGCAAGAACCAACCTGCCATAGCCCATTGTCCTGATGGGCAGCAGGGTATGGAGTTGCCTGGCAGAAGTTAACCACAATGACTAATTTGTATTTGGCAGGTAATAAGACCATGCAAAGTTCTTTGCTTTCTAGCCACCAGTCCTCTTTGCTATGTAATCCTCTTTAAATAGGAAATGGAAAATCATTTGCTAGAGATGTTTTTAAAGAAGATTTTAGTAAGAACAAAAGGAAACATTTGGCTTGCTCCTGATAATTGCCATATCCTTTATCCCCACGTGGCTTGCTGATTTTGGTGCCGCTGTGTGGTCCAATTTGTAAACTAGTTATGAATAAATAAAAAAAAAAAGTAGATCTCAGTTCTTCGTATTTTTAATTTAAACTGTCTCAGGAATTTGTTTTAGGGTTTTGTTCTGATTTTTTGGCCTCAGTAGGGCTGGGAAAATCTTTTTAAGAAACATAAAGTACCCCTAAGGGCCAGACACAAAACAAGGCCCATCCACTAACAGATCCTTTGTCTTCCCTTTGAATAAGTTCTAAGGCAGGAAGGGAAGAAAGTGGTTTGTTGCAGATTTTGGCTGCTGAGAAGATGATCTTCACCCTGCTGGGTGAGAAGAATTCTATTGGAGCAGTGTTATGTGAATGTGCTGGGATAATGAGAGATATTAGACTCCAAATGAAAGCAATTGGTTTATTATAATTTTAATTTCCTCATACTTGGAGATATAATTGCCAGCTCCTTAATACAGGTAAAAAAAAACACTTTGTTTTAGACTGTAGGAAAACCTTGCAAGTCTTCTCACTAATTGCCTGCCTCCAAATCATCCTTTAACTGTTGTAATTTGACAATAGATTTAACTTTTAGAAGAAATTCATTAACATTTTTGGCAGTCCTTATTTGTTACTTCTGGCCTTATTTTCAAATGTTCTTAGTATTTCTCCCAGCACTTATTGTCTTCAAAGTGAATGCTGGGCAGGAGCTGTGTTTTGTGGTAATGGGGAAGAGAATTACAGATGTGTGTTTGTACTGCATGAATTGTCAACTTCTTGGATTCATTTGTAACCAAGTATAAAAGGCATAGTGGCGTAGCCCACATCTACCAATTCTAGTCTCAGTGAAACAATATGATGATCTCTAGTTCTTGATTAAAGATGGTGTGGTTTTATTTTGAAAAAGATTTATGATCAAATTTCTCAACTTTGCTGGTACCCACTTTATAGAGAATTTTGTCCAGTGTGCTTCTGGGAAACAAGAACAAAAAAAAATGTCTGTTCTTTCCTCCAAAAGGTCAGTGGAAATGGCCTAAGTGAGGGCAGAAAGAAATTTAAAATTGGTGACATTTTAATCTTTACAGGAATGATTCTTTAATGCAATGTATAGGTGAGACAAGAAGAAAGAGGCAAAGAGTAGGAATTCAAAGTTTGATCACAGGACACTTCATTGTATTTTTGCCAATGAGAAGTGACAGACCAAGTTACTCAATTTTTTGAAATTCAAAATATGAATCTGTAAAGAGACGAGTGAGATATACAAGAGAGATGGATAAGGAATAAATGAAATTTATTATTTAATAAAAGCAAACATGTTTGCTAACTGTATTATAATTATACTGCATTTTATATAGTACACTACATAGCTATTTAGAGCATATTATTATTATATTGTAAATTTTATACTTGAAGTTATTTGAACATTAATTGAAGAGAATTATATTAATTCAAGGGCTTGCAGTTTATATGGCAAAGATACAATATCGGAAGAAAGATAAATATCTATCTACTGTCTACTTAAAATGCTGTGGTCAAGCCCATATATTACTAAACATGAAACCAATCATCCTTTTGAGGTTCTATATATAATCTCTTGAATATCCATATATATTATCATTGGATCCTCATCTTCCTTTATTCACATTTACTTTTAGGTCTTTCATATATAGTAAACCATGTCACAAAATGTTATGCCTGATCTCACATTCTGTGTTCAGTTATCTTTATTCTGAAGCTCTTTTAGTTCCAAGGCGTATTCTAATCAAAAATAGCCCATCCTTGGCAACAGAAACAAACCCACTTGACTGTTGTGTTCATAAATCAGAGAGTTATAGGTTATTATTTATATTTACAGAGAATGAGAACCGATCTATTGATTTTCTTTTTACATATTAATAAGGATATTGAATAGTAAGTTTCCACCTACTGTCATTCTCACATTGTATCAAAAGATTATTAAATACTACAATGTTTAAGTGGTATAAATCTTTAGAATAAAAGAGTCATTATCAAAACAAGAAAACATTGCCTTTGTATTCTATATGCATTGCCCCTTTTATTAGACTAAATCCTAAACTAAGTCATATTGGATGGTTGCTAGACCTATTATGAGAAGGTACATTGGTATCCCTCATCCAGGATTTTCATAGAAAATACAAAGAAAATAGTGTTTATATTCTCAGTTATTTTCACATGTACTAACTAAAGTCGTTCACTTTGAGGATTTAAGACATTGTTTATGATAAAACCATAAAATGTATCAGATATACACACTGAGATAGAAATATAGACTTCTATAGGTATTAATCAAAAGCCCAAATATTATTAATCACCACCTAGGTAAGTTAAACTCTGCAAACTCTCCCACTTCTTTCTAGTTGTACCACATCTGCACAGCCTTTATCTTTATCTACAGCTAAAC
Organism: Suncus etruscus; assembly: GCF_024139225.1. Lineage (NCBI taxonomy): Eukaryota > Metazoa > Chordata > Mammalia > Eulipotyphla > Soricidae > Suncus > Suncus etruscus. The sequence goes on from NC_064852.1 coordinate 39,666,327, forward strand.
TGCATTTCAATCATTATTTATCATATTAAATACTTGAATCTTTATAACTATATTCTTGAACATTATATGTCTGGTTTTGAATAATTGAAATTAAGTTACAGTATATGATTCTTTTAAGTCTTTCTCCTTTCAGTGAATCTTTTTTGTTGTGTTGGTTTTGTTTTTGGAGAATACCTAAAATCTCAGGGATTACTCTTGGCTCTGTATTCAGGGATCACTACTGTAGTTACTTGGGGAGCCATATGGAGTGTTGTGGAATGAACCTGGTTTAGCTACATGCAAGGCAAGTATCCTATTCAATGTACTATCACTCCAGCCCTAAGGCAGTGGTTCTCAAATAGTGGGGCACGCGGGAGGCGCAAAAAGTGTTTTCTTCTTCCTGGGAGGGCATGACAGAAAATAATTGAGAAGCACTACCCTAAGGCACAGTAATTTCTAAATTAACATTATATTTATCAAAGACTAAATGAAAAGGCCAAAGGGTTAGCTTTAGTCTTTGATAAATATGAAATATAATATAATATAATAAATATAAATGTAAGACCTTAAATATATATTATATATTTAAATATGATTTATGATAGAATACCTTAAATATAGATATTCTAAGACTATAAAATACATACATACATACAAATAAACACACATGCATATGCTCGGTTGACCATTTAGTACCAGGGATTGTATCCAGGGCTCCTGAAGTACAGAAAATGATGCCAGCAATTTGTATTAACTCCTTGACTTTACCTATAATAAATTTATGTATATTCCTTCAGGTATAAAAGCTATAGCTATCTGGTAGATTCTTCCCATAAAAACAATCACTAGGGGCCAACTAGACAATAGGGCATTTAAGGCACATGGTTTGCCTTGACTCTATCTTAGTTCAATCTTTGGCAACACATGGTCCCCAAATACTACATAGGTTTCTAATCACTGTTAGGATGATTAATATAAACACTGTGAGGATGATCAATATAAGGGCCTAAATAGCACTGCGGGCTTGTTCAGTGCTTATATTCAACCCTTACATTGAACTACATTGAATAAGAATTTCTGATAGTGGTCCTCAGATCATCTGAGCACCACTACATAGATTTAGAAAACTAAAACAACCAAACATGATTTACTCTCTTATGTTGATTCATTGTGGTGTATTTATGCTCACTATTTGCCATTTTTTTGTATTGTTTAGTTTTGGTTTGATTTTTTACTAATTATTTCTTCCTGCATCTCAGTTCATTCTTCTAAGGTTATTTTTTTTTCTTTTTAAAATTCTGTAGTAAGGATCTTATCCTTACTATCCTATCCTATCCTATCCTATCCTATGTCTGCTTATATTACATGTAAAATACATTATTCTATAGGTTACTGTTACTTATTATTGTGATCAACATGTTACTGTCAGTTCAATGATTATTTTCTGTTTACACATAAAATATTTTCTCATTGCTCATTCTCGTTAGATTTTTACATTGTCACCATAAAAACGTTACATAGATATGCATTTCTTTTTATTTTCCTTACCTGAATTATGGAATTTTTCAGATAATGTAAGATATCTTGATATGTCTTTTCAAATGTAGTTTCTATTGTAGTATTGTAGCCCCCTGCTTCTTTTAAATTTTCTAGTCAAGGGCCTGGAGAAATAGCATAGCAGCGTTTGCCTTGCAAGCAGCCAATCCAGGACCTAAGGTGGTTGGTTCGAATCTCGGTGTCCCATATGGTCCCCCGTGCCTGCCAGGAGCTATTTCTGAGCAGACAGCCAGAAGTAACCCCTGAGCACCGCCGGGTGTGGCTCAAAAGCCAAAAAAGGAAAAAAAATATTTTCTAGTCAAAATTGCGTAAGGTAAAAAGAGATAAGACAAAGAAAAATACTTGCCTTGCAAGATTCCAAACTGTATTTGATTTCCAGCAACACACAAGATACCAAACCCACCAGGAGTAATCAATTCTTGAGTCCAGAGCCAGGAATGGTATGGTCCAACAAACAAAACAAAAACACCATAAACTTAAATTTTCATACTCTATTATCCATATTCTTATTTTCTTCTGTTCTTAACTACATCCTTAACTGCTTTACAGATAAGTTTCTTCTAATTCTTTAATTGTTTCACATTGTAATAATCATTGTTTCAATTTTAATAAGTATATTTTTTTCTAAAAGTTTATTTTATTTACTTAATTTTTGTCAGCTATTTCCTATAGACATTTGTTCAAGATTATCTTTTATTTTGTTGCAAGATCATTGTTTTTGTTTGGAGAGATAATACAGCAGGTAAAGCACTTGCCTTGCATGCTTCTGACCTGGATTTAATCCCCAGTATTCCATGTGGTACCTGATTCTCACCAGAAATGATTGCTAAGCACAGAGCCAATAATAAGCTCTGAGTACAGTGACTTTGGTCCCATTCTACCTTCTCAAATAATATTGTTGTTTTAAACAACATTTTAAGATACTTACTCTTGAAATCATTGTTAGTCTGTCTACTCCTGAATATTTTCATTCATCTTGCTTATTGTCCTTATTTAGTTACCCATGAATATGTAGTAATCATTATTAATTGAAATAATGCAAGAATTGATTTCAAGACTGAAATAGTTTTCTAGATTAGAATTTTTTGTTTCGTATATTTATTGAGTGATCTTGGAGAAATTCCATATTTTTTCTGAAAAAATGATTTATAACTGCCAATAATTTATTAGCTTAATCTAAATTAGTAGTTTAAAAATCCTAAGTTATGGGAATAAAATAAAGATGTAGAGTCGTGCTATAATTTTTCAGGTAATAGTATTTTTAATTTTCCTTTCTTTTTTTATATTGCTCCTTTTGAAAGGCAGGCTTCACTATATTTTTCTAGGTATGAAAAGGAGTACTAAGTCTAAAATGTACTCTCCTTAGCCTTTGATAGCATCTGTAGAGGACCTTTTAATTAATTATTTTGTATTCTAAATATTAACCCATGTTGTATAACACAACTAAATGTCCTCAAGAAATATACATATTTTGCCTAGTTAGTCAACTTTTATGCATTCAGAATCTCAGCCTCCCACCTCAATACTCACTCATCCTGTCAATTCAAACTATATTTTCAGCTTTTCCATTGTTTTACGGTAATATAAAAATTTTCTTCAGCATTTTCATTGTTGTGTGTGTGTGTGTGTGTGTGTGTGTAAAATCTTGATTCCAATATCACAGTTTCTCGTTACACTCTACCTCATTTCTTTTAAATATGCATTTGGTTAATCAAGTTTGTGATATTTATGTAAGCCTTGGTGGGAAAAGACTTCATAAGAATATGTATTGAAATCCTACAATGAACAGCTTGCTCATTAGGGCTACATATAAGGCAGAGCGATATAATCAAGATAGAGTCTTAGCTGTATAGCATCTTTGCCAAAAAATAGGGTGAGATGAAATAAGAAACATTAAAAAGTGACTTTTTTTCTTGTAGATTTAAAGAAAGGAGAGATCACATCTGTGAAAGATTTGAATTGGGCCTTGAAGGATGCTTATAATTTCAATATGTAGAGATTTGTGGGCAGGGAATTCCAGTGTAGTGAAAAATATGAACAGCATGAAACTGAGAATGGGCAAGTTTTGTGTGCTAAAAAGAGAATGATATTTTTTTTCTTTTTTGGTTTTACTGGTAGATAGAATTTCAAAATAGTCTTGAGAATATTGCTGAGCTTTTCTACCAAGGGCAAATCTTTAAAAAGGTGGCTTAGTCTTCTAAGTCATCTTCTCCCCAGCAGAGCTTATGGTGATTATTCATTTAAGAAATGCACACTGATCAGCAGTATGACCAATGTTGCTTGTTTTAAGATGGGCATAGTTATCATCAGGTTCAGGCAAAAGAAAAAACGAAATTGTTTAGGATTACAATTTTATCTTATCTAAGAGCAAAAATAGTTGCCTTCAAACACACCTATATCATGTTCTTCAATGACACTTGTCTATGATAAGATTTCAATATTTCATTAGACTCTGGTATTTCAAGTGTAACCTGTCTCTAAAATCCCTGCTGTGCTTTGCAGATTTAGAGTTTCTAACAAATGTCAACTACACACCTGATTCTAGTTACAAGATGTGTCGAATGTTGCATTCCTAGTTAAACAAATTGCTTGGTTAAACAAAATTTTTCTATTTTATGAATACTTTTTTGTAACTGTTGTCCAATGTGTTTTTAAAACCTAGAGAAATACACATGAATATATAAGATGGCTGCTGTCAAAATGCTCAGAGTCTGACAGAAGAGAATCATAGATTTGTTAAACTAAAACATGACGAAAGTATTAAAACCATATACTCACATGCTCACCAACCATAGATAGAGCTATGTAGGTGTTTTTAAGTAGTAGTTGTTACTAAGGATTTTGTTTCTTCAAGTAAAGCTCAGCCTGTGCATAACCCTATTTGTTCATTCACCAAATACTAAGTAAGAGTTAAGGCACTATACCCAGAGCTATGAAAGATTTTAAGTGGAAACAGTTCAATGTATTTTGTTGAAGTACCAGAATAAATAGCAAGTCTTTCCAAAGAAAGAAAAATAACATACCAGAAAAAGATTCTAAGTACATCAGAAGAAAGGACATTTAGCAAATTTCTAAAAGATGGATAGTATTTGGATAAAGAAAAAGAGTGAAAGTCATACAGAGTAAAGAAAGTAAACAAAATAACATATAGGAAATTAATTCTTTAATTTATTTAGTTTATAAATAAATATTGATTTCTTGCTACATCCTGTCAACTCTATGTTATTCATTGATGTTAAAAATGTTTTAATGAAGGCTCTTGGATGCTTAGGCAGAATGTATCTCATTCCATGCTATTTATTAGTTTCTTTTTTAAGTTGTCTGGTGCAAAACTAGTGAGATCTTGCTTCAAAAAAGTTTAGGAATAGCATTGTGAAATAGCGAGCATTCAATTTTCGTTAGACAGTCAGTGTGGAAGAAAATTATACATTGAACAATATTGTGATAAAGCTTTTAATATGTAAGCAGCATTTATAATTAATGCTGCATATCCTCAACTCTGAGAGTCAGAGTTTTAATCAATTGGCTCAAGAAATTGTGGTGTATTTTTCTCTAGTCTCAATAAAAGAGAGATCAGATTTTTTAGGTGACACGAATGTTAGATACTTTTTTCTTTTTTGGAATGTTCAGAAACATGGATTTTATTTTATTTCTTTTAATATCTTTATACAATTTGATTACAAACATGATTGTAGTTGGATTTCAGTCATATAAAGAATACCCCCTTCACCAGTGCAACATTCCCATCACCAATTCCCCAAATCTCCAACCTCCCTAAACTCTTCTCCCACCCCCTGTATTTGAAACAGGCTTTCTACTTTCCTCATTCATCCACAGTGTTATATTAGTTGCCAGTGCAGCTATTTCTCTAACTGCACTCACCACTCTTTGTGGTGAGCTTTATATCCTGAGCTGGACCTTCCAGCCCTCATCTCTATTGTCTCTGAGAATTATTACAAAAATGTCTTTTATTTTTCTTAAAACCCATAGATGAGTGATACTATTCTGTGTCTATCTCTCTCTCTCTCTCTGACTTATTTCACTCAGCATACTAGATTCCATGTACATTTATGCATAGAAAAATTCCATGACTTCATCTCTTCTGTTGGCTGCATAATTTCCTTGTGTATATATACCACAGTTTCTTTAGCCATTCATCTCTTGAAGGGCATCTTGGTTGTTTCCAAAGTCTGACTATTGCAATGAATATTGGTGTGAGGAATGGATTTTTGAATTGTATTTTTTGTCTTCCTAGGAGTGGTATAGCTTGATCGTATGGGAGCTCAATTTCCAGTTTTTTGTGGAATCTCCATATTGTTTTCCATAAAGGCTGGACTAGATGACATTCCCACCAGCAGTGAATGAGAGTTCCTCTCTCTCCACATCCCCTCCAGCACCGATTGTTCTTGTTTTTTTTTTTTTTTTTTGTGATATGTGCCAGTCTCTGTGGTGTGAGATGGTACCGCATTGTTGTTTTGATTTGCATCTCCCTGATGATTAGCAATGTGGAACATTTTTTCATGTGTCTTTTGGCCATTTGTATTACTTCTTTGAGGAAATGTCTGTTCATTTCTTCTCCCCATTTTTTGATGGGATTAGATTTTTTTTTCTTGTAAAGTTCTGTTAGTGCCTTGTATATTTTAGATATTAGCCCCTTATCTCATGGGTATTGGGTGAATAATTTCTCCCTGAATGTTATATTCTTAAAAATATTTGAAAATAGAGCAGTGTAACTAAGGTCCATTTTTTAATAGCATTGAAAACAGTAAAAAGTCAAAGTTTGAAATCATTGTGACTACTTATTTTTATTAAATATTTTAATTTCATATGTATTTGACATTTTAAGTTCAGTCTTTTAGGGGAGGGGGCTGCTTTTGAGACACAGTGATGCTTAAAGGTCTCTGCACTCAGGGTTCATTTCTGTAGGACTGAGGGGATGAAATGGGTCGAATCCAGATTTGCCACATGCAAGGCAAGTACCCTACCAGCTGTGCTATGCTCCGGCCCCAAGTCTAGTCTTTTCTGTTTTGTTTTGTTTTGGGAGAGCACACTTGGTGGCACTCAGGAGATACTCCTGGCTCCTTGCTCAGAAATCACTCCTGGCAGGCTTAGGGGACCAGGCAGTCTCAGGGGATACTGGAAATCGAGCCCAGTTTCATCCCGGGATAGCAGTGTGCAAGGCAAATGCTCTAAGACTGTGATATTCCTCCAGTCCCAGTTTAGTCTTTTCTAAGGAAATACTGGTGTCAAGAGAGTAAGTAGAGTCTCTTATCTGGAGTGAACCAAAACTATGCTAGACCAACATGGCTACATATGCATATGAAAACCAGTTAGAAAAGTGGAATTATTTTCACGTGATTTCAGAATACATATTCAGTACTGAACCATTATAAAAAATGCATGCACATTCTATTTTTTGGTTTAAGAAATTGATGTTTGACTCTGCATCTACCCAAGTGTGATCAACTAGACCTTACACTCGTCAATCAGATGAATGATCTATTTTTGCCTTTCTATTTTTGTTATATTTACATAGTTCTCAGAAAACTTGGTCATTTTTATGTAGATTACATAGTATTATAAACATTATTTGAACTATTATTGTTAGGATACTCAATATAGGTCATTAAATATATTTTATTATAGATCCTACATATTGATTGTAAGATGTTTTTGTTATTTTTAAATTCATTCTTTCCATAGCATTGATGATTTTAATTAGATGAATGAACTGACAAATTTTAGTTCTATGGCAGCAACATTTCCAGGTTTATTTAGTAAACTATTAACATTTTCAAATGAGTGATTTAGTCATAATTTGAAAGCAGAAAGAAACTAATACAAAAATACACTTTAAAATAATTTGTTTGGTTTTAATATTGTTTACTTTCCATGCAATGGTGAAGAGAAATATTAATTAACGTCAAACATAATACTCATTCACTACATTAATAACACAATGGACATATTTATGGAAATAAAATTATGTGATTTAGTGAAAAGATGAAAATAATGTAGATTAGGATGCTATTCATAAATTATTGAGTATTCTGAGAAAAAATAAATAGACTATTTATATCTCTAAAGTTATCATAAAAAAGGGGAGGAAGGAGACATAACAACCTTAGTATAAAGAAGGCATTTTAAGTACGGTATATGTTTAATGCATTAACTTGTATAATAATAAAAGTCTGACAGTGTGGTTATCATTGTTGCAGTTTAATAATATAGCCATATATTGAATCAACATAAGGCCTCATAATAATTTTGAAAATTATAAAAAGCAAAGGTTCAAATTCTGAAGATTGACAGGTAGAGATAGAAAAAATAAATAAAGAAAATGTAATTATTTTGTTGTCTTTACATAAACGTGGTAATTAAAAATGACAAAATGATTGATATTGCTAAAAATGAAGTCACGCTCACTTTTTATGATTTTCTAAAAATTTTGTCATTGATCACAATAAATTTTATATCTAACACAATATTTAAAAACCATAAAATATATAAAGCTAATAAGGAATTTTATAAATGATGAATAGCTTATTGTCCATTAATCTTTACCTTATGCTATCTCAGAAAACTATATTAATTATTAAGTTTTGATCTTAATGGTTTATCATTTTGGTCAATGTGATGTTTCTGATTTAAAACTTACATTTCTGTGAAATTAAGTGAATTTTGTTTCAGAGTCTTTTTAATTTTTTAATTTGCCAAAAATATATATTTAGTATACCTTCAAATCTCATGGCTATATTAAAATGTTCTAAGAAGCTGCTAACCATATTAGGTAGAAATGGAATTTATAAGTCAAATCACTAGGCTTAAAAAGCCCAAGTTCATATTCTATTGATTACTGTTCACCTTGATCATTTCAATTGTAGTAAGGGGCGATTGAGTACCTACATCATAAACTTATTGTGAGATTTATATGAGAAAATTGATCCAATATGTCTGGCAAGTAACAAAGGCAGTAAATCTTGGATTTATTGGCTATTGTTATTATTCATAATGAAATAAAAAAAGTGAATCATGGATAAGAGAAAGTGTAGGAATCAAGCAGAGTAAAATTTGAGTCATTAAATTGCCACTTAATAGCAGTCAAGTTTCTTTTGCTCTCTAAAAGCAGACTGTTCCTATTTGGTATGCCTTCAGAGGTGACTTACTTGTAGGTTGGGGGAATACTAAAATATGTTTTCTTGTATGGATTCACAATAATAGATTTTCACAATCTCAAATAACCATATAAAATATAAGATTTCTATATTCAGATACTGGACAAAACTTTCATATTTTGGCTTTCCTACCAAATAATATAAAGAATGTTCATGTAAGGGAAAATTATGTGCCATCTAGATATGATCTAAAATTTCTGCAGAACTTATTTCTCACTCAACACATTCCAGAACAGTCATTTTTGATCAGCCTTACAGTATATAGTTTTTCTCCCCTCTTTAGACGAGAGGAGAGGGAAAAGAGTAAAAGTTCTATAGCATTTAAAGAACTGCAAGCCTAGAAGTGTCTTACATTCATCTTGTTGATGTTCCATTGATGGAAAATACTGTGGTCATATGTTGATAAAAAGAGGAGTCTTTAAAAAAAAACAACAATGAGGTGTCGGAGTGGTGCCGCAGAGTGGTAAGGTATCAGCCTTGCCGGCTCTAGCCTAGGATGTACTTGGGTTCAATCCCTGGCATCCCATATGGTCCCCCAAGCCAGGAGTGATTTCTGAGCTCATAGTCAGGAGTAACCCCTGAGTGTCACCGAGTGTGCCCACTTAAAACAAAACAAACAAACAAAAATAGAATGAGTGGTCGAAGTGTTTTTAGATAGGTGAAGACTGTTTTTCAGTAATTTATCTGCACTTAAAAAGGACCAAAGCACACATTTTTATTAGTCAGTTATCTACACTCTACAGAGTAACTGGTAATCTCAGGATAGGTTTCCTGGAAAACAAATAATAAACTATGGACTTGTTTTGTTGTGGAGAGACAAATTTTGAACACAGAATTAAAGTGTTGGTTACTGTTCCACAATGAAACTCAATAAAAGAGACAGATTCATTGGGCATTTGCACCATTTAAGTTAAAAGAAAACCTACAAAATAAATGCAGAAAGTTTGAAGTTACCTGTTGAAGGAAGTGACAGAGGCAAAAAGGAGAATTTAACAAATTTCTTTGCATTTTCTTCTTCCCGTTTCTTGGGTAAATTTCTATTCAAGTTTTCACTTGACTGCATCGTGAGGAATCAGGGCACACTGTTACATGTATGCTCAAAAACCTGATCTTTATCTGGCACTTTGAAAATAGTCATTCCATGCAACTGTTAGAGTGAATACAGTTGGAAAAGCCTCTATTTTGACACGGTTGTCTGGAAAAAGTCTAAGTATTTCAAGGACATTAGTTTTGCCTTAGAAAGTGGAAGCATACAGGGCCATAGAGATAGTATAGCAGGTAGGGCATTTGCCTTGATTTAAGCTGACCAATTTAATCTCTAGCACCTCTCAGTTCCACTGAACCTGCCAAGGGTGATCCCTGAATGAATAGCCAGGTGGAAGTTCTGACCATGTGGCCCAAATACAAACACAAAAGAATGTGGTATCATATAGACTCAAGTAGAATTGATTCTCTAAGGCAGGGGTCTCAAACTCGCAGCCCACGGGCTGTTTGCGGCCTTCCTTACAACATTCTGTGGCCCACAGCCAGCCTTCAAATATCATAGTATTCGCTTACCGAATAATCGCAATAAAAATCGCATTAGTAAGAAAATATCGCATTAAACATTCACATACCCTGAGCAGTTCCATTCGGGGTATACAAATGTTTAATGAGATTTTTTTGCCATTTTTTTCTTACTAATGCGATTTTTTTATTGCGAATATTCAGTAAGGGAATAATTGTGAATACTTTGCGCCTAGTGCAGACGTCATTTCCGCTGCTCCTGCCCACTGTTCCCTTGCATTATTGGAGGCCTATGGGAGAGAAGGGAGAGAAGTTTATTACAGAATTAGATTTTGTCATACCTTCAACATGACTTCATCAAAGCCTGCAGTGAAGAGAAAGATTGATGATGAGCACAGACAATTTCAAGAAAACTGGGAGACGCAGTATTTCTTTGTTGAGCACAGTGGCATCCCACATGTCTAATTTGCTCAGAGAAAGTTGCAGTGCACAAGGAATACAACTTGAAACACCTTAATCCAACTAAATATGCTGAGGAATGTGCAAAATATCAAGAAAATGAGAGAGCCAAGCGAGTTGCCAGTCTTAAAGCATGTCTAATGAGGCAACAAGATTTCTTCAAGAAAGCAACCAAAGAGAATGTTGCATCAGTCGAAGCTAGTTACATAGTTAGTGAGAAGATTGCTAAGGCAGGGAAACCATTCACAGAAGGAGAGTTTGTTAAAAATGTATGTTACAGGCTGCAAGTATTATCTGTCTGGAAAAGAAAGGTCAGTTTAGCAAAATCAGCCTTTCTGTCAACACTGTGGCAGAGCGTATTTCTGACATGTCAAGTGACATTCATCATCAACTGTGTGAGAAAGCCAAATGTTTTGATACATACTCAGTTACTCTTGATGAGGGCACAGATATAACAGACACTGCGCAGCTCACAATTTATGTCCATGGTGTTGATTGTAATTTTGAATTGACAGAGGAGCTGCTCACAATAATTCCAATGCATGGCCAGACCACCGCCAATGATATATTTCGGCATCTGTGTGATGCCATTGAGAATGCAGGTTTGCCATGGAAGAGTTTTGTTGGAATAATAACCGATGGAGTGCCATCAATGATAGGGAGAAATAGTGGACTGGTGGCACTTATTCAAAAAAAACTTGAAGAGGAGGGTGTAGAGAAGGCCATTGCTCTTCACTGCATTATCCATCAGCAGGCCCTTTGCAGTAAATGCCCACCGTGTGACAATGTGATGTCTGTTGTTGTGAAATGCATCAACCAAATCAGATCCAGGGGCTTAAAGCACAGGAGGTTTCATGCATTTTTAGAGAAAATGGAGTCAGAATATGGAGATGTGCTCTATTTCACTGAAAAGATGTTTTGAGTTGAGAGAAAAAGTGAAAGCCTTTATGGAGAAGGATGGGAATGCTGTTTCTGAGTTGAGTGATCACAAATGGTTCCCGGACTTAGCTTTTCTTGTTGACATCATACATAAGCTGAATGTACTAAAACAAGATGTTACAAGGACCAGGGCAGCTTATCAGTGCTGCCTTTGACAACATGAGCATTCCCTACAAAACTTGTGTTATGGAAATCCCAGCTCTCTCGGGCAAACCTTTGCCATTTCCCAGCATGCAAGGAACTTGTGGATGCAGGCATATCATTTAGTGGTGAGAAATGTGTTGATGCTATTTTTAAGCTAGAGAAAGAATTTGATCACAGATTTGCAGACTTCAAAAAGCATAGAGTCACTTTCCAAATTTTTGTGAACCCCTTTTCCTTTGATATGCAAGATGCCCCTCCTGTGCTTCAAATGGAGCTCATTGACCTGCAATGCAACTCTGATCTCAAAGACAAGTTCAGGGAGATTAGTGGAAATGCAGACATGCATGGGCAATTTTTGAGAGAATTGCCCCCCAGCTTTCCTGAACTTTCCCAAATGTTCAAGCACACCATGTGCCTTTTTGGGAGCACATGTTTGTGTGAAAAGTTATTCTCCACATTGAACTTCAATAAGTAAAAGTACAGGTCTAGACTTAATGATGATCATCTTTAGGCCATACTGAGGGTCTCAACTACTTCCTCTCTAAAGCCAAATGTGGTTCAGATTTGTGAGAAGAAGCGCTGTCAAGTCTCTGGCAGCAAGGTATAGGCAAAAGATGTCATGTTCAGAAGAACTGTTCATGATCTTCACTCAATGTTCTATTCATGTTCAAAAGAAATAATTAAAACTGTTAATAATGATGTTTGAGAACTTTTTTTTTTGTGAAATCCCTTGTGCGGCTCTGCCTCACCCTGACTTTGCCTCCTGCGGCCCCCAGGTAAATTGAGTTTGAGACCCCTGCTCTAAGGGGAGAACTGAACTGAAGTGGGTTGAATGAATGAAGGTTGAAGCTAGAAATTAAAGGCTCCAAAAACATGGAAACTCTTCCCAAAAACTTATAGTTAAATACCTTTTAAAATTCTAATTATTTTAGTGAAGCAATATCATTTTTTGAACAATGTTCTCTTAGAAAGAAAATTTCTAAGAAATGAGAGAGAAAGCAGAGCAGTTCATGTTCAAGGGAAACATGGGCTTCTCTAGATTGGAAAAAAAAAAGAGGCATAAAGACAAGAGAAGCAAGTGAGATGTGTTTTCTAGAGAGAACAAAATGTCAAAGAGCAAACCTATATTTGATGTTTTATTTGTTTGGGGTGGACCACATTTGTCAGCACTCGGGGCTTTCTTCTGGCTCTACACTCCATAATCACTCTTACCATGTCTCAGGGGTCCATATTAAGTACTGGGGGTTAAACTCAGTTTTGCCATATTTAAGGAAAATTTAGCATCAACAGAAATAGATTGGGAGTATGTTTGTTCTAGTAACATTTTGATGCAGGAATTTTTTTTAAAATTTCTTTAAGGAACAATAGTTATTCTCAACAAATTAGCAAATAAAAAAGCCAAACACATAATATCTGAGAGAGCTGTGTCACAAACAAATGTTGGCTTTTTAAAAAATCTGCTTTGATTTGGTCTTGTACTGAAAAATTTCACTATATAATTCAGTTATTATTAACATCATTTATATTCATATACATAAAACCCTCATCTTCCAATCAAAATATTCTCTTCTATATAGACAGCAGTCATACTTTAGACATTAATAAGATCAGGTATCCATTCAGTATTATTTCCTAAATCATTTTGCCCAAATGAGAGTATATAAGTGAATTTTATCCTTCTCCATGAATGATCTTCCAAATCAAAGCAAGCTATGTGAGAAAACTTAATTCCTATAAACAGATTTTGTGTTTCATGTTAAAAACCAATAAGGACATTCTGAGACTATATCTTAGAATAACAATTAATTCAATAATAAAAAAATGATAGGTAATACCTCGTTTCATAAAGTCTAAGCTTTACTTTTAACCACATCGAATAATAAAAAATGAGTATCCTAGTGATTTGTTGCCTACACAAAGGCCCAATTTTCTTCATGAAAATACAGTTAAAAAAAGGAAAACCTGGCCTTTGATATTTTCTTAATATTTATTAAAATAATTCAAATATCCCATAAAGAAAAATGAAAATATAATCCCAAAAGTTTAAACTAAGTCAGAGAAAAAATGAACAGTGAATACTCTGCCACTATTATTGGTAAATGGTAAGGATGGACTAAAAGAATAATAAAACTTAGAAATAGACAATACATAGAATCAATATTTAATGCTCCAACATATAGCTTTTGTATGTTTCATTGTCCAAAAACATCACTTTTAAATAATTACATTTAAGTATTTTAAAATAAGTTAATGCTACTTTAAGTTTATTTCAAAAGCAACATGGTTTATATACTTCCATTAAAATTCATATTTAGTGAATTTTAAAAGTATAAATTTAAAATAATGTACAGTATAATCCACTGACATCTTGTAGTTCATTTGCAGACATTTTCTTCTCTGTTAGCTCTAGAATCAGAAATAAGTTTTCTATTAATGGATTCTTTCAGTAATTTTGAAAAAAATCTTGGTTGTATCCCAACTAAATTCAGAACTTTTATAAGAAAAACTTTTTCCGATGTTTAATTGGGTTTAATTCTAAAACAATTCTTAATATAACTAGATATTTAAAATCATTCTTTGGCCTAGTTTTTCTTCCTTTAGTGTTATAAAAATAAACTACTGATTAGAATAACTTTTATATAGTCTTCTATCTACTTAGACTTTTATACTTAATGCTAATATATATTTATTCGCTTCAACTTTACTAAACCATTAGTTTTTATCTGGTGTAATTTCAGATTTACTATAAATCTCAATTGTTGATTTTAATCGTTCCATTACATTAGTTCTTACAAAGAATATGAATAAATAAAATGTTTTAGTTTTTATGTATTTCTCTGTTTGAAAACCAACATTCTAAGATGAATAAATTATTTTGATGAATTAATACATTAGAATGAATTTGTAAAATTTTCATTGCAATTTCTATCCATTTCACAAATTAATTCAATAGTCATGAAATATTTGCTGACTATATATTTGGGCCTATTTCATTATACTTTGGTAAAATTAAAAAATATAATTCAGGGCTGGGAATTAGTATAGCAGGAAGGGCACTTGCGTTGTATGCACCTGATTTAGCTTTGATACCCAGCATCCCATATGGTCTATCAAACACCACAAAGAGTTATTCCTGGTGCAGAAGAAGTTACTCCTGAGTATTGCTTAGTATGTTACCCAAAATATATATTTTTGTTTCTTATAAAGTGTAAAGAAAAACCAAAATTTTGTATGTGCAAGTTATGGATAATAGATAAGGATTTTAAAGTCTGGAGATATAGCTTAGCAGTGAAATACTTTTCTTGACTATATAAGATCCTGGATTTTTAGCCAGTATTAAATATATATAAGAATTATAACTAAGGGCCGGAGAGATAGTATGGAGGTAAGGCATTTGCCTTGCATGCAGAAGGTGGGTGGTTTGAACCCTGGCATACCATATGATCCCCTGAGCCTGCCAGGAGCAATTTCTGAGCATAGAGCCAGGAGTAACCCCTGAACATCACCAGGTGTGACCCAAAAACCAAAAAAAAATTATAACTAGATATATTTTGAATAGTGAAATAGTGAGAATGGTGAGGATGCATCGTTTTGCCCACAGAGGTAAAGACAACCTTTCAGGTTACAACACACACAAAAATCAGGAGAAAGTTTATTACAAAGTAAAAAAAAATGTAGAAAAGCGATAATTGTGTTTCTGATTAAAATGATGCATTTCAATACATGATCTTATGAATCATGAAAACTGTTATGATTTTGCATAACAGAAATGTAGAACAGAATAATGTATGTCACTTTGGTTGATCAGAAAAAGGAAAGCTTTTTTAAGAGTTAAATAATTTTTACATATTTGTTTGGGTTAGTTAAGGATAATTGGCAATTAAGAGAGTTAAGATAATGTCATGATTAAGAAGCAGTAAATAATAAAATGTGAGACTGAGAATAATAATATTTCATCGGGGTGTTGGTGCTACATTCTAATGATAGTTAGCAAATATTGTTATAGCATTTAATATGGAATGCATGACAAAGAAATCACTGAAAAGTTAACATTTCATGAGTAATGACCTAATCATACACCAAACCAAAACATTACAGGAAGCATATGGCTTCAAGAATTGAGAAGCACTATATTTCTATTGAAAAATCATTCGTAGAGCAGTAAAGTGGGGGTGAATAATATAAGAAGAGGAATATTGTTAAGTGGATGAAACAAAGATGGGACCAAGAAGTCATACAGAGGTTAACATATTTTTGCCTTGCATGTATCAGACCCATGTTTGATCCTTGGCACCAATATAGTTCCCCAATCACCATTAGAGGTCACTTTTGAGCACAGATCCTAAGAATAACCCTGAGCATCATTGGATGTCTCAAAAGTCCACTGAGTATAGAGTTACTAAAGCTCTTATTTAACTTGATTCTATAGACAATGAAAGTAGGAATAATTGTTGAGTGTTTTCCAACAGTTATACTCCTTTAGTTGCGTTCCTCATACATATTCTGGTATTAGTGCTCATTAAGGGTCAGATATTCAAGATGGGGTTGCTCTCATCTACCTGTTTGCTGTTTGGACATAATTCATCTAGGGTACCAGGGTTCTGATCAGACCCACTATGCACAAAGTTTAGAATACCCAGGCTTAAACTTAGTGCATAATGCACAATGGAATCAAAGCCTTATACTTGCTATGCACACACTTTGCCTATGACTCATTTCTGACCCTTTCTATGAGGTTAACTCAGCAGAATAGGTAAGCCCTAAAGACATTTTATGCAGCACTGTGCCTATTGAAAGTTATGCTATTGCATACTTAAAAATCTGTTCAGAGGATAGATCTCAAGTTAAGAGAAATATCAATTATGTCTTATATTAAATTCACACTTAAGTTTTCTAAACATAAACAACATCCCAGCTGTAGAAGTTGGTCATTCTTAGTAATTCTGCCAGTAGTCAAAATGTATTTGTTAAAAAGTAGGCATTATTAGGCTGCAGAGGCCCAAGGCTGCCAGAGCCTGGTGCTACAAAGCTCTCAGGGACTCTTGAGGCCCAGCTACGAGGTGGGGCCTCAGTCCCACCCAGAGACATCAACTTGAAGCAACCGCCTGCCCTAGACTGCGAGATAGGAAAGAGAAGAAATTAAGTACACATTTTATTTCTCCTGAAAAAAGGTCTGAAGCTTTGTGGCTGCAAACCAGAGGTTCCAGACAGAGCGAGAGAGCGATAGGTGGAAATTCACCAACCAGAGTGGCCAGAGGAGGCCCTGATACAAAAAAGATTAGGGAGTAGATACAAAGCAGGAAGCATTTCTTGGATGCTTTATCTCTGGTTCCCACTAGCCAACAGGCCCTGCTCTGGTCACTACCCTGCCCCCCCCCCAACAATTCAAGTTTCTCTTTTTATACTGGCATGACAAAGAAACATGATCAATAGGCGTGTTCAGGGGAGATGTCCAGGACCAATTATCATATTTCATCCAACTGCCAACTGACTCTCCCCAACTGTCTTTTCCAACGGCCTCTTCCAACTGTCATAGACTGGTATTGCAGAAGAACAGGAAATGACAACACAGAATAGCTTCTGAAATAGAAAAGAGATAAAGATATATAAGTGCAGAACGGGGGACAAAAACTATCCTTGTAAGAAAGATAGATGCAGAAGGCTTTCAGAGATTTGAAGAGTGGATAAAGTTCAGCTAATGTTAAAAATTATTTAAAAAATATCAGAGTAGTGGGGCCAGAGAGAGAGTAAAGTGGTTAAAGCATTTACCTTTCCTATGGCTAACCTGGTTTTGATCCCTAGCATTCTATATATTCCCTTGGGCACCACCAGTAGTGATTCCTGAATGCAGATCCAGGAATAACCTCTAAGCATTGCTGAATGTGCCCCCCCCCCGAAAAAATAAATAGAAAACAAACAAGCTAAAAAACAGCAGTGGGTGTAGTGGTCAGAGACACAGCAGGTGATTTTGTTTGCAAATGTACAAAAGGTAGTTTTCTGCAATTGAGAAGTAAAGCAGAATAAAGAGTACAAAAGATTGGTGTAGAGTATTTTGTATTTATTTTATGTATTGTATTTATATTGTATTTAGAAATAAAGGAAATTGGAGGGGAGGCCAAAGGAGACAGTTGGAAAGAGGCAGTTGGACAGAGAGGATATAAGGGGGAACACAGAAACAAAGAGAGAGACAGAAGGACACAGGGGGAGGCACAGAAACAGAAGAGAAAGAAGAGAGACACGGAGGGAGCAGAGAGAAAGAGAGACACAAAGGAAGAGAGATAGAGGAGAAAAACAGAAGAGAAGACAGACAAAGGATAGAGAGAAAGACAGAGACACAGAGAGAGAGAAAAAGGAGACAGAAGGACACGGGGGGGGGGGGAAGAGACAGAAACAGAAGAGAGAAGTAAGAGAGAGACACAGAGATAGAGAGGGAGAAGACAGGAGAGGCAGGAGAGAAAGATACAGATACAAAGAGATACAGAGAGAGAGAAACAGACAGAGACTAAGACAGAGGGGGATGGAGAGAGATCTAACGAGGGAGGATTAGGCTCTTTTGGCCAAACCTTTTGTCCCCCAAAACCTCTTTGCTTGGATCATTTATTGCGGACGATTATTGCCAAGGTCTCCTTGAGAAGGGGAGTTACTCTCTCAATTTGGGAGATATTTGGGGACCCTGGATATATCAGCAGTGGACTCAACTTCGTGCCATATTTGGTGGTTAGGAAATAGTGTGAAAATTGTAAAGTGATGACAAGTATGGACAATACCAAGGTACAGGCGGATGAATCTGGCACCACCATCAAAAATATAGGCATTTTTCCCAGCAAAAAATCAACCCGGAAACATAATTTAGACACTCAGGATCCAAATCAAAATATTGACACTAATGACCAACCTCCAGTTCTAAGCCCACAACGGAGTCCTGATTCTGTTCATGGTATGGACTCATATGATGGTGCCAACTCGGACAATGAAGCACATTCTAGTACTACACACCTCAGGCCTCAGAGCCCTGTGCAGGGAACTTCTGCTAATTCGGCCTCAGCTCCATTACAAACAGTATCTGCTTCAACATATCAACCTCGTGCCACAATTGGGAAGTAGCAAGTTCACATAAAGGAGCATCTGAACATGACTAAGAGTGATGGACAGGTCTTAGATTAAAATAAACACAAGGCTCACACCAAAGCATAAAATACCTATAAGAACAGTTAGATGTAAATAGATCTCGATGGTAAGAGACCTAAGAAAGTTTAGATTGTCCTCTTCCTCTTAGGTTTACTCTAATTTTCTATCTAGAATATATTTCTAACACATTTAGTAATATTGTTATTACAGAGGTAATATAGAAGTATTAAAAGAAGAGCTAGAGGTTATCTTTTATCTTTGGAGCCCCAATGACTCCAAAGAGAGTGGCTAGGACATTACAAATAATTTATATATAATACATTCTTATTGAAAATTTGAGATTAAATTTATATTGTAATTCTTAAACTACCATCTTTCCAAATCACAAAGCAAAGATGACTTAAACATAAAGCCAAGGAAAAGAAATCTAGTTATAAGATAAATTTTAAGATACCATCCATTCCTTCCAAAACAAAAATCTAAGTTGCATTTTGGTATCTTTTCTTCATTCATGAATTCAGCAACTATATTCATTGAACAACTTTGTGCCAGGAACTGTTCCATAAATTGAAAAAAAATTGTGGAGGGAAAGCAAACTAGGCCTCACCAGAGGAATGTTAATTCAAGTTAATTCAACAGCACCTAAAAATATATATGTTGGTTTCAGTTGGGAGGAGGACTGCAGCAAAAACACCAAGTAGTGAAACTAAAAGAGGGATAAGGAATTCTGGAATATAGGCCTTTGAAATAATACAGACAAAAAAAGGACTTTTAGCAGGGTGACCTTTAAATGAAGTTATCTATATGAAGATTGGGAGTTATTCCAGGTAAATTGGTGGTGTAGTTACTATAGGGAGATAACATTTAAAAGAAGATAGGGCCAGAGGGTTAGTACAATAATTAAGGTACCTGCTTTGTATGTGGTTGACCTGGATTTGATCCTCAGCTTTACATTATGGTCTTGCCTAGCAGTTCCAGATGTGTACTGAGTGTAGAGCATGTAACTGAACACAGTCATGTGACACCAAAAACTTTTATAATATATTAATAAAAGAAGAGAATAGATGCAAGATCAGCATGTATAAGCTAGAATCTAATAAGGTTGGTCTTTTCTTGAATTAATACACGTATTAATATACATATGATAATTGTGTACATTTAGTTTTCAATACAGCATGGTTAGAAATAGAGTCATAATTTTTAAGTCCTGACTTCAAACAGTTATATTAATGTCATGTTGTTATCAATACTTGATGCATGGAAACACCCAAGTACACCATAAAAAACTAATGAATAACGATGTGTTTTATATACACACTGGATTTCTACTTAGCCAATAAAAATGGAGTTCAGTCTTTTGCTATAACATGAATGAAGCTATAGGAGGTCATGCTAAGTGAAATAAATTAATAGAATAAAGACCAATATCAGATGACCTTACTTATATGTAGGACGTAGAGAAACAAAACAAGAGAACAGACAAAGCCAAAAGATCAAAAAGTCTTGAACTCTGACTACAGACCTTAAGTTCCTGGAGAAGGTTAGGATTGAATATGGAAATTTAGTTAATCAAAAAATGTTAAGTTTTCTTATATATATGTATATAATCTTTATTTAAGTACCATGATTACAAGCATGATTGTAGTTGGATTTTAGTCATAAACAGAATACCCCTTACCAGTGTTAAGTTCTTGATGGGTTCACAAAACTAGACCTCTCTTCTTCTATAGCTAAGTAACATACTTTTTGTCTAGACATGTCTTTTATATAATAGGTCGGCAAAAATAAGAACTAATACTTTTTTATAGCAAACTCATCAGAATGCAAAAGAATGGAGAAAAATCTTGTTATGATCATTGTTTTATTGTTTGGGCAGGAGAAATTTTTCTCTTCTAGAGTCTACTATATTTTTAAAAATGTTGTTTAATATATCTAATTTATCTTTCAGACTGACAAAACCTAGACTCAATAAAACATTACCTGGCCTCTGTTAATGCTAAATGAGCTTCCATTCCCTTATTTACATATGCAGCTGCACACCTTTTGCAAGCAGGAAGTAGTTATGAACCATCATCCATACATCTATTACAAATCTTCTGTGGTGACCTCTTTAGGGGGAGATGTTGTTGCGTCCTGGTAATATTTTTTTTGAGAAACAATAAATTAAAAAGAAAATTATCTGCCTTGCATGAACTCAAAAACATGAAGATGACTTTGCTTTGGGGTGGGAATACTGTACAACTTTTTGGAAATGTAGACGCTGAGGTGCTACCCAAAGAAGGCTGGACTCCCTAAAAAAAGAAAACTATATGAGAAATTAAAAGTCAAGATAAAAATAGAAAAGGATAATCAATATGTTCTCTGTGACAACATTCAGATGAACATTTTTTTGGTTGTTTTGGCTTTTGTTTGGGGCCACAACTTTGACCCTCAGAGGTTACTGCTGGCTATGCGTTCAGAAATCACTCCTGTCTTGAGGTATATATGAGACTCCGGGGATTGAACCCAAATCTGTCCTAGGTCAGCCTCGTGCAAGGCAAATGCCCTACTGCTGTTAGCTCTGGCCCAAACTTTTATGTATGTAGAGAACACCAGGACAAATAATTAAGATAAATAAATTAAGATAATTGATAAATAGCCTTCTTTCAAAAAAATATATTTTTTCCCTTTCTGGATGTCTGTGTTTTCTCTTGATCATGTATCTCTACTTTTATTCCCCTCACATTTCTCCATGTAAATTTATTTAAAAAAACTTATATAATGGGGCCAAAGCGGTGACGCTGCAGTGAGGCACTTGCCTTGCATGGGTCTGACCTAGGACAGACTGCATGCAGTTTGATCCCCGGAGTCCCATATGGTTCCCCAAGTCAGGTGCGATTTCTGAGCGCATAGCCAGGAGTAATTCCAAAATAAATAAATAAATACACGAATATATATATATGCATTATTTATAAAAATGAAAAATTTAATAAACTTTAGTAGAAGCATATTAATACTTTAATACTTTGGTGCTGGTGTGATATGATAATATATTTTGGATAGAAATATTTTTTTGACATTTAATGGTGCCTCAATAAAAATGAAATAAAAAAGAAAGTAAACTGTACTCTGATTTTTAAGAGTAAATTTTGTGTAATTTATCTGACATATTTTCTTACTATAATATGGCCATTTTAATAGCTCTGATTTTAGGCAATTATAAGACAGTCATACCATAGAGAAAAGGTACACAGATTAATTACATTTTACATAAATTAATTTTTTATTTTCCTCTGATTGTATATATATTATCACATTTGTTAATATCATCAGTGACTATTATGTTGATTTTTCATATGATATAATTTAAATAAATAAAAAAGTAGATTGTTCTTAAAATTTCTATTGAACTAATCTACCCATGAATATCATAATACATTGATATGCTCCACAATATAGAGCATGATAATTGCCGAGGATAGGTGAACAAATAAAAGTATTTTGATGATTGAGAAGCACATTGAAATTA
The DNA here is from genome assembly GCF_024139225.1 of Suncus etruscus. Classification (NCBI taxonomy): domain Eukaryota; kingdom Metazoa; phylum Chordata; class Mammalia; order Eulipotyphla; family Soricidae; genus Suncus; species Suncus etruscus. The sequence continues at coordinate 39,688,722 of NC_064852.1, forward strand.
TATTCATCTTGATTAATTGTTTATGAAATGACTATCTGGACAGATGAAATTATCAAGCAGCAAATACGTGTGTGACATATTTATGTTCCAAAATTATTTTGTATTGAAATTTCAAAAATCAAATATTAACAAATTATTATTAAAAACAAATTTGAGGTTTTTTCTGAAACTAATAAACAAATTCCATTATAGTTAAGAATAAAACGTAGTGACTCTAAGGCAGAAATTGTACACCTATTTCCTATAACCTTTACCATACTATAATTTCATGCTTTTTAGTTTCTTTTTTGTTTGTTTGTTTCTTTGTTTTTTGGGCCACACCCGGCAGTGCTCAGGGGTTACTCCTGGCTTTGCGCTCAGAAATAGCTTCTAACAGGCTCTGAGGACCATATAGGTCTGTTGGGTATCCAACTCAAGACCATCCCTGGTCCGCTACTTGCAAGGCAAACGCCCTACGTACTCCAGCCCGATGCTTTAACCACAAATTTATAGAAAAAACAAAACCATAAAATTTTACCTACAAATGTTAGAAGATGTGCATAGTAAAATTTAAGGTATTTACTGGTCCCGATCAATAGCACAGTGGTAAGACGTTTGCCTTTCACGCAGCCAACACAGGTGGAATCCCGGCATTCTATATGGTCCCCAGAGCCTGCCAGGAGCAAATTCTGAGTTCAGAGAGAGGAATAATCCCTGAGCACCACCTGGTATGATCCCCCCGCCCAAAACTTTAAGATGTTTGATAAAAATCATCTTAGAAAATTATTGAATTTATCTATGGAGAAACCTAGAGTAGCTCAGAACATGAAAAATTATTGGCCTCATTGAAATATGTTTTGTTTTTCTAAAATAATAAATTAATCTGAACTGGTAAGATTTTTTTAATGTTTTAACTATGCAAATTAAAAATTATGTAGGTTTGCTTCATTAAATAAAAATATGAAGAGGCAAACATAGACAGTATTCCTATACATTAAATATTGTTAATTACTGGAATAAAAACATTTTATGTTATATCTTCATTTTATTTTGGAAAAATTACACTATAATCTAGTTATTTTAATTATTTTACTAAACAAAAATGCATTTATTTACACATATATTATAAAAGGGAGAAAAATGAGTTTTTAAAGGCATAATGGCAGCTTTTAATAAAGAGAAGATTTAGTACTTCTTTTTTCTCTTTTCAGTTTTACATACACATAATCAACTAATGACTTTTTTCTGAGGTTTTTGGGGTATAATGGGATGACTTGGAATATGCACATATTGTAAAATGATATACAGAATGTAGTAGAAGGTTAATTAGCAAGCCCATATCCTTATTATTACCTTCGTGTGTGATCTGTGTGTATATGTAGAACTGTCGCAAGCTTTAAAGATTGGTTCTCTTACCACCATATAGTGTCAGTGCAGCTAGTTACCAGATGTGTATTTGTGTACCAGAATTAGAAATATTAAAAAAATTATTACTGAATAGCATCTCATGATCAACATTTGCCTAAATCCAGTAACCATGATCTTGTTTCTATGAATTGAACTTAATTTAAATTACACATATAAGGGAAGTCAGACATTATACTCTATGTGTCTTTTTATGTTTAGTATTTTGTTTAGCTAAAGATATTTAAAACTTTACATATGAAAAGATTTTTGTTGGGTGGGCTTCCAGGCATTGCTCAAAGGGCCCAGGTTCAACCCCAGCAATATTAAGCCTGACTGTAAAAATCAATTGGTTCAATACTGTTCTCAATGACAGTGTTACTTGAGTCCAAAAGTGCTGAGAAATGACAGTGTTACTTGAGTCCAAATACTGAGAAATACAAGTGCTACACTCTGATCTTGTTCAGAGAAGCATGACGTTCTGAGAATCCAGCTCAGGAACTTTCACAAAACAGGAGTGTACATCAGTCCTTTGAACCATCTTACCTGCCCCAGTTTTTTAATATTCATGTTACTGCATGTGCCTGTGTATATTCATGTATATTTATACTGCATTTACTTTAGTCTTTCACTTGTCCACAGCATTTGCTTCGAACTCTTTGGTTTTGTTAATGATGTTGTAATCTACATTGAGGGTGTAGATTTCTCTTTGAAGATGAAAAATAAAGACTATATTTTATTCCACAGACATAGGTATATATGTATATATATTTTCTAACTAAATAAGCTGTTATTTTTATAACATGATATTAATATTCTTTATTTTTTTTGGTCCCATTTGTGTTTAAAGAAAACTGGGCAGAAGCCGGAAAGCATAGATTTGCGTGGAGCACATATTGAATGGACCAAGGACAAATCAAGCAGAAAAAACGTCTTTCAGGTAAGAATGGTCTATTCATTCAATTAACTTCATTTATTACTCTATATAAACTATTTGGAGTAACCAAATTAAAAATGTTTTAATATTTTAATTTATAAACTAATTGCATGAAGATCATTGTGAAATTACTTCTCTTTCTCATCTTCTTTAGTTGGTTCAGTTATTTTTGTTTTGCTAAGTTATTCTTGGTAAATAAATAGAAAATACATGTTGTGTATGCATAAAAAACAGGTGTTGTTTTTGGAATTTGGAATATTTGGAATTTGAACATAGAATGTTTGATTTAAACAGGTTAATGGAGAAATTTCAGGGCCAGATCCATAGTAGAGTGAAAAGGGTATTTTCAGACACAAATACAGACTCACTCATTAGGATAAATTACTTGTACATTGGCCTTTTTACTTTTCAGTATACCTATATAACTTAGAGAGATGAGCAAAAGAGAGCTAAACACTAATAAAAGGAAAATATTTTAAACCATGTGTTCTTATATTATGTTCTATATTTAATACATTTATTTGTATTGCACTGACTGGACAAAATCTTTTTAATTATTTATATTTTATTATTATTTTAACTTTATTTAAAGAAAATGCATCACATAGCTAACATAATTGACCATATACATTTGCATAAAAGTAAATTTTGTTTTAAAAAGTTTTGTTTAAAATAATATGTTGGAGATCATAAAGGTATGATTGGTACTATTTCCTATCTGAAAATAGAAAGTATTTTCAATAGATGTAAAACTTTATTTTAACTTGAACCAAATTTTTCAGTGATAATTTAGTTCTGTCTAAATAATTTGGAATAAAGAATTTAAAGAAAGAATTTTCATTTTCAACCTTTTCTGGAGTAAGTTATTTTTCTGATTTTATATTTATTCAACTAACCCTCAATGTTTATATAAATAGAGTTTTGATTTTATAAAAGTTAAAACAGAGAAAAATGTATGATGTAAGAGAGAAAATTAATACAAACTCACCTGTATAAAATTGAAGGGGAAAAGTTAAAAGTTAATGGAATGTAGCTTCACTAAATATAGAAGAATTATTTTTTGTGGAAATGAAAGAGAATCAAGTTTTATATGCATGCAACTCTTGATCCCAGAATGACAGGCTACAGATTACCACTGGGTGCATGTCGCCCTAGTCTCTGAGCATCACTGAGCATGACCCTGGAGTACTCAGATACCACAGGTCAAGCATTCAACCAAACAATCCTACTGGTTGAGAATCACACAGTAGGACTTCAGGTTTCCTCTCAATAACTGAAAGTCAAAAGATATAATCTGTCTTCCAATTTCTTATTTCTACTTTTTTTATTCCACACATTATAAAAAGTATTGGTTTTAATCTAGCCTATGTAACAAAATATATGTGTCTAGCCAGTGATTATATAAACTAAGGAGTTTCATGTTATATATTGGTAGTTTAGTTTCCTAATCACCAATTCAATAAAATAAAGACATTAAAAAGTTGAAATAGGTACAATTTGGTACAATGAGAATCTTGAATATGAGCTAAATAAAACATTACAGTCTCTGTTTTCAATTTCTTCTGGCAGATTAGCAAGGGGGATTTAGATGACAATAAGGATGATAATCTCATCATAGAAATATAATTGAAGAAATATTTATCTATAATTTTATATTGCTATAAATAAAATATGCATTGATGTAAATTTAAAAGTTGAAATCGCTTCTATTGATGATGAGTTTAATTTTATTTTTTGTTTATGTTTAATTATAATACCAAGTTCTTTATAATAGAATTTTTTATTGATTAAATGTTCAAACACTAATCCCACCAACAGTGTGATCTTTCTTTCACCAGTATCCCAATTTCCCATCCACCACCCTAGCTTGCCTCCTTGCAGTTACAAACATATTTACTTTATAATGCTTTTTACAACACAAAGACAAATGGAATAATCAAAACTTAGATCAGCAGAGTCAATTTGAGATGATTGTTGTCTCTCCATGCTATTATTAAAATCAGTACTTAAGGCTTTACTGGATTGTAGTTGGTGCTTTTTGAATCTTCTATGTTACTGTTTAGGATGGCTGAAGTTGAAATATTACTAAGTAGCTTTCTCATCAGATTCCTTGAGATACCATTATGCTGACATTACTACAAAATCTTGAGGTGTTGAGTGGCAGAGTCCTTGGACTAGAATATGTAGATCTGGAACAAATTTTGGGCTTTGCAGTTTGATAAGGTTAAGTCATGGAGATGGGCTTTTTTTGTTGTAGAGTTTAGGATATAGTGCTGAGTTTCAGTTGTTACTACAGAATTGGGTCTCTGCCTTCATCCATTCTGAAAATGCCACAGAGGTATTAACCCAAACCAGATTACCTAGGAAGTATCAGTGACAATTATTTTCTTTAGGAGCTTGGTGATATGTTTCTTTTTTATGCATTCCAGATTAACCCTCTACCTCTTTTACAATTTGATTGTTATGTACATTTTTTAATCTATTTCCAAATAGATTAAAAAATATGCCCGCTTTTGATAGCTTTGCATAGCAAGAAACCTTGCCAGTTTTGTGTGATGATACCCAAGCTATTCATGGGAATACAGTGTTGTTAATCCATTTACTTTTTTGTCTTAAGCCTCTTACACTGATAACTAAAGGGTGATTATAAATACATTGTAAATAACAAAGTTAAGAATGAGTCAAGTTGTTCTTCTAGGGTGGGTGGTAAATCCTTTGGATTTTTTTATCACACTGAAAGTTTTTCATCACCCAAATATATGAGCTTAGGTAAAACTTTCTAATAAGTATCCACATATACAGATGATAAAAACTAAATCTTTTGAGAGGAATTATATAAATTTTTTTATAGTTCTATTAACATACACACAGAATAAAACACTGGGAAGGATTTGCCAGATAGCTAAATCTAGATGGCTTGCATCAATATTTGATTGGATACATTAGCTGGTCCAACTCTCAAATGATCAGAATAAACATGATTATATCTCAAAACATGAAATTAAGATATTGCTGCGTATTTGAGTTATGTGCAAAGGTTTCATTACCTACAAAATAATGAAATGTTCCTTTCTGACCGACAAAAAGACCATCATAGTCTCAGTTGATGTGATACATTAAAATTAGTTTTAGAATTCCAAGTTTGAATTAGGCTTGGTGTTCAATCTCAGTCTATGAATTATAGATTACAGATAGTAAATGACTATTGAAATTTTTGGTTCAAGAAAATCAAAGAAGAGTAAAATTAGAAATAATTTGAAATTTGAAGTCTGTCTTTTGAAAGTTGATGGATTACCAATTATATGCACATAATTACAATGTCTGGAGAGAAGTCAAACTTAAAATGAGTATGGAAACAAAAAAAAAAAAAAAACACTTGGAAGTCAGAAGCACACATTTGTGGAACCAAAAAGGGAAGGATTTCATTTATTTCATTTAAGTGTATACATCACTGAACATTTGACTTGTTCATTTTTATTTTATATTAAAATCTATGCTCCCTTCATAGTCAAAGTCTTATTAAGCACTTGACACTGGTTCAATCTTATTTGATTGGTCATATAATAATGACAACATTTATTAATTATTTAGTTTTGGTATGCGGCAATTGTCAGTAAATCAAAATGCTGTTTATTGTCTTAGATTAATACATCTGCTCATTATATAACAAAAAGATCTTTAACCTAACTGGTATGCCTTAGTACTAAATGATAGATTTAAAAATAACAACTTCTTTTGCGTTTTTAAAATCAGAAACGTACACAAAGATATATCTATAGGTGTGTCAGTGTATATATACCCAGAGCTGAGAGATTAACTTTAGGATTGAGGCTACTAGCATTTACATTTATACCTACCCAGCCTCAAACACACCCACACAGAGAAAGAAACTGTGCATATATAAAAAACTCCTGAACATTCCAATTTAAAGCAGTCCATGTTCATTGCTGCTAACTTTTGTTTAATTCTACATTTAGTGTAATTGTCAAGGACCATCACAAGTTTGATGTAGCTTAGGAAAATATTTAGCAATTGAGTGATTTGTAATGAACTGTGACGCAAGGTTTCTTAGTTAACTTAAGAGCAGCACTAGGTCTTCCATCAGGGAAAGATTGAAGCAAAAGATTTATGTTCAAATCACATGTTTTAAACATTCCTGCTAAGTGCTAGTTTGCTCTTTGGTGTTTAGCCTGAAATTTAAAGCACCGAGGATTAAAAGGATTACAACATAATCTTAAATAATCCTAAATGTCATTTACAGAGAGATAATAACTAAATAAAACCATGTTACAGGATGGTGTCATTTTCTAGAAGTATCAGCATCGAGGAGTGCTTTTCAGCCTAGTCTCTGTCAGTATTCAGGCATTTACAAAGCCTTTCGAAGGGAGGTTAAACGGAGACTACAAAATATTTTAATGTTTAGTGAATTTCCTAACTTGTTTCAAAGTTGAAGGAAATATTTCACTTAGGTCCCCACCATTTTTATTTAAATAGTAGGCTCTTTCAGTTCAATATTTTTGATTGTCTAGGAAAAGACAGTTCATAACATGAATATTAAATATATAGTAACATAATTTTTATTTCCAAGCCATAATGTATTTCCTTAATATTAAATAAAATCAAATGTATTCTATGCCATTAAATACATATCATAAATATTTCTTCTGTCATGACATTAATTTTCCCCAAATAATATAAAAAACAGAAACTATATATTCTATTGCTTTGTGCTTTATATGTTGGTTGTTTTTTTTTTTTTAATACCAAATAAAAGAACTGTACACTTTTTGACTTAGTGGTTAATTCTAAAGTCACAGTTGCATTCCTAGCATAAAAAATTCTCTTCTAGAATATACTTCAGAAAAACTCAGAGAGGGGCCAGAACGATAGCACAGCAGTAGGGAGTTTGCCTTGCATGTGGCTGACCAAGGACCAACCGCAGTTCAATCCCCGTATGGTCCCCTAAGTCAGAAGCGATTTCTGAGCACAGAGTCAGGAGTAATCCCTGGGCGTCACCTGCTGTGGCCCAAAAACAAAAACAAAAAGAAGCAAACAAAACAAAGTCAGAAAAATAGTACAGATGGGTAAGGTGACTGCCTTTACACGTGATGACCAGGTTCAATCTCCAGCATATCATATGGTCCCTTGTCACCACCAGTAATGATCCATGAGCACAATTAGGTGTGATCCCCGAATAAATATTCCTCCCCATCAAACAAAGCAAAACTTTAGATATTTGTATATTTTAAAGTTTCTGTACATCAATATCTGTACAGAGTACCGGTACTATTTTCTTTTGTTTTGGGGGGAATGGTGTTTGTGTCACACTCAACAGTGCTCAGCAGCTATTCCTGACTATGTGCTTGGGCGTGAGCCCTGACAAGTTTAGGGCACCACTCAGTGCTAGACATTGAGCCAGAGTTGGCCTTCTACAAGGCACGCACTTTACTCCCTTTTGTAAATAAGAGAATACAATTTCCTTTGTCATTTTTGGTACATTTTTTTCTTTTTCCTTTTTTAACATTTATTTATGTATTTATTTAGGGTTTTGGGCCACAACGGTGCTGCTCAAGGGTTACTCCTGGCTTTGTGCTCAGAAATCGCTCCTGTGAGGCTCTAGGGATCATGTGGGATGCCAGAGAATCCAGCCCATGTCTGTCACTGGTTGGCTACGTACAAGGCAAACACCCTACTGCTGCGCTATTGCTCAAGCCCCAACATTTTTTTTTCCTCGACCATTGACAAGGCCTTAGTTTGGGTTTCTTTAAAATAAAGTTGAAAAATTATTTACTCATACAATGCGATAGACTTCTTTATAGATTATATGTTTAGGATAAAATAATTCTGCTATTCATGATTTATGCTTGCTTGAAAAGCAGAAAAAATAAATGACAAGAAAATTATGCTCTTCTCTCTTTCTACGACCACCAATTTATGGCCTTAACAGAATTCATGGCCAAACTTTGTGGATTTAAGGCTCTTTTCCATTTAAAAAAATTATCTCAGGGGCGCAGCCCTGTCACTAAAAGTAAAGTAAATCTCAAAATAGATTTATCATTACTTTACTACTTTTCTGACTTTGTATGGAGTCTACTAGCTATAATATAATATTAAACATATTCATGTACTATTTTCCATGGCTATACTTTACATTTAAACATAATTTGATTGCTCCTACTGATCTGAATTTGTGCTCACTTAAAATGTTTAAGTACTACTTAAGTTTATTAATGTAGGTAAAATTTAATAAAAGCTTGGAAAATGACATTTTAAGCCAAAAGGAAAACTACTGATATTTTGCTTTTATCCATTTCCTTTTGCTAAAAGTAGTAGTTTAAAATAAATCTGAGCTTTTACCAATTTTCTGTTTCATTTTTTAATGCTTATAGTTGTACTAAACGCAAAAGGATAATTCTTCACATTCATATATGCATTAGATTTTAAGTAAAACTGGTTTCACTTTAGAGACTTACTCAGAATCTTAAAAGGCATGGCATTAAAATAAACCAGAGTAAGGACAGCACTAATATCTGATACCACTGTTGAAATTTTTTGTTTGTTTCTAGCATGTCCCCATTTTATCTACATAATCAATATTTATCTGTCATTCAGAATGTGTAGGAAGAATTTGGGGTACAGGTATATATGTACCAGTTTGGAATAAGTCTGTTATAATTTAAAAATATTATTTAAAGAAAATGCATCACATAGTTGGCAGAGTTGATCACAATACATTTGTTTATATATAAGTGAAAGAAAATTTATTTAAAAAATAGAAATAAAAAAGAAGAAAGAAGAAAAAAAAGTCCAAATACGGAAAGAAAAAGGAAAAAGTATAGTGGCAAGTACATTTGTGAATATTATTGAATCTCCAATAAATTCATTAATACAATGACAGAAGGTTTAGTAATTTCTTGTTGTTAACTGTTCAGTCTGTTAGATTGCGATGGTAGCATCAAAAAAAAAAAAGATTTTCAAAGCACTTACTACTGATACTATGACTTTTAGGAATGTGTACTCAGCTGCCAGGCCTCCTGGAAGAAGGAAGGTGGCACCAACATTCAAAAAAATCCTGGTGATATCAGCCTTAAATCAGCATACCTGAAGTTTGGTCAGATTGGTGTCCCTGAAGTACAGGGTCAATGATGAGGCAGGGCCATTGGTGGCACCAACATTCAAAAAAATCCTGGTGATATCAGCCTTAAATCAGCATACCTGAAGTTTGGTCAGATTTGTGTCCCTGAAGTACAGGCTCAATGATGAGGCAGGTCCATTAGGAAAATGGTGGTTCTGATGATGGAGGCAGCAGGCATGGCTGACTGGGGCTTGGCGCACCCTTTTATCCTGAGATGTCTGTTGTAATCTTATGTAGAATCTAGAGCAGAATCCTTCCTCCAATTTACTGAAGACTTAAGAAGTCACAGTTATTGCTGTACTTGCCTCCCAATTTAAGACATACTACAAAATTTGCTTTTATTATACATGCAATCAAGCATCATGGTTTATCTACTAACCACATCATCTCAGAGTATTTGGAGAAAACTTCCATATATGGCTTTCAAAAATATCTGATGGGGAAAGGTAGATGCTTGTGGTATGCAATTCAAGACTTTCCTTGCCCCTCCACCTTTCATTCTTGCCACTGCCTTGAGATGGGGCCAATATATTGAGATTTAGTTTATCATGTGAAAATGTTTTCATTCTCGGTATAAATAAGCATGTGCATTCAAATCTACTGAAATTATTTCAAATAACATATCCATTGGAATGGAAAATTTTATGTAATAACTAATAAATAAAAATTAATGAATGTTGTATAGCAATTAATTCTTTAAGAAAATAACTTTTTCCTGGAAGTCTTCACTTAGCTCTTGAGAGCAAGTTGCAAAAGGGTGTCTAGAAAGAGCATAACAATTCTACCCCCAATGAAAGAACAAAATTAACTCGTATATCCCCTACTGTTATATCAGGAAAATACATTTAATCTATTATTGAAGGGAAAGAGATGTAATTATTTCTTATGATTTGGGTTTTATTTCTGCCTGTGGGGTTAAACCAAAGAATTTTGATAAATGTAGTGATATAATTTTGTAATTGGGGTTTTGATTTAGGAATATTAATGTCAGGAGTATCTATGATTTACTGCACAGGAGAAAGCCTGAGGGACAGAAATAAAATTGATTGTAAGGATTTAAGGTTCAAACTAAAGAACAAGATGAAAGGAGAAGCTGCAACCGATTGATGGATGAATCTTATGCCTTTCAAATTAATGTGTTTTCTCATTCATATCATGGAACTTGAGAATCACTGAATTTTGGGGGGGTACTTTACAGAAAATTATAATTTTTCCTTGTTTCTTTATGTATTTTACCAAATCTAAAATTATGATGCTAATAATTTGAATTAAAATTTGGAAAATAAAAGCAAGTAAACGTTAACTAGTAATTTTATGAAGCTGAATGTTCTAAGTGTATGAACTCATTATATCATTCATAATTCCACTGTAAGGGCCATAATGGTATCTTGAATAATCTATTTCTTGTAGAATTATCATAAAGTTTGATGTAATTTAATGTGGTGAATATAACAATAATCATATTAATGCATTTTAGTTCTAGGCTAGCAATAGGAAACAACGTTGAAATTTTCAAAATATCATTAAATAATTAAAAAGAATCTTTAAACTTGGATTTTTATGCTTCTAGAATTTTTGTAAGGGAATCAATGTATGTAATGTAATAAGTTTAGCTCATGGATAAACTCATTTCCCATTGCATACTTGAATAGATGATTCTGTTTGCTCAATGAATCTTGCCCTTGGAATAGTCTGGATTTTAATGCAAAACCTGAATAAATGCAACATGTTACCTCTATTTATTATATTATAATATGAAGCTCCCCTTTTAATAAAGCATACACTGGCTCTTAATATTTGGTAAAAAAAATGTGATGGTCACTGCCATGCACAAGCTAGAACTAGATTAAAATCCTTCCACAGAACCAAAGTAAGGCTGGCAGCTTCGTGATATCAAATCCAGTTCTGGTCATACAAAAACTAGAAAAATTCAATAAACACAGAGAATGGTGATTCATGAGATCAGAGTATATTTATTAAGCACTGTGGTCCATTTATGATTTTCTTCTTTGAAGATACAGGAGTTATTAAGCTGCTGCATGTGATGTTAATGTTCAAACCAATGGTTTTATTTTATATATACAGAAATCCCTATTCCATGTTTTAAAAATGAGTATATTCATTTCATGCTTTTAAAAAACAGTCAATATAAAACTGGAATAATTTTTGTATGTTTTGGGACCCTGGTCATGCTTAGGTGTTACTTCTGATTCCATGCTTAGGAAAACTTGTGTACAGGCTCCGGGAACCATATATGTTGCTGAGGATCAAACCCAGGTTGACTGCATGCCGTATAATTATTGTCACCTGCTTCAATAAACATAATTTAATCTTAAATGGGTGCATAATATATGGCAACTGTAAATACTATCAGATTTTACAGTTTGTCCATAAAAAAAAACAAAGGGTAAATAAAATTGGGTATTTTGACTAGCATGAGATACTAGCAGAAAAATTGCTGATACCATTCAGTTTTTAGAATCTTAAAATAATGAGGCTAGATATGAAGGCAAGAAAAATATATATCATAGTTGATATGCTACAAGCCACTGTACAGGAGAAAATGCCCCAAGCAGTGGTGAGCAAAACTCTTCAACCTCATATGAATAAATGCTTAACACAATAATAAAAGAAGACATCAATAAAAATAACTGTGAATGGAAAGAGAACTAAGTTTAACATTGAAAAAAAAAGCACTGACAGTATTGGAGAAGTCACGTATAAAGATATGAGTTGAACATAATCAGTATAGTAGAAAAGAAATATTTAAAATATAAGATATAAAACTTTACAATAGAATTAAGGATCTTTAGTATTTGGAGAGAGGGAATTGCTCTTTTTTTTAATCATATAAAACAGGATATTGAGTGATAGCTTAAGTGGAACAACAAATGCGATGTTTGATGTTAGGGAGAGATCAGGAAGAAAATTGTTTGAACTATTTTCAAGTAACAGATAAGAATAAGGTGGCTTGACAAAAAAAAAAAAAAAAAAAAAGAAAGAAATTAACAGTTTAACTGAAGACTTTTCAAGAGAACTATTCAATTCTTGGACAAGATCTTACCAATTTGCCTAACAGTCATTTTCAACAAATGGAGAAATTTTAACAATATGATTTCTTTGATAATATGTGAAAATAGACAAATTTATAGTGACAAAAATTAACAGGTCATAGCAATATTTCCTAAAGGAAAAAATTAAAACTATCAAAATAATAGGAAAAGCATTATTAAAAGGATTCTTTCCCAGAAAAGACACCCGAGTCTCCTTTAAATTTTTTTAGCTTTAATTTAAGTGATTCTTTATTTTCCAGGGTCTCTATGGCTATGAGCTAATATATAATAAGTTTATTATGTTTCTGAACTATGAAAGATAGAGATTTGTGAAAAAGAAGAATATGAGCACATTCTTGTGATGTGCAGGATGTATCCACGAAAGTGGCAGGAAATCGTATGAAACAATTTTAATTTGACAGCTACACTGGAACATTAACAACCGCAGATGTCTTTTGTCCATCATAAAGGAAAACATTTGTTTTAAGCCACAGGCATTTTTACCACAATATCAAAATGAAATTCCCAAGCAATCCAATGTTTAAAGTGTAAGAAAATAAATATTAGGAGGGAGCAAATATTAGAAAACAACTAGCCTCCTCAAATTGTAACTATTTTTTAATGTCTTGGCTTTGTTAGAATAAAATCTGTCCTTTTACTAAAGTCAGTATTGTTTTATTAACAGGAAATCTTTTAAAGAGTTATTGCAGATAATACTGCATTATTCATAAAAGCATTGCTGCCATCTGGTGGCATCTTGATGCTTAGCACAAGTTTCATTAGATTTGGCTTGGTGATCTGGGTGATATTCAAAGGATTTATTTCTTTAAAGGATTAAGTATGAACTTGGATTCCTGACTTCAGACATATTCCATGCAATGGTAGTTTTTTTTATTTTCTTTTTTTCTGAAGATAAAGGAATTAAAAATAATGTCAATACTTGTATGTATTCTGTTTGATCATAAAAGTTTATATTTCTGTAATTTATCTATAAATGTATTTATGGCCTTGAATGACAGGTACATTTTCTTGACTTTATTTTTTCTTAATAAATATATATATATTAAAATACTAAGTATAGCATTGTATATGTGGCTTTGAGTGCTAGAGTGCATATATTCTAATTTCTTGGATTGTATTTGAACATCATATAATCCTTTTAACACTAAAGGAAATAGTACCTGAGCACTAAAGGATTTTGAATTTCCCCTCCCCAAATATATTGAGAAAATTTATTGAATGTAGATTTATATTGTTCTTCTGAAATAATAGTACATTTGAAATTTGATGTTTCTTCATTTGAAACCAAGCATATACATTTAAGTTACAATGTACTAAGATTGTTTGGGAAATAAAACTTGCATTGTCAAAAGAATGAAATAGTGGAGAGGTTAATAATATTGGAAATTTCACCTCCCTCATTTGATTGTTATATTAAAGCTATATGATTATTTAGTAGTGGCTTAAAGACTTACAAAAGTCATCTTCTTTGTGTATTTACAAACTAAATTATAAATATTATTTAGCTTGCACTATACTATCTATAACAAATTAAATGTTGGGTGAGACTACAGGATTAAAGTACTTGCTTCGCATAAAGTTGACTCAGTCACACCATATAAGTTTCTCCAAGTATTGCTAGGAGTGATGGCTGAGTACAGAGCAGGAGTAAATCCTGAACACCACTAGATGTTGCCTCAAAAGGCAAATAAAATTAAACTAAAAAGAAGATATAAAGGGAGAATTTGTTAAATGTAACTGAAGGACTTTTGATGTCCTAACATCTCAGTGAATTAGCATGTTCTTCATCAGAAAAAAATAAGTTTATCTTTGATATTGAACGACTGAAGAATAGCTCAGTAGAAAGAAAAAAATGAATTCGTTATTTGAGTATTTATGTCTTGAAAATTATAGTAGAAAAAGATTTAGATTTATTTTATTGAAAAATTAAAATATATTCCTCAATTACTAGGGATGCATTTAGTAGTTTAGTAGTTCCAATTTCTTTTTTTTTGTTTGGCGGGGGGTGGGGGTGGGTCACACCCAGCAGCACATAGGGGTTACTCCTGGCTTTATGCTCAGAAAGCGCTCCTGGCAGGCTCAGGGGACCATCTGGGATACCCGAATTCGAACCACTATCCTTCTGCATGCAAGGCAAACACCTTACCTCCATGCTATCTCTCCGGCCCAATAGTTTCCATTTCTAATAAATATTTACCTGTATCATTAAACCAGCTTATTTAGTAAAAGTTAGAATACAAAAACAGGGAGATTATACACAAGTAAGAAACATTCTTTGTGTGCAATTGATTAGGGTTTGATCCTAGTTATATTCCATAGTCAACACTCCATATTGTCCCTGTATCATCAGAAATGATTCCTGAGCATGGAATCAAAACCATCCTGATAGCAGCCAGGCTTTCACACCAACCTTCCCAAATATTTTCACAACAGAAAGTGCTATTGCACTAAATTTTGAGAATATTAATTTTAAATGAATATCTTCTTTTGCGTGAAAGGTCTATTTAAAAATTTTTTTGAGTTTTATTTTGAAATTGTTAATCTTATTACCAGTGGATGCATACTGATATTACCCTTGTTACTAGTTTTATATACTAATAAAAGTGTTTCCTTCTTTAAGTCATATGAAGCTTATGGAAAAACATTGCTCAACTCCTTTGAAAAAATAATTCAGTTGTCACCCTACATATATTTTTAGGAAGATGTTGTGGAAAAATAAAATATTACCCCCAAAGTAGCTTTATTAATTATTTTATTCTCATCACTTGTATGTATGTATGTATGCATGTATGTATGTATGTATGTATCTATCTATCTATCAATCTATCTATCTATCTATCTATCTATCTTTCTAATTTTAAGTAAATTCTCAGTAAACTGACTTCAACATAATTTTATGATGATTGTGAACGATTCTATAATGTAGTAGCTATAGCCAGTATTCCCTAAATTATACTCATAAGTAGCTAATATTTCTTTCAACAAATTTTGATTTTTTAATAGCTTTTACACATACTGAACACAAAATTCACATTTAATTAGAGAACTATTCCTACACTTTAATAAATAATGCCATGTTCATTAAATCATTTAATATGTAGTTACTGAATGGTATATTTTATAGTTGGGCATTTGATAGTGCATTGTTAAATTTTGTCTGTCAATTGTATCTCAGTGGGAAAAAATTGTTCAGTTTTTACAAAGGAAAGTAGTTTTTGAATTCTTTTTTATTTGTTTGTTTATTGGCCATACCTGGAGTACTCAATATTTACTCCTTGCTCTGCACTCAGTAATTACCTCTGGAAGGGGTTCTAGAGTCCATATATGGTGCCAGAACCAAAAGTTGTTTGGCCCCTACAAGGCAAGTACCCTACTTGCTGGACCATCACTCATCTTCCTTGAATATTCTTTTAAGCAAACCAGAGTCAGTTTCCTTCTACGTAGGCAGGCTTCCCATCATCAAGCAAAATTTAGAATTGTAGGAATGGTATTACAGAGTGGTCAGAATGCTTATCACAGTTTTCTACTCAAGTATAAAGAGAATAAATATCTGTCCATCAGCTTCTTACTTCTTTGGTTTATGTTTGCATCAGAGATAAGAGAAAGTCATTAACTTTGAATTTCAGGTTGCTCATATACCAAGACGTATATATGTTTTCCACCAGTCATTGCAGCACCAGCAGAGATCTTAGTGAATTTCTGAGTTTCTGAATCATTTTTCCTACTTCCATCATGCAAGAACAACCAGACATTCTCATTATAATTAGTGACAGTCATCCTCATGAGTATAATATCTATTTTATTCACCTGCTGTTCTACATCCTGCGTATCCATAGTTACCAAGCAGTTATCATAATGTTAAGTTCAATGATACCATTATTAATCATTGTCAAAATAAAACTTCTTTCCTATACTAAAAGCAATCATTTTCATAACTTTTAGTTTTCAGATTTTAATTCATAAGCTCCATATACCTAAATGCTTCAAATGGGTTACTAGAGGAGGAGTAATACACCATCTAGCTTTTGGTCCCCAGATACATGAGATATGATACAGCCATTTGAGACACATGTGTTAAACACTGATTATCAGAAAATATAATACTGCATATTGGAATATATTACTCCAACTAAATAGCATCTTGTTCCTAAGCTTCGAACATGACACTTTAAAAAGTCATTCTATCATTCTATAGGCATATATATAGCTTGTGCCATTTTTTAAGAAACGGGGATCCCAGAAGCATATGCTTAGTACTGCACCTCCTTACTACCTTGCTATGAGGCAATGTTATAAATGGACCTTATTTAACAAACGGTAATTTTAAAATTTTTGGAGTAATGGAGTAGGCAAAGTATCCAATGCTGAAAAGGAAAACCCATAGTCAGATAATATTTCCGACTCTGTGAGAATGAATCACTGTTCCACAAAGAAAATTAAGTCAAACCAATTCATCAATAGATGATCGGTGGTCAAAGGTCTCAGACAGAGTCAGTTTACAGGCAGATACCAGGTTGATTCCATAAGAGGCCATGCTGCCACACTTAGCTGCTGCAAGTCAGTTATCAAATACTATAGGTAGAAATTATTGCTTCCTTAGTGAGAGGCAGATATTGTGTTGTTTTGTCCATAGACTTCACAATTACCAGCATGATTTTTTATGTTCATAGGCCTATTTTTCAAGAGTCATTGACTAAGAGACTGATGACCTTCAATTTGTTAATGGCCTACATTTTAGCAAACATTAATATTAAGGTGAGGAATAGTTAGTGATCACAAACTTCCTGCTCCCTTGAGTTCATTGATATTTACTAGAAATCTTTGTCTCTAGGACTATCTGAACTATTTGAATTTTCTCAACTATCGGACTTTCTGACTCTGGCTACAAGAAAAACAAGTTTGCAGTTTTTTTTTAAAAGTAGACTGTATCTGGGCCCGGAGAGATAGCACAGCGGCGTTTGCCTTGCAAGCAGCCGATCCAGGACCAAAGGTGGTTGGTTCGAATCTCGGTGTCCCATATGGTCCCCCGTGCTTGCCAGGAGGTATTTCTGAGCAGACAGCCAGGAGTAACCCCTGAGCACCACAGGGTGTGGCCCAAAAACCAAAAAAAAAAAAAAAAAAAAAAAACAAAAAACTAGACTGTATCTTTTTATAAGACTACCTCATTCTCTGCTAAATAAATGAATGGATTATTTGTTGCTTGTAATATTCCACATAGGGAGATTTTTCCTTATTATTGTAATAGACTCACCCCAAGGTGAGACCATAGAGTATTTGCAGTCCATTGAGTTTTTCTCACTATAAAATTAAGTTGAACCATCTCTGAAATTATCTTTAGTCTCTCCTTTGTCAGCAGCTAACTTGCAGTATCATCCATAAAGCCATAGACACCAGCTCAAGAAGATGTCCCAGGGGCTCAATAAATAGCAAAGAGGTAGGATGTTTTTTTTGCTCACAGCCTATTCAGGACAGAAGGTGGTTCAAATCTTGCCATCCCATATGATCCCTTGTGCCTTCCAGGAGCGACTTCTGCCACTTGGTGTGACCCAAAAACCAAAAAAAAAAAAAAAAAATTGCTGCAGTATATAAGGAAATCGTACATAAGAATTTTTTTTTTTTTGGTTTTTTTTTTTTGGGCCACACCTGGTGGTGCTCAGGAGTTACTCCTGGCTGTCTGCTCAGAAATAGTTCCTGGCAGGCACGGGGGACCATATGGGACACCGGAATTCGAACCAACCACCTTAGGTCATGGATCGGCTGCTTGCAAGGCAAACACCACTGTGCTATCTCTCCGGGTCCGGTACATGAGAATTTGATAGGAGTATATAAACATTTGACTTTTCTGAATATGCTTGGAAAAATTCTAAATGTAACACTCCTGTCTACATTGCCCAATAGTATGAATCTATAAATTTGACAATGCCCAGCTTATTAGACAATAAAGTGGCACAACGATTTGATGTTTTATGATCAGGTGCTCATTTTGTAATTTGACATAAAATTAGTTCATGAATAACTTTTCTGTTGGTAAGAGTTTTTGTTTTAATGTGGTTGTCTTGTTTGTTCTTAGCTTGAGGAAAGAAATCTTCCTCCAGAACTCTATCAGCCTTTGTTTTGAGGCTTTTAACTAACTACAAACTTCACAATAAACTCTTCTCCAATTTCTACTTAGTTTTTTGTTTGTTTCTTTGTTTGCTTGTTTATGTGAGTAGGCCACATCTGATGATGCTCAGGGCATACTCAGGAATTACTCTTAGAGTTCTCTAGGGATTGTATGTGTTGCTGGGTATCCAATCCAGGTTGTCCTTCTACAAGGCGAGTGCTTTGCTTTCTCCAGCTCCTCCTTTTCTGACTCATGATAGATAAAATGTTTTCTATCATAGTCTTCATTTGCTGCAGGCACTGATAGATGATAGACAACTCCAGTGGGTTTTCCTACTGTCATCATGTACACTATCACTTGTTCATGGAGGTCTAAAATTTGTGGTTCTTTGAGGATATAAAAATATTTAAATGTTAACTGGTTCTTGATTGTGATTCAAAATTAAATAAGTGTAGTTTTGAAGTAACTGAATTGGGGGGGTAATTTGTTACAGGGCAGGAACTGACTGATACCAATAATATTAAAATATAACATTTTTTAATTGGTTTTTGGGTCACACCCGGCAGCGCTCAGGGGTTACTCCTGGCTCCACACTCAGACATTACTCCTGGCAGGCTCAGGGGACCATATGGGATACCGGGATTCGAACCGATGACTTTCTGCATGAAAGCCAAACGCCTTACCTCCATGCTATATCTCTCCGGCCCCTCAAATATGACATTCTAAAGTAAATTCATTCAACATAAAAGATAGTTTAAAAGAGTTTACAGTCACGAGTCATGGTGTTGCTAGTTAAATCCAAGACAAACTACCAGGAGTGAAGAATTTTCAGGTAAATGCAGAAAAAAGTAAGGTCATATATCCTTTTTTTTGTTTGTTTTGTTTGTTTGCTTAAAGTTAATTTTCAGGAACTATTCCAGGTTACACACTACCATACCAAGAGTTTTGCAATCACTTTGGGCTTTCACCCAATTCTTTTTGCAACACTACATGGAAACAATATATTTTGGCTTGAGAAAAATTACAAATAAAAAGTGACATGACAGCAAAGTGTCATAGAACAGTATGTTTGAATGTTCATGATAGTATCTTTCTGTTTCTAAAAAATCAAAGAATAGTCTATGCCCATTTTGTATAGTCTAACCAATAGGACCTACAGTTGATGCAGTTCATCATTAGAACCCCAATTATCCAGGATCTAATTAAGCTGAAACACATAGAAGCATAATGAACTACAATTGAAAAAATCTAAATTGTGTTTAAAAGTTTTGACACATCAAGATATTTTTGAGAAAAGAGACATGATTATGATATTGGAGAGAAAAATGGTAAATTACCTTAAAGTTATACTAATAACATATTTATGAAAAAATGTGTTTTTATTAGTTCCTAAAAGTTGAAAATGACCTTTCACATTTAAGTCAGTTAAGAAAGACAATATGATGACCAGACAGGTGGCACAGCAGTAGGGCTTTTGCCTTGCAAGCAACTGATGTAGGACTGACCACCGTTCAATCCTCTGGCATCACATATAGTCCCCCAAGCCAAAAGGGCTTGGGCTATGAGCTATGAGCTATGAGCACATAGGTGGGAGTAACTCCTGAGTATCATCAAGGTTAGCCCCCCAAAAATATTTTTTAAAAAAGAAAGACAATATGCCTATATTTTTATGGATACTAAAATTAAATATTTCAGATAGTGTTTTTTAATTTAGAAAACTGTTCATACATCAATTGTTCTATTATCCCTTTTATTTTTTTGGCCACACCAATGGACAGCACTCAGGGGTTAATCTTGGCACTCAGAAACTGCTCCTAGTAGGCTCAGAAATCGACACGGGTCTGCCCCTGGTTGACCATGTGCAAGGTAATTAATTGCCTTACCACATGTTATCTCTCTGGCCCTACTCTATTATTCTTTATGAGATATTTCCCAAGACATTCTGGGTCAGAAAATTTCTATTTGTTTATATAAATGTGATTTCTAGAATTGTATCTATCAATATAATTTTAGTTTCTTTTTTATTTCCAATATTTAAATATAATTCATTACAATGATTAATTTTTACTTAAGTAGTTCTTGCCTAGTTGAAATAAAATATGAACAGGATGTGTTTATATTACTTGTATAATAAAACCATTTCATCTCAGGTTGGAATTTTATTTGAATCTCTTGCATAAATTTTTCTACATTTTACTTTCAGAAACTTTTCATTTTAATTTTTAATTCTGTGTAAGGTTAACTTCAATAACAGAAGTTTATGAAAATAGGAGATAAAATTATTCAGTTACATAAAAGTCTATATTTTAAATGATTTTTCATAGTTATTTTAGAAATTATGTTTAGTTATTACTTTTCCACAGTAGTGGGAACTCAAAAATTTTGAAGTCATGTTTCAAAATGTATAATTTATGTCTAAATAACACTCAACTATTTCTCATTTATTTCCATTATATTCCTTGTTTCACAGTTTATTTTAAATCAATTTCCATGCCATATAAAATGCTCTTTTCATAACATTTATTTTATTCTCTATCTTCTAAAGTCAAAATTATTTTCCTGTATAACACAAATCATATAATTATAAAAATTTAATAATTGGAGAAAATAGCTAAGATACTCAAGTGCAAGTTTTTTTTTTTTTTTGGATTTTTGTTTTGTTTATGGGTCACACCAGGTGACGCTCAGGTGTTACTCCTGGCTATGCACTCAGAAATCGATCCTGGCTTGGGGTACCACATGGGATGCTGGGGTTCAAACCAAGGTCCTTCCTAATTAGCCACATGCAAGGCAAATGTCCTACAGCTGGGCTATAGCTCTGGCTCAAGTGCAAGATCTTAAGAAGTAAATAATACTTGGTTTATATTGAGTCCTTACTTGCTATTGGTGAATTTTTTTTTTTTTTTTTGGAACCCAAAAGAGAGCAAAGGAAGGCAATCTGTAGTTGCAAATAATTAGATTGCTTTCACAAAACACATGAATTAAAATTTTTATATCTTTTCATTTACAAATTTTTATTTCAAATAGTCACTTTGTCCACTTAGTATATAAACTGTTAAATTTTCTTATTAAAGGTTAAATATTCTAAGGGAAAAATTAATTCTTACTTTGATGTGTCCAATTTGACTCAGAAGCAGAACGATATTAGAGGGATCATTTTGTAAATTATTTTGAATATGTTTTTCTTTTTATAAACAAAATTATTATAATCATGTTTTCTCATAAACTTTGCTCAGTAGTTATTCACATTTTTAAAAAATAGCAGATATGTATTAAGTTAATGGAGAAAATATTGGCATGATATGCAAAAATAACAAATATCAGTATTTTGATTTTTGTGATATAGTTCAACCTGCATTGTACCCCCTACTAAAATAGTTGATATACATTTTGGGTTCTTTGGGGGGGGGGGTAGGGCAACCTGACTGTGTTCAGAGCTTATTCCTGGCTTTGTTCACAGGAAACACTGCTGAGGATCATATGAGATGCTGGGGATAGAACCTGGGTCAGTCATGTGCTAGGCAATCACCTTACCTACTGAAATACCTTTTTGTCTCCTCATTCCATTTTTTTAAATAGCCAATATATGTACCACTAATTCACCAAATAAGTGACATTCTTGTCTTATATATTTACATGCTATATTTAATGACATATTTAACGACACAAATTACACAAGTAATGTGCTGGTTTTGTTGGACTGTCAGCAAGGGAAACTTTGTTGAATGTTTTTATTCATGAAAAAAATATAAATTTATTTCTGGAATCTACAAATATTTAGTATAAAATAGTTTTATCAGGTTTTATAATTACATTCTCTTGAAGTTATAATAAATAGATTGCATTAGGTTTGATGTGCACAGATTTGTGGCTGTTAACATCAATTGTTCAGTAGCAAAAAGAACACTGTTTGCTTAGGGAAAGAAATAATCTCTATCTTCAGAATGAAGCATAAACATAATTTTTAATGCTTCAAATTTGTTACAACAAGTAAAAACTACTTTAATTTAGCGAAAGTACCAGCTAATGTCAGTGAAAAATGATTGTAATTCAACTCTGTGTGTTACTATCATGGCAAAGTAATTTTACAGCAGAGTTATTTTTTTCTATTTTTTCCTTTAAAGACATCAGTTTTAATTCCTATTTCTTTAATGTAGAACATATTGGTATAAAACTAACAAACAAAAAGGCCCTCAAACAACAGTCCCTGTAAACTAAGTTGCAATTAGCTGCCACTCCTGGGAAATATTCTAGGATATGTTTCTGGCAGTTGAAAAATTTTCACCTTCTAAGGCAGGAAAATTCTGTCAAACAATTAAACTGATCGGAATTCCCAAGAATGTTTTAAAAAAATGAGTTTTGTGTTAGAAAAGAATGGAAATGGTTGTATAAATGACTATGAATTGTAATAAAAATATTTTGGGTAAAATGAAAAATTATTTCTTCTTTTAATAAATCTACTTTTTACAGCAGATGTAAAGCATGTCAGGTAGTAGCAGTTAGTATGGACTTATAAAAAGGCAAATTATGCATCATAAATATAAAAATATGATTTGTTAAATGGTCTGTAAAATATTAATGTTAATTTGAAATAATGTTAAGAGGCTAAGAACAAATATTTATATATAAAGTAAAGTAGAATATATTGGCATGTAAGTATTAAATTAGGATTAACCCTGATAGATTGAAATAAAAGTGAATAAAATTGTATTATTGCATAAAATAAAATGCAAATATAGGGACAATTATTTAAAAATGTATGCTGCCTCTAATGTAGTCTCTGTGGCGCGTTTATCTCTTCCTTAGAACCTGGGGATGTCAGGAAAATGAGGTAGTGTGGGAAAAGATAGAAAGATATGAGTGGACCTGGTGGTGCCAGGAGAAAGTACTTCCCTTCCAAAACATCTAAGTCTAATGGAAACAAGGTTAATTTACCATGATCATTGCTGGGTGTTCTATATTAAGAGAGAGGAATTAGCAGGTATATTTTGTCTTTTACTATCTTTTCTTTTTTGTCATTAATATTTTTAAAAAATAAATCCTTTAACTGAATCTCCACGAGATACACCTTACAAAGTTGTTCATGACTGAATTTCTGCCATACAATCTCCAAGACCTATCCTATCACCAGTGCGCATTTCCAGCTACCAATGTCCAGTTTCCCTCCCATCTTCCCCCACTGCGTTCCCCACTGCAGATCTTTATGGCAGATCTCTCTCTCTCTCTCTCTCTCTCTCTCTCTCTCTCTCTCTCTCTCTCTCTCTGTGTCTCTCTGTCTCTCTGTCTCTCTCTGTCTCTGTCTGTCTCTGTCTGTCTCTGTCTCTGTCTGTCTCTGTCTGTCTCTGTCTCTGTCTCTGTCTCTGTCTCTCTCTCTCTCTCTCTCTCTCTCTTCCTTGTTTTTCCTTGAAAACATTGTGGTTTGCAATACTAAAGTGGTATCATGCATATCACTTTATGTCCTCAGCGCCTAGTTCTTGTTCAGGGTAATTATTTTATTACCAGATTTCATTGCCCTAGTGTTTCATTCTCTACTCTACTCAGTCACTATTTTTGATGTGCTTCTTACCTTGGATTGTTCCTCCTGGCACTTGTCTCTATAATAACTGAACATTAACACCATACTATCTTTTCTTTTCTATACCATAAATAAGTGTGGTTATTCTATATATATCCTTCTCCCTTTAGCTCAGCGTAATTCTCTCTATATCCTTCCATATATATAAAATTTTCAACACCTATGTAGTATCCTATTGTGCAGATGTACCACCGTTTATTCACTCAACTGTTCTCAGATTTTGGGGTTATTTTTTATTCTGGTTATTGTGAGTGCCACAATGAACAAGAGTATTCTTTCTTTGGTACTTTTCTTTTGCACTTTTGGGGCCCCTAGGTTGTATTTCTAAGAACAGTATTTCTGGGTCATATGGTACCTCAATTTCTAATTTTTTTAAAATATTTATATTGTTTACCAAAAAAGCTGGACAAGTTTATATTCCCAACGATAGTGAATTAGTCTCTTTCTCCTCACATCTATACCAGTACTGATTATTCTTATTCTTCTTGGAGTATGCCAATCTCTGTAGTGTGAGGTGATATCTCATTGTTGTTTTGATTTGTATCCCTCTGATGATTAATGATGTGGTAAATTTTATATGCCCTTTGGCTATCTGTATTTATTCTTTGAGGAATTTCTGTTACTTCATCTTCCCACTTATTGATGATTTTTTTCTTGATTACCTCTACCAGTATCTTATATCTTAGATATTTACCCATTTAGTGAATAGTTTCTCACATTTCATCAACAGTCTGTATCCTAGTTACCATTTTATTTGAGGTGCAGAAGATTCTTAATTTAATGTAGTCTCAATTGTTTTTCTTTGCTTCTACTTGCATGGTCAGTGATATTTCATCCTTAAAGATGCCTTTGTATCAATGTCATAATTAATTCTATCTAAGTTGCCCACTATGTTCCTTATGGTTTCAGGTCTGATATAAGTCTTTAATTTGACTTTGTGCATGGCATTAAAAAGAGGTGTGGGCCCGGAGAGATAGCACAGTGGTGTTTGCCTTGCAAGCAGCAGATCCAGGACCAAAGGTGTTTGGTTCAAATCCCGGTGTCCCATATGGTCCCCCGTGCCTGCCAGGAGCTATTTCTGAGCAGACAGCCAGGAGTAACCCCTGAGCACCGCTGGATGTGGCCCAAAAACCAAAAAAAGAAAAAAGAAAAAAAAAAAGAGGTGTGAGTTTTTCTTTTTGCATGTAGTTAACCAATTTACCAAACACCACTTGTTGAAGAGGCTTTCCTTACTGCACATCATATTTTTTCCTCTTTATCAAAGATTAATTGATTGTTTGCCTGAGGGTCTGTCTCAAGATATTCAAGACTATTTCCACTGATCTGAGAGTCTATCTTTATGCCAATACCAGCTGTTATAATTGCTATTGCTTTTTTGACTATAAATGAGGAAAGTTCCTTCATTTTTCATTTTGTTGGTATTTTTTAATCATAGATGGGTTCTGAATCCCATCATATGATTTCTCTGCATCTACTGATATGATTTCTACAATTTTTTTTATGGATATGGTATATTATTTTGATATTTTGCATGTGTTAAACTATCTTTGTGTCTGTTTAATGACTTTTTTCTTGATTATGATGCGTGACTGTTTTTATAAATGTTGGATTTTATTTATCAAGGATTTTCTTAACAATGATAATTTTTCTTTCTATATTGATGTGAGGAAAAGTCAAAAACCTTGTATTTTCCTGAAAGACAAAGATCTTTACTGATAGTCTCAATTAAGATGCCTTTTTGTTATGTTTATGAGTTTGGGGGCCATATCTGGCAGTAATCAGGACTTACTACTTGTTCTGTGCTTTTGGCATTACTTGGTGGGCTGTTAGATCACACCCTGCCTTTACCCAAAACAAAAATGTTCCCCAATTTCCCATTTTCCTTTCACCTATCCCATTGATATGCCAAAGGCCCCCTTCTCACATTTAATCTTCCCCATCCTAGTGAATTTGTATGGTTTCATAAAGAAAGGTCAGTCTGGCTTGGCTTTCAGAGAAAACAAGATGAGAAGCAAACTGACTCCATGATTCTCTCCAAACTGGGTTGGTTTAGTAATTCATGACTTCCTGCTTCAAACCCATCCACCCAGGGTTGGACCATATGGTGCTGCAGATTGAATTTGATTAAGCAAAATGGAAAGAACCTTATTTGCTCTACTATTTCTACTGCCTCTCTGATCCTAAGATGATTCTTAAAAATATTTAAGAGTTTGGTTTGGAGTTGAGACACTAAATGCCCCAAACACTATTATTAACAGTTATACAAAAATGTATAAATAAACAAAAATAATAAAAGAGCTTCTAAACATTTAGTGATCATTATTATTAATCTCAGAAAAGTTGGGTATTCTCAATTTTCAGTACTACTTGGATTTGATATCAGTAGACAGTATTAATCATATGTTTACAATGTATCAGTCCCTATTTTTGCTTTTAATATAATGTGTGTGTGTGTGTGTGTGTGTGTGTGTGTGTGCAGGAGTTAAACTATTTATATTTAGGTACCAGGATTTAAAGTACTGTTAATTATAATTTTCCTGCATATATTATTCCAAAACTATACCCATCTCCAGACACAATGATGCCAAAAAGTCCCCTTCCATTACTCCACCATTTAAGTTTAGTTCTATTTACTAAATTTTCATATCAATGATTTTGACCCTTACTATTTGTCCTTATTAAACTATATCTGAGAAAGATTTTTATTTTTAAGTTGGACATGATAACATCTACATGCATATTGATGAATGATTCAAAACTCAAAATTTTGTAAAATTATAAATCATGATAAATTAATTTTATCAAAAATCATCTTTTTTACAGTTATATGCTTTATAAATAATAGTACAATATTTCTGTGCTAACATATTTGATAATATACAGGAAATAGTCACATCCTACAAAAGTAAAATTTACTAGGAATGAGGAAAAATTTTGTGGGGGAATCTGATCAGGCCTATAACAAATAAAAGTGTATTATCCTAATAAAGGAAAATAATTTTATATTAGAAAATATTATTTTATAGATAAAGCATTAATTAATAAACTATTTAATGAACACTTCAGTTGTAAAACAAATACCTGATCAAACAGAATATTCAATGAAAATAAAACATTGATTAGTTATTATAAACATATAAAATACCATAGCAATCTAGGAGTAAAACAATCTTAATCTAGTAGATGAGTAATCATGCATGCTTTACCCAATGTCTAGTTCATAGAAATCTAATTTATTATATATATTTTTATTTGTTTATTTCCTTGCTTCTTTAGGTCACACCTGCCAATATTCAGGGGTTAATCCTGGTTCTGCACTCAGGAATTACTTCTTGCAGTGCACAGAGGACCATATAGGATGCCAATGATTGAACTAGGGTAGATTACATGCAAAGCAAGCATGCCACTTGCTGATTGCTTTGGCCTTTAACATTATCTTTTAAAGACGCTTCTTTTTTTTAAATTTTTTAATTTAAACAACTTTATTACATACATGATTGTGTTTGGGTTTCAGTCATGTAAAGAACACCACCCATCACCAGTGCAACATTCCCATCACCAATGTCCCAAAGCTTCTTTAATACCTGTCTTTGAGATTCTTTTATCTGAGTGATAATTTAGCTAGGTATAGTATTCTTGGGGGAAGTATTATTTTTTAGATCTTTTGTACTAGATCACCATGATTTTCTGATCTTACCATTTCATTTGATACAGCTATTCTGGATCTTAAGGGCTTTCCTTGATATGAAAGTTGTTTTGTTCTTTTTTTTTCTTTTTCTTTTCTTTTTTTTTTTTGATTTATCTCTACCTTCAATGGATGCTTTCTTTTGTTATTCTGAACGTAATATACCTTAGAGTTTTCTTCTTTCAATCTATTTTACTTGGAACCCTTCAGGTCTTTTGAATCTTGGTTCTTTGTCATATTTAAAACTCTGGGGAATTAATTTTTATTATGTTTTGGGTTATTTTTGGGGGGAGTCACACCTAGAGGGGCTCAGGATTATACCTGGCTCTCATGATCAGAAATCACTATTGGTGACCATATGGGATGCCAGGGATAGAACCATGTTAGCAACAGACAGGGAAACATCCCTTGATGTACTACTATCTCTCTGGCGCAGCTTTGGGCAATTCTTATCAATAATTTTATTAATTGTTTTGAACAAGTTTGCCTTTCTATTCTTAGAGACTCAAAAATTTTTATGCTTAAACTCTTCTTATAGTTCTCTGTTAAGTTGCTTATTCCTTTTCAGACTTTTATTACATCCATCTTCTATATTTTATAGTTTTTTTCTATCTAATTTAGACCACTAAATCTTATTCTCAAATGACATTTTTATGCTCTCAGAACTTTTATTGAGTTTTAAATGTTAACCTAACATAACCTTAATTTCTTTCATTTCTAATTATAGCTTTCTTATTTTAGCTATCATACATTCATGTACTGTGGTGGCTATCTGTGCCATCATTCTTTTAAACTCACTAAATATCCTCAGAATCATGTCACTAAAATTATTGTCTGGGAATTTACAAAGTTGGTTGGTATTATTATTATTTTTTTTTTTTTTTGGTTTTTGGGTCTCACCCGGCAGTGCTCAGGGGTTACTCCTGGCTTCATGCTCAGAAATTGCTCCTGGCAAGCACGGGGGACCATATGGGACGCCAGGATTCGAACTGATGACCTTTTGCATGAAAGGCAAACGCCTTACCTCCATGCTATCTCTCCGGCCCCGGTTGGTATTATTTGAGCTCTTCATATTATTTTTTCCACTTTATAAAATTTTTCAATCTGTATTTTGCATTGGGTTTGCTGGGTAGGTGGAAGAGTAAGCAGTTTCAGGGTTTTTGGACCTGGGCCTGCTAATATGGTGAATGTCGGGTATACAGACTGGTGACATAAACTGAGGAAAGGAGAATTTACTTCTGGTTTTACAAAGTCCCCACAGATGTCCTTTGAAAGATTAGCCACATGTAGGAGGGTAGTAGAGTAAAAGATAATGCAATATATTATGTTTAATTAAATTTTTTATCAAGTAGAATTTTGTAATATTTTTGGTATTATGGTTTTAACATTTGTTTATGAGAAGATATAATGTTCATGTAGATTGTCTTTATGTGGTGTTCAAGTTCTTTAACTACATTTTTAGCTGTGTGTCATGCCTTGCTCTTGTTTCATCTAAGAAAAAATTCAGATAAGGAATAGATTAAGGTAATGCTGCTTTTATGTCACTCTATTATATTTACATATAAAATATTGATATCCTTATAATATCATTATATTGTTTATTTCTGGAATTTAAATTATGTTAGAATGTTTTGTTCAGTATAAGTGATAAAATATATACTAATTAAAAATTCTAGTACATTACATATTTTCAGTGGTATGATTTGACATATACATATATGATTTTAGGTAATGTCTTTACTTTATAGTATAGGATTATTGGCAGACTAGCTATTTATTGATAAGAAAATATAAACTTGCCAACTATAGTTATATGAAAATTTTTACGAATAAAAATTCATGATACATATGCTTAGTAGCATATTGCAAGATATTTCAAAAATTAAACATTTCAAAATGTGGGCAGAATATTATTTGTAGTTATTATAAAATAATGTCATTTTAATTTTATATATCTTCTAATATTTGTTACCTCAACCATCATTTTTAACTTTTTAAAATACTAGACATTACTAAAAAGTGTCTTTTTCTTAAAAATTATGTAAGTTAATAATTGCCTTTGAATATGTTGTTAATTTATTTCCAGGTAATTCAATGAACTTTTATCTGACTCATGGTAGATCAAAATATTCTAACAAATTAATGTACTTTTTTTTCTAGAATCCCTACTAAGCTTGTATTGCACTATGACTAATAAATATTTTCATACAAATGAAATTTTCAGAATATAAAGTCTTCTATTTAACCATACTACTATTTTTAATCTTTAATTTGAGATGTTAAGTGAAATATGCTATGTCATTCTGTTAACGATATCAATAAAATAAACAATTTACTTCATTAAATACTGACTCTTTAAAAGAAGTTTTATAATACACAGTTCTATAGCCTAAAGTAACTGACTTATCAAAGTCCTTGTTAGTCTCCAAATTCAGGGTTTGAGGAGTAAAAAGGCTGTCTTTAATAATTGGTTTGTTTCCATATAGAAAAAAACTGAAGTACTCTATTAATTTTCATTGTTGCATTGGGACTAGCTTTTCTCTGGTTTTCTCATCTGTACTTCATTAAGCCACATTCTGTGGTATAATGTTGCAAGTTTGGAAATGCAGACATAGTTCAAGAAATTGATTCTATTTGTTCTTTCTATTCAATAGACCTTTGATCTGAAATGTTCAATGGTGCCTGGCTGTTCGAGGCAAGCCACTTCTAAACCATTGTTCGCATTGTAATAGCCTTGTTATCAGGTTGTATGAATTAATTCCATCACATTAGGAGGAGGAAGTTATATTTGCACAGCACAGTCTAATAGCTGCTTACGGTTACTGGTGAATTGATTGGGTAACAAGACAACATACCATGTTTATAATTCATTTGTTTTCCAAGGTGGTCTTAATTTCAGAATTTCATAATAACAATAATAAATGGCAATTTCCCCGGGACACCTTGCCTAACTGGCTTTCAGAATCTAACAATGTCTAACTGAAAAAAAAAAAAGTCACAATGAAGCAAGACACCACTCTTGGTAAAATTCCTGAGTGGAGATGAAACACAGAAGAAATTCTTCAGCACAATAGAATAGCCACCCACAAACAAAAGCAGACACCACCCACGCACTGAAAGACTGAAGCCCTGGGGAGGAGGGTGGAAAACTTGGAGAAAATATAAAAAGTTCAGGCAGCTACTTTTACATCTTAGAGAATGGTTACTAGCTTCAACATTTAGAGTAAGGATGAGATCTAGGTGTCCTCTGTTCCTGGCTGATCAGATTATTTGTGAACTACTGATATTGCCAATAGGAGAATGGAACTTGTTATGTTGATGTTTGTATCATATATTCTAGTAATAATTGATTTGAAAGCATTAATTTCTTACGATTCAAATATACATATTAAATAAAGAGCTATTTGTAGAGTGGAGTTTATTCTTCAATCATTTACAATTTATAAAGGTAAAATTGGGCCTATTTATTACTTTATGTATTTACTTTAGAAAATGAGCATATAGTAAACATATTCCCCAAATATTTCTAACTCCTCATGTGTCCAAATCCAGAAAAATAAAGAGTTCAGTCCCTGATCACCTATATAAGATACTTTTCAAGCCTATGGTTTCATCAAAAACTATTTTTAATTTAATGTTTAATATATTCTTTATTTCTCATAGTTTTTCCCTAATTTTTATGATAACATTGTTATTTACCAAGTTATTCATAATAGAGTTATTTCAGGCATTGAATGTTCAAACATCAATCACAAATAAAGTGTGACCTTCCCTTACTAGTTTAATCATTTTCCAACCTACTAATATAGCTTACATCCTTCAAGCAAAAATTTGCTTCATATTACTTGTTACTACACAAAATCAAATAGAATTACCAAAACTTAAATAAACAAGGGGCTATTTGAAATGATTGTTTCATCTATCTATGTTGTTATTAAAGTCATTGTTTAATGATTTACTGGGCTGTAGTTGGTGTGAGTTGAGCCTCTTGTGTTACTATTTAGGCTCACAGAGGTTGGCAAATTACTATGTAATTTTCATTAACCTTCCTATGATAGTAGTTCTACTCTAAGATATTGAGGTATGCAACCATGTGCACCAGCACTGTCCAGAAATAATAGATATAAAACAAATTTGGTGGCTTGGTTTTATAAGGCTAAGTTGCAGAGCAGAGCTGTTTCTGTCAGAGAATGTAGGGTGTGGCATGGTGATGCTGAAGCTCCTGCAGAAAAGGGAATATGCCCCTAATTTCTTTATGAGATGCCACAGAGATATCAGCCATGATCATACTACATGGGAAGTATCGGCATCCATTCTTTTCTTTTGAAGTTTTGTGGAGGAACCAAGCCATATTTTATCTGCCAAGAAGATGGTTGTAGTGGACAAGGGCTACTGGGTTTTCTGGGGCAGAGTAGTTTTGGGGGCCTTAGCCTAAATCCTTTCCAAGAGGATTTTCAGCCCTGTATTTTAATTTCACTTGAGAGGATGTAGATGCTCATATCATTTAATTTTAGTCACAGAGCAAGTCGGTTTTTAGCAAAGGGTGTAGGCTATGGTGTTGGGCTGCTGTAGTTAATGCAGATAGGGAAATATGCTCCCTCCCCTTTCCTGAGAATACAACAGAACTTTCAGACTGCACCAGATTACCTGAAAAGTATCAGTCACTATTATTTTCTTTTGGAGCTTGCTGGAAGTTTCAGGCCATTTTTCCCATATACTCCTTTTCTTAGTTTTGGTTTTGGGCCTCATTTGACAACACTCAGTGGTTACACCTGGCTCTATGCTCAGAAATTACTAATGGAAGGCTCTATATTTTTTTAAGACTCATATCTTCATTGGAAAATTATTATTATTTAACACACTAATACTAATCATATTTATACCTTATTAAGTTATTAATAGGATGCCAGAGATCAAATCTGGGTAGGCCTTTGCAAGGCAAATATTCTATCCCTTGTGCTATCACTCACTCTGGCCACCATATATTTCTGTTTAAACCAAGCACTAATCCAATATGCTGACTTGGTATGTTTTCTTTTGGTGATAAGGCATGACTTATTTTCATTGATGGATAAGTCTTTAATAACCACCATTTATGTATTTTCTTTATTAGTCATTAATAATCACCATTTATATATTTATGTATTTTCTAGATGCGTACAGTTTCTGCCTACACTCTATCACATCACTATTTTTCAACTAATGTACATATCTGCAGTTAGTTCTCCTGTGAATTATCTATCCCCTGTACAGTGTATCTAAAATGAGTATTTCTTTACATTCAAAATTTGTAGTCCTTTGACCTTAAAGGTATGGTATGATAGGATCTAATGAAATAACTTAGGAGGAATAGATTTTTATCAAATGTATTCAATAAACATATGCCTAATATTGAAGATTATTCAACACACTTACTAATCTTATTTATACCTTATTAAATAAATAAATCTTCCCGGAGAGATAGCACAGCGGTGTTTGCCTTGCAAGCAGCCGATCCAGGACCTCAGGTGGTTGGTTCGAATCCCGGTGTCCCATATGGTCGTTCCCCCCCACCCCACCACCCCACCCCCCCCCCCGTGCCTGTCAGGAGCTATTTCTGAGCAGACAGCCAGGAGTAACCCCTGAGCACCGCTGGGTGTGGCCCAAAAACCAAAACCAAAACCAAAACCAAAAACATACTAAATAAATAAATCTTATTTATACCTTAGAGAAAACATTGTGATGAGGACTCACCATAGAGTTGGATTATTTCACATTATCATTTTTACTTTTTATAGCCAATCCACATAGTCTACATGTTGGTCTGTTTTCTAGTGAAAAAACAAAAAAAGAAAATATGCAGTAAGATTAATCAACTTGTCCTTTTTTGTGTTATTTTGATAGGAAAACAAAGTTCTGAACCCGTAGACAGGTTATTTACCATGACTACAGTGCTTATAATCAACCCTGCATCTGAGTGGTCTTTCCACTATCTTATGCATTATTAGTATTATTAACCTTGTTTATTAGATGTGTTTTATTAGATACTTTCTGTTTACTACTTGGTATTTTCATCTACCTATGTGTAACTTTTTAATTATATTTCATACCTTTGAAAATCAGGGTCACAGATATTACATTATGTAATTTATAATACTTGGTAGAGTTTCTTGCATAGTGATGCATAAAATCGTGTCTGTTCTGAGCTTAGTAAATGGTGCATTTTAGGGAAACATTTGTTCAACATTAAGCACACTCTTAGAAACAAGTAGAACTTATATAATGGTGAGAAAGTTTTTCACTAGGTGCCTTACTCTTGCCATGTTAACATTCTTCTTGCTTGGATGCCTCAGAAATATTTGTGTTCTTTGTAGTTTTTTGTTTTTGTTTTTCTATGTGTGTATGTTTGTATTATGGTTTATATTTTGATCTTGTAGTTTGTTGAAATGTTGTCTTAGACTCTTCTGTACTCCTTTTCTTTTTCTTTCCTAGTGTTCCCAGGAAACCTAGGGTGGAAATGAGTTCATTTTTAGCTATTCGCTTTTCAAATAACAAGAAATGAAGTAGTTTATTTTTCATTCTTTGTGCACTCCTCAATAAGAAAAAAATTGAGCAGTTTTATTACATGTCATTTGTTGCTTATTTATTCTGTGTAACTAGAAGGGATGGCTTGTTTACATTTTGAAAAATGTGTAAGTGGTAGATAGATTCAGGAACTTGCACCAACATTCAGTTATACCTTCCATGCCATAGAATTACTCATGCTCTTGCCACATGGAAAGACAATCTACCTAGGTATTAGGGGCATGTAAAATTTTTAAAACTTTACCTCTGCATTTTTAGGCATTTTCCTCTAAAAAGCTTCAGGCTTTTTAACACAAATTCATAGGCAGTACAACCTCTACATATTTATGACTCATATCTTCATTGGAAAAATTTTGTCAAAACTAACCATAAGGCATAAATGGTACATTATGGTCACAGTGTTCATTTTTATCTTTCAATTATTCTTCAGGGTAAAAATGGGTCATAATTTCTTTAGATTTACTTCCTAATTTATTGTGATCAGCTTATGAAGGTTTTTATTTTTTTCTTGTCTGTCTGACTTACTGAGAAGAAAGCATTATTTAATCACAGTGTATATGTCACTAATAATAGAAGATGATTCTGTTCTGGGGAAATGTATAGACAGAATGGCACCTCTATTGCAGTCCCAGACATCCCAGAAGTATATGACAAGATTCAGTAGACTAGGGGAGTCTTTCTTGCACTTTGTAAAGAACAGAGAAGCCTTTTTTTTTTTTTTTTTTTTTTTTTTACAGATGGCCTGTGGCAGTCCCCTTATGTTTTCCTGGAAAGTACTGATCACATGGTCATCCTGCATTGTAACATGAAAGGAAAATGGGGTCATTGTGATTGACTAGGGAGGAAACAGGCGGCCCCCAAAATTTGTTTTTTCCAACAAAGAAAAGAAGAAATTGGCTTCAGAGTAGATAAGAAAATGCCTGATAAATAAATCCCCTCTTTTCTGGGCATTATCTGTTTTCCCCATTTCCTTCATTCAAGTGTCAAAATACCAGGTCCAAATGTAGAACTTTCTATTAACTACTGTAAAAATATATATCCCAAGAATATTGTTTTTTATATTCACAGAAAACATCCATTTTATATAGCTAAATTGATCAACACAACAAGTAAAAATGCAATAACTCTTCTAATTAATAATTTAATGATAATATATCTTTACCTCTGGGTCCAGCAATTACTAATTTGCAATCAGATTTTGAGACAGATTGTTATTTGCACCTCTAATACTAATGGTGAAGACATTCTGATTAAGGTATATGCAAGGTGATCAAAAGAAGGCAGTTTTAATATGGACTTAGAGGTTTTCGTTTTACTCAAACAGCAGAGAATTGAGAGCCCACTTATCTAAGTGCAAATTCTGCCTCTTACCTAAGTTCCTTAATCAGGACATTTTAATTTCTACAACTCAACTGCCAAATTCAGATAATAATACCTGCTTTCCTGTCTACCTCTCTGGGATGCTGGGAGGATTAATTAGATAAAGTATTTAAAGCCCCCTCAGAGAGAAGTGTCACATGTAAAAATGTTATTATTTCCAGGGAAGAAAGAAGCAGTGTCTCTTTTAGGGACAGTACATACTTCGAGGAGTTTTTTTTTCCTCTTATTCATTCAGCTGAAGTGCCAATTTGGTGGTTTTTAATTCATCATGCGAGACCCTTCTCAGTCTCAAGTAGTTGTACTTAAAGAAAAGATTTTCAAGTATTGCCTTCAATGATGGGAACTGTCTGCGATTCAGGAATTTCTCTGACTATTTTACAGCATTGCCTTGCAAATCAGAATATGAGCTGAAATTTGGCTACCTTTGTATAAACAAGCTATGGCTACATTGAAGACTGTATGTAACTTAGGTCTGTTTGGGGGATCATACTCAATCCTAATTTCGTCTGTGAAGTATTTGCTAATAATAGCAACTCTCACTGTTCTTCTTTTTCTAAGAATTTATAAGTACCTTTGCTCCCCACTTTTGAACTGATTATCAAACAGTACAACTGGGTTCACCTAACCAAAATTTTCAGAGTTTCTCCTCTGTACAGTAGGAAAGAAAACTCTTCTAGTCACTTACAATAGAAATGGGCCAAGTCAAATGATTTTAGACATCAAAAGCAGACAAATCGAGAGCATAATCTTTATTCATTTTTGTATAAACCTTGTGAAATAGTTTACATTTAAATATCTTTTTTTA
Organism: Suncus etruscus; assembly: GCF_024139225.1. NCBI lineage: Eukaryota > Metazoa > Chordata > Mammalia > Eulipotyphla > Soricidae > Suncus > Suncus etruscus. The sequence goes on from NC_064852.1 coordinate 39,725,363, forward strand.
AGCACATTTAGCTCACAGAGCTTTCTCATTTTCTTCTAGAATTGTCAGTTTTAAAATGTCTACACCACTTTTTGCCCTAATTCATTTTACAAGGCTCAACTTTTAAATGGTTTAATTGGACATTGGACACTATTGTTAACTTTTCTATTGATTGTTTCTAAGTTAAAATATAGTTGTTTTTACAGATTTTATATTACATCATTGGTGCAGTATCTTCTTACTCATGGAGACTTCCTGTTTTCAGTTAGTAATTGGTAAAACTGGTGAATCTCTAGGTCTAGTGTAAATCTTGGGAAGTGCTGATTTTGGGGGCTTCAGTATAAATTTTATCTAAATCTTTAGTGCAACTATAGGCAATTTCAAATCTTTCAGTCCTCCTAGCAAAATATTTAAGCTATAGCTCTGTAGAACTATAGTATAATAAAAAGTTAGTTAAAGCAAAAGCATATCTACACCTAAGTTATCTAAACTAATTTTTGTATATTTATAGATTCTCTTTATTCAAAATAAACATTTCTTTATTTAAACTTACTGCCAGTGCTAAATGAAAGAAGAGGAAAGGGCATTATATTTAACTAAATTTCAGTGTAGTCTATTAAAAACATTTAGGCATTAAGCTTTTATAACCCTGGTATCTCCATAGTGATGTTATCCATTGGCCAAAGGTTTTGCACTGACTCTGAAAATTTAATATTTGATCATTGGTAGAAGCTAGAAAATGAGAATAGGTCAAGCTGAACCTATAAGGAGAGTAGGCAAAAATATTTTTCTATTGATAAAGAGAATTACTGGATGAAGTTTTTATTTAACGTTCAAAACATTGTGATTATAAAATTTTCCTTAAATGAATTATTGCCAAGACAAATATGAATACTAAATCTAGAAAGTTGAGTTTTGAGGATTTGATCATGAATTTGATGCATAGTTTTAAAGGAACAAAATTTTTTTGATTCAAATAGGTTCTTAACATCTACCTCCTGCTCTATCAAAAGATAAATAATGAAAAAATTGTAACTAGACATATGCATTTAATTTAATAACATAAAATAAGATAAATGTAAAAATGGCACCTCATAATTTTGCTAGAAGAAAAAATTCCTAGTTATATTTAAAATAAAAGGGGGATAAATTTGCATTGTAGATTTTGTGTACAAATTTCAAGGATTTATCTGCTTACAGGGTTACTACTTAAAACATCCCTGTTGCAATTTTTATAATTACATTATAGATCAAGAAAATTAATATTCAAATAAGTCTCTCTTCTAAAATCATATAATCATTTTGTGACAAAAAAAAAGGCTTAGATCCTGTGTCTCTGATGAACTGGCTGTAAATCTACTATTTTTTATATTTCATCCTTGGGCTTAGTTAATTTGTTATATTATTTCCTAAAACTGAGGGGAATGTTTTACTTACCAGATTACTGATATATTATGAAAGGATAAAAATCAGGGTTACCAGATGGGAGAGATATATAGAGAACATGGTCTAAGAAACACTGTAGAGTTTCCATACTCTAAACAAACCACACTCTCTGAACCTACTTGTGTTCAACAATATGAAGACACTCAAATCCATCCTTTTGCTTTGAGGTAGGAGGAGTAGCTTCAAATAAAGAGCTGATTAAATCAGCAACATTTAGCAATTGGTTCATCCAACACCTTGTCTTATCTCAAAGATCAGAGGTGGGACTAAAAATTCTAGCCCTCTCAGAAGTCATTTTGTTAGCATAACAAATGACAACTTTAATTTTCCAAGCTTTAAAAATTCTTAGGGTGATAGGAAATCAGTGTCAAAGACCAAAATGGTACAAGTCATAATCTCAAGTCTTACATGTTAAATATTTTAGTTTCTCTCTTTTTTTAAGAATCTGAATATTGAGATAAAGAAATGAAAAAATGTATTTCTCTTCAACACTTTTTGATGCTCCATTCTGCAAAAGTGTTAGCCAAAAGTTTTGTTATAGTTATCTATGAATGAAATAATTATGAGTATGTAAATCCTTATTTATACCAAGTAAGTGATAATGTGGTATATGAGATTCTTTTTGGTGGAACCTTTTTAGTTGACTTGATCTATTACATATGATTTCTTTCATTTAGTTCTCCTTGGTTTAGGCAAATTTAGAATAATCACTTTAAAATTATATTTCTAATTTCTTTATACTTATATAAATATGTTTTAGCTTTCATTCATTCTACTTTGTTTGGGGTCATACCTGGTAATGTTCAGGGTTTATTTCTGGCTCTGTACTTTAGAATTACTCATAGTAGTGCTCAGGTGACCATACAGGATGCCATATGGTATGCCAGGGATTGAACTCTGGTTAGCCATATGCAAGTCAAGCTCCTTACTCTACCCATCTATTGCTCACATATATTGCTAAATATATCTTGAATTTTTGAGGCATACTCTTTATGATATTTGTAAATTGTTTACCATTAAATATCATATAGTATTAAAATCTCTCTTATTATAGAAGAATCTCTATTGATTTAATAATGATTATTTAAATGATAATAAAATAATAATAAAATGTCATTCACATAGCATGCATCTGTCCATTTAATATCATTGGATAATATTAATACTCTAATTCTAAATATGAATAAATAGAATTCAGAGTGGTTAAACAACTTGTTATATTTCACATTGTTAATAAATGGCAGTTAAAACTTGGACCAAATCTGCCTGTCTTCAAAACCAGTACTCTTTCTAGTACTGCCCTAATGAGAGACCTGCACATTTTCTGTTTCTGTTCCTTTTCTTTATTTTTCATGTGATTCAGTGCTGCCTCCTTCTGTTCTCCCTTGATATTATACTGTAGCCAGTCCTAGTGTAAACTAATCAGTTCTTGTTGGGAGCAGATCATTTAGGAGTATTGATTCTAAATTTGTCATTATTTTCTATGAAACCTAAGCATAAAGTATAGATTGCCACTCACCACATAAAGTTGATGACTTCTATGCCCAGATGATTTGACATTTTGTGGTTCTCCCCCCACTCCCTCAGGAGATTCTGCTAACATTTTTCAAGGCGAAATATTCAATCCTTGTCTAAAATGATCAAAATTTGCCCTAGGGCTAAGTTGTAAATTTTTGCAAGGACTTGTGAAACTTCACAAGGCATGAGATCAATAATTCCACACTCCTCTGTTTTCACCACTTTCCTCAATGTACACTGCTTAGTTTGAAACTGCCAAGATGATAAAAAACTTAAAGGGAAGAGTAAGAAACTTCTTCCTCATACCTTCAGTTATAAATAGGTTTAAAGTAGAGGTATTTAATCAGTAATTAAACATTTTCAAAAAGCAAAATTTCAATTCTAATGTTTATAAAGTTTGAAAAGTATATTTTACTCTTATGATATGTTATTATATTGTAGTTTCATGCTCAAAATTATTTTTGCTTTTGGCTTATTTTTCCCAACACTATTAGTTGAAAATAAGAATTTAAATAAAATGCCCAGATTGTCTTTGTGCTGTTATTAGGCTAAAGTGCTAAGACATTTTGTTTCTGTTTATAATAATGTTAATATTTTTACTAAGAACTATTTATCGTAGGAATACGAATGCGTTTTTTTCTTCTGCATTAGAAAACTGACTATTTGGAGTGACAATAAATTGGTGTTCTGTAATAATTATCTCTTCAAGTTTTCTAACTTTCTGTCTAGATTTCCTTACTCTGCTTGCATCATAATTTTAAATGTGGTTCCATGTTCAGCTATTTGCCTTTTATTCATTATGCTTGATAATTTTTTTATTTTAGAAATTATGTATATGTTCATTGTTTTTTAAGGATGTTTTTACTTAAATGGTTTCAAAATATCTAATATCCATCATTTCTTCGCATGTAAGCACTTTTCTATTTTCATATATTTACTTTGTTTACTGCCTCTTTTTCCAAATTAATATAGTAGATTTTCAACTTCTTCTTAAACTACTTTCTTCCCCCTAATTAATTTGCTTTTAAGAATAGAAACACATTCTAATTATCTATACATAAAACTAAGGATTACAGCACAAGAGCAGACATGGAACAAGGACTCAGATATTTACTAGAGAGAAATAAATTTACCAGATTATGGAGTTATTGTCTGGCCAAAGAGATAGTATAATAGGTACAGCACCTATATACTGCAAGCTCTGCCAATAGTTATTCCCTGAAGACAATGCCAGAGCAATTCCTAAGCACTGCCAGATATGTCCCATCTCCAATATATATATTTATATATATAAATTTATATATTTATATATATAAATTTATATTATATATAAATAAGCGATTGGCTAAAAGACAATTGGCAAATACAGAAAAGAAAAACTGGCAAATAGTTACTCTTGGTTACCATAAAGATGATAGAGAGATCAGAGCCAACCCAACAAAGTAAAACCATTCACACAAGAGCTTGTGCATTGAAGATTGTTATTCTAGAAAAGTGAACTAACCTAATTTTCTGGTAAAACAACTAAAATTTATAAGCTAAATTAAAACCTGCATTCGAAATCATGGGAGCAAATGATAAAAGTGGGATTTAAAAAAAGGTGATCCAGATTGTTCCAAAATAAACCAAATGTTAGTTTTCTTCCTTCAAGGTTCCCCAAAATAAATATCTAGCTTAAATATTACACGTTTTGGTGAACTCAAAGACTAAATGTCTCTGATTCTTATTTTGTTCTTTTATTTTCTTAGAAATAACTGGATTTAAATCCAAAAAAGTTTGGATTTAGTATTACAAATATATTTTAATTGTTGTTTGTTAGGGGGCCATACCTGGTGATTCTCAGGTGTTACTTCTGGTTCTGTGCTCAGGAATCATTCCTGGTGGGCTCAGGGAATAATTTGAGATGCCAGGAATTAAACCCAGGTTGCACACACAGGGCAAATGCCCTATCTGCTGTGCTATCATTCTGGGCACTAGTATAATACATTTTAAATAAATGCCATAGACTTAAATGGCATCTGCAGATAAATTCAAATTGATATATGTAACTATTTATTAATGTGTTATATTAATAGCGCAGCAATATTTTGATATGATTTGTATTGTTTATGTAAATTTGTTTTGGAGATACCTTAAAATGTGCTCAAGGATTACTCTTGTTTCTGTTTTTAGGAATCACTTCTGGTGGGGCTTTGGTGACCTATGTGGTGCCAAGTAACAAAAATGGTTCAGCTGCAAGTAAGACTAGTGACTTGCCTATTGACATGATCTTTGATTTCAAAGCTGTGCAGATAAAATTAGATAAATATATATCATCTAGTGATTAGTTACAAAAAATTAAGTTTGATTAAATTCCTCTTCTTCTTGAAGTAGAGGAATGCACAGGTCTGCATTTGGGATTTTTACTTAAAAATCCAAAACCTGAGAAAATTAGATACCTTTGGAAGTAATTCAACATTTGTTTAATATAATATAAAATATAATTTTTGAATAAAAAGGAAGTGTAAATTAGAAGCACACAAGATTTGGTTAAGGTTACATAGTCAATATTCACATGACCAGTACAAAATTTATGTTAACTACAAATTGCTGTATGACAGAATTTATAAAACTAAATTTATCATTTGTGTGTGCCTTAAAAATGCTGCATTATCTTTAATTGCATAGGTTAATCTGCTTAATTAGTTTGATATAAATATTTTAAGAATTAAAAGGAAAAACAAATTGGATGAAATACTATGGCATAGAGCTTTTGAATAATTTTAGAGCTATCATTAATTATATGCTGTTGATTTTCATTTTGGGGGTCACAGTTGGTGGTGTGCAGGGCTTATTACTTAATTTGCACCCAAAAGTCACTCCTGGTAGGTTTGAAGAACCAAACCTATGTTGACAACTTGCAGTCTAGTTCCCTATTTGCTATACTATTTCTATAGCCCCATACTAATGATTGATATAAGAGAATATTGTCTAATAGTTTATGAGTATATGATGTATATTTCAAAATTGATAAACTGTATTTCCAAGTTAATGTAGAATTCATTTATTATACTTAAGATTTCCAAAGCACAAGCATTTCAGACACTGAAAGACTATATTTAGAGTAAGATCTACATATTCTATGCATATGGAATAAATCCATGAATATGTTGGTATCGTTCTTGCCAGTCCTAATAAAACTATCTTTAGTGTGTTTGAACAAGATGTAAGTTATTCATAAAAACTGAAACATCAAACCATTATATAGCCTTAAAGTGTAGATAAAATAATTTTACATCCATACAATATTTTTAAATGTTGACTTTAGCATAAACTTTAAAATCCCCTGAAATTTGAAATGAAAATTCATTATGCACTAAATTATGAAAGAGAAAAAATGTCTGTAGATATTCCATAACTTTTGTGAAAGAATATTTCTATGTTGAGATTAAATCTTTCTTGTTTATATTTATGGTGTATATTTGAGTTTATGAAACATTTTTCCATACAGAAAAGCAATTAATTTACATCAAGAGCTTTTGTGAAAGAGATATCAAAATATATATGTATATATGTATATATATATATATATTCCATTATGAGCTTCAGGAACCTGGGTGATAGTATTTGGAGTTTAAGACTCCTGATGGCACTGGTTTGATCCTAAGTACTGCAGATGGTCCCCTATTGCCAGAAGTAATCCCTGAGAATCAAGCAAAATCAAGTTCTGAACATGATCAAATGTGACCCCCATATCCCAATGATGATGATCATGTTAATAAGTTTCATTTAATTGATGACTAAGTGCTCAATCATTGAACTTCTAGAAAGAGTTGCAGACAGGAAGCCTGAAACATTGATTTTTCTGAATCCCAGTCCAGTGCATAATTTGACATCATTTGGCCATTGCTGTTTTCTTTTATCATTTTCACACATAGTATATGAGGGCAATGTGACATAAAAGGAACTGTTTAAAGTTTCTGAATGTAACTTTAATCTGGCTTTCTTTGCCCTCTCAATTTAGTCTGAGGATAGCTTAATTATATGTAAAATCACTTTTATATTTATGTGTACACATGAGTATACATTATGTGTCTAGATACATAATGATTTCTATACTAGTAAAATTATTGTTTCTCTAGTTTTCTTTCTATGGTTGTGAGATTAAAGTAGGGGTGGAAAAGGGCCCGAGAGGTAGCATGGAGGTAAGGCATTTGCCTTGCATGCAGAAGGACGGTGGTTCGAATTCCAGCATCCCATATGGTCCGCCCGAGCCTATCAGGAGTAATATCTGAGCATAGAGCCAGGAGTAACTCCTGAGGGCTGCCAGGTGTGACTTAAAAACCAAAAGAACAAAAATAGAGGTGGAGGGGGCCGGGAAGGTGGCGCTAAAGGTAAGGTGTCTGCCTTGCAAGCGCTAGCGTAGGACGGACCGCGGTTCGATCCCCCGGTGTCCCATATGGTCCCCCCAAGCCAGGGGCGATTTCTGAGCGCATAGCCAGGAGTAATCCCTGAGCGTCAAACGGGTGTGGCCCAAAAACAAAAAAAAAAAAACCAAAAAAAAAAAATAGAGGTGGAAAGGTGATGATCAACAACTATGCAGTAATGAAAGTTTTTAATCAAATGGAAATAGACAAGCAAAATACATCAGTTTGTGTATACATCTGGTGTTGAAAATATATAGACATATATTGGGTGTATAAAATCCTTCATAAATGGCAAAAATTTAATTTGTAGATTCTGGATATTAGTAGTAAAAAAATTGAATCATAAAATTTGAGAGTGAGAATATATTAAGATCCCAGTACCTAAATATGTAGAAATATACAATAAATTTTCTATGTATCACACAACCTACTTTTTTGAACAATTTAAAATTTGTTTAATAGCATACAATGTATTATTCATTTAAATTTTGTCATTTTTGGATTTGGATTTGTTGTTTTTAAGGGCTACACCCGGTCATGGTCAGAGCTTACACCTAGCATGGGGCTTTGTGTGGTAACCAGAATCAAACTGTGTGTCCTATCTACTCTAATATTTTTCTGGTTCAAGAAGTATGCTTTTGACTTCAGTGGAAAAAGTGCCCGGAAGATGTTGGAGATTAAGCGTAATGTAATTATATGGTTTTATGGTGACTTATGACAAATTCTTTTTTCCTTTCACAATATCTGTCCTCTCTTCTAAATTTCACTATAAATTTAAATCACACTTTAGGATATTAGCTTTCCATCCTTAATATGTGATGCCACAATCTCTCACTGAGAATTCAGTTGCAAAACAAAGAGAAAAAATAGGATTGCCACTCCTGAGTTTCTGATCTAACTTAAATAATGGTTGAAATTTTGCTCGGTGTGCTTCTATTAGGAAGACTGGCCCCATATTAATCACAGTCCTTGAATGATGTCCTTTATACTAATTGATGGGTACTTAATACCCTTTCTCTGTAAATTGATGTTAAGATTTTTTTAAACTTTCAAATGCCATGGTTTGAAAGATCATCTCAAGTCTCTGGTATTCCCTAATGGTTTTATAACTTTTACAACATTACATACACTGTATGAATGCTCTTTGCATTGATTAAAAGCATGATAAAGTAGTCCCAGTATAAGTACATATGGGAAAAAGTTGCCACATGATTTAACATTCCAAGAATCTGTTTCTGATAGCAATGGAAGATGTCATGTTAGGTCACAGACCATATACGGGAGCACCACTCATATGTATGCTTACCCAGTCAAGTCTTGTGTGCATCCTACACCTTCTAACTGCAGATAAACCATTTTTCCTTTAAGTCACGTACACAGTATGCATAAGAGTTAAGCAGGAAAAATCCATGGCAACAGCACATACAGAGCATGTTGATTCTATTTGACAAAAATAAGTTTACCTATTTTTCATGTATAATTTTTAAATAGAGAATTATCTAAGTCCACTTGTTTCAAATTTGGAAATAAAAAAATGCTAAGCAAGTTTTTGGAGCAATATCTTATCTTGAGAATTTATAAACAACCTAAAGGCTATTTAGATTTCCTTTTAGAAACCTTCAAGACATTTATTTTTTTATGCTGTGAACATTTTTATTCACATAATATTTTCTTCTCAGTCTCTGAAATACCTTGGGATATATATATTTTTTCTCTGCAGCTGCCTTAGAAGATTGCTTAAGACCCTATCCACTCCATCTACTCTGAGCCTCACCTGAAGGGCAAAATTTCTAAGATCTTGACACAAATCCTGATAAATACATAGAATTATTAAAGGTGCCATCTCAGCAGAAGCGGGTTGCATCTGCCTTTGTTCTCAGGGGAATACATATTTCACCCAATAGCAAGACACCCAACTGCTGCTACAATCAGAAATCTCTCAAATGCCTTAAAGCTAATCATCTTTGAACATATAAGTCTTTGTTGTTGAATCAGGGACCTTCTAGATGCAAGGCTCAGAAGCCTTTTTATTTTTATTTATTTATATTTTTAATTTTTGTCTATGTGTGGGATATTTCCCCAATCTTATATAAAACGGCATCAAGCCTGTCACTACAGCCAGTAAGGTTCACTGATCTGTCAACATTCACCCCTGATGAAGACAGTGAGAGAAATCCATAGCTCAGGAGAGTTCAGGAGAGAACCAAACAGCATGTTTGCAAAAGAGCATTTTTATATGTTTTCTTGTGACAGCACTAGTTTAACAGAAAATAGTTGGAGTGTGCCAAAAAGCAGGGGGGGTTGGAAGGGGGTGAAAGACAGTAGTAGTAAGTTAGGCTAGCATGACATGATGGATCTAGGCTATGACAAACCGAATTGGAAAAAAGCTTCCCTGGGGACTAACTATACCAGGTTTGCTGAATTGTATTTCTTGATTTCTTACTGTGCAACAGTGCTTTTTACTGTGAGATTGACTAGGCTTCGGAATATTTTTAAAATTGTACAAATCAAAATTCGTGTAGCTTAAAAATGAAGGATGTAAAAGGTTTAGGAGTTTGATGTATTGAAAGGCATTCTGTATTCCCTCATGTGAGTATTAAATATACACTGTCTGTTAGATGAATTTTAAATCATTGTGGAAGACAATACACACAATAGCAAGATAGCAGTTTACTGGGCTGAAAATTTTGTTTGAAAACGACATAGGTTACAGAAATTTAAAGCTTCTTTCCTCTTATCTCTCCCAGAAATGCCCTGTTATTTCAGGATACAGGCTATGGAGGTACCTGAGATGTTTATATAAAAGAAAAGTAAAAAGGGTACTGGAAAGATAATATAATTTGTAGAATGTTTATCTTGAATGTGGTCAATTCAGGTTCAATCCATGGTACCGTGTAAACACTGGTGTGTCCCCAAACCAAAACAAATTAATAAATAAGTAAAGAAACAGTAAATATTAGACTTTCTTAATAAAATATTATTTATTTTTTTAATTAATTATTTCAGTTTTTTCATTGTGGTTTTTACATACCCAAAAGGGAGATTAAAACATAAGATGAAAGAGTTATCTCAGAGCAATTTAAACCGAGCTACTTGCCAAAGATCACATGACATCATATAGCAAGATAATCTGCTTCTACTAAGTAGATATTTGTAAGATTCTTTGAGTAAGCACCTATACAAGTGGATTACATTAGAAACTCAAACACTTAGATACTAGAGGCATGAACAATTAGGATCCCTAGTTATACAAATATGCAAACCAAGTTTAATAGTCCTATTAAACAGCCAGTCTATAGTGTGATAAATACCAAGTGACAAGCAAGTACAATGAAAATAGAAAAGTATATAATGGGTTTAGGGCATACAAATACTATGATATTGCCTACTACTATTTATAAAAAAAGAGGTGGATGGTGAGACTGAGTTGTGATTAAAATTGAGTTAAAATAGAAGATAAAAAAATGAAAAATGAGAGTTAAATATAAAAACGTAAGTGCAGGGCCAGAGTAGTGGTGCAACTGGCAAGGCATCTGCCTTGCCTGTGATAGCCTAGGATGGAATGCAGTTCGATCCCCAGCATTCTATATAGTCCCCCAAGCCAGGAGCGATTTCTGAGCACATAGCCAAGAGTAACCTCTTGAGCATCACCGGGTGTGACCCCAAAAACTGAAGGAAAATAAATTAAGTGCAGTAAAGTATCACAGACCCAAATGCTAAATGGATAGTAATGTAAAGAAGGTGAAGGGTATATTTTAAATGCTGATAAAAGTAGAATGTGTACCTTTTACATCTAAAATATTAGTTGTTGTTTTCAGAAAACTCAGACAGAAAGATGGGTGGGTTAAAATTAGCACATCTTTAATTATTATGTAGAAGCTTGAAATTTAGCATTATTTTGCATGAATTTATTGACTTTTGAATATTTGAATTTTCGCATTTTATTGATTATATGAATTACATTAAAAAGTCTGAGCAATGCAATATGACATATTAAGTGTATATGCTTTCACTTCGTGACCTCTATGTTATATAAATAAAGTAGTAAAAAAGAGAAGCATTCGTTATATTTGATATTAGTAAATAACATGACTTTTGTGATGTCTGGAAATAAAAATGAAATTGAAGAGACAAGGTGTTAAAAACTTGCCACTAAAATTGTCAAAGAGGGGATATTTAATAGTGTTTGAAATCATAAAAATGTCAGTGATATAATCACAATGGAATGTCTGAAGTCAAGCAAAAAAAACATATATATTTTTTGTCAGTGCAAAAAAAGAGCTTAAGGTATTTTAGCATAGTTTTTATAGTTGCTTTAAAAATATTTCAAAGGTAGAGTGATAGAACAGTGGGTAGGGCATTTGCCTTGCACAAGGCCAACCTGGGTTTGATCCCAGAATCCCATATCATCCCCCGAGCCCCTGCCAGGAGCAATTTCTGAGCACAGAGCCCAGGATAACCCTTGAGCACCACCAGGTGTGCCCATCCCTCAAAAAATCCTTTTAAAATATATCCTCACAAATGGAGGAAGAAATAATGGAGGGTACTAAGACCAAACAGCAGTATGAACATTAAGTAGAAATAAAAAAATGATCAGACTTAAACACCAAATCCAAAGTCAACGAAAACAAAATCGATACCCAATTTAAACATGTTAGACACAGAGGGAACCACTTATACTTGCAGCCTGGGAGATAAAAGAGGGGTATATGGGATGCATGCTGGGATCAGGGGTGGAGGGAGGACAACATTGGTGGTGGGAATGCCCCTGACTTAATGTCACTATGTACCTAATATTACTATGAAATATTTGTAATCCACATTGGTCAAAATAAAAAATATATATACATATATGTATATATTTTTAAACTAAGTAGATCAATGACTAACTAAACTAAATTAATTTACAAAAAAACATAGTAAAGAAGGCCAGAAAGATTGCATCAAGGTTACAATGGACTAGTATGCTATTGACTCCACTTCAACTTATCCTTAGCACCACACAGTTCATAGGATCTTGTGTATATTCAGAAGTTGATCTTGAGTAAATACCAGAGATAGTCTCTGAGCACCTTTTGATGAGATGACCTCCCAATATACGAAGACATTTTAACGTGTTGAATTATATACATGCATTTGTATGCTAACATTTATATATACATATAAAGGTAAATGTATATATACATGAGATAAATAATAAATTATTAAAAATTGGTTTGCTCATAGGTTTAAAATATGTCTTTTGGATCTCAGAAAGCAGTAGTATATAATTCCATCCAAGCCAACAGGCCAGTGAACTGAGGGATATGAGAAGCAATATTCAACAATTTGAGTGATGCCCATTCACACTGAGGAATCAGTTTACGTTACTGAATTCATTAATTAAAATGTTCATCGCATTTGAAACATCCTCATAGACATCCCAAAACAGTGCATAATTTGGACATCCTATGACCAGTTCTGTCAACACATAATATTAACCTTCACATACCTGTAAGTGACGTTTATATCATTTCTAAAGCACTGCAATGTATTATAATCTGGAAGACTCTCTATAGGAAACTCCATTAGAAAATTAGAATAGGCACCTTGTTTCTTCCTTTTTTGATTCTTCTGACAAGAACGGACACTGGCTAACTCTCAGAAATTGTGAAGTCAAACGTTTAGTTAGCATAAATTGATTGATTTTAAATCAATTCGGTTTAACCGTTTGCCCTCTCTATTTTCCTATTTTGTCATTGTACAAATAGATCAAAGTAGTACTTCTTAAACTTTTTCTTTTTGACACCCCTTTTTGGATAAGAAGTATTTATGTAGCCCCATTATTGGGGTATTTAGGATTAGTATGCAGTTCGAACATTTGCTGTAATGAATCACAATGCTTATTTTAAAACAAATATTTTAAAAGTTACTCCTCTCCAAGGGTTCTAGAGAGAACAATTTAACAGGCAAAGCAGTTGCCTGCTATGCAGTAGACCTGGGTTCAATCCCCTGTACCCTATAATTACCCTGATATTACCAAATCACAGAAACAGGGTAAACCCTGAGAATTGACAAAAATAAGCAAAAAAAAAAAAAAAAAAAAAAAAAGCTAAAAGTACTTTATGGATGGGCTGGAAAGATAGCACAGCCATAGGGCATTTGCCTTTCATGCAGCCGATCTAGGAGGGATGGTGGCATCCAATATGGTCCCCATGCCTGTCAGGAGCTATTTCTGAGATCAGAGTCAGGAGTAACTCCTGAGCACCACTGATGTGACCCAAAACAAACAAGCAAACAAAAAATTACTTCATGGGGCTGTAATTCATTATTTCAGAAGCTAGGACCTAGAACATCACATCACGGCTTGGATATATATTTTATATATTTATATATTTTATATATTTAATTTGAGTGTTTGGGGTTGGGCATACATGACAGTACTCAGAGATTATAAAATAATTCCTCCCGTCCCAATCCCAAGTGAAAAGAGAAAGCAGGAATAGAACAGGGTAACTGAAGAATTCAGAAACCAAGCCAGACATTGAGAGAAAATTATGGAGTCAGGTGGCTTCTTGCCTTGTGATTTCTCTGGCCCACCATACAGAAACCATTTTTTATTGAACAGTTCAAATTCAACTGGGAGGGGGAGGGTCAAATGAGAGACAAAAATACCTATCTAAGTGGACTTTTACCAGTCACGGGGTTTAGAAAAGAAGGAAGAAGTTAGGGAATGCCTTTGTTTTGGATAATGGCAGGGTGTTCCAACAATTCACCCATTTCCGTTAGAAAAATATTGTGAAGGGCTATGTAAGTTTTGTTCTGTTGTTTTCTGCAAGAGGCCAAAAGGATCAAGAGAGTAACCTAGAGAAAAGTTCAATGGGGCCAGAGCGGTGGCATGAAGCAGGAAGGCGTTTGTCTTGCCGGCGCTAGCCTAGGACCGACCACAGTTCCATCCCCACAACGTCCATATGGTCCCCCAAGCCAGGAGCAATTTCTGAGTGCAGAGCCAGGAGTAACCCCTGAGCATTACCAGGTGTGACCCAAAAAACAAAAACAATAACAAAAAAACTTTAGAGGTAACCCAGGTGCAGGAGGTTTTGAAAACAGCTTCTTATTTGAGCTTTGGCTGGCTTGGTTTCTTCATCTTCACCTTCTGCGTTAGGCAAACATTGTCATAATAAGGTAAATCCCATGTTTATATCTCTGTATGTCTCTGGAGCTGCGAGTTGCTGTGTCCTGCTTCAAACCCCGTTTCAAAAAGCTATGCATTGCAAAAGGTGCTCATTGTAGCCATTAATCCAGACATCACCTCTGATTAAAAAATCAGCTCAAATTATTTTACATATTTTTGTTTTGCAGGTTAATGTGTTGGTTTTTTTAAAATAAAGATACTATTTACAGGGCCCGGAGAGATAGCACAGCGGTGTTTGCCTTGCAAGCAGCCGATCCAGGACCAAAGGTGGTTGGTTCGAATCCCAGTGTCCCATATGGTCCCCCGTGCCTGCCACGAGCCATTTCTGAGCAGACAGCCAGGAGTAACCCCTGAGCACTGCCGGGTGTGACCCAAAAAAAAAAAACAAAAACAAAAAAACAAAACAAAACAAAAAAAAGATACTATTTACAGTCACAAGGGGGTGAGAAAAATGCTTTCTTCTTCCTAGGGGAGCATGACAGAAAATAATTGAGAAGCATTGGTAATGCTAGTACATCAGCTAGGGCACTTTCCTTACACATAGTCAACCTGGATGCAATCCCTGTCACAAATACATACCCTGAATTTCAGGACTAATCCCTGAGTGCAGAGTTGGGTTAAGCCCTAAACACAACTGGATGTGGCTCAAAAATAAAACAAAATAAAAAGTTGCTTCTGTATATAAACAAAATTATCTGAAACATGTATTTTTATAGATAAACAGATTAAATTTCATTGGGATTTTATTTTTTAAGAAATGAACAGTCACCACTCTAGATGCCCTTAAAATTACAGATCTTTGCTTTTTTGTTTGTTTTGGGGCTACACCTGGCAACACTCAGGGCTACTCCTGGTTCTGTGCTCATAAATTGCTCCTGGCGGGCTCAGGGTACTATATAGGATGCTGTGGATTGAACCTAGGCTCGTCCCAGGTCTGCAGCATGCAAGGTAAATAAATGCCCTACCACTATGCCATCACTTCAGCCCCAAGAAAACTGGTTTTTTGTTGTTGTTATTTTATTTTGTTTGTGTGTTTTAGAAACTGAGGAGCCTCAAAACACTTATAAAAACAAATTACATCTTCTAAATAAATGTCTTTGTTTTTATTAATTAGCATCTATGTTCAAGTTCCTTCAAATTAATAGCTCTAAGTGTATAGAGTATTTGGTATTTTTTTCCTGTAAGCAAATATTATTCTCATGTCTGAACTTGAAATTATCAATCAATTTACCTTCAGATGCTTGGCAGTAACACTAACTTTTGGTCCATAACTTAAATTATTATAAAACCATAACAGTTAAGATAAATTTAATAGCTTTATATATAGTTGCTTCCTAAAACTTACTTACCAGCGTATTGTTTAAAATATAAGGCAGAAAGATGTCAATATTACTCAATTATTTTGATACATTTATACCTTAAGCTAAGGAAATAAAAGGCATGCCACTATTATTCATTTGCTCTTAGATTGGTATCTTCTTTGGTTTGGTTTTATTTATGTGTAAATATGCATAGTTCAAATCTTGTTAAAAGAAACACTAATAATGTCATTTATATACTTCACCTTGTCTATTTAAAATGAATTGTTCTATTTATAGAGTAACAGCCTGTAAAATTAAATTAAAAAATTTAATAGAAAAGACAGTCTCTTTAAAAATATTATCATAGTAAGAAGAGTGATTTTTTTCATAAATTACTCCCAAAGCAACTTTTCAAAAATCTTTTTTTTAGGTTCAAAACTTAAAATAGTCTTATTGATTTCTAACATATAATTATTTATGCAAAATAATTTATAGCAGGGTTTTCCATATTTGAAATATATATTCTTATAATAGGAATTTTATAAGGCCATTAATTTTTGCATGCTAGGAAATGCAACTATAATTTAAGACCTATTGTTGATTGTTTTTAGAAATAGATATTGACCCTATTAGTTTTAAGAGATAACCGTACTAAGCCAAAGAATTAATCCAAGTATACAAGAATTACTGATTTTAATCATATTTGTATTAAAGCCCTTTCTTTCGCACTCAGATTTCACATAGCTTTTCAAACACAAAAAATAAATGCAAAATTTAAATCATTTCAAAATCTCATTTTTTATTATTATAAAATGAATTCTAGAAGTTCAAGTGCTCTTTGTTGCTGTTACTTCTTTAATGTATTTTGGGATTAGTACTTGAAAGTTTTCTTCTTATCCAAGAGGGCACCTGAGGACTTCAAGAAGTCTCATGACCTCATAGCCAGTGAGTGAATCTTTTATTCTTCAAATAATAATCTTTGTTGTTTTCTGATGGTGGTCGGGTCAATCTTATTTGGTCATAATGCTCTCTAGGACTTGTACACTTTTGTTTTGGATCCAACACCCTTTTGTATTCTTTAGATCCCAAACAAAAACCATCAGGATTGTAGTCAGAATATAGGACAGTGCAGGTAATTAATAAACATCTATATGAAACACTATTATTGAGCTTATCTTAGGCTCTTTAGAAGGGTTTGTATTCATTATCAATGCAAATAATAAGTAATATTTATTGGGCCTTCATGATATGTCAAGTATAATTTCATAGCCATAATATGTGTTTGCTTATTGTTTAGTTCGTATATAATGTAAAATTGTTTTTGTTAGTTGGATTTACAAATGTTAAAATATGTAAATGTATGGCCTCTGTTTCTCCTTTTGTACTCTTTGCTTGAGACATAGCTGTTGTCTCAGGGTGTCTTTTGATGCTTGATAAAGGCTATACGCAGCAAGTCAGTTTTTATACTAACTTGAGAGTTATTTACATTCATTTTGGCAAAGGATAGATCATCCCTAATTTGGGGAGTTTATGTCATTTTTGTGCATCAAAAATGTCAGACTTTTATAATGCATAATAATTCTGTAAAGATCTGATAAAAGGCAAGATCTTTGAGAATATCAGCTATGTTTCTAAATTCTCAGTGTCCTGGGAGTTATATATAAAATATATAAAGTAATATACATGTTGCAAAAGTTCATTAAAATCTAAATTTATACATAATTTAGTATTATATAAGATATCAGGGCTGGAGAGATGGCATTGAGGTAGGGTGTTTGCCTTGCATGCTGAAGGATGGTGGTTCGAATCCTGGCATCTCATATGGTCCCCCAAGCCTGCCAGTAGTGATTTCTGAGTGTGGAGCCAGGAGTAACCTTTGAGTGCTGCCAGGTGTGACCCCTCCCAAAAAAAAAGATATCAAACACACAATAAAGACACACATTTGGTATTTTTCAGGATGATAAATGATGATGAATTCTAGATATATTCTTCCCTATATATAAATTTAAATACATCTTGAAAAATTTAAATGCAGTTTTGTGTTAACTATCATGCAAAATCTAACACAGAATATTTAACTTTATGTTTGAGTTCAGAAGCACTGCCAAGCTATTCCATAAGTTTATTCAAATAGTCTTTTAACACAAGTATAAAGTAAATAAGAAAATAACCCACATGTATTTATACAGTGCTTCTGAAAACTTGATATTTGGTGGGCTACCTTTTGATAATATGGATATGCTTCTCTTCAGTTTACTGATGGGCAACACATTAGGAAAAATCTAGTTGCTAAGATAAATTTAAAAATTAGGTAATTGATCAAAGGAAAATTTAATGTTTCACTCTAAAGTTTAGCTTAGCACTGCTAATTGTAGGCTGTTGTGCAAGCAGTAATTGAGGGATGAGAAGAGTCCTTCCATTTGAGGAACCAAGCATCTCTAATGTGTGGCTTCTAAGGTCACTGTGAGCAAGTGAGAAGGGAGTGAAGAAAATGAGGGGCATGACTAACTGGAACTGACACTCGTTCTTTCTGCTTAATCTTCATTGGCAAGAACATGATTCACCATTTAAAAGCCATGGTGGAAAACTGGGAAGAATAGTTTCTGAAGAACACTGTGGATGGAAGACACATATTTGCTGTGCTCATCATTTGTGAAAGGCAGTTCAAAAGTATTAATTACTGCTCCAAAGCAGCACAGGCCAATGCACTTACTAATGACTGAGTTGTCAGCTATCTACATCCAGTGCAGGTCTCTGAGACCTAGCTCACTTGTTTCTGGCTAGAAAATAAATTTCAACCTTGTGATCTCTTTTTGGAAAGATCAGAGGTCAGTTTAGTTGAATGTTAGGCAATGAGAAGAAAGTTAGTCATAACAAATAAACCACATCGGAACACTCACTATGTTGTAAGCAATGTTCTGAGTCATTTGCATAAACAGTGTCACAGGGACCAGAGCGATGGCACAGCAGTAGGGCATTTGCCTCGCATGCAGTTGATCCAGGATGAAAGGTAGTTCGATCCCCAGCATCCCATATGGTTCCCCAAGCCATGAGAAATTTCTGAGTGCATAGCCAGAAGTAACCCTTGAGTGTCACCTAGTGTGCCCCCCCCCAAAATGAACATAGTCATAGATAAAGATCCATATCAACATAAGATCATTTAATTTAATTAAAATTGTAAAAATTATTTGTGTTTGATATTTGGGGAAAGTTGAGGCAAAGAGAATAACTTCCCCAAACCAAATAAAACCTCAATATAATTTGATTCAACTGTAGGAAATATATTCTATTATAAAATCTTACCTTTCATAAAAGATAAACTTTTTATGAGAAAAAGAGAATAATTGAGATGAACAGTTTTTTTTTTCCTCAAAAGAAATGTTCTCTAATTAGACTTGGTTTAGATTATGTAATTTGTAATTTTGTTCAGTTCACTCCCAAATTACAGACTCATGCCCTTATGGCTCCCAATTCAGCATCTTTTCTACTTTGTCCCTGTGTCAGAAGCAGATAGAATTCTAAAAGGACCTCTTATCTTGAGAAAGTTAGATTCAGTTTAAGAGGAAATTATAAATGAATAAAAAGATTAGAAGACAAATACTAGGCAATATCATTTCAAGCATATGTAGGATAACTTCGTATAATTATGGAGAGTTCATAAAGGATGGAAATTTTAGCTGATTCTTCATACACAGGCAGAATTTTACTAACTTAGAAGTGTAGAAGATATTAAGAAAGAATGATGGGAATAAAGATTTGTGTGAATACAGACAGTATTTGTAGATGACTGTAATAGAATCAAATATGGGGATTAGTGAGACTAAATCTTTATCCAGTTTTACTTTAGAACTTATTTTTTGCATATATTTTTTAATTCAATATAACCATCTGGTGAGGCCTGGCACTAAATGATTTGTTGCAGTAGTAGTGTTTATCTAAAGTGACTACGTATGTAGGCACAGGAAAATGAATACTGGCTTCTGGGAACAAAGACTGGGAAGGGATTTCCAAACAAATGCCATCTTCTAGAAATTTCAACAAGTGTAAGAGTTAAGGAATGTGTTTCCTGACTTTACATGCCTAGGACCCCAGAGCTCGTTACAGAGAAATTAAGAGTCTGTCTGTATTCAGCCTTTGTGGTTGTAAAAAATTATTTCTAAGTACCTTCAGAGTAACGCATCATCCTTATGTATTTGCTTCACTTCTCATCTCTGCTTCCTTGAGCATAGAGCACTTCTTCCCTCTTCATTTTAAGGAATGAGCCCTTTGGGTACATCCAGTGAATTCCAAATTCCCAGAGGAGCCACTTCTGTTACTGTTCTTCTTTGTCAATCACAAAACCCTCCCAGTGTCATCATTGCAGTTCTCAGTATTATGTTGTTGCTGTAGGCAGCATACAATTGACAAAGAATTTCAGGGAGAATAGCTGAAAGGGCACTTCTGCTTTTTGATGCATCTGACACCTGTAGTTACAAGAATAAAAACAGCTTTCATAAGCATATTGCTGGGTGATGTAGAAGGTGAATGAGTTTTCTGAACTAGATTTTCAATGAAATAGCAATAGGGAATTCAAATTGCTTCCATACACTTCAACACTAATTGTCTCTTCCAAGAAGTCTTTTCTAAGTCTTTGTATCAGGAAGTAGACTTTGAGATAAGAATCTAAATTCTTCTGATTTTAAAAAATAGAAGATGTCCGTTTCTTAGCCTAAATGCTTTTTTTCCTTTTTTTATATTTGAATTATTATATTCAAAATAGAATAGTGTCCCAGTAAAGGAAAAAGGGGGACAGCTCATATTAAGCAAACAAATCTATTTAAACTGCATTGAAATTTTTATAATAATATAAAGACTAGAAGGTGAAAATATTAAACAAGAAATTTAGCCATATAAAAGCATTTATTTTTTTCAACTGAGGGATCAGAGAGATAGTAATGGGGATAAGGCATTTGCTTTGCATGGGACCAGGTCGCTAGAACTGCATGTATATCTCCAGTCCTTGCAAAAGGGACCCCTGAACACAGAGTTAATAGGAAGTTCTGGGAATTCACTAAGAAATAATAAAAAATTAAAAAACTTAATAAATAAATAAAATCAGTTATGTTGCTAATTTTGAGTTGTTTCAACAGTAGAGAGACCAAAAAATTGGGAAGTTATCATGTTGTGCTAGCGATCACAAGATCTCAAGTTTACCAGCAACAATACATTTGACCTGAGCCATCAATAGTACATTTGACCCAAGCACTTACATGAAATCTATAATATTCAGAAGTGATATGTGGTTGATATTTCTCAAATCTCAAGATTCTTGTGATAGCCTTCATTGATGATGACTTTTTTATATTGTCATACTGACTTGTTCTTTTATAGCCTGATCATGACTTTTTATTGTTCTTTTTTTTCAGTGTGTAGAAGAGGAAAAAAATCACTGTTGATTGTCTTTATAACTAATTCACACATCTATTTCACTTATTGTGATGAGTATAAAATGTATGGTATAAAAAACAATAATCAACCTTAGTAATAAGCATTATGAGAGAGAAAGATGAGAAAACAAATATTTTCCTTCTAATTGTTTTGCATGTTCCTAAACCATGGTAACAAAAAAAATTATTCCGAAGTAGGCCAAAATTCAGCAAAGACCTTCAATATTTCATATATATGCAATTAAGCTTTAGTAAGAAGTGTAAAGGAAACTATTATAACACAGTATTATTGAATATTAATTATAGGCAAGATAAAAACCATATGTTTTGTATTCAGTTTCTCATTTACTTCTAAAGTGGCAACATTACTATGCACAAGTGTTATTTCCTTTTTCCAGGTGATGAAACTGAAGTTTCCTAAGCTATTCTCAGTCAAATATTTGATGAATATAAATCAGAGATTTTTATTCTTTTCATATTAAAATGTATTTTTATTATGTCATATCTAATACATCTTGTTTCTATTTTCATTCTGACCTTTATGTTTTAAAGTGTTCATTTTGCTTTAATTCTTAGATTATTGTGTTCTGTTCATAAAAGATTACTTTTTATCAATACTTTTTGTTTGTTTGGTTTTGGGACCACACTCACTGGTGTTCAGAGCATTCTCCTGGCTGGGTGCTCAGGGTTCATCATGACAGTGCTTGGGTAACTAATGCTAATATATAGCCAGTATCAAACCTAAATCACCATGACCAAGTCAAGTACCCTACCCACAATGTTATTGCTTTACTTCTAATAACTGTCTTTTTTTTTTGTGCCACCCCCAGTCGGCAGCATTCAGGGATTACTCCTGCTCTGCACTCAGATCCCTCCTGGCAGGCTAGTGGGGACCATATAGAATACCTAGGATTGAACCTAGGTTCATCCGGGGTTAACTGCTTGTAAGGCAAATGCCCTACTAATCACTGTGCTATAATATTGGCCCTGGTCCTGAATAGTGTTTTTTTATAAAGTGTCTTATTTATCCTGACATATCTCTGGTGTCAATTGCTAAAAAATAAATAACTATATAGATATATAGAAACCTCAAATTCAAGTTACCCTGTTCTCTATGATTTCTGACTTTAGATTACATTCTGTCCTCAGATACTTTATTCAAATGCACCGATTACTATACAAATATTGGTTCTTAAATTTAAACTATGAATTTTCACATGGAAGAATTAATAAAAAGGTAATGTTGAGACTCCATCTCAAGAAATGTAATCTATAGTTAGCATTTTAAAATATTGAAATTCTTTATTCTCCTCTTAGCATATCATCGTATTGACAGCACTTTGTTTTACCTTATCATTATAACATTAACATAGAGAATCCCACTTGTATCATTAGAAGATGATTATGACAGCTTCACAAAGCCTCATTCGTATGAATTGAAAATTAGCGCCATAGAGAAACTCCTAATAATTATTTTCCAAGACATATTGCTACTTCTCAAACTTAAACTCATTAAACCTATTTGAATTTCACTTCAGAAAATCCACACCAAGTGTTCTTATTAAATAAGAGTCATGCTACTTTTAACATGAAAGTTTAATCAGAAAATATATCAGCAAAATATGCATGCATGGGCTAAATCTCACCAAATATGATACATGGTATCAAATGATCACATTTCAATTAAATTAACAAAATAATTTTAAGGGTAAGTACTACTCCAGAAATTTTACTAATTTTCTTATATGTATTAACTTCTTTAACAAGTCAAACAGTCCTTCTAGGCTCAAAGTATTTCTATTCCCATTTTACAGGTGTATAATCAGATTTCAAATATAGCAAACAGCTTCTTCAGATCCACACAATCATTATTTGCCAAAATAATTTTAGAGAGGCTAGAGAGACAGCTCAGGGATAAATGGCATTTCCTTATATATGGATAATCCTGATTTGTTCCCTTGAGCAAAGTCAGGAGCAATCCCTAAATTCAGAGTTGAAAATAGGCTCTTCTCATCAACAAGTCTGATTCCAAAGTGACCCTCCCATGACACTATAATTTTGGAGTACACTTTTAATAGATTAAATTATTTTAGTTAAATATAATCAAATAATTTAGTTACTAATTACTTAAAAGAATCATCCTATTCCTTTACCTTTGTCACAACACTTTGTTCACATTCCCAGAACTGGTCTGTATTTGTTTTTGTTGTTATTTTTTTTCATTGCAAGATAAAAAGACTCAGAATAAATAATAAAAATTAAGTACTGACATCTACACAATGGAATACTATGCAGCTGTTAAGAAAAAATGAAGTAATAAAATTTGTTTAGACATGGATAGTTTTATGCTGAGCTAAGAGAGTCAGAGGGAGAAGGATAGAATAACTGCGTTATTTGTGGGATATAAAAAAGATAGTAATAATATTCAGAGGCAATAAAGACAAGCCTAGGTGAACCAGTTTATGGTAGAAAGTTTTTCCACAAATAGTGGGCAAGTACAGTAAGGGCAGAGAAAAGATCACTATAGAAAAGACAGTAAAATGATCATTTTGGAAAAGAACTGGGAGCTGATCTGAAAGGAAATAAAGTTAAGTGCATGATACCTTTTCAGAAACAATATTTTAAGACACAGTGTCTATTTAAAAAGCCAGGGAACTGGGGCAGGGGAGATAGCATGGAGGTAAGGCATTTGCCTTGTAGGCGGAAGGACAGTGATTCGAATCCCTACATTCCATATGGTCCCTTGAGCTTGCCAGGAGCGATTTCTGAGCCTAGAGCCAGGAGTAACCCTGAGCACTGCGGGGTGTGACTTAAAAAACAAAACAAACAAACAAAGCCAGGGAAGGGGGGAGGGAGGGAGGGAGGGAGAGAGAGGGAGGGGGAAGGGGAGAGGAAAGGGGAGCAGAATGGGGAGGGTGGGAGAGAGAGAGAGAGAGAGAGAGAGAGAGAGAGAGAGAGAGAGAGAGAGAGAGAGAGAGAGAGAGAGAGAGAGAGAGAGAGAGAGAGAGAGAGAGAGAGAGAGAAATGTCACAGAGACAGCGAGACAGCAAGGGAGAAAAAGGTGGGTGGGCAGGAGGGAAACAGGAGACATTAGTGTTAATTAGTGTTAACTGGAGACACTATTGAAAGGTGTACATTGTATGAGTGAAACTCAGTTATGAACTAGCTTGTAATTGCAACAACAACAAAAAACAACCATAATATGAACACTTTTGCAAGCCATGGTGTTTAAACAAAGTATTTTAAAAAATGTAATACTGAGCATTTTTTGTTCTACTTTATGACTTAAAAAGATTCAAAACACTGTAGGGTTATGCCCAGATGGTTTCTAGGCCCATTGCATCCAAGGGATTAAATTTTCCAACCCAAGTGTACATTATCATGCCACCTTCTTGAAAATATATTGCACAGGCACCATGCCCCAAATAATAATTTTAATTGATTTTATTTTTTCAGTTTATTTAAGGACATTAGAACAAAAGCATAAAATTAGTATACACAATGCTAAGAGAAAGAGAAAGCACAATCTCACCAATCACAATTATTTTTATTTTTATTTTTTTTTGTTTTTTGGGCCACAGTCGGTGACACTCCTGGCTATGCGCTCAGAAATCGCTCCTAGCTTTGAGGACCATATGGTACTCTGGGGGATTGACCTAGGCTAGCACCAGCAAGGCAGATGCCTTACCACTAGTGCCACCACTTTGGCCTCAGTCACATCACATTTTTTTATGCAGTTCTAATTTTACAATATCTGAGATTTGGTAGCAAACATAACAACTGCATTTGTGGACATGATTATGGCTTCCAAGGTTTCAAAAGTCTGAAAGGGTGAGGTTGTGAAGGGTATCCTCACTGCAAAAAGTCCTGGTAATATTAGCCCAAATACTAGCGCATATATATATATATATATATATATATATATATATATATATATATATATATATATATATATATATATATATATATATATATATATATATATATATATATATATATGTATGTGTATGTATATATACAAATATATAATATATATACTTTTACAAAT
The DNA here is from genome assembly GCF_024139225.1 of Suncus etruscus. Taxonomy (NCBI): domain Eukaryota; kingdom Metazoa; phylum Chordata; class Mammalia; order Eulipotyphla; family Soricidae; genus Suncus; species Suncus etruscus. The sequence goes on from NC_064852.1 coordinate 39,750,661, forward strand.
AAATTTAGGCCTATAAGTATTAACTAGGTCATATAATACCTTTCTTATGAGTTTGTGTCTCCCTGATTTTAAAAAAATAGTACAAATTGTCTAATAGCTAAATCAAAACAGAAAATGTGACCTTTTACTGGAACATATATACCAATTTTGTGAGACATTGATTCCTCAATAGGTAGTTCTGTTTCATGAACAACAATGATTGAGGGTCCCTGAAAATGTCTTTTCTGCCTTTTGCGTCTCTGACTGCTTGCTTCTCAGTTTCATCATTTTTGCTCACAAGAAAAGAGAATTGAAAGAAAACAATTGCTAAAAACTGTATTCTAGAGAGGACACATCTTATTCTCTTGGAATGCAATGATTAGGACTCAAACATGATTATTCTTCAAGAAAAGAATCTCTGATTCTGAGCTGTTTACATATATAAACTTACTACAGAACCTGCCTTTATAAGAATTACCAAGCTAAATTAAGTCAATACACAACAGTATTGCCGAAAGAATTGTGCTATATTGGACTATGTGCTTATTTAGCAACATTTTTGTCAGTGTGTTAACTCCTCAACCTGAATTTTAAGAAAATGACTTTGAATTTTTTTTACTGTTGAGTTTTTAACCCAGTAACTACTTTTTTGTTTAAATTTGAAATGAATGAATTTTCTTAGAAGTAACCACTGAAGTAACTTGCTGAAATGCTTTATCTAGTAGCAAACATCTCTAAGTAGCAATAACTTCTCATTTTTAGTTTATGTATTAAATAAATAATTAAAATGGAGATGCTAAAGATCTCTATAGTCCTATGATAAAATAGAGCAATTTCTTGCTATTCTCTATTTACCATTCCTAAAAGTGGAAAATAACCCCAAAACAGTAATAAATATGTTATATGTTTTATCTACATATTTTTCTAAGTGATTGTGATGACCTTATAAATTTATAAAATCTTTCCATAGTTACCCTTATCTTTTTAACTAATCTTATGCTAAAAAATTTGTAGCATAAGACATTATTAAAAGCAGATTTTTATGTAATTAAAATTTCAAAATGCTAATTTTGCACCATTTTATAATATTACAGATAAGTTGTACCTTATCTATGCACATATAGATGCAAGTACAGATGGAAATGTAGTTTATTTTAATTATTAATTGTGGGTCCAGAGTGATAGCACAGAGGGAGGACATTTGCCTTCCATGTGGCCAACCTGAGTTCAATATCGCTTTCCAATATGGTCATCCAGTCTTACAGGAGTAATATTTTAGTGCAGAGCCAGGAGTAATGCCTGAACACTGCTGGGTGTGACTTCAATTCCCCCAAATCATCAATAATGCTACAGAATTTCAGGTGCATAGTTTTTGCCCTATAATTATATGACATATTGCATCCACCAAGGTTTTACCCCATTACCATTATCAAAAGATACCTCTATTATGCACAGATATGCACCCTTTTATTTTTGTTATCGCCATAGATTGTATTGATTCTAGTAATTAGTTTCTAAGGATATTTTGATTAGTTTTTATTATATTATATACTATAGTAATATATTTTATGATTACATTATGAAATTACCTGTTAAATGTCTTCAATTTTTGGAGACGGAGTGGTAGCACAACAGTAGGGTATTTGCCTTGCACGCGGCTGACCCAAGATGGATCTGGCTTCAATCCCTGGAGTCCCATATGGTCCCCCAAGGCAGGAGCGTTTTCTGAGCTCATAACCAGGAGTAATCTCTGAGCGTCACCAGGTGTGACCCCCCAACCCCCCAAAAAGTCTTCAAGTTCCAAATTTACTTGTGTGCTCAGTTCGAGTTCCATCTATTTTATCTCCAAAGACATGAGATTATCTTTTTCAATGACAAATAAGTGTTCTACTCAGTAGTTACGCTGCAGATTCTTTATTTCATCATCAGTCAATGGATATTTAGGTTGATTCCATATTATGAATATTATAAATAATGTTGCCATGAGCAAATATCCTTTTAAGTTAGTGTAATTATGCTATTTAAATAAATGTACAGCAACATTTTGCTGTATTTCTTGATATTTCTGTTACTATGTTCTAAAAGAAATATTGTTATTCATAGAGGTTACACCAATTAACATTCCTACCAAAAATGTACCAGGTTTCCATTTTCTCCGCATAATTTCCAACACTTGTTTCCAGTCTTTCTATACAGGTCATTCATTATGTGAGGTGATATCTGATTGTGGTTTTCACCTGAATTTTCTTAATAATACATGAAGTTGAACATTTGTACATATGTTTTTGCTCATCTGAATGTCTTCTTTGGAGAAATCTTTACTCAATATTTTGACTATTTGTAATTTTTTATTAGGTAGCTTATCTGTTGTATTTTGTTTTATTTTGTATTTATTTTGTTTTATTTTGTTATTATGAGTTATTTATATATTATGAGTTATTTATGTATCATATATATAAACCTTTCATCTCATGTACAGATATCTGCACAATTGCTAAGTTGCCTTTTTTGGTAGTTTCCTTCACTACCTAAAAGCTTTTTGATTTTATGTGTTTCTTTCATTTATACCTTCTTTTGTTTTTTTGCCAGTAGAGTTGTTTCCAAATACAAACTCAATGTTGAGGTCTTGTTGTATATTATCTATATTGCTTTCTATGAATTTTATAGTTTGGGCCCTAATATAAAGGTCTTTAATCAATTTTATATCATTTTAACGTATATTAGATACTGACCTAGTTTCTCTTCCCCATTTTCTCCTTCTCTTGTCTTCTTTTTTCTTCTTTCTTCTTCTTTCTCCTCCTCCTCTTTCTTTGACTTTTTTCTTTCTTCTTCCCTTATGTTCTTCCTCACCTATTTTCTTTCCTTCTTTCCCTTTCATGCTAGCCTTCTTCCTCACTTCTTTCTCCTCTTTTTCCTTCTTTCTTCTCTCTTCCTTCTCTTTATATTCCTCCTCCTATGTCTCTTCCTCCTTCTCTTCTTCCTTCCCCTCCTCTCTATCCATGTTCTCATCCTACTTCTCTTTCTCCTCCTCTTCCACCACTATTTCTTCCTCCTTTTTATTCCTGTCCAGTTGTCACAGAACTATTCTCTGTTGGGCCGGGCAGTGGCGCTTGAGGTAAGGTGCCTGCCTTGCCTGCGCTAGCCTTGGATGGACCGCGGTTCGATCCCCCGGTGTCCCATATGGTCCCCCAAGCCAGGAGCGACTTCTGAGCGCATAGCCAGGAGTAACCCCTGAGCGTCACCGGGTGTGGCCCAAAAAAAACAAAAAAAAAAAAAAAAAAAGAACTATTCTCTGCTGAACTTTCATTTTTCCATTTTATAAACATTACTTCTTAGTTGTATTTTAATAAAAATATGTATTCAATATGCATGCACATTTATTTCTGTGCCCTTTATTTTATTTTTAATGTTTTTGTCAACTTTTTTTTCCAATATGATGCAGTGGTTTTGTTTGGTTTTAGTGTATGTGAGTGGTGTGTCTCAAGCAAGGCTCCAAAGGAACAGTAGACATTTCTGGTGAGACTCAGCCTGTCATGTGTTGACCTGAAAGTTGAATCTTCAAGCTTGGAAATGTGGTGCTGCTTGGATTCAGCAGATGTGGGGAACACTCACTCTCTCTCTCTTTCTCTCTCTCTCTCTCTCTCTCTCTCTCTCTCTCTCTCTCTCACACACACACACACACACACACACACACACACGCACACACACACACACACACACATTCCCAGTAATTTTTTGAGGGGTTATTGTGCAGAGATGGAGATATCAGTCTCTATCTGTGAAATACAAGCTTCTACTCTTTGAAATATATCCTCAATCAGAGCCATCCACTTTTTTTTTAAGTGTGTCATTGATTTAATATACCAAAAATTACACAACAGCAAAGGAATTAAAACAGGAAAATGGAAGAAATTATTAGAATAAAGCAGAACACAGATATGTTTCCATATATATGAATTTATCTTATGAAATGTGTTTTAGGAGCTATAAAAATAATGGACTGTTTTGCCCTCAACTTAAAACCAGTAGCCCCAGCACCACTGTTAGGACTGTTCCAAATTAGAGTAAGTTATGTCATGTTTTCTTGGTAAGATACAAAATGCTGGAACATTGTAAAAAACACAAACATGATAGAAATGAAATAAATACAAAATCTAATGACAATAGACATTAATTATTATGAGGGAAGTTAAGAACAATATGCAGCATTTTTTCATCCACTTTTAATTCCTATTTTCTTATGTATTTGAAGTCAGAAATATTATATAATTCTTATGTATTTTGAAGTCAGAATATTCTTTTTTTCTTACAGAAGTGTTTTATTTGGGGTATTTTGTGATTCTAAAATATTGCACAGGATATATGCACAGGATTTTAAAAATGTCCTTTTTAATTAATGGGGAACTATTGTATATAGGACCATCTTTAGCAACACTCTCATGACTTTATGATTTGATGAATTAGTATTGAGGACATCACTGAAGTGCAAAAATGACACCAGGAACATCTCAATAATGTTTGTAGCTACATTTGTCAGATCTAAAGAGATCACATAGTTTCAGAAATCAAAGTACAAACCTTGTGCATGTCTGGCATATTTTCTACTATTAAAGCTATTGCTCTGGTCATATGCTTGGTATTATGATAGAAATTTTATAGAATTTATGGATTGCTTTAGTAATATATATTTATTTTCCTATCAAAATTTTGTAATATTGTCCCTTTATTTGTTTCTTCTAAATATTTTAACATGCCATATAATCTTAGTGCATAGACCTTTGTTTGGTTTACATCCAAGTATTTTTATGCAGTTATAAATAGGATTTTCTTAATTGCTGTCAACTCATTGTTTCTATTTTGAAATGCCACTGATTTATGTATATTGATTTTTTGTATTCTGCAACTTTACTAAGCTCCTTAATAATGTATTAAATTTTCAGTTAAGTCATTATTTTCTATGTATGTTATCAAATCACCTGCCAATGTTTGATATTCTTCCCCAAATTGAAGTACTTCTTACTAGAATGGTCTTTAAGAGCTTTAAATGTTAGATATGATTCGATTGGTTAACCTAAACAAATGTTGACTGATTAGTTATAGAATAAAATTTTAAGAAATAGAACTTCAAATATAAGATTGTGTTTAATTTTAGATTCTAATAGTAACTATAAGCAAGATCTTGAATGTGTTTTTAATCTTTTTGTTTTGTTTTGTTTTGGGGCCACACTTGGTGATGCTCAGAAATGAGCTATGGGCTATGTGCTCAAAAGTCACTCCTGGCTTGGGGGACTATATGGAATGTCTGGGGATTGAACTGAGTTTTTCCTGTGTCAGTTGTGTGCAAGACAAACACTCTACTGCTGCGCCAACACTCTGGCTCCTGTTTTTTATCTTATTAACCACAAATACTTTCCATGTAAAATAGGCCAAGAACACTGATTATTTATTTGATTTTGAAGTGGTCAGCTATATTACAGAACATCAAGTGCATCTGTAGAAAGCCTCCTTGGTTTCAATGTTTATTAGATCCTGTATAATTTTTTCTATATGAGTCAACATTTAAAATATCACTACCACCACCTTTGCCCTCACAAGACATTGCTAAAAAGGCCATTTTCTGCAGATGACATTCAGAGTTTTCTTTTCCCCTTGTTAATTATTTTTTGTCAAACTTTCTCCTGAAAAAAAAACTATAGCAAGGTATAAATAATACTTCTTGCTTTGACTAAAAATAATTCTGACACTTTATATTCTTTTTCAAAATTTCAGTCCAATGTGGTGTGAAATTCTGGGCAGAAAAATCTGCATTTCTGGTGAAAATACTTAACTTAGTGGCACAGATAATATGGAAGGTAGGAAGGAATTCTATTTTATGATTTATGAAAAAATTGTTTGGAAGAAGACAAAAATCAGGCAGTCTCTCATTTGTAGATGACTAAATTTTACCAAGTTATGAAATCCAACCTGAATCCAGTTTTAAGTTGAATGAACATGTATGTATACCTATACATTTCATTTGAATTAAGGAAAGAGTTTTGCCATTCCACAAAATGATCTCTTAATCAAAAAAACTTTCACTGAATAAATCATAAACTTGACCACAAATAAACTATTGTGGTCTTATAATTCAACTTGGTAATTGGTGAAGATAAATATAATACCTTGTATACTTGGATACATACAGTACAATTATTCTATTGTTATGGGTATATCTTATAAGATAAGCATGAACAGTCATAAAACTCTATAATCATTATTAGTTATTTATTTAAAATTTTGTTGAGAGAAGAAGGAATGAAGCTCCCAAGAAATATTTATTGAATGAAATGAATCAATGGGAATTCATTCAGATGTTGTTACTTGGTGAACCTGGCCAGGTAGTTCAGTACTAGACCCTGAAGACTTGGAACTAATCAGACTCTGATATCTCAGCAGTGCTTGAAACTTCAAGAGGATACTTAGTCTTGCTGATGGGGTCATATTGTGCTCGGGTTTGATCTTGTGTCGTGGATGTGTTACCTATCTTCCTTGGACCTCATTTCACATGGAAATGTAGGATAAGCTAAAAATGGGGTCAGTCATAAAGCATTGTTTATTCAGTTTTAGGCACTTCAAAATATTTTACATTTTATTTGAATCATATAAAATTTCTTTTTTGGTAAAATAAAATTGGTCAAATCTTGACCCTTCTGCACTTAAAAATAAAGTACTGCCTAAATTGAACTGGAACACTAGTAATAAAATTTAAAAACCCGAATAGTTTAGACACATTGCAATTGAGAAACAATCGGTTTTCTTTTAATGTTTTAACTTTTAAAGGACTCATAAGGAAACAAATATTTTAAGTAGTTGAATAACAGTGTGTGAAAGATAAATGGTCCTTTTATACAAATGAAATTGGAGCAACTGTTATAAACAAATTAAGGGTAATTTAAAATATATAAATATCATTTAGTGCCAAAATTATGCCAGTCAACTAAAACTAGTTGATACCATATTCTTTAAGATATTTTATAAATAAGTGTATTATGTACCTTATAAATAATTTATCTCATTATAACAGTTTGTGAAATATAGCTAGATTTTTAACCCAGGTTTTTTTCTTTAATTTTGAAAAATATTTTTTATAAGCACCTGTTCCCCATTTCTACATTAAAAACTATTGGTATACTCTCAGTCACATTATTGGGCATAATGTGAATTCTTTATAGAAAGATGTACAATTTAATCAGATGAAAATAGTAAAGTAAGAAATAGAGTCTCTTAATAGAGTGACAAAAATTGTAAGAAATTTACATAAAATATTTCTGAGACAACTAAAGCTCATCATTGTAGTATACCAATTAATAATGAAGTGTGATTAGAAGTATAAGACAGAGAAAAAACAATAAGATATTTAGATCATGGGTATATGTTCGTGTGAATATTGAATTTGACATTTACTAGTTATTGGTGGAGAATGTATTAATTCTCATATGCTATTAAGTGCATACACTGATAAACTGAATAGCTCTGATGCAAATTACATTTTCTGTGAGTAGTTTTTCTGTGAGTATCAGAGACAAGTAAACTCAGATTAAGGTCACCTGTGCCAAGGTGTCAGGCAAATCATTTAACTTACCTAGAAAATTATACATAAAAATGTTGAGCTCTAGAATAATGACTATAACAAGACTCAGCATGTTACCTCAACTCTCTAAATATATAAAATAAAAAATATTTCTTTGTGACAATGGGCTTGATTTAATCAGTCTCATTGCTAAAGAAATTTAGTTGATGTAAACACTTGATTTTTTCAATTTAAAGAAGCCAGGTGGTAACAAGAAAAGTTAATGCTTTATTATTTCTCAGCCCAGGTACATTTGATATTTTGACCTGAAAATGATTGTTGTAACAGGCTGTCCTTTGTAATAATAGAAGTTTAAAACTCTCCCTAGATTTTATCTAGTAGATATCAATAACCCTCTCTAGTTGATTGTGACAACAATAGATGACTGGAGACATTTAGATTCTACTTCACAAACACTTGTGTACACAATATATGAACCAATATATTTGCATGTACATATGTGTATAGCTGGCAGTAGATTGTGCATTACTTATTATTTAGATTATTATACTTTCAATTTGTGAGAAAATTATCCATTAATTATTAATTTTATGCCCTTCAATGATATAATAGGTAATTGGTCCAAGTATCCTAATGGCCATCTTAGATTTTGAGTATAGTAAGACGGGAGTCTCAAGGAATAGGATAGCTCTCAAAATTAAAACTATGCACTTTATTCCTTTGCTTATGGCTCTTAATAAAATCATGCAAATACAAGCAGTCTGATGTTATTTTTTTGTTTACAGTATTACTCTGTTGTTTTGGTTAACAGAATGAAAAACAACACTGTAATACTACGAGTAAAAATGTTTTATTCTTAGTTTGTTTCATCAATAAAAGCTGACATTTTTGCAAGAAAGATGTTATACTATTGAAATTAACTCTTAGTCAATTGTAAATAATTGTATTATATCGGTATGTTATCATGAGGATTAGAAATCATTTCCCACAGAATCATGTTTTTGCTTCCTCAGCACAGTTTCAATTGAAAAGAATTTGAATGAAGTGCATCTCATTACTAACATAAAGTAGATGGAGCTTGAATAATTTTTATATTTATTTTCCATGGATGGCTATTACATTTCTTATCCTATCTATCCAAATTTTATAAAATAAATTGTTTTAATCCATTCTTTGGAGAGGAGCAATGAATTTATTTTTGCAAAAGCTATGTATCTGAATATATTATAATATGCATAAACCTCTGTTAACACAGTTATTTATATAAAAAGTGTAGCTGTCTTACCTTTTATTTAATTTACATACTTTATTTACTTTCTGACAGGTTCTTCTCTTTGCATTTTTATTAACATACCAAAAATGTCTTTCAGATAAGTCAACTAAAACTTTAATGTACTGTATAATTTAAAACTACAGAAAGTGGTTCATGCATTGCAAGCTTTATATAAATTTTAGGCTTGTAATATAGAATTTCAGAAATAAATCATCAAGAATTCCTATACAAAACACCATATTTCCTAAGTATGCTAGGAAATAAAATATTGTAATTATCTGAGATCATGTTTAGAAATAATTAGAAAACTTATGCTCAATCTATTTGTTTAAAATATGAGAATCATTTGCCTATGTTTAAAGCTTGTTATTATTTTCTTAAGCAGTTACTATGGTCTTCATATTATATGGCTATCTCACATTCTAAAAAAATTGGTATGTTATCTCTCTAAGTTATACAAAGGATCATTTTTATTTTTTTCATTAAAGTATTGGAAATAATAAAACTTTCCCTCTGTGTTCCATAGCTATTAGCAGGATCACTCACCAGTAAAGCAACGAGACTACCGTGTATCATATTCACATTCAAAGAAAGATAGTTTTAGGAATTGAAACTTAATCCCTCCCTTCCCTTTTCTGTACTTAACTATTGTAAAACAGGGTTTTTATTTGCATAATCCACCATTCATATTCTTGTGAGTTCATGATATAAATAATTTGAAAAATTTCATTCAGTTTCTCAAATTATTCCAGTCATTATGGATGATTCATAAGGGTATTAATCTCTTGGATGTGACATAAAACTAGAGAGGAAAGACACTACCTATCATTTCATTTGCAGTTAAGAACATGCTGCATATCTTTAAGCTTTACTTAAAGTGCTTAAAGTAATTGGGTGTGCATGCCTTAGCTCTGTTAAAACCCAAACAGCAATATGGGAGAGTATGGTTTGTTTTTTCAAATGTGCAAGGAAGGAAAATTAGTGAAATCTGTTTAAGTCACAAAACTGCCTCATTCAGGACTCAATTCAGCAATATGGAATAAAGTAACTCAAGATAACTGTACTCTTAGCATATGTCTGAGCTCACAAATTTTAGTTCTCTTCAAATCCCTTTCTTTCTTCATGGCTCTGCCTGCAGAGAAAAAAGAAACAAAGATGGAAATCTGGTTCAGTAGATCATTAGACTTATATTCTCTTAACAATTTTAGAAAAAAATATGTGCCCAAGATTTGAATGTATTAGAATGATGATATACTTTAGGGGTTATTTTTATTATTATCAGACTTTTGTCTTTTGCTACCCTTTACAAACACCACCTGTATACATGACTATAAAGATGCATATGGAGGCTATAATGTACTCTTTTTATTATAACTATGTAAAAAAACTATGGAAGAAACAAAACTCAGTTTATAAAAAGATTTGGCTGTTATATGGAGATTGTGGTTTAGTGACCTGAATCGCATTTTCGTTTCTTAAAGGATTTCAGTATTGGGGTAGAAATCTTATCTTTCTCCCTAATGGTGTCTCTAAATAAAGGGGTATTATTGGATTCAAACTGCAGAGTAGCAGCAGATAGTTTTCTCTATATCTTTCAGTGATTCAAAATAATTCTCAGATACATCTGAGAAGCAGTACTAAAGAATTAATCTTCATTTATAATCAAACATTCTTGAGTAACATTTTATTCCAATTTTTGTTCTAAAGGTCTAACATTTGATCGTATGTTTTCTTTAGTTAACTTTCTATATTATATGGCAATCTCTACAGTTATTTTTTCAAAGATAGAAAAGAAAAAAGCATGCACAAAATGTAGAAGTTATTTTTGCAGTAACGTATGTCATGATTTTTAAACATTCAGGCCTTTAAACTTTTTTTATAGTGTATGTTCTTGCCAATCCCAGCACAGTTCTACAAAGTAAAATATTTGGCAGTGAATTTATATTAACAGATGGAACAAGAAATTAACACGTTTTTGCTTCGCTAATTCACAGTTCTTTTAATACGCTAATTCTAAATCACCTGTTCTGACTTTGACAGGCTACAGACACCTGTTTGGGGTAATATTCCACAGCTAATTATTACATGAGAAATTCAGTTTCCAACAAAAGGGTTTCTGTGTGAAATGATCATAGTTAACAAATTAGTAATACTAAATATATACAAATATATTTCTGATGCCCTCATTTAAATACAGTAAATCTACTACTTCTTTTGAAGTAAAGACTTGTAGATAAAATGAGAGACTGTCCTCTTATGTTTGAATTATGTCTATCACACTTTATACCATGGTTGCACTGATCAAGTCAGAATGTTCTTCCCAGAAGCAGAGTTTTACTATCATAGTGTATTTTAAATGGCAGGAAAAGAGTATAGAATTTTCAAGTTGCTGGAAAAATTCCTAACTGTATGTTAAAAATGACTCAGGAGAGTTAAAAAAATACTGACAAGATGAAAGAGAAAAAGGAAAAGGAAAACAGCCTGGGTATGATCGTATGGAAGACAGACAACAAATAAATATAAAGTTCACTGAACTACTAAGTTTGAAGTATGACTCGCTCACACAAAGCAACAGAGGATAATTGACTTGTTTGCTAGAGGGAAAGCAAGGTAGTGATGCCAAGGATTGTTAGGATATAAAATCAAATGTCCCTCACCCCCTTATATCTTAGCCTTTAAATAGATGGGCTAATTCTCTTTTCCTCTGAACCCTGATTTTTTTTTTATCTTCTCATATTGCTCTTAGTTATTCCAATAGGGTCCTTCTCCTGTGTCACCTCAGATGATCTCCACTCACAGTAACTTTGTATACCTTACCTTAATTTCCCCGAAAAACCCATGCTATAAGAGAATATGGAGGGTGCATTTGTGTGAATGCTGGGAGGGCCGGCTGGTGGAACAAGAAGCAAAATCAGAAACGTAAGGTTTTTCGATGTTTGTAACATAACGACAGATGCTGAGGTAGAGTCTATCTTTAGGTTTGCCAAAGGTTCCATTTTGTGTGTCTGTTTTTTGATTCTCTTTAATTGCTGTTCAGCTTTGTATGTGGCTTTGCTAATGTGTCTTCCTTAGCCACATTAGGGAAGCAGAAAACTTGTCATCTTCTTTAATTAACCTTTATATCTTAGTGCCCAGATAGTAGAGTTCAGCAAGCAAGCACTCTTGGAACATTTATGATTCATGCTGTTGTGTTCTACATTTGAAAAGTTATAGTATGAAGCACAATTTTTAGAATAATTTTTATTTTATGAAAATTCAGGTGGATGGGGAGAAATCATTCTCGTGTTTTTTACATTTAGCCTTGTAATTTTGTTGTTTTTCTCCCAATTGCTGCTGTAGAAAGCACTTTAAACCATGCTTTATGACATTGCTATTTGCAGAAATTTCACTGGCAGCCCACCCCAGGAAGATAAAATCCTGTTTCATCCAAGTTTGGTTCCCCTCCTACACCCACACCTGAAGCCATATTTCTGCCAGAGACTACATTCTGCTAAGGAAGAAACCAATCTTTTATAATACTTTAACATACGTGAATTTTATTTTATTTTTAATTAAAAAATTGCATTTCTCATCCAAAAATGCTAGATGACATTTAAAGCTAGAGAAGAGTTTCCAAATAACTCACCTTTACAATTAACTCTTATCAGAAATAGTCATTTCTCTGAACAGGAAATGAATGGCTTTGTCATAGCTATAAAGTGGAAAGGGCTCAAATTTGGGGGGATATTTCAGAAGTACATTCGTCTACCGGGATCAGAGAGAAAGGAAGTTACTGGCATAGACTAAGAATAAAATCAATTGTTATAAAGTTTCAGTTCATAAGATGCCTTAATAACAAGTAAGTCTTTAGAAAACTTTTAAAGGCCCACTAGGGCCTCACCTAGTGGTGCTCAGGGGTTTACTCCTGGCTTTGTGCTCAGAATTAACACCTGGCAGGCTTGGGCACCATATGGGATCCTGTGGGGATCAATCCCTGGTTGGCTGCATACAAGGCAAACTCCGTACCTGCAGTGCAATCACTTGGGACACCTCTAGAAAACTTTTTACAAAATATCTTCAGATAGCCTATAAACAGGTTTAGATATACTTGATGCATGGTATCTTAAAGGCAAATTTAATGAATTAGATGTTAATTATAATCTGTATTTTTTAAGGTTTAATATTTAAAGTTTAATTACCTCAAAAACATGTCTTTAGATATAAAAACATGAAATTTTTAGGAAAATCATAAAATAGGATGAATAGCATTACAATTTGGTTTAGTTCACCTCGCCTCAGTTATAACACTGTGAAATAAGTTAATTGATAAAGTGATATCAGTTCATTTGAACTAATTTCTTACATATACAGAAATCATTTTTATAGGATCCCAAGAAGTAAATCAGGGATAAGGTTGCATATTATGCCTATAGTTGATCCCACTATAAACTCCAGTACCATATCCTTGAACAGTTCCATGTTCAGCTCTAGAAACTTCTGAATACTCCCAAATGTGACTCTGTAGTTCCCTAAACATTGCCCAAGTGACCTGGTTAATCCTCACCACATGAGAGTCAGAATAGCAGAAAATTCTTACCCCTATGCATTGAAACACTATTCTGGTTGCCAAGCATATTTAAAATGAGAGAAAATAAAGATTTAAATAAGTAAACCATTCTTGAATATTAAGCAATGAGTGAAACATTGAGATATTATTTTGGGGGCTAGTCATGTGTGGATTACTATGGGGGAAGTAAATTAAATAATGAGAATAAATTTAATAATAAATGTACTTAGAGAACAAATAAATGACATTGTTTGATTATTGATATAAAGATAAAAATGTAAACCAACAAAAACTCATCCTGATTAAATATGATATTATAGAAAGAGAAGATTCAGTGAAAGATTTTTGAGTTGAAACTAAGTAAAGGTCCCGGAGAGATAGCACAGCCTTGCAAGCAGCCGATCCAGGACCAAAGGTGGTTGGTTCGAATCCCGGTGTCCCATATGGTGCCCCGTGCCTGCGAGGAGCTATTTCTGAGCAGACAGCCAGGAGTAACCCCTGAGCACCACTGGGTGTGGCTCAAAAACCAAAATAAAAAAAAAAAACTAAGTAAAAATGGAAGAAAACAGCATTAACATGAATATGGGAATGGAAACTCGTGATTGTTGGCAGTAAGGATAAATGAAAATGAAACAAGCATCCTTTACTCAAGTCATCATCATACCATTTCTTTCTTTCTTTTTTTTCTTATTTAAATGCATCCATGACTCCCAAACACAGCTAATGATAAGGATTTTTGAGGTAATTGTTTTTCAAAAATGTCCCACAGGAGTGGGACAGATCTCTGTAAGCCATAGAAATTTCCAGGTAAATTTGTATAGGAGAGAAAACACAGCAGCACTGTACTATTATCTTATGTTTCTATTGTCTGAAAATAGTTACAGACTGTAGGGTCAGAGAGATAATGCGGTGAGTAAAGCTCTTGCTTGCTTGCTGGTGATGATGGGTTAGTTTCCTGGCACTGCTTATGGTCCCTGACTCCTCTGGGAGGCATCCTTAGGGCAAGATAAGATTAAGCCCTAAGTAAAGCTGGTTAATCGCCAAAACAAAACAAGCAAAACAGCTACAGAATAATACAAACAATCCCTACACAACTTCATAAGCACACTAATAAATCACGGTGTTCTCATGTTTATTACGTGAAATCTACTAACTCCAGGACTTTTAATTCAGGGGATTTGCTGTATATATATATATATATATATATATATATATATATATATACACACACACATACATACATACATTCACACATCCTAAATAAAGATATATACATATATATACATCCTATCCCCTATAAAATAAGTATGTATTTGTTAGCATAAAACAATGTTAAATTCAAATTGATTCAAGTAGAATATTTTAAGTGAAAATTCTAGCCAAATATGTCCCTAGTTTAATTGGTCAGATAATTAGTGAGAATTTTTGTCGCTTTAATGTGATCCTCAGAGTAGTAGCAGCTTCCAGATCATCAGAGTTAGTCTTTATTCTGACCAATCAATCTCTCAGGAAAATTGAATTCACAATAAAGCTTGAAAAATTTTTGAGTACTAATATGTATATTATGTCCAATACCAACTAAGTTTTAAACTAAATAGAAAAAATACAAATTTAGCAGAATTTCACTTGTCCCATAGAAATGACTAGTAGTACTAAAAAGCACATTATGTTTTGTAGATTCCCATATGAATTTACATTTGAATCAATGTCTGAATTTTTGTTAATGACTCTAATCGATAATATGTGATTTTCTGACCATTTTTTGTTTTCAAATATTTAGACATACTGTAAGAATAGTATGTTCTAATCCATCAGTCTCAATCTCTAGCCATTATTTCCAGTTTATATAAACCACTTCTTAATTAGACCATTGTTTCTATATATGTCCATATAGTTTTTCCCAATTAATTTGAAGTTCAATTCATTCTAATAGGATATTAATGTTAGTGATAGTTTAAAGCCCTTCATGTTATTGCTTATTTTCCAAATTTATTTTTCATGTTTACTTTACTCCATGCTATGCACTCAGAAATCGCTCTTGATTCAGGAGACCATATGGGATGCCAGGGAATTAAACCATGGTCCTTCCTAGGTAAGCTGCGTGCAAGGCAAATGCCCTACCGCTGAGCCACTGCTTTGGTCCCGGCCTCTTCTCTCTTAACTGCACTTTTCACTCAACTTTTCTATTGTCTTGGTTATTATTATCTTATTATGCTATTTTATAATCCACAGATGAATACCGTCATTCTGTTTGTTCCCTTCTATATCCTCCTATATCTTCAAAACGATGCTTTCCATGATTATCCATGTCTAAGTGAAGGCCATGACTTTATTTTTATAAAATAAAAACATTTGAATATATATATATAAAACAATTGAATTGTATTTTATTATGTTAATGTATTATAGTTTCTTTATCCATTTATCTGTTCTTGGGCACTTGGTTGTTTTTTTTTTTGTTTTTTTTTCAGATTCTGGCTATTATGAATAGTGCTTCAATGACTATAGGAATAAATATAGCTTGTCTGTATTGTGTTTTTGGACTCTTATGGTATATTCTCACAAACATTCTTTTTTGGGTTGAATGGAAGCTCAATTTCTTAGTTTATTTTATAAAGTTCATATTGTTTTCCAAAACGAATGCACCAATTGACATTCCCACAGAAGTTAGAGTCCCATTCACCCCATATTCATGACAGCATTGGTTGTTATTGTTCTTGATATGTGCCAGTCTCTGTAATGTGTGGTTTTATCAGATTTTTATTTGCATCTTCCTGATGTCACTTTTCACCATGTCACTTTTTTTCATGTCACTTTTCACCATCTGTATTTCTTCTTGAGGAAATTTTTGTTCATCCTTTCTCCCCAATATTTATGGTGTTGGATATTTTTTACTTCTTAAGCTCTATCAGTGCTTTATCTTAGATAGTAGATATCTTATGTTATAGATATTGGATATATAATCAGTTACAATTCCTGGAAAGTCTTTGCATCCTGGTCATCATTTCATTTGAACTGCAGAAGTTTCTTAGTTTAATGTAGTCCCATTTATTTATCTTTGCCCCACTTTCTTGTTCAGTGGTGTTTCATTTTTCTTTTTAATTTTTATTTTGACCAAAGTGTATTACAAATCTTTCACAGTAATTTTTTAGGCGCATAGTGACATTGAATCAGGGGCATTCCCACCACCATTGTTGTCCTCCCTCCACCCCTGTTCCCAGCATGCATCCCATATCCCCCTCCTTTACCCGTGGGTTGCTAGTATGAGTGGTCCTCTCTAGTGTCTAGCATGTTGTAGATTGGGTGTCAATTCTGTTGTTGGCTTTGGATTTTTGAATATATCTTTAACTTCAATGTCAGGGAAAGTTCTGCCTGTATTTTCCTCTTTATACCTTTTGGTTTTAACTCTGAAATAAAGATTTTAATATTTTGAATTGGTCTTTGTTCGTGGTGTTGGAATGAGTCCTGAGTTCAGTTTCTTGCACAGAACTGAAAGGTTTTCTCATTCATTTGAAGAAATCTTTTTATTTTCTCCTGATTTCTTAGGTTTTTTAGTAATAAGCTATTTAATTTCCAGATATTTTCACTGTTTCTATTTATGTTTATGATTAAAATCTATTTTCAGTGTTCATGGTCTGAGAAAATAGTATGATTTGTATACCCTCTTGACTTGGAAACACATTTGTATGCCAGTATGTGATTTATTCTGGAGAATATCTAGGGTGCATTAGAGAATATTGTGAATTGGCATTTTGGATATGAAAAGGCTCATATAAATAGAATATATAAAAATATATACTGTATTATACATAAGCATATTTCTACAAATAAATATATGTAGTCATCTATTAAGGAGTGAAAAGTAGCGTTGAAGTATTAAGCTTCTATATGTTTCTATAAATTTCTCCCTTCAAGTCTAGCAGTTATTTTAAATATTTTGCTGGACCCTCACTAGGTGCATATATATTTAAATATATATCATCATGTACCTTAATAACTAACAAAATATCTTTGCTGTCTCATAATATTTTTGCTTTTTTCAATCTGAACTTTATTTTGTCTGATACTAGGATGGCCACCATAACCTTTTTGAAATTTTTTTCTTGAATAATTGTGTTTTAATCTTTGACATTGAATCTGAGTTTGCTCTGACTGTTCAAATGTGTTTCTTGTAGGCAGCAGAATGTTGAGTTCAATTTGTATCCATATGTCTACTCTTAATCTCTTAATCAATTAGTGTGTTTAGTTCATTGATACTGGGAGTTATTGACATGAAATTTTGTGGCATCTTTATATCAAAGTTTTATGTGTTTGTAGTGTTAGCCTCATCATAAATCACCCTTTTTTTCCTTTTTGTAAAAGTAGTTTTGAGTCTATTATGTTTTTAAGTTACTATGTAGCTTTGAACTTATCTAATACCATTTATTAAAAGACTTCTATTTCATGTTTTCAAGTCCTTTGTCTAAAATCAGCTGACCATATACATGGGGAGTTGTAGTGTGAAAGTTCTTACATTTACTTTATATTTCACTTTTTTGAGGTTTATAACCCAGTAGTTTTTTGTTATGGGTTGCACTTATTTTTATTTACTGGTTTCAGTTAAATATACTTTTCATATTTAGATGAAAATTCCTGTTTCTGTATTCTAGTCATATTAAACTATGTATATATATACTTATTTCCTCTTTCTTTATAAAATTCTATTCCAATCTGCTCTATAAAATATTTTCATCTCTTTGCACATTTTGACTGTTGCCCAAGGTATTGTATTCATAATTGGATTATAAAATCATCTTTATAGGGCCTTTTATGTGTTCTGTGCACTTATGGTTTTCTGTAAACAAAAATAATAAATAACAGGTGGGTAGCTAAATATATAATTTACTGGGAATACAACACTTCAAATAGGAGGAGGGAAAGGCTATGTCAGAAAAACAACATACATTATGGTAAATCTTGCAGAATCATGCATTGGCTTCAACGATCACTCTTAGTTGAGCAAAACCTGCTATTTATTAATCAATAAAAGGTAAACATTTCTTATTAACTTTCATTTTTAGTAATGTATTGCAATAAATGTTAACATAACTGTGTTTTTATAAACAAATATAAACCTCTCTTCTGGTTCATTATTATCCCCTTCATGATAGGTAGAGTGACAGATGGACCAATGAAAGATAATAAAAACCATGTGGGTAATAATATAAAAGTAAAGTTTTTAACATATAATACAAAAATCTGGTTAGAATTCTTTGACTATAGCAATACTTTCTCCTAGATAAAGGAGGAACCAGGTCTCTAGGGAGCTGGATTTACTATAAAGTGAATACTACTTAACTCTTCCCAACTCCTTGATTTCCTGCATCATACTAGCTAGAAGTGAGCTGAATTGGGGTTTGTAGATGCTACAAACTTATACCATCAACTCTGCCCCCAGAAACTTTGGTAAACCCTTACTAACTCAACTGGGCCAGGACCAGGGACTTTGAGCAAAAATGCTTTGTAAGGTACTTGTCTACAAACTCAGAAAAATTATCTAAAAGAAATAAGAAGTTAAGCAAACATTATAATAAGCCTGATTGAAAAGAGGGGATTAATTCAGAAATCAATTAAAACATGATATAGTGGATTATAAAAGTCAGAATGAAGTATTAAAGGTGAAACTATGGAGGAAAGACTGGGTAAAGTTCTTGTAAAGAAAAAGAAGTGGGATAACTATGTCTCTTATATTGACCAATTGTAGACTTTTGAAAGCAAGAAGGCTTAGTTTTGTAGAGTTGAGTTTTAAGAGCTTTAAGATTGTGAGGCTCATAGGCTACCCCTAGATCTGTTGGGTAGTTGCTATTGGAAGTGTTTGCAGAACCCTGTGGTTTTGAGAATCAAACCTGGGCATTCTGCATGCAAAGCATGATCTCAAGATTAAAAGATTAAGTTCTTCCTTTAGTTCCAGCCCAAGTTTTTGCAAAGGCACCAGTAGCTTCTCCTTCACCATTAAGGGGAACATACCAGGGGCCACAGAAATAGCGATAGAGATAGAAATAGGGCATTTGCCATTCATGTGGATGACCCAGGACAAATCTGGATTTTATCCCAGGTGTCCCATATGGTCCCCGAGCCAGGAGCAATTTCTGAGGACATAGCCAGGAGTAACTCCTGAGCATCACCGAGTGTGGTTCAAAAAAAAAAACAAAAAAACAAACATACAGACAAAAAAGTGGAGGGACCTTTCTAGGGGTATAGGAATGCTCAAACTGTACTCCAGCACTCTGGAGTGTTGGCTCCTGGAATGACTTGATGGTATCTCAGAAACTAATACCATCTTCCTAGAGACAGATGAAGTCTGAAAAAGAAGATCATATGTTTTTAGATGAGAGGCAAAAGGTGAGTGCACCCAAGCTAAGATTCTCAAGTGAAACACCATGTACAAAGGTAAGATCCAAATAGATTAAATACCTTGATATCAGACCTGAAGCCATAAGATATATAGAACAACACGTAGGTAAAACATTTCATGACATTGAGACCAAAGGCATCTTCAAGGAAGAAACAGCACGCTCCAAACAAGTGGAAGCACAGATAAACAGATGGGAATATATTTAGCTGAGAAACTTCTGTACCTCAAAGGAAATAGTGTCTAGGATACAAGAGCCGCTCACTGAATGGGAGAAATTATTCACCCAATACCCATCAGATAAGGGGCTAATATACAAAATATACAAGGCACTGACAGAACTTTATAAGAAAAAAGCATCTAACCTCATCAAAAAAAAAATGGGGAGAAGAAATGAACAGACACTTTGTCCAAGAAGAAATACAAATAGCCAAAAGACACATGAAAAAATGCTCCATATCACTAATCATCAGGGAGATGCAAATTAAAACAACAATGAGGTATCATCTCACACCACAGAGTCTGGCACATATTATAAAGAACAAGATCAATTGGTGCTAGAGGGTATGTAGAGTGAAAGGAACTCTCATTCACTGCTGGTGGAAATGCCATCTAGTCCAGCCTTTATGGAAAACAATATGGAGATTCCTCCAAAAACTGGAAATTGAGCTCCCATACAATTCAGCTATACCATTCCTAGGGATATATCCTAGGAACATAAAATTACAATTCAAAATTTCTTTCTTAGACCTATATTCATTGAAGCACTATTTACAATAGCCAGGCTCTGGAAACAACCAAGGTGCCCTTCAACAGATGAATGGCTAAAGAAACTGTGGTACATATACACAATGGAATATTATGCAGCCATCAGTCATGAACTTTTCCTATAGATGGATGTACATGGAATCTATTATGCTGAGTGAAATAAGTCAGAGAGAGAGAGATAGACACAGAATAATATCACTCATCTATGGAAAGAAAAATAAAAGACAAATTTGTAATAATTCTCAGAGACAATAGATATGGAGTTTGGAAGGTAAAGCTCATGATAGGAAGCTCACCACAAAGAGTGGTGAGTGCTGTTAAAGAAATAACTACACTGACAACTAACATAACAATGTGAATGAATGAGGGAAGTAGAATACCTGTCTCAAATGCAGGTGGGGGGGTAGGAAGGTGGGAGATTTGGGGCATTGGTGATGGGAATGTTGCACTGGTGAAGAGAGACGAAACTGAAAGGATGACTGAAACCCAACTACAATCATGTTTGTAATCAAATTGTATAAATAAAGATATAAAAAAAAAGATTCTCAAGCGAGTGCCTGTAGACATTATTCAAGCTTGGAAAGTATATGGCGTTTAGTATGGGGTGACTAAAAGGAAATTTATGAGTGTACTAACCTGCTTACACATACACTTTGCGAAATTAAACAAGTTTTCTTTTCATACATAAGGGCTCACATAGTGACAGTACTGACTTGGCACCTTCAGTGTGTGATAATATCTTCAAAATTCATTAGGGCCACATGAACACATATAAAGTTGCTCATGATGCGATGGGCTACACCATTCTCTTTCATATTAAACAATGACACCTACCTATTGGTAGCTGGAAGGATTCTAGGGTTTGCTAATAGTTTTGGTTGCAATTGAACAGTCATTCCTGCTTGCTAACTTAAAGTAGAATTCTAGAGAGAAACAAAACTTTTTTTTGAATAAAAGCGATCAAATAAATTTAGATACCTCTATACTTATCAGAGGTATGGATATTGATGCAGTGGTCGGCAATCTGCGGCTCGCGAGCCACATGTGGCTCTTTACACTTTTAATTTGTGCTGGGTGGCCGCTCCAGGAGTCAGAACTCTGCTCCTCGCCTCTGTCAGTGCCCGCCCTGTGTGGCTCTCAAAATAAATTTCAATCGTGGTTTTGGCGAGATTTGGCTCAGTTGAAAAAAACAAAGGTTGCCGACCACTGGCCCGGTCTCACACCTGCTTTACATAGTTACAACTTTATGCAGTTATCTCCCCCATTCCCATCCTTAGAAGGTGTACCTTGAAGATTTTTTTCAACACTCACACTTAGGAAAAATTGCTTGAAACTTCTGGCTAAAATTCTCATAGAGGGCTTTTTTTTTTTTTTTTTTTTTGCCTTACTGTGATCAAATTGTCATTTCTTTTCCAATAAAAATAAGAGAAAAATTAAGTTTTCTTTAGCTTAGAATAAGTGCCGATGCCCCTGAGCTCAACAGAGATGTGCATTATAGTTGTCATGTCCATAGAATTGTAGAGGACTTGCAATACTGATACTTTTGAGTAGATTAAAATTAATTATAATATATATGTGGTACATTGAACTTTTTTGTGTGGGGGTCCAGTGGAAGAGCTCAAGGAACCTTTTCTGATGCCAGGATCAAACATGATAGGCCAAGTGTGCAAGGCAAGTACCCTGTCCACTGTACTATCCTTGCCCTGATATTGTTTCCTTTCTTACTGATATTTATAAACTCACTTTATTTCATCACAAAGTTTCTAAGTTCAGCTATTTGTGCACATTTCACCTGCTGTTTTTCTTCAGTCTTATATATCTAATTTTAATTGGTCTTATTACACTATTTTTTGACTTCTAGTTCAATAGAGGGTCAGTGTCTCTCAGTGGCTACTGTCTCCAATTTGTTTCTGTCTTGCTAATTAAGAAACTTTGTGACTTAAGTCAATATTGCAGTTCAATATAGATTATTTTTTGATAAAGATAAGCAAATTCTTAAGAATTAAATTTTAGACATAACTTTAAAAATACAAGGGACTAAAGACCAGATTACCAACTCTAAAACTCACAAGTTAATGACAATGATGTAGAACAGTAATCATTTGATCTAATATTGCATTTAGGAACTGGCTACCAATTAGAATAATTCAATAATATAATAGAAATACCATTCTTAATAAATAGTAGTTAATTCATAATCAATATTTTCATTTACTTCTAATTTTGAAGCTCTTATAAATTTTATAGTTTTTCCATTTAAAACATTCAATTGTCTGATAAGAAAGACAAAACATGAGCCTACTATATAAAGGAAGGAAATCTGAGAACTAAACTATTGGCACCACTGTGTTGTTTATTTACTTTCTAAATGTTCATCCTGAAGCTTTAATACAATACAGAAGAGATGCAGAGAAATAGTATGTAAAATGTCTGTATAACTAAAGGAAGTTTAAAGTTTTTATGTTCTATAAGTTAGTGCCATTGTTTAAAATGATAGACTTAGTTCTTATTTTTAACAGTTATTTTTCTTTATAAGCCATTGATTTTAGTTCAATGAAACTGTTAACTTTGAAAATGGCATTTGTGGGGCCAGAGCAATAGCACAGCAGTAGGTTTTTGCCTTGTACATGGCCGACCTAGGACTAACTTGGGTTTGATTCCTGGCAACCCATATGGTCCTTTACGCCTGCCAGAGGCCATTTCTGAGCATAGAGCCAGGAGTAACCCCTGAGGATGACTGGGTGTGCACCTCCCGCGAAAAAAGAAAGAAAAAATGGCATGTGTTCCTGTGACTTTTAAAGGAAAGTGGACAGTAACCACTGTTTGTCTCCTGAGAATACCTCCCAGTTTGCCTGTGATTCTGTTACCTGCCTTTTTTAAATGTAATTTGAATAATGCCCCTTGGTTTTTTAAATTGCAAATACAGGTTGAGATAAACTTACTATATAAATAAATTTTTTGGAAATGAAGAAGTGATTACTAATAACAGTAGACCTTACTAATGAATGACATCATAAAATCAGCTTTCTTTTGGAAATATTTGATATTTGATCAGAACTAACCATGTGCATTGTGCTGAGATGGCAGTAGAAGAAACTATCCAACAGGTTGACTTAAATTTGATGGCTATTCATACATAGTGCGCAAAACTGTAAATATCTTCAGAAGAAATGAAACATCCTCAAATATGTGTAAGTTTATTTAAGCACTAGAAATCTTTTTCTCAGAAATTATTTACTATTTCAGTACATTTTAAATTTTTAAAATATGGTCAAGTTTTGGTGCATACATCAGTAAGTTTCCAGGCTTAAAATGTCCTTACATATTTTATAATTTGTCCCAAAAGATAGTAAGGAGGGAGCTATCTTAACTATCTTAAGGGGACTCTATACAACCCCCGCCACATGATGGTACTGAATGATGACTAGTGTTATACCCTGAGCAGCAGGCTGGGTCCCCCCATAGAAAACCTCCAGATGTGGTCTAAAAGAAAAACAAAATTAAAATACTTCATAATTATATATAACTATCTACAAAAATAAAAGAGAAAACAAGATTCTGTGCTTTGAGGTTATCTCAGCATTACCACTTACTAGGTCGGTCATTAATCTTTGATTTTAAATTTCGTCACTAACTCATCATGAATACATAGAAACATAGTCAATTAAAATTGTAAGGAAAACATAAATTAGCATATGATTGTCTTTTTCTTATTTATGCTATCTTCTATGATTATTATTTATGTTTTTATTTTCTGCATTATTTTTTCCCTTATAGTTTTCCTTTTTCTTCAAAATTACATGCAGTATTATAATGCTTTCTGTATGAACTGGAAAAATAGTCTATGGGTTGTTTTTATTTTTTAGCTCTTAAGAACTTAATCCCTGAGGTGAATTACCTGCTAAATGATTTATATTTTTCTTTTGTGGACTGACACCAACATAGAAAATCTGAGATTTTTCCATGGAAAAAAATATTTATTACTTTGTAACTTTATGCTTATTTGTGTTGCTTTTAGTAAGCATTGTTGAGAGAATAAAACTGTATTTGTTAGTTCAGTTTCAGCATTTACTGGCACTTTGTTATGTACTATAAAAGCTTAACTAGGAAAAATCTATACATTTGTTTTGAAGTCATGTTCATGCAGTGTTTTATCCTGGCCCATTGTGTAAGTATGAATTTTTAAGCATTTTAGCATTTCATCAAAGTAATAAGGCACTTGATTTTCATTCATCCATATGAACACAATTAGGAAAAAATGTCACTTGTCTTAAATAGTATTTGTCAGATTTTCTTCATCAAACTTGGTAAATACAGATCTCTTGACATTTTGATGAATTTTCATCACTCCATGGTAAACCTAAGTGACTGGGCTGTGGCCCGTGAACAGCTTTTGTTTCTCTGTGACATTAAAATGTATTTTTTTCAAAAACATGATTATAATGAATATTCAAAATTAGATTCATTTTCCAGCATGTGCTGTGCACAATAGGTCAGAAGTCGTGGCCAGAGAAGAACACTTACTAGTCAATCTTGAGGTTTTATTTTTTCTTATGAATCTCATCTTTTCACATGGTTGAAATATATAACCAAGAGAGAAGAATATTCAGCTAAATATATGCCTGTTTCATTTACCTAGACAACTTTGAAAATTCCTTTCACATGTAGTTAAGTTAAAAGTTGGTGTGTCTCCCTAGCTGTATATTGTCTTGACTGAAATTTTCTTGGAGCGTATGTTCAAGACAGCTTGAAATAGACATTATAAATGAAGAATAATCAGTTGCCATAGTTCAGAGAATTTTCTTCAAATACTCTTCCATTTCTGCTCCAAGAAAATTTTATTTACTCAAATATAAATCTTTATTTAATACTCTAGAGCCTTATCCTCAACAAACACCTCATTTTAGGACAATCATTTTTATATCCTGTCACTGGGTGATGATGATAAATGGAAAACAATTAAGTATATTGTTTGTCAGATTTCTTCTTTCACAATTCAATAAATATTCCCAGAGTTCTTTCTTGTCATATTATTTACAATGATTACCAAGTGAAAGGTAGTTGGAACTTCAAAATAAAATATTCTTTTCATTGTGATTGTACTTTTTTTAGTGATACAAGATATGACTTAAAACTTTGGATATGTATAAGCTAATAACTTAGAGATATTAAATCTTTTATTTCGGGGCCTTGAGCTGTTAGATACTTACATAAGAAACAAAAACACTTTGTGATTCTAAATTAGTAGAAGTTATATCTGTATTTAAGTGGGAGGCCTATCTGTAATGCAATCCTTTTATATTTAGTATGTTTTTAAAATTTAAATGACTGTTTCCACACATATTTATTAAATAAAAGCTTATTATATCTACTATTGTTCCACTGCAAGAGATATTACCAACTATTTGTCAATAATGGTGACAAATAAAAAGAAAACAAAAGCAAATTCTTTCTTAAAAATCGCCCACACTAAAGTTCATCTTCTCTAAAACTTTCATTTCTTAAACAAAGTCTATGGTATAATGTTTCTTTTGAAAAGTGAATTTTAGATTTTACCTGTGTTTGTTTTAAGCTTCATTGATTTATAATGGTATTAAAGTTGGTTGCACCTTTATTTTATCAAATACAGTCAGGTAGTAAACAAGAGATTTAACTTAGAAAATGTAATATTCATGTGCAATAAGTAAATTTATGTTATAAGTAACCTTTATATAATGGCACACTTTGTCCTTTTCTCATTTAATATTTTTCTCATTTTCTCATTTTAAGTATTTTCTTATTTAGTTGGGTTTTCTTTTCTAAAATATTATTCTGGGATCCTATAAGGCCAGAAATTTGATATCTTATTTCCCAGATTATATGTTCAAATAACATATCCCAAGTTATATACTTTAGCAAAAGAACTGGAATTAAAATTCTTCCCTGCATATCTCTATACTGAACTCCCAAGAAAGAACAGAAAAACTTTATAAGCTGAAACTTTGATTTTAGACTACTTAGATTATTTTCATTATCTTTAAATACCAAAAGCTGTTCTTTAACAGCATCCCCTCTAATAATTAAAATATCTTTCAAATAATCAATTCTATGTTACTTTTGCTGCAATTATTTTTGACATTTTATCATAACTTTTTATTATTATTTATGAGTGTATACATTTGTAATTTTTCCTTATGGCATTTAAGTAAAATTTTTTGCAAGCTTGTCTTTTGTTTGCTTACATTACAGTCCTAACCTCACAAATGTTTAAGAATTAATTTAGCAATGATCAGGTAAGAATGCTCAATGAAATTTGTTCTGATTTTTATATACGTATTGTATTGTATTTTGTAATGTCTGTCAATGCTGATGGTGTCCGTCTCTGGAGTTGTATGTGTTTTATGGCAATATCCAAGAGGGATAGAGAGATAGTGCAGTGGGAATGGTGATTGCATTGCATACTGCTGACTCAGGTTCCTTCTCGCCATCTTTGCACCACAAAGAGTGATCCCTGAATGTAGAGTCAGGAGTAAAACATGAGCACTACTGGGGATGGCCCAAGAAATAAACAAAAATTATTCTAAAATATCTATAAAGTGCTTAATATATAGCATAATACTTACATTTTGATGCCTCCACCTAAAATGTTTTTTATGTTTATATCTTCCTGCATGTTGCCATTTTACTATTAAACCTTAATAGACAAAATACATTTAGAAAATAGAAATAAAGGGAGAGATAGCATGGAGGTAAGGCATTTGCCTTTCATGCAGAAGGACGGTGGTTCAAATCCCGGCATCCCATATGGTCTCCTGTACCTGCTAGGGGAGATTTCTGAGCATAGAGCCAGGAGAAACCCCTGAGCGCTGCCGGGTGTGACCCAAAAACAAAAACAAAACAGAAAATAGAAATAAAATAAAATAGAAATAAAATTCTCAAGTATCACTGTTAAGACAAGTATATATCTACAGTGGGAAAAATTAAATTTGTAAGTATTTTATAAATAACTAAGTACTATAAGTATTTTATAAATTATTCCTATGGTCATGTCACTTTACAATGACAATCTTTTTGGTCTCCTGGGATATTGAAAAAAATAAGAAATCTAGTGCATTGTGCTTTGGTAGTTTTGAAGTAGACTATGTACATTACTGCAATTTGTTTTATGTAAGTTGAACATATCATACTAATATAATAATAATTCTTTGTATTCAATCGACCTTACCTGTAGGGTATTCCTTCCTCCAAGGCCCTTGCCTGGGCTTCCTGTTGATATTAATTTCACCTGGAGAATCAGACCCCTTACTTCTGGGCTGGGGCAGGCTATTTTGAAGAAAGAAAAGATAGAGACTGACTGGAGGGAAGGGAGGAGGCAACAAAAAGCAGAAAGCCAGAGAGAAGCAGCATAGAAATGCTACTTGGAAAAGGCTGAATATAGAAAACATATGAGGAAATGCACATGGTGGCTAGGGCCATAGAATTAACCGAGATATTTCTGATGAAACTTTAATTGACTGCTTGTGATTATTTCTCCACCGCTATCCAGCGTCTTCAGACCCATCCACTGAAGGAGCTAAAGATAGTGTGCTGTGCTGAGAATGGCCTCACTGAGAAACATGGACATTAGGCATTGCATTTTAAAATAAATCAACACTTACCCACTGTTGTATTTCACTGACCCCTTATTTATTTGTATTCAGTTCTAAGTTAATGTCTTTTTCTGCTCTTACTTTATAGAACTTTGTGTTGAAATATATTCATTTACTTCACCTTCACCAGAAGAAAAGTATGCTTGCAGTAGAGTTTGGTAGGAAATTCTTGTATACAGAAGAAATTTTCCAAAAATGAACTCATTCACAAATATGAGTTGCTTACCCTGTTTGTAGCATATAGCATTCATTTTCCCTCCTTGGAAGCATATTTTATTTGTTTATTTAGAGAAGTTGCCTATTTATTAATTTTTAATTTTTAATTAATATATTTATTTAAAGCAATATAATTACAAACATGTTTGTAGTTGGGTTTCAGTTATAAAATGAAAGCATATTTTAGCAATATATTTTCATCATATTAAAATTTTGTAGTTATTTCATACTGAATGACTTAAGATTCTTCCTGAAACTTTCTCAATCCATTACTCCTCATATTTTTAATCCTCTTCTCTTTTGTAATAAGAGAAAAATGTCTCCTCTAGATTACTGGAGTATCATGAATCCTCTTAGCTTACTAATTAAGGCTTTGTTCTTGTGACTGTTTCCACTATCAGACTTTCAGTGTCTCAGCACAATGTTTTGTGCATTATTTGTCTTGTCAAAATTCAACAAAGTACATAATACATTGCAATGTACACAATGCATATTGCTCACATTATAAAATAATTTATATTTTATTTAATACAGGAATGAATTGATAAATAAAATTATTTTCCAATTATTTTATAGTAGTTATTAAACTAGCTTAATTTATTCAAAATATTTTATATTAAACACTTTGTTTAAGGACTATTTTTCACATAGTTGATAATAATATATTTGTTTATAGCAGGGATGGCGAACAAGTTCGACACAAAGAGCCAAAATTTTAAACTGTGAGAGTCAAAGAGCCACAGTAAGCAGTGACCTGCCAAAACAAACACTCACACAATAGAATAGAATTTTAACAATGATCTGTTAAACACATATTGCACTTTCCCATTTAGAGTGAGGGTCATAATCCTGTTCACCACCCTTGGTTTATAGGTAGATGGAAGCAAAATTTTTAAAGAGGGAAAAAGAAAACAAAATAATAGAGGAAAAATAAAGAGTACAACAAGAAGAAAATTTTGAAAGTTGTATATTGAAATGAGGCTTTAAGATGCTATCCGAAGATTTAGTAAACTCTTGTATCTAGTTGGTTATTCTGTTACTTCTTTTGTTTCTAAGCATAAGGTGGCTTCAGATAGATGTTGGTATCTAAATTGGTGTCTTTCTACAGAAATGACAGTATTGTAAAAAATGGCGTTGTCATGTTACCGCAAAATGCAGTTGTTCTGTACAGGAATTCCAAGCACTATTGCTGATATTGAGGTTTTTGTGGGGTGTGTTTTCAGCTTCAAGGGCTTTGTAAGTATGAGAAGGTGAGGGGTGGGGTACCTGTGCTTACTCCAATTTTTCAGGTAACATCAATTCAAATACTGGCATAGCTCGAGTTCTGGTTAGATAATTGCATTATTAACAGTAATATCTAAACAAAGATTAAATAGCTATATCCTTTAGTCACAAAGCTAAACTTTCAAGAGGGATATAGTTAAAACTGAAATAGTAACAAATACCCTTAAGAAATACAGAAATAAAAATTTGAACCGTCTAGACACATTAAAAGACTAAGACTATCGTTTGAAGTGAGAAATAGGACACGGTAGTTAAGATCAAGTTAGATATGATACTGGGTCTTCAGTGTAAAACTTTAGTTTCATATTTCATGTTCTCTAAGTTTGTTTTCCCTATATAGAGCCATGTGGGATAAATAAAAGCACACAATTCAAAAGTGTTCTTTTTTACTTAGATTTAAAGCACGTTTTTCATTATTTAAACTATCTTTCATGGATTCTGTGCAACAAAATGGTGAAAACAATAAAGCAAAAGTTTGAGTCAATGAGCCCACCTCGTCTACAAATAATATTGCACCCCTCCCATCCATTAATCTAATGCCTAAATCACAATGTTAATTCAAGCATAAATGAATGTTATAGAAAGTAGGCTTAAAATACATTTTTATTCTTTGGAATTTAGTAAAGAGTGAAGGAACTAATAATAATGTGATATTGTTGCTTTCATACTGCAGACAGCAAGAAATAAATAAATAAAGCCTTCCTTTGATTTCTTGATGGTAAGATATGACTAGCTTTCATTATGCTAGTAGTACAAATGTCCCCATATTTTAAACATGTTTGATAAGATCCTAATCTATTGTATATTTCAGTTGTTATTTTTGCCATATATTGTATCTAATAGGCCTATTCACAAATGAAGAGCGTATGAAGGAAAAGATGAAATCACTTCATAACAAGGCATTGAGATAAAGCTATCCTAAATTATAAAAACCTTCAAATGTATATGGCCTTTTTATTCATGACATTTTTTCAAATATCAAAGTGTTTCAAGTGGCTTTGATGAGATACTTATGAATTCATAAAAGTGTTTTTCATAACATGCTCACCTTTGGTGCTTAGGGGTTATGTAGATTGCTTTTATTTGCTTGGCTGTAAAAGAATAGCCAAGAGTGGTTGGCATATATATAATACTTTAAAAACACTTTTTTATATTGTTCATATCTACTTTTCACAAAGCGCTTAAACTCTCTACCTAAACTTTAGGCAATGATATGAATAAATGTGAAATATTATTAGTTCTGGAGTGTAACTATGAATTTTGTTTTCAAATGAGCAGGATATATAACAACCTGGGAACATTTCTAATTATCTTCACTATTCCTTAAAACCCAGAGCAGAAATTTAATATTTTTAAATGTGTACCATTATATTGAGGAGGCAGCTGTAAGTTATCACTATCAAAATATGAATACTTGTAGGCTTAACTAGCAACCTGATCAGATATATTTTATATAATTAAATAATGGAGACATTTTAAAAGTAAATTACAACACCATGGGCAATTCTTTGTGAATAATGGAGCAAGCTGAAGAGAAAAGTAGAAAAGGGTAAACGTGATTAGTGGTTGCTGTTCATGAGAAAATTTTCTCCACCTCTAATTTGACTTTTATGAAGAGCATTAATGAATACATTTTGCAGTAATACTGTTTGTTGTTTTAACTGCACAGGGCTGCTTTGAAGTGCTATTAGAATATGAAGATAAAGCCTAGGTAAACTGTATCAGATATAAGGGCTCTTGCCATGACACATCTGGATTAGCTCATTTA
Organism: Suncus etruscus; assembly: GCF_024139225.1. Taxonomy (NCBI): domain Eukaryota; kingdom Metazoa; phylum Chordata; class Mammalia; order Eulipotyphla; family Soricidae; genus Suncus; species Suncus etruscus. The sequence continues at coordinate 39,782,084 of NC_064852.1, forward strand.
AACTCATCCTTTTCAGGTGACATGTATTTTTTGTGTGAAAACTAAGGTTATCACAATTTCAAATAGAAACTGCTATTTTAAGGGACTTGCTTTATGAAGAAAAAGACTGTGAGAGAAGCAGGAAATATTAGTACATTGAACAAAGTGAAAGACAAGGTAGTTTAACTTGTTGGCTTGTTTGCTGAAACTCAAAAGCAAATATACTATAGCTGAAAGTATTCCATTTTTATCCGCCTGCTGCAGTAATGGTTGTGTTACTTCAGGGCTTCTACTTCAATAATTGATCAGGGTTTGTATAGCACCGGCTAAGAGCAAAAATAAGAGTCTTGCTTTGAACAAACTGCTGCAATGTTATAGCATTAGGCACAGAAACAAGATTCGGGAAATATAGATATAGAAGAAACAGGAAAAAGATGGATACATTGGGTGGTAAATACTGCTTCAGGCTAGAAAGTAATGAGAATTTTTCCGTAGAGAGTTTTGACCTGCTATTCAAAAATTGTTTCTTGTCTTAATAAATCCTAAAAGTGTAATTTACTTGCAAAAGGGAAAGAACAAAGGCACCAAAATTCTTTTGATAACAACACTTGTTAAGGTTGATAAGTTGGGTTTCAAATGTGTGAAGAAATATGTGTGACAGTCTGTTTTAAGGTGACATCCTAAGTGTTCAGATGCTTCCATCTTTTGCTACTTATAAAGTAATAGCCTAGTATGGCTTCTACTTGTGCATTTGCACTAGAATAAGCTGAACTTCATAGAAGAAAACAAGCTTATAGGTAATAAAAGTTGAAGATATCTATAATGCATCTTAATCTCATAAAAGAAAATATGTATTGTAATTTTGGGGTTAAATATATTTCTCATTACAAAATTGTTTGGTTTTATAAAATAAATAACCTTTGTTAAAATATTGCTTCTCAGCATAGTTTTACAAAGAGTATAAGTTTACATTTTGTGGACTGAATCTATATAACTAATAAAGGTATCATTTGCTAGATGCATGAAGGCATGCATGTATGTATGCATTTTTCTAAAATTTGCATATTTGTTTAAGGATTTGCATTAAGTTTTAGTTTAGCCTTTTTGATTGTATGTGTGTGAACGTTTGCGCAAGCATATTTTCATGTTTTGTTTGTTTGGGGGCTACACTGAGCAATGCTCAGAGCTTACTCCTTGCTATGCACTCAGGAATTACTCCTGGCACTGTTTGAGAATGATACTGACTTAAACTTGGGTTAATAGCATGCAAGGCAAGACTGCTACCCACTGACTGTCTTCTCAGTGTCTATATTTGTTTACTTTAGCACAAAAATGAACTTTAATGCTTCTAAATATCATGAGGTAGGCTCTAAATTTAAATGTATCCATGCCATTAAAATAACTGCATTTTAATCTGTTGTTATGCTGCTTAATACATAGAACATGTGAAACAAAATTACAGAAGTAAAATACTCTAGGAGCAAAATTATAAAAAAGTGATTTTCTCATTATCTTAACACTCATAGTGCAGAGATTATTTTGTCAAATTACCATTGGAAATTAAATTTAAAGATATATTTATATATTTATAATTATACCAAGAATCAACAAGATAATATATAATAATTTGTTTTCAAGTATATAACAAGTATGTCTCCAACTGTTTTTGACCTTAGCCTTTGTTTCCACCGTAAGTCATTTTTCTTATTTCCTAGTAAACCAGTTAGATCCTAGTATCATGCCATCATCCCCCTTTTATGTCATTGTCCAAGTCTAAAGCAGAGCTATTTGGCTCTCAGTTCAGAAACACTGAAATAGTTTCTTGAACTGAAGTAGTTTCTTGAAACCCTTCAAGACAAAAATTGTCCCAAATTGTCTCAGACTCCTTTATTCGTAAATATGTTGCTATAATCCAGAGTTAAGCACTGGGGTGAGATTTTGGCAATCGATTAGTTTTTTCTACAGTGAGTTATAAAACTGCTCAGATTTCCACTTTCAAATGAGTTTAGGAACATTGAGCTAAATAAAGATAGATTTTTTAGTGAAGATTTTCTCAGGGCCTTTATAATGTTATCTTATGCTGCTAAGCACCAACAGGGCAAACAGTGCTGTTTTCTCAAACATCTCGTCATAGGCATTCTTTGCTCAGAATCTCAGGGGACCAGTATGCCTTTCAGTAACTTTGTAAATTACTGATTTTGGCCTATACAGCCTCATTGCTGATAAGCTTTGTAGTGAGAAAATAATTTTTTTGTTCTTCAAATATCAAAAAATAAAAAACCCACCTCAATATAATTTCCAGTGTATTTCACAAGAATTTAAAACCCTCTTGTAAGTCATTGTAATAAAATTTATTTAAAGTAAAAGTGAACAGTGAGAAGCCAAGTCATAACACTAACTAAACTCAAACAAACTAAAGGGTTTTTTAGATAGCAGTCTATTTACATACATGGCTTTTTAAGGATTCTGAAAATTGTATATGACGTGTTTTGAGGTATTCTATGGCACAAATCATACATGTTAAGTGTTTAAGTACCAAGGAATTGCTTTTAGTTCTTTGAATGAACTTTCTATACATTCATTGTATATTTGTTATACTAAACTATAGTCGATAAAGTAGGAAAAAAAGCTAAAAATGATACGGAATCTCTATTTTTAAAAGATACCAATAAAGAAAGAAAGGTAAAGATGGAAACAAGAAATATACTGTGTGTTAAGACTTATATTAAGTGCTGAACCATACAGGTGAGTGAGTGAGTGAGTGAGTGAGTGAGTGTGTGTGTGTGTGTGTGTGTGTGTGTGTGTGTGTGTGTGTGTGTGTGTGTGTGTGTAGGGGTTAGGTAAATGACTCAGACTGAGAAAAGCAAATGGTAATATTTGAGATGGCTCAGAAATGGACTGAAAGAACTATTCATGGAGATGTACTGTATTTTGAGAAGTTATGACAAGTATACAAGCACAGGCTTGGGGGATATTACAGTTTTCTGTAAGATTCAAATGTGAAGTTCAAGGAACAATGATGAAATCTTAAATCTTATGTGAATACAATGAGATGAGTTTACAAAATCAATTCTAAAGACCTGAATCATTTCCTCTAAGTATTAGAGGAACCATTGAGTTTTCTACCAATGAAAAAAGGAAGGAAGGGAAGCAAGGAAGAAAAGAGAAAGGAATGATGAAAAGAGACAAAGAAATAGATGATACTATGTTTTTGATACACCATATTGTGTATGAGCATAACTGTGAATTAGTAACAGAATTCTGATAATTGGAAAGTTACATCAGCTAAAAAAAGTTGAATGAAGACATCTTAACCCTACAATGAACTTTAAAATTAAAAAATATTATGTATTGTATCCTATAATATTGATTTTTAAATTCTTTATACTCAGAATCTTTTCTTTGTAATTTTTTCAGTAAAAAAAAACAGTGGAAAATGTTTTTAAAGAAAACAGTAGAAAATGAAGAAATGTCTCTGGAGGAAATATGGGTATAAAAACTCTAGAGAAAAATTCAAGTAGTTCCCTATAATTTAGCAAAAACAAATAGAAAAATGAAAGACTGTAAGATGAGAGTTGAGTGATTTCTTTTATATATTTGATAGAAAAAAGCATACTGTGGGAATCACAAATGGTCCAAAGCAATAAAATTTGTGAAATGATCATAAACTCATAAAAATTTATCTTACCATGTTGGAGAGATGGGGGTGGAGAATATGACTTAGAAGGAACACCTCAAAACAATGGTGGAGGAAAACAGACACTTATGTGGAAAGTGTTCTGCTGAATTTTATATGCATAAAATGTTATCATGGACAATACTGTTAATGGACAATACTGTGAGTGTTTTAAGTAAATTAAACCCAAAATAGAAAATGTATGATGAAATTTGTGAGTCACCCTTCTACTACTGAAAACCATGCTAGTTGCTTAATTTTTTAAATTGAATCACTATAACATACAAAATTAAAAGTTGTTGATGTTTGAATTTCCGACATACTTTATTCCAGCACAAGGGAAAGCCCTTCACCATAGTACACTTCCCAGTACCAATGTCCCTAGTTCCCTAGTTTTATTTCTGTACTTTCAGACTGCCTTTTTCTTCCCTCCCTCACTCTGTTCCTTCCTTCCTTCCTTCCTTCCTTCCTTCCTTCCTTCCTTCCTTCCTTCCTTCCTTCCTTCCTTCCTTCCTTCCTTCCTTCCTTCCTTCCTTCCTTCCTTCCTTCCTTCCTTCCTTCCTACCTTCCTTCCTTCCTTGTCTCCTTCCTTCCTTCCCCCCTCCTTCCTTCCTCCCTCCCTTCTCTCTTTTTTCCTTCCATTGTCTTTCTTCTTTTCTTTTTTCCTTCCTTCTTTCCTTCTTTCTTTCTTTCTTTCCTTCTTTCTTTCTTTCTTTCTTTCTTTCTTTCTTTCTTTCTTTCTTTCTTTCTTTCTTTCTTTCTTTCTTTCTTTCTTTCTTTCTTTCTTCTTTCTTTCTTTCTTTCTTCTTCTTCTTTCTTTCTTTCTTTCTTTCTTCTTTCTTTCTTTCTTCTTATCTTTCTTTCTTTCTTTCTTTCCTTTCTTTCTCTCTATTTATTTATTTATGTATTTATTTATGTATTTATTTATTTATTTATTGGCAGGTCTCAGGGCCTAACTCTGGCTTAGAACTCAGGAGACTATATATGGTTGCAGGCTTTGAAACTGGATTAATGTATGTATAAGACAAGTGCCCAAGTCACTGTTCTATCACTATTGACATAGGCTTAACCCTGCCACTACAGCACTTTTTATAGTGTTGTTTTGTTTTATTTTTTTGTTTGTTTTTTGATATCATTTTCCTTCTCCTTTGTCTTCCACTTTTTTCTTTCTTTTCCACTTTTGTGGATATTATTCAGTGATTTTTTTTTTTTTTTTTAGTAGTTGATGCCAAAGTTTTTCTCCGCTTTTCCTTAACCTTTTACCTCCAACAGAATAGCACAATTTGAATCATTCAGCCTCATAAATTGAGGGGGGAAAGAATGATACCAGTACCAGTCATATGAACATGTAGTGTAAACCAAAAAAAATGACCAGACTGAAACACCAAACAGAATAGATACCCAACCTATAACAACAAGCTGTAAGACGGCGACCATTTGCAGTAGGATTCTGGGGGGTAAAGAGGGAGATGTGGGAGACATGCTGGGAACAAGAGTGGAGGGAGGATAACATTGGTGGTGGGAATGCCCTTCATTCATTGTCACTATGTATCGTAAATAATTCTATGTAAATGAACTTCAGTCACAAAAAATCAGTCTTTTCAATAGAAAAAAATTGTGTTTTTCTTTCTTTAGTCTACAATATTATTGAGATGTTACTAGTTGTAACAGCTTATAGTAGACAATGTGAAAACTCCCTGGTGGCCAAGGAGCTCACAAATCTGAAAGGAGAGAAACAATTTCACTCTACAAATAGATAAAAAGCTGCTGCTATGCAGAAGGTTATGTTAGAAACTTCCATGCACCATACATGATTAAGCAAGTGGTTCATTTTGGGAGCAAAGGTGAAGGGCTTCCCTGCAGAAATTTCTACTTACAGGGAAGGACAGAGAGTTAAAGGAGTCCTAACAAGGAGAAACTTGAAGTCACAATAAACCAAGTAAGTAGTGTGCAGAAAAGCTCTATGAGTACACTATGTATTTTACTTTTGAGTTGTCAATATTATGAGTAGAAGAAGGAGAGGAGTATACACCTAATAAGAATGGAGATTAGGAAGGTCAGAAGAAGAACCAGACCAGAGAATTTTGTAGACTGAGTTAAACATTCATTCTCAAAATATTGAAAGTTAGTAAGTGATTTAGGCAATACAGGGTTATGTTCATTTTTGATGCAGGTGGTGCTGTTTCTATAGGCAAAAGGATGCTTTTAAATAAGAACTCAGGGATTTGGGAAATAGTACAGGGTTAAAAATGATTATCCTACTCAACTCTTAACACCACAATCCACCACACTTAATTGGCCAAGAATCACTAGCAAATGATTGCTTGGAAGTCAACCTTAATATGAAAAAAAGAACTCAAGGATTCTGCCTTCATAAGTTTTTCTAATGTCATTTGTGTCATATTTTAAGGGTTTAAGGTGGTTAACATAGTATGTCCATTTCTTTTAGAACATTTTTAAAGAATTTTTCTACTTTGTGATAACATGGTTTATTTTCAAAAATAACTATAATTGCTGGCAAAATACTAGACATTTCTAAATAAATAAGGAAGGTATGTTGTTTATAAGATAGAAAAGTCTACTAAAACTCCGGAAGGTAGAATGCCATTAACCTATGATAATTAATTTGTAGGGAAAAAGACAAAGTTAAATTAATTGCTCAGCTGGATATTATTTAGTAATTCTCTGACTTTTATATCCCTTGAGATAATACTGTTAGATTTCTTTTAAAAATCTTTCTTAGATGCAACCTTGTAAAATAATTCACTTGTAGTATCTAGGTATTCTTTTATGTATCTAACAATATTTTAATTGGCTACTCAATGCATGACCAGCTCTTAATCTAATTATTTTATACCAGTTTTTCATTTTACCCTTACAGTTACTTTTATAATACAGAGAATGCTTTTATTTTTCTTTACAGATAGGAAACAGAGAATGTAGAATTGGAAAACTTACCTTAGTGAATAGCTAAGTAGTGATTTCAACCTGGAAAGACCTATGTAGAGTGGCTGATTAATCTTGGCAGTGACCTGTCTTGAAGATAAACAAAAACATAATATAATATAATATATAAAATATATATAAATATATAAAATCATAATATAATATAACATAATTTAATGGCTCTTGCAGACTTAGAAAAATTATTGACAAGAGGAAAAATTGTCTTGCTCATTAGAATTTTGTAATTCCTTCATATTTGAAATTGAAATATAATGAGTAAAATATAATTCCCTAAGTAAAATATAATCTCCCTAAGCAATAAAACTAGGACTCTTCATGAGTTTAGAAACCTTCAGGGTAAGTTTATAGAATTCACTGAAGTTACCTCCTTTCTCAATGCCAACCCACTTGACTTCTCTGAGGCATATATAAAAAATTAAAATTCACTTTGGGGAGTGACTTTTGCACTTACATTTTTTTCAAGGAAAAGGAAGTTCACAATAAAAATGTGTACATCAACAATTTAGGTTGACTTGTTATGTTCTGCTTTAGGTAATTCAGGAGCTGAGTGATAAAGTGATATTTTATGGTTAGCAACCTTTTTAAATCTCAATATGGAAAGGAGAAAGAAAAGAAAGAGATAATAGAAATGGAAGGGAAGAGGAAAAGGATAGGAATACAAGGAAAGAGAATAGAAGACAAGGAAAGGGGAGAGGAGGGAAAGGGAAAAGAATGGAAAAAGGAAAGAAGGAAAGGAAAAGGAAGGGGAAGTGAGAAAGAAAGAAAGAGGGAAAGAGAACCGAAGAAATGGGAAAAGAAAAGATGAAAGGAAAAGAAAGAAATAATTTACTAGTTTGTTGAAGATAACCTCTGTGATGCTTGTGTTCTCCCAGTTCATAGAAAACATAGCTGTAGATTCTAAGAAGCAATGAATGTGAGGGAACATTGCTCACAGTGCATGTAAGAGAAGAGAGTCAAAAAGCAAGAAGCACTGCAAGAACTGTATTTCAAATGATAGTCTTCAAAATGTTTATAGTGAGAGTTGAGTGATTCTTACATAAATACTACAAATTTAATAGAACCAGGAAAAGAATTTTAAAGTTTTGTGGCTTTCCTTTATAAAATGTGTTGATCATCTATTGTTGCAGCTTAAAGTAATTTTCAAAAAACTTATAGTTGGATTTTTCACATTTTAAAAATTAGATATCTGGTAACATTTAATCAGAGTAGCCCTTAAAAGCAGAATTTAGTAGGATTTTCAATAATTTTTTGAAGGAAGAGTGATTGCAGATATATTTGTACTCTATAAATGCATCGTGGAAGTTTACTAGTAGTGGCCAGATACAAGAGTATAAAAGCAGTAGGAAGGAAATAAATAGAAAATATCTTATTTTATATTTTCATCTTTCTAACATTTGCTTAAATAATGCTTTTTAAAAAATGATTTGACAAAAAGCATTAATTACAAAAACCATAAGAATTCATCTAGTAAGACATCGTAATATTATTATTATTATTATTATTGGTTTTTGGGTCACACCCGGCAGTGCTCAGGGGTTACTCCTGAATTCATGCTTAGAAATCGCTCCTGGCAGGCTCTGGGGACCATATGGGATGCCGAGATTCAAACCACTGACCTTCTGCATGAAAGGCAAACACCTTACCTCCATGCTATCTCTCCTGGCCCCAGAACATTATTGTTCAATCTATATCATTTTAAGATGTACATGAGTTATCTTTGTGCTTTGACACCTTTGAAAGAGGATTATTCTTACACTAAACTTAGTTTTATCTGTTGACCTCTTACTTTCTACAAAATACAAAGAAGGTCCCCTCTAAACATTGATAAAACTGTGGGTTCTGCATCAGGATTCTTGCTTTTTAACTATTTAAATTATTTATTTCTTTAATTTTATTGAGAAGAGTCATATTTTGTCAGTCATATTTTCCTTTCATATATATTTATCATCATAATGACCCTGCATATAAGCTCCATATTAACTATCTAAAGACACACTTAAGACATTGCAGTTGAATTTCAGTATATTACTTTGTTTTATACTACCATTAACTTATAAAATTATTTTATATACATATTAGTTTTATCTTATTTTATTTTATTTTATTTATAAAACAATGGTTACAAGATTGTCATAATACAGTTGTTTTTTTCCACAGATAAAGTTGTTGATGATTAAATTATAATAATACAATGTATAATGATATTCACCAGTGCACAATTCCCACTGCCAATGTTCCCTGTTTCCCTCCCACCTACCCTCCTCTGCTTGCCTCTAGGGCAGGCAATTTACTTCTCTCTCTTTTCCTCTCTCTCTTGTTCTCTTTTCTTTTCTGATACTGTGGTTTGCACTATTGTTAATTCAAAGGTACCATGTATATCACTTATCCCCTTTTAACATCCATTCTTGTCAAAATGATCAGTTCCAACCATCACTGACACTGGGGGCTGTTCCCTACCCTAATTGCATTCACCACTCTGTGGAAAGCTTCCTACCATGGACTGGTTATCCTGAACCTCATCTCTATTGTCCCTGGGTATTACTACCATACTATCTATTATTTTTCTTATATCCTACAAGTGAGTGAAATTATTCTATCTCCCTCTCCCTCTGACTCATTTCACTCAGCACATTAATCTCCATATCCACCCATGTATAAGCAAATTTTATGACAATTTTTTCTAATCCTGCATAGTATTTCATTATAGTTTTTTATTAATCATTCATCTCTTCTTGGGCACTTGAATTGTTTCCAGATACTGGCTATTGTAGATACTGTTGTGATGAACATAGAAATGCAGAGGGTTTTTCTGCATGCTGGTTTTGGATTCTAGGGTATATCCCTAGAATTGGTATTGCTGAATCATATGGAAGATCCTTTTCTATTTTGGGGAGAATATCCATATTGTTTTCCAAATTGGCTAGACAAGTCTATATTCCCACCAGCAGAGAATCAGATTCCCATTCTCTCCATATCTGCACCAGCACTGATTGTTCATAGTAGTTTTACAAATAAAATCCAACAAACCGGGGCCGGGCGGTGGCGCTGGAGGTAAGGTGCCTGCCTTGCCTGCTCTAGCCTAGGACGGACCGCGGTTCGATCCCCCGGCGTCCCATATGGTCCCCCAAGCCAGGAGTGACCTCTGAGCGCATAGCCAGGAGTAACCCCTGAGCGTCACTTGGTGTGGCCCAAAAACCAAAAAAAAAAAAAAAAATCCAACAAACCCTTTTTTTAGATATTGCTGACAAGTTCAATCAATATAGTAGTCTCCCTCTAGAAGAAAAACCCTGAACTGTAATAACTGGTGTGGTTTCTGTGAATTATTTATAAATAATACATAATAATATTCATATTATTATGTATACAGTCTATTCCCCTCCATTCTCAGATCTATCATGTCTTCTCTGTTTTGGCTATGATGGTCTGAAGCTACAGTTTATTAAAAATAATGAACAAGTAATGTTTTTTATGCAATTCTTTCTCAACACAACTATTCTATTTTTTCCTTTTTATGTATGTTTAATATTCTGCTAAATAATAGCACAGAGAATGGTTCTTCCTTATATGGAACCAAAAAAATATTTATTGTATTTTTTCTGTTTACTTAATAAATTCAGTGGACATGAATGTCTTGAACATAGCAGCCAAAAGTGTTATTAAAATTATGCATACTCTTTAGCTTATCAAAATACTAGTTTTTCTTAATTTTCACTAGTCATGTTTTTTTTAATTTCTTAAGAATAAATTAGTTAACTTTGGTAAAATTCAAAAAATATACATTGTTTTGAAATTCAAAAACAGTTTTAATTATTAGAAGCAAATGTAAATTCTATTTTATGTTTGGTCTATAAAAATACTTTACTATGTACATGTTTTCTAGAAGAAATTAAACAGAATTGAATTATTCCCAAATGAGTCATGAATTATTATGAACTATACAGTCATTTACAAAAAGAATTAAAGTATTAATCAGTCATTAATTATATCATTGTATGCAATGCCATCCTGGAAACTTTTGTGATTTGGCTATTTATAAAATCATTACCTCTATTTCCATGTATCATCAATTATTTCCTTTCTTATTGAAATCATATACAGACAGTGTAGAAAGGAAAGCCCAACACTCCTGGGCCTAGAGAAAATTTTTATTTCTGTAAAGGCAGGACAAGAGAATATTTAGAATGAAAGAGTACTTGTTTAGCAATTAAATAAGAGAAAAAAGTGTCTAGAACAGGAAAGATTATTTCTTTTCATAGTACTAAAAAGTTTCAATAAAAGGATTTGTGATGTGAATCCTCTATGATCATTCTCTCTGAGATGGATATAGAGTAATTTGCCCACTAATAAGTTATTCTTCTAAGACACAAAATGATTCTTTAGTGTTTTTATATAAAAAGTTGCATTTTAAAAGCTATGAACCTCGGGGCTGGAGAGATAGCATGGAGGTAAGGCGTTTGCCTTTCATGCAGAAGGTCATCGGTTTGAATCCCGGCATCCCATATGGTCCCCCGTGCCTGCCAGGAGCAATTTCTGAGCATGGAGCCAGGAGTAACCCCTGAGCACTGCCGGGTGTGACCCAAAAACCACAAAAAAAAAAAAAGCAAAAAAAAAAAGCTATGAACCTCATAAGGTCTATGCCTAGATATAGTTACAAGAGACAGAAACAAATCATAGCATCCTACCCACCATTCTGACAGCATTTAAGTGTACCTAGAATTTATACCTATATACTTATTTTATTTCTATACTTATTTCAGAGGGAAGGAAATTAGTCTTCATTTCTTGATGAAACAAAATGATGAAGCAAATTTAGAATAATAAATCTGAAGACAGCTACCTAAGGTATACTGTGAAAATCAAGTTACCTAATGGCTTTACCAAATGGACTCATTAGTGGAGACTGGTAACAGCATCCACCTAAAGTTTTCTCCAATACCAGACATCATCCTAGCTTTACCTCTTTCTTCTTACAATCTAATACAAACTTCATATAAATTTTATTATATAAGATTGATATTAAATATATCTCAAATATCCAAAATACGTTGTGTATTTGTAACTTGAATATAAATTTGTGATTTTCGAAACTAAAGAACTACATAGTAGGTAAGACTATATAATTTGTAATATAGTGACATATTTTTATTATGATTTAGGTAATATGATTATATTATTCAAGTTAGTAGCATTAATATATAGAAATCTTTGCAAACCACAACTACACATATGTCCATTATTTTCAATGCCTATTCTTTTCTAACAGTATAGTAATTTTCTTTTATATAGCTTAGAGGTAAATGTTGTATAAAATTTATAGAGAGGAGCTTGCAATATATTATAGTAAAAAAGGTGATTGGCTTGCACGCAGCCAATCCAGGTTCAATCCCTTGCATTGCACAGGGCCTCTATGTATCTCCAGGAGTAAGACCATACACAAGTAGATGTGGATTCTAGACAAATACCATGATTAAATATATGTTTGTGTAGAGTGTATTTAATTGAGGAAAGAATGAAACTTCATATGAATAAGAAAGGAAAGGATGAGTGGTGCTCTTTAAGAAGAGAGCAGGACTTGTGTGTGAAGCATAGATATCTGTTTACAAAGAGCTGTGCTGTCCTCACTCTAATGTAGCTCACACTAGTGTTAAGAGGAATTGTGATTCAATCAACTGAGATTGTTAGGAAATAGAAAGGTTGGAAAGTAACAGAAAATGTTGATGAAGAAAAGAAGTAAACAAAATTTGTATTATGAAGAAGTGTGTGTGTGTGTGTGTGTGTGTGTGTGTGTGTGTGTGTGTTTTACATTAATACACCATGATACTCAGCTAACTCCTGGCTTTTCATCTGGGATAACTATTGTTAGGTCTGGTAAACTACATAGGGCTTTATGGATTAGACTATGGTAAATGTATAAGACAGGCATATTACCCATTGTATTATTCTTCAGACCGTGAATAAGTAACTATACAAAAACTGAAGTTTGATATTTTAAGGCCATGAATATGTGAAGAAGTATCTGAAGGGAAAGATCAGATTTGTCCTTGAAAGACCACTCAGTTATTAGCATTATATATGGAAAGATATTCAATATTGTTTGAGCTATTGAGTGATTTTTCAACTTTACTTTAGGCCTTACAATTTGGTGATTCTTCAAGTCTTAATACAAATATTGACAGTTTGAGAACATAAATAACTCTGAATGATGGAACAGTTCTACTGAGTAAGACAAGATTAAACTCAATTTTATCAGAACACTAAAATGAGGTATTTTCCAAGTCTCTTACCATTCAAATGAGTAAATTTCCGAGTCTCCACCATTCCTTACATTATACTAGTCTTGGTTACTACTATTAATATGATTCTCTTTTCTCTGAAAATTTTTAACTTTTTTAAACAGAAGCTTTCTACTTAAAAACAAAAACAACTTTTTGACTTTTTGTTGTCTGCCAAAATTAATTTGCTACAAATCAAGTTTAGCTATGTGCTTCTTATTCATTATGAGAAGTAGTTAATGCAAATTTAAATATCAGCTCTCCCTGCCATAGATAAAAACAAACTTACATTAAAAAAACAGATTGTCAGGCAGGTTTTGAGGAGTCTGTGATATACACACATTCAGAAGGATTACTCATTCTAAATTCCTTTCAGTAACACACCTCTCATTCTCTCACCTACTGCAACACTATGGCAAGTGAGTCTAAATGCAAAATCATTTTTCATATGATTGCTTAAAATCAGTTGATATCCTTAACCTCAGGTAAAAAAAAAGTGATATAGGTAACTTGCTATACTTTATTTCAAAACCTAATAATATTAATATTATTAGTAAGATTTTAATTACTATTAAGATTAATAATGTTTGTTGCAGCCTCAAGTAACAGTCCCTATGTTATGAACTACTAAAAGAGGTCTGTATACACAACACAACATGTTGGTGAATATGTAAGCACAAATTTTCTATTTGCATCAAAATGTCAACAGATGTTTTAAGCTGTATGAATTGATTTTTAGAATAACAGTTTTGAGACAGATGATTGTACAGCAGATAGATAGACTTACCTTGCCCTGGCCAACTCAGTTTCAATCCTCAGCCCACCATATGTTTTTCTACATTCATCAGTGGTGATCCCTGAATTCTGAACCTTGAACCAGGAATCAATTTGTGCACTACTGGATATGTTTTAGCATATCCATGTTTTGCTAAACAAAGCAAAACAAAGATGGTTGTAGACGTCTTGCATCTCAGCAATTCTCGTGGGTCATAGTCCTATCATGGGAGGAAAACGGGTAACACAAGCGGACGAATATGAAATATGAAATAATGATACCACACGCAGTATGGGGGGTCAACACTTTTCTGGCAGGAGTGTGACAAGTTTAATTTTTTGAGCAAGGGAATTTATAGGGGTAAGATTAGCCACAGGTGAAGAATAATTGTAATCACGAAGCCTAGTACAACAATGATAATACCTAAGCTATGAGTGTGACTAAAAATTCTAAGTTACAAGAGAGAAGGTCACACAACTCAAGGTAACTCCTTGCAAGCTTACTTTAAATGCAAAAATCAGGATTAGTAGGAAATATCTAGAAACTTGGTCTTTCTAGGCTGGAATCTATTGTTTTAGAGGTTAAATGAAGGGAGATACCAAATTCCCAGAATGAGCGTCCCTATTTCTAAAGGAGGGCCAAAGGTCAAAATCTGTATTCTGGTTACGCCCTTGATTACCAGAAACTGCAGCTGCAAAGGACATATTTGAAAAGGAGAGAAACATTGTCTTTGCTTTTAGGGCTGACTATATCCAGAAAAAGGGGCTCTCAAACTTTGGTGCTGGAATTTCTGAGCCAAATTATTTGATAGAGGCTATTATTTTGCCTGATATATATACAAAGGAGAGATAGTCAAATACTGGCTGAAAATGTAATGCCAGGCTTCTCTTTGGAAATTCCTCAACCATCCACGCAGGGGAAAAAGGCATCCACGGCAGGCCATTTGATGAACCCCATGGGGGTTAAATTAGTTCTACCCACCAGGAAAATCTGAGGATACATCTGGTGGGCTGAGCCCCTACTAAAAACATAGGCATGGCCTGGCAAGAGATAATTTGAATTATCTTCATTATGTAATTATTAGTAAAGGAGTTTAGGTAATAATGCAGTGAAGTAATTATTAAGAAAATACTAGATTGATATTCTTTAATCAAATTGAATATCTTTCTAATCATATTATATAAACCAGTATCATAGGAAAGTTTTTATCATAGCAAATGCTACTTTAGAAAACTTGTCAAGGACTGCTTATGGATTAAACTAAGTCAATATACCATCATTCTAAAAATAGTTGAGAATGTATAACAAATAATAACTTGGTTTTTGTTTGTTTTTGGTTTGTTTTTGGGCCACACTCGGTGATGCTCAGGGTGCACATAGCTTCTTGTGCTACATGCGCAGAAATCTCTCCTGGCTTGGGGGACTATATGGGATGACTGGGGATCGAACTGCTGTCCATCCTAGGCTAGCGAGCAAAAGGCAGACACCTTACTGCTTGCACTACTCCGGCCCCACAATTAATGACTTGTAAAAAATATTGCATTTATTATAGTTATTCATGTTATACTAATTTTTGTTTTAATTATTTCCTAATAGATGCCAATTAGCTAGAAATTAAGATCAATAATGTTTCAATGTGGCATAGTTCAGCCTTTAGTAAACTAAGGATAGGATAATAAATAAATGAATAAAAATTAAATAAGCAATATCAAATGATCACAAGGAATTTTGTTTAATAAAACTAAGAAAGAATTTTACAGGGTTGATGTAAAGATCTACTAAGTTTTCAGCAAATTTTTGCTCTAAAAGACAAAACTAGGGGCCGGAGAAATAGCATGGAGGTAAGGCATTTGCTGTGCATGCAGAAGGACAGTGGTTTGAATCCCAGTATCCCATATGGTCCCTGAGCCTGCCAGGAGCTATTTCTAAGCTTAAAGCCAGGAGTAACCCCTGAGTGCTGCTGGGTGTGACCCAAAATCACACACACACACACACACACACACACACACACACACACACACACACACACACACACAAGACAAAACTATTTTATTCCCATTTTTCTGAGAAGCTCCCTCCTACTTCAACAATATATGCTATATCAACAAAGCATTAACACCTAATTGTTCCAGAAGCTCAGAAATTTAGGTTGTGTGTTTACTTTTCTTCTGTTTTAACCTTATATTGTACCAATTTTAAAGTTAACTGCCATAATTAGCAATATTTATAGTCAAAGTAATTTCCTCTTAATGGAGTTTTGATCAATCTTCAAAGAAAAAGAAGAAAGAAGGTATTGTGCGTTCAATAGCTAAAAGTATCCTATGATTTTAGAGCATATAAAAATCATAGAAAATCTACAATTAGCCTAAGCCAGTATCAGTTCAGCTTCCCCCACATGGTTTTAGTAATACCCTTCAAATTCTGACTTCTGCCATTCCAGCCATATGTCTCTTTAAGCAGACACACTCTGTAGTGCCAAAGTGTGTCAAGGACATTGCTAGGTTACCAAAATTATATTTATGTGCAACTTTTTGCAATAATCAAAACTACTCTTCCACCTGAACCCCACCCCAGCCCCTAAAATATAATTTTAATAACAGGCATTAAAATGTCATGCAGGTAATAAACATAGAGATATATTGCAGGGAATCGCTGCATTTTTTTAACACATTTTGGCACTAAAATAATGGCGTAAGCACATGGACTCACACACATTGCCTAAATTTTTTTTCTTTCCTTTTTTTAAATTATGATTACAAAATAGTGCAAAAATTATAACAGTGTTTCTCAGTGCATAAATGTCAACTTAAAGGAAGCTATAAGAAATATAAATGTATGTGTAATTGATCCACAAAAGTATAAAAACTGTACATATATGTGATGGCTTTTTATTTCTGTTCAGTTTTATAACCAGATTATCCTGCATTGCTGCTGGGGAAAGCAACAAACTGGCTTTTGCCATCTCAGTGAATAGTGATATTTGAAAATTACACCTGTTCATTAAGTGTGAAAGCCTTCTGAGGGCAGAGTGGAAGAATTCAGTTTTACTCTCAAACTAATTCTTGCAACTTGTCCATATTTTTTGAGTCATGATACTACAACCTGCTATTCATTTGGGGATAAGAGCACTATACACCAACTTTAACCAGGCTGCACATGTGTGTCTGTGTTTGTGTGTGTGTCAGTGTAAATCAAGTTGTAATATGGACTGCCAGAGTAAAACCATGTGCAGCAAAAATTGGTACACATTTATACACACGTTTGTACACATACTCTCTTAAGCACACCGGGGATAGCACCATTTAACACTTGGAAGCTCATTATTCATCTAAAATAGAGAGTTAAAAATTCTCCCTACTGTTGTTTTTGTCTTTGAAACACCATGAGTCACGGTGTTTCACATTTAACAAACACCATGGATTCATTATTATCTGTGAGAGTTTCATGTATTGTAGTTAATTTGAGTTGGCTCTTTTATGACCCAATTGACAGCCATGATTAAGTGAAAAAGAAGTACATTTGCCTTTAAATGTTATTTGCAGCATCCAGTGACATTCTCTACATTAAGCTATACTGAAAGAAGTCCATATGTACAAGCAAAATGTTGATGGGTATATAGCAGATCAGAGAGAGGAGTCTCATTTTTGAAGTGTGAGCTATCTGTCTGAGATGATAAACTTCTGAATTTGTACATCTGTACAAAAAGAGACTTCGCATGATTTTTGTCAGTTTGTTTCTATTTGATAGGTGTTCGAAATGGGTATTCATTTTCTTGATCTAACCCTTAAATTGTACAATTTAAAAATAACTGAAGGAGATAAATTAAATGGGTAGAAATATTTTCAAATCAAAGACCAACTGACATATATAAAAATGATGTATGCTTCTTACATGGTCCACAGGGAGAATTCTGCAGGGTTGCTATGATCTCTACAATTTGCTTCAGGGCAAACTAGATCCTGGGATATTCTATTATCCCTTTGGTCTGTTTATCATGGAAACTGATGTACAAATTGAGATTTCTTTTTTGGACTCTTTCTTTCTATATGTTTGGAACTGGCAAGAATTCACTTATCTCATGTCCTCACCTTCAGTAAAGTGCTACAGAAGAGTTCAGTGACCAGTAATCAATTATTATTGAGAAGCAATCAATTGCTAATTTCCATAATTATGCACATCTAAACACTATGAACAAGAAAGAGAAACAAAGCTGCACTCCAAGCATTGCCTTGTTAGCAGTATTTTGTTAACACAGGCTCTAAAAAAAGCTGCCGCAGCTGGTACCACAAATGTGTTTCCAGTATTCAGGCCATCAACGTGATTCGTCGCTAAATGTATAGAATCAGCTTCTTGCTAAAAACTACAATTACAGGTGATATACAGATTGAAATCACAGGGCTGGTTTGTCGAAGAAAATTGTCCTAATGATGGGTTTTCGGATGGGGAATGCAGCTCTTTTCTTTCTCTGTGATGGGTTGTGAAGGCAGCTGCACCTGCCTCTATGCTGTATTCTGCCGCACTTAATGATATCTGATGATATCATTAGGCAAAGTGTTCATAAACAGATGTTGAGCCTGTGCCTAAATGCTGTCAGATGAGCGGTTGCTGGCCTGAAACAGTATTATTTATATAGAACATTTACGTTTGTTATGTTAATAACCCCACTATTAGCTCTCTGGATGTTACGTTAGGAATGTAAATGTAGTTAATATGAATAACAACCTCTTTTACTCTTTGTGCTGCAGTTGAGTATAACTTTTAGGCTTTGGGAGAGAAACAAAGATACCCCCACCAAGTCCTTTTGACTTTATTTGGGGGTCACTATTCAAAATTTTGATGGAGAAAAGGGATAAGAATTCATAGGACAGATGTTAAATACTTGGATTTGATCTTCTTGACGATGAATCATCTCAAAAGTGCTCATAATTATGGATTTTCTTGTGTCCAGCCAAGCCATAATCTTTGTACATTATAGTGCTGATCCTGGACACCAAATTAGCTGAGATTCATTTTTAAAGGTAAAATCCCTAGTAAACCATTACTTCTGGATGTATTTTGTTCCAGCTCTCTTATTGATACTCTCATATTTCTTTCCATAGGGCAGTAGGGCACAAAATCATTATTAGCAATTTTAAAAAAATATTTGTGTTGGTGACTTAGTGTGACCTTGATGTCTTAGCAACTATGCCTAAAGTGGACCATGACACACACCTTTCTGTAAGCCAACATGGATTTTATACCTCACAGTTAATTCATGCATAGTAACTTATGCAAATTCTGACAGTCATCAAATGCAAACTGTTTCTATGAAATGCACTCCTCTAGTAACCACATTGTTTTCTGAAAACATTTTTGTCATTTTCCTGACAAATTTTTGTTCACACAAATTTCCAATACTAAAAATATTGTGTAGACCATTTTTAATATCTTGAATACTTTTTTTCATGAACAACTGTTAAATAGTGCTTCAATGTAATAAGAGGCTTGAGTGATTTGAAGTTTCATTCTCATATATAATAATAATTATGGAATCAATCATATTGCTAAACCTGGTAAAGATGTACTTGTATGTCTTTAACTATAATGGTGGCAGTATTTTGGTTATTGTTTGTTTTGTTTCCTTGGGAATGTACACACTCATGGCTCTTATGTTACTCGCATGGCTCTTAGGTTAAGCACATACATGTTTAGTCTTGGCTCTGCACTCAGGAATCACACATGACAGGCTCAAGAAACATTATGGAATGTCAAGAGTCACACTTGGGTTGTGCATGTACAAGGCAAACACCCTACTGCAGTAGTATATCTCAATCTGGTGGCAGCTCTTTTCTTACTTTTTACATTAATCCAAATATAATCTCCTGAATAATGTTTTAATATCAATGCTGTTTTGTGAATACTCATTATCATTCTTCTATTAAGAACATATAATTATAAATTAAATAAGAAGCTATTCTGTTACATATAAATTGTTTTTAAATTGACCACTAATTTTATAGAGAGAAATGAAAAAAAAAATCTGAAGCTTCACTTTAAATGGGAACACTTTAAATTACTTTTCTTAAAACATAGCTTCAGGTAGTAAAACTATAAAGAACTTTGTCTTGTAGTTACTTTGGCAGCACATATACTAAAAATCTTTGCCTCTGAGAGAAGGGTGGATACTAGAAGAAATAAAATCATCTTCAACATCTTTTGAACTCTCACTCAAATATAAAATGTCAAAGGACTCTAAGGACCTATTGAGTTGTCAATATGTCAAGGGTAGCTTTCATATGAGGAAATACAAAGTAGGGCCTAAGGAACTTCAACCTCTGTAGCATCATACTTTGATTTGTTTGACATTGCCTGTAGTTCTTTATAAAGAAAAAAATGGAGAATTGCCTTTTTATTTGTTCATCTAGTCAACACTTAGGAAAGCTAGCCAATAAAAAATATTCATTCTGAACTCCATAATCTAGATAGATTTGAGTGAAAGTATAAAAGAAACTGATGAAAGCATAAACAATTGTTTAAACAAGATCAATTCATCAAAGTCTATTAAAAAGTATGGGACTCTACCACTATCTCAAAGAAGTCTTCATTTCCTGTCTTCTCTTCGACAGCGTTAGTTCTGATGAATTCCTTATGATAAATTATGTCCACAGCATAGAATAATTTCCCTTCCTTCTTATAATAAATGATAAAATCATCTAGCTTGAAATATTTCTAAAATATTTCTATGTCTTATGTTGACACTGGGTGAAGTGTATTTTGAATGAGTCATTTTGAATGAATGTAGCTATCGAGGCCAATTGGTGCATTCTACCAATTTTTATGTTTTTGTTTACTTAAAGAATGAGACATTTATCCAACTATTTTGTTACACAATGAATATCACATATACAGATCTAATGATATTGCTAAAGTGTAGCGATGTAGAGATTGTTGTCTTAACCATGTTCCACTGCAAACACTTAAGATGAAACTTTAAACTTCAAGTATAAGGTAATGAATTTGGAACAATGTGAATTTTGATATTTGCAAACTATAGTATGTATTAGAATAATGAAATATACTTAAAAATTCTAATATAATATATTTATGTCATATTTTTGCTTTTTGGTATTATATTTCTATAGATAATAAACTATATAAAATAATAATATATAAATCTTTCATTTTAAATAAATCATAGTCATTATATATTACATATTAATATGTAATGACTTTTTCTGAGCAAATACATTAAAATACTTATTGCAGTATTCAATTGATCATAACAATATTTTCCATTATAAATTTTTCTAATGATTTTCTTAATTTTTGTTTATGATCCCAAACGAAAGTAAAGGTGTACAAAATGTATTTTATTAACAAAAAGTACACATTTTTTCTATTGCCAGAATATCCTCTTCAGTAAAATATGCTTAAAATGAATCTGCCCATGTTTATAATTAGGTTAATATCAGCATGTTTTTATAAGACATTGCTTTGATTCACTGATATGGCATTTTCTGTCTCCTGCATGTAGTCTCACTGAAATAACCAGGGACTTTTTTTACATGCCTAAATTTCAATGTCTGTAATAGGATATTTTATGTAAAATTTCACACTTAAATGATATGAGAATAATGTTTGCATTCCAAAGTAAAGCTAATATCTTCAAAAATAGGTCACAATTGGTTTACATTAAAGACAAGTTAGAATTGCTTAGGATATACAAAATTTATTATATTATTTTATCCTTTACTATCTAATTTATAAAATTATATATTGGTGGTAAATTGAGCCTTAAGGAAAAAATGGGAATATATAAAATATTTAGTCAACTAGTCCTGCTCTCTATGTATTTTACTAGGCTTTATTAAAATATCCATTATGTGATACTACCTATGAAAGCTTATTTGAAAGTATGTATCTTATGCCCAGAAGGTTATCTGGGCTTCTACAAAGAAGACATTTTGAGATGTCAATATAGTAGACATGCTGTAGTGATTAAAGGTAACAGTCTAAGGATGAATAAAATCTGCAAAGGCTTCCATTGCCATTAAAAAATGTGAAAAGTATCTATATTAACATAAATTCTTGGTTCCTATTTTACTATATGTAAGGAACATGTTCGATTTTCATTTATATTGGTGCATCAGTTAATTATCCAATAATATATATATATATATATATATATATATATGTAAAGGATCATTCTGATACTTATTTCTGATAAGGCAAATTCCTTCACTGGGATCTTTAATATGTACAAAACTTATTCAAGAAATAGTTGGAACCTTATATATAATTTTTTCTAAAAATTGAGAAAGCAATTAGGACAGAAAAGGGAACACGAAAGGAAAAAAATACTTCATTTCTTTTGTGTTACACTGCTAAATAAATTCTGCTTCCATTAAATGATATGCTTAAATATACAAAATATATTTGTCTATGATAATGAACACAATTTGTCTCAGGTGGTTAAAGCATTGAGCTACTCTGTCTATAAGGAATGCATTTCCTTCTTCCCTTCCTCCTTCCTTTTTCCCCTTTCCTTTCTTCTGTCCTTCCTTCTGTTCTTCCTTGCTTCCTTCCTTCCCTCTCTCCTTCCCTCCTCCCTTCCGTCCTCTTCGTTTCTTTTCTCCTTCTCTTTCCCTCCTTCCTTCGTTTCTCTTTCCTTCATTCCCCCATTCCCCTTCACTCCTTCCCTTCTTTCCCTCCCTTATTTCTTCCCTTCTTCCTTCTCTCCTCCCTCCCTTCATTTTTCTTTCTTCCTCCTATTTTCTTTCTTTCTTTCTTTCTTTCTTTCTTTCTTTCTTTCTTTCTTTTTCTTTCTTTCTTTCTTTCTTTCTTTCTTTCTTTCTTTCTTTCTTCTTTCTTTCTCTTTCTTTCTTTTTTCTTTCTTTCTCTCTTTCTTTCTTTCTTTCTTTCTTTCTTCTTTCTTTCTTTCTTTTTCGTCTTTTCTTTCTTTTCTTTCTTTCTTTCTTTTTTTTCTTTCTTTCTTTCTTTCTTTCTTTCTTTCTTTCTTTCTTTCTTTCTTTCTTTCTTTCTTTCTTTCTTTCTTTCTTTCTTTCTTTCTTTCTTTCTTTCTTCTTTTTATTTTTCTTTCGTTTGTTCATCTTGTTTTGAAGAATGGTGAGGGAAAGGGCCTGTGACACAGCTATTGGTACTCAAGTTTTATTCCTGGCTCTGTTCTCAGGAATCATTTTTGGTGAGGCTCAAAAACTACCGAATTTTTCATACCATAAGACACACTCTTTTCCCCAAAAGATGCATCTTATGGAGCAAAGGAACCTGGAGCTAAATCCTGAGTGAGGGGAGGATAGCATCTAAAAATGATGTGTGTCTTATGGCAGGTGCATCTTTTTTTTTGGGGGGGGGGGTTGGGTCAGACACAGCAGCACTCAGGGGTTACTCCTGGCTCCATGCTCAGAAATCGCTCCTGGCAGGCTCGAGGGACCACATGGGATGCCCGGATTCGAACCACCGTCCTTCTGCATGCAAGGCAAATGCACTACCTCCATGCTATCTCTCTGCTCCCCGGCCAGGTGCATCTTATAGAACAAAAAATATGTTATAAGAGAAACCACATGTAAAATCCAGTCCATCTACTTGCAAAGCAAGTGTCCTATCTGTAATACTATCTCTTTGGCATCCTATAAGGAATGACTTTTCAATTGGAAGGAATATATGATAATTATAATGTGGCCCCAACTTATAATTTTGTTACTTTGTGACTAAAAAATCAACATATGGGGGCCAAAGCGGTGGCGGAGCCATAGGTCATTTGCCTTGCCAGCAGCTGACCTACCTAGGATGAACTGTGATTTGATCCCCGATGCCAGGATCAATTTCTGAGCATGTAGCCAGGAGTAACCCCTGAGTGTTACCGGGTATGGCCCCAAAACAAAACAAATCAAGAAACAAATCAACTTATGATTTAATCATTGATTAAAGGATTACTCATTTTCAAGTGTGTGCTGATATTCATAACATTAAATTAATCATCAATAATAATGATCAATAAACGTTCAATTAAATAATCAACAAGGTATTAGAAAATTAACTTTTCAGTTTCTTGAAACTTTGCTGTAGTATAACAAATAATAAGAGATATATGTATTTAGATAAAATAGAATGGTGTTTATTTCTGGACATTACACATAATTGCAACAGATTTTATTATTTAAGTATAGTTAAGTGACAAATCTAGTTTACTACAGAGGACTGTAGTAAACTAAATACCAATTTACTATTTATTATAAAAATTATTTACAAGATGTGGATTACTAAGTATACATTAGCTAGGACAGAATAGTTCCAACATAGTTGTAAATGGACATAATTTGTCAAGAATTAAGCGTAATGACTAAATAATGCTCTTCTTTCTTACCTTCCACCACCATTACAAAAATGGCTCTAATCCACATTTTATTATAAAGTTTTAAATACTTTTATCCGTGGAACAGAAAGATAGTACAGCATGTAAGGTATTTCGTTTGCACACAGTAGACATGAATTTTTATCCTGAGAACCCCACATTACCCCCCAAATCTTATAAGTAATGACCACATAGCCAGAAGTAAACACAAAGCACCTTTGGATATCCCTCCCAAAAAAGGCAGAAATTGACTGCAATTGTATAATTGAATATGTTTAGTGATTTTTACTCATATTTTATGAAAATATTTTCAGTGAAATTTTAGGTAACATTATATGTATATTTTATATACTAATTAACTAATTCATATTTATATGATTTCCTGTTTCAAGAAAATAATATAGGGGTTAAGGTGATTACTTGGCAGGTCACTGGAACTACTGCATACATCTGATCCTTGGTGAACATTCAGGAGTGATTCCTGAGCATACAGTCAGGAGAAAAACCTAAGGATTTCTTGGTGTGGCTCAATTACTCCCCAAACATACAAAAATGTGATAACATAATGATATTTAGAATTTTCTGTTAATGGCAATTAAGATTTTTATATTTGATTTCAATCATTCATAATTAGCATTATGATTTAGAGTAATAGTTTCTAAAAATGTGATTTATGGTCTTAATGATATTTTGTAAAAAGATTAGTACTGGCCAAAGAAGTTTGAGAAAATTTGCAAATGTTAGTAAAATGCATATGGAAATGGAGTCACATTACAAATTCATAGTAAGAGAAGAATATAATGGGTTCTGCATAACTATGTTTCCCCTTAGTGTCTGGAGATAGTGAAGTGGGTAAGACTATTGTGGCCATGTTAGGTTCAATCCCAAGCACCATACATATTCCCACCCAGCATTGCCAAGAACAATTCCTGATGGGTGGAGGAATAGGATAGTGAATAGGGTACTTACTTATCTTACATGTGACTAACCTGAGTTTAACCCTGGTATCCCTTATGGTTCCATAAGCATGAATAGGAGTAATTCTGGAGTGTAGAACCAAAAGTAAACACTGAACATCTCTTGGTATGACCCCAAAACCTAAATAAGATCATCCTAGAGTACAGAACCACACAGCAAGTTGTGCCCCAAAAGAAACAAAAAAATTCACCTTTTCAACTACATAACTGATTTTTAAAATTTAAATAATATAGAGGACTATCTTTTCTTTCCTTTCCTTTGGATTGTGTACTATTCACTTTTGGGGGTACCCATAATTAAATCCAGGTCAGTTGCATGCAAGGCAAGGCTATCACTTTGCTATCACTTTGTCCCTACCTTTCATATAAAATTATCTTTTAAGGGTTTATTACATTATTACTTATTATTATTATTTTATTACATAAAATATTTACTTTTTTATTATTTTTTTAATTTATAATTTTATATGCTGTTGAAATGACACCTAATAAAGTTTTTATTTGTTTGTTTTTCGGGCATGTAAGCCCAGTAGTGCATAGGGCTTACTCCTAACTTTGTGCTCAGCTATTATTCCTGGAAGGCTCAGGGGACCATATGGGGGTATCTGGAATCAAACAAAGGTTGGTCATGTGCAAGGCAAAAATTCTTCCAACTTTTCTATCTATCTGGTGTTACCTAATAAAGTCTTATAAGATTATTTCTGGGCCAGAGTGGTGACACAAGCAATAAGGCATCTGCCTTGCCCGTGCTAGACTAGGACAGACCGAAGTTCAATCCCCCGGCATCCCATGTGGTCCCCCAAGCCAGGAGCAATTTCTGAGTGCAAAGCCAGAAGTAACCACTGAGCATCACCGGTGTGGTCCCCAAACCTAAAACAAACAAACAACAAAAGTCTTATAAGATTATTTAAAGAATAGTCCTTTTATTTTAAAAAAGGAAAATATGCTAATAAAATTTTCAAAACATAGTAGACAAGAATGATTGTCATTAAAGTAAGGCCACAATGAAGCCAAGGTTAATATTATTGAGGTATAAAATTTTGTTTTTATGCTGCAGTTTCTCAGTACTGTATTCCATTGATTAATAAGTGTCCTACTACTACTCCCCGCAATTTAGATTAACTATATGGTTAAAGGTTGGTTTTGTATCTCTACAGATTTATTTTATGAAACTAAAAATTCTTACCATTCTTACTTATAGAAATCAAGAACTGAGGTGGGAATTTTGAAGGTTATAGTTAGAAATACTTTGCCTTTCGACCAATGAACAAAATGTTTTTCATACTAGAAATTTAGATGTTGAAATAGGTGCAGTCCAGTTTAATTATTTCCACATATTTTTGATAAGAAAGTATAATTATAATTTAGAAACTATTTTATAATTCATTGAGCTTATTCTTTTTTTTTTTTTTTTTTTTTTTTGGTTTTTGGGCCACACCCGGCAATGCTCAGGGGTTACTCCTGGCTGTCTGCTCAGAAATAGCTCCTGGCAGGCACGGGGGACAATATGGGACACCGGGATTCGAACCAATCACCTTTGGTCCTGGATCGGCTGCTTGCGAGGCAAACGCCGCTGTGCTATCTCTCCGGGCCCCATTGAGCTTATTCTGACACATCTCAATAATTATTAAATTGCTCATTCTCTAGAAATGTCAGTATTGATTTTAAATTGAAAAATGCAGTAATTGAGCCATCATTAAGATCTGATGGTCCAAAGTTATAAAGATGGAACCAGCAGATAAGCATCTAAAATCATATTCTCTAAAATATATTTTTTCTGGTATGGTATTATTTTTCTTTGAACACAACTTCTCCATTTGCATTGGCTTTAGAAAAATTTGTATGGTTTTATGGACTCTTTCCTAGTGAGTGAATGTCTAATGGGAATGGCAATTGCCTCACATTTATAGAACCAAACTAGAATGTTCTATAATCTCCCAGTATCTTCACAGTTCCATAGGAAGCTGGTGAGCTCTGAGGTTCAGAATGGAAAGCAGCTGCTCCTCTTTTCAAAGAACTGCGTTTAACCTAGTCAGTGGAAATCTTGACACACTGATTGTAACGATATTTGCGCAAACAAGTTTCTCACTCAAAGGAAGGCAGCAAATTTCTTTAAAAGTTCTCTTAGATCCTGGAAAGTAAAAGTATGGCTGCCTAAGAGCATACTCATACAAACACTAGTATTCCAGCACTGCTAACTTAGCTAGCAAGTAAAATATGGTTCAAGGGGTTTAACAATCCTAGATACCCCGGCACCAGTTTAATGATGTCTCTTCTGCTTGAAATTAAAGTAGAAGGAGTTTAACGGAGAACAGTATTCAATAACAAAATATTAAATGATAAACACAGATTGCTTAAAATCAGATGGGCCATTTTAAGAAAAGCATTTTAGCTCATCATGTTATGTAGCACCTTATTTAAATTAGGAGGTGTTAATTCGTAGCTTGAATAATATATTAATATAATATGTAAAGTGAATGGCATTGTTAATCACAGTCGCGCCTGGAACGACTTTGCTTCTGTGCACTGAATGTTAATTTTGCAAAACATTAATTTCAAAGATTTTGCAGCAGTGCTTTTGTAATTAAATATTAATGTCACATGTTATTGCAGTAGCATGTTTATGAAAGCCGGCAACACTTCAAGTCAACTCATTTGTTTTTATATTTATTCTTGTACATCTGCAATCCCTTCCATTTCACAATTTCAAAGTGAAGGCCATTTTGAATAGTCAATATGTGAACATTTTTCATTGTAAGCGTTTTTTAACATCCAACAGGGTAAATATTTAATGTTGTGTTTTTAGCTGGTATAATTTTTCAGAAAATTGGCTATAACTTTTAACAACTCAAAGGTACCTAAACTGTCTCCAGTTTTGGCTTAAGTGATCTGAAAATAAAGTACCAATAAATGTGATGAAGCTGTGTAAAAATATTTAAGAATTAGAAAGCTTTATATGAAACTTTGAAATTAGACTGCAATTCTGTGCATGGCTATCTCTGCAGTTACTTGGATTTTCATGGGTTTTTATTATGTTTTATATCAAGAAAATTTAAAAGATGGACTTGACTTTTGGTTAACTTTACTCAAGTTCCATAAGTAGGAAAAGAATAGAAAGTTCTAATCCTTAAATGATCTGCCTCACCCCTATTATGTTCTGAAGTTACAGATATGCTTTAAGAGAATCCTACTTCACCAGCTTACTCCAAGTATGTACAATATATATGCCATTGTATACAATATATGTTATATTTATGTCCATGTATCACCCATACCTCTTTGGACTAAACAGCTATATTCAGTAATCTTGCCTATGATCATTTTAACATGCCAATAACAATTAGACTGGAAGTAAGTGATTTCTATTTTTGAACTTTGACAAGAAATATTGTCAACAAGAAAAATGTCAAGATATTCCATTTCATAGCTATTATTTTATGCATCTAGTAGACTCATTTTTATAAAGAATCAAATCCCTTCAATAAATTTTTAAGCATTATGGAATGAGTTACCTAACTGCCAAAAAAAAAAAAACCTAGGAAAAATCAAGATACATTATGTTTGGTTATGGGTACATTTAACAGTTAAAAATTATATCTGCACCTGATGTTGCATGTTAACAGCTAATGCCATTTGACAGTGATGAAATTAAAGGATGAAGAAGAGATACAAACTACATTTTACAAGCATGATGGGTCTCCAACAATGCCATTTAAATATTATTTGTCACTATTTAAAATGAACCTTTCCCCTTTAAGCTATGCCATTACGCTCATTTGTCCTGTCACCACTGACAGGCTATATGACTCACACACAAAAATGGTCATTAGGTACTGCATCTTCATCCTTTTTTTTTTTTTTAGAGAGGGGGGAGAAGAAAGAAAGAAAGCATTCTGGTGCCTCTAAAAGCCTGTAATTATTTTCATCCAAAGAGATAGTGTTGCTCAGAAGGTAATTTAATAACCTTTTGCATGTACCTGGGGAATGCCTCTCCAGGGGACCAAGGTGCCGACATGCCATTCAGTCGTCAAAACATGACCTTTAATGGTTGCTTGGAGAGAAGGTAGCGTGGAGTGTTGTA
The DNA here is from genome assembly GCF_024139225.1 of Suncus etruscus. Lineage (NCBI taxonomy): Eukaryota > Metazoa > Chordata > Mammalia > Eulipotyphla > Soricidae > Suncus > Suncus etruscus. The sequence continues at coordinate 39,811,162 of NC_064852.1, forward strand.
CACAGTACAATGCTAATTCTGCTTTCTAATATATGCAAAATTTAGTTCTTGAGCAATGATCTTTGTAAGATGAATTAATATAGGTACTGCTCCAGGAAACAAAAGAAATTGCAAAGTGAAAGCCTCCCTCCACCCATAATCGTTTATACTTCAGTTTCAAGTAGCTAACAACTTGCACAATTTATAAAAAAAAATAGTGCAAAACATTTCAGAAGTCATTTGCTTCTTTTACCCCTTTAAGTTGGTTGATGAATTCTATTCTGTACAAGATGGAAATGTAAAATAGGATTAAAGGGACTCCGTTGATAAGTTTATTTCACAAACAAGGCATTGGCCCCAGTTCCATGGGAAAGGAAAAAGCAAAGCTTACCTTTAATATATTCTCTGTTTTAGGACTCAGTCTTATGTGACTTGCTGAAATTACTAAGCTTTTAATCAGGTCATTTTACTTAAAAGGAAATCCTTGATAGAATTTTCTGTTCAAATTCAGTATTTTGGACACTTTCATGTACAAAAATATACACAGTTCTTTCCTGTGACAAGCAGGTTCAGAAACTCCTTATTTTGGTAGTCTGATATTAGAACCTGCTTTAGTTTGAAATGCTAGGATTTCAACTCCTTCCCTGACACACCATCCGTCAATTTATTAGCACACTGGTGCAGTAAGCCACTGAACAGGCTATATCAATTCGTTTAGTTTTTTTCTTTAAAATGTCTGTAATCCTCAGCTCTGCTTTCTCAACCGGTCAGCATTAAAGATTTATGTTGCACTTTTTTTCATTGCCACACCTGAATATGGATTACTTAAATGGGCTGTAAATAATTCATATCTGGGAATAAGTTTCCATTACTGACCAATGTTGTAATTTAATATACTGTATTATGGGTTATACAATTTTAGATTGTTTTCTGTGTGCATTCAGCAGTCAGGCAGACAACAGTTTAAGTAAAAAGGGTGAGATGTTTGTTCAGCTTATTTTCATGTTCACTCCGTGTGCTCAAATCAGCAACAGGGCTAAAGGAAGCAGAAAGCTACTTACAACTGCATGTTGTTCTGCTATTTATGGAAATCTTAAAAAAAAAAAACACTTGACCTGAAACAAAATACAAAAATGTGTAATAGCATATTATTGATACAGTTAAGGAAAAAAGAAAATGTGTTAATGTGGATGACTAGAAATCTCTTAGTTCCTGAGAACTGAAAAATAATCTTGATTCTTTAACCCAGAGGGTAACTTTCTTATTCAGACCTTGATTATTCTGTGCATAAAATGCATGTAATAAAATTAAAATTTATTTGACAGTTAAGTTTGAATGAGGCTGTTGGATCAAATACACAAAATGTTAAAAGGACAAGCTATCTTTAAAATATAGGCAAGTGTTTACTCTTAAAAGAGCTTTAAACAATTTAAGATTAAGTTGAATATAGTAAAAATTAATAATAGATTAATACATGAAAATATATGAAGACACATAAGATAATGATTTAAAAAGGAATAATTTAAAAAGATGAATTAAAAAGTCGAATCAGAAAAGAAGGCCAGCATAAACTAGGGAAAAACATGCTGTGAATAAAGTCTGTTAGATCTTGAAATAGGAGAACTGCTAAATAATGCATAGTTTTATTTTTCTATCATTTGCATAAACCTTAAGAGAGTATTTATTTGTGTAAAACTTGATGTATCGAGGAAGGAGAATGAAAAAATGGCATTCATTTTGTTTTCATTTTGGTATTTAGGAAAAATATTCTGTTACATATGGACTACTTAGACCTAATCATCTGACTGAATGTGATGTGTATCTTGAGCCAGGTTGGAAAGGGACTGGCTAGAGAACAGTGCCCTGGTCTTGCTGCAGGCAATGCAGGTTGGCCCATGCTCTGCTGGGGAGCAGATGGTGAGCCAATGCTTGTAGTCACACTTACCTTCCTTGCTAAATCCATAATCCCTCACTGGACACGGAGCCAAGGCAGGCTTTGGAGGCAGAAAGGAGGTTACAATCTGGACTTGGGTAGTGACTGCCAGAACTGAGAAAACAGCTCAGAAATTTCAAATGCTTAACAAGTTATCTGTCTTGTCCCTAAGCCAGTGCAGCATTTTTAAAAGTAATTAAGACATGATTGAAAATGTGTATGCCATCAAAATACAAAAATCTTCAAAAATCATCAAACCAATTGTGAAAGCCACATTTAATATCACATTAGGCAAAAATATATTTAAGTTAAATTATATTTTTTGTGATTGAAAAGACATAAAAAACGAGCAGAGGGGAATAATTTTATAGAAAATCTCATTTTTTTTCTTTATAAACGTGGACATTATATAGAAGTAAAATATTTCATAAATGTTTATAAATATGCTTTATATAGGAATTATTTCCTTCCTTAAGGAACTTCATAACTATGTAAATACTTGTTTTTTATAACAGATGTTACTTTATAAGTCACTATTTTATAATATTAAATGATTAAGTGTAATCATAATACTCATACACTAATATGTGTGTATTTATCAATATAAAGTAGATCATCAGGATAGTTGTTATGATTCAAGCAAAATAATTTTGAAAGTCAAAAATATTTTGAAAGACAAAATAATTTTGAAATACAAAATAAAATTCTTGAATGTATAGCCAAATTCTAATGATTTGTAATAAAAATAGTATATGCCATCTGTTAAATTAAAAAATGATAAAATGCATATCTAGTTTAGTTATATTAAATAAATATATCAACATATTTCATTAAAGAGAAACTTACCTAAGTATATACCTTCTTCAATAGTAATATATGACAGCTCAAACAAAATCTTGTGATTATGTTCCAGACCGCTCTATAATATTTTGTAAAATATGTTACTTAATATAAGTGCAATAGTCCTTATTTCTATGTACTAAGTTCTTCTAAACTTTATTCTCTCAAGCAACACTCATTTTAGTGTATCATTTCTTGTACATACATGAAATGATCTTCATTGACTTGAACTTCAAAGTTCTCCCTTTCATTACTTCATTGCACCAACAATATTTATCAAGAAAATGAAATGCTTCCAATACTGTACTCATATGATTGAATAACTTGAGTTTTACACTTGGAACCAACATCATCTCCTTTTATTATATTATTTTGCTCTATACTTTTATTGCCTCTTTGTTAAGTACTTAACCTCTACATTTTTACTTAGGAAGCATCTTAATTTATTTTCCTCATGAATTACCTTCAACATATATTTTTTGCCCTCCACCATATAGTACATTATTTCCTGACAATAAGAATTACTTTATTTAAAATGTATATAAAAGTAAATAAAGTGAGGAAACTTCTGTCTTTAACTCATCCTGGAATTTAAGAAATGTATTGTGATATTGTTGTGTGGGTCAGTATTTACATAAGATATATTGACATATTGTCTAATTTTAGTTCATTTTATAAAAAGTATATACAATTTTTATAAATAAAAACTAATTATTCTTCATATGTTGATATTTACAGCAAACATTTTTCTTTGTCTTAATAGAAATATTTTAGTATAAAATGGTACAAAAATGAGATGTGCCTCATTAATAGAGTTCATAGTCAACATATAAGAACATGGTTCATAATTTTATTCCAAACTTAAAATGAAGAAGCATTTTAAGATATTTATATCATCTGTATTTTTAGGAATGATTAATTCCACCACAGGCTTTCCAAAGTCCTGAAAAATGTTTAATTTCAAGTGATTATTGTTTCAGGGAACAGAAAAATATAGAGACTAAAACTTAACAATACAATATTTACCATTGGTTGTGCTCTAAAGGGAAAAAAATAACAAGCAAAACAATAACAAAGCAATATCATCAAAACCCATATCAGTTAATAGAAAAAGATCATTCTAAATCATAGTTGACATATACAATATAATAATTTACAAGTCAAATGAAGATTTAATATATTTTAATAAGTGATAAAGACAATACAAAATAGTTGGTTTTCCAAGAGATTTCAAAAAAAAAAAAAAAACAGAGCTGGGAAAAAGACTTGACTTGCATCCAACTCTGCCACTAGCGACTATATAATCATGAAATAGTGTATCCCTATAGCACAAGCTTTGTTATTTATACCATGATACTATTTGTCTAAAGGTTTCTAGTGTGTTGATTATTTACAAAATAGTCTGTGGCTATGTATAGCTGGAGAGACAAACTGAGGAGCTAAATAACAAAGAATTAAAGGCCAAGAAAATAACATTTGTTATCTAATGGATTGGGCAATACATAATTAAATACTAAAAATGATTTAGGGAATAGAGTCATTGTACAACAAGTTGTGTTCATGCCTTACATGTACCTGACCCAAATTTATTTCCTAATCCCTATATTTGCCTGAGACCTCTCAGTAGTGATCCTTTAGTGCAGAGCTAGGAGAAAGGTCCTGAAAACCATTGGGTATAGCTCAAAAAAAAAAAAAAAAAAAAAGAGTGAAAAATAGAGAGGACACACAGAGAGAAAGAGAGGGAGAGAAGAGATTTAAACAACTAAACCAGTTCACAGAATTAATTTAAGTATATATTCCCAATAACATGTTTGAAATATTTTACTATATAGGTTTAAATAATAATTTAAAACACAGTTTGATCATTTTAAAGTGTCACATTAACAGTATAAAATACTTCAGTATAGGTCTTCAAGTAAAATTTTATTACATCACCCTTGTGAAGAATATCATAAGAAATGCTAACATTATGTTCACTGCATGAAACTTTGTTTTGGGAAACTCTAAGGTCCCAGAACTGCAGTGATTAAAACAATGACCATTTCTCTGAGGCAAAAAGTTATCACAAGATATAAACTCCTTAAACAATCAAAAACATTTTTGCATGCCTTTCACCCGGCTGACCCAGGATGGACCTGGGTTCAATACCCGGCGTCCCATATGGTCCCCAAACCAGGAGCGATTTCTGAGTGCATAGTTAAAAGTAACCCCTTAGCATCACTGGGTGTGGCCTCCAGAAAAAAAATTTTGCAAACTTTAAATCCAGTTTATCAAAATCTTTGAAGATTATATCTTATCCCAAGTTAAACTCCCATTATTATGATAATGTCACTGTTTCAGAGAAATATGTGTCAATGATTCTGTGTCATCCAAGTCCTTGAAATAATTATTATAATTCATCAAATCATCACACTCATTATTAATTAAAAGAATGATCTGCATTCCACTTAAAGTAAATAGTACATTTATGGTAAATGAGCAATTATAAAATTGGAAATGAGTATATTGTCGGAAGTTCTTGATTGTTTTTTTTTCCACTGAAGCATTAAACAATGATCTTGATATTAATGGTCATGGAAAATTTTGTGTTGCCATCTGTCAGGAATTATTTACCAGTTTTGCTAACCAACTTCTAAATTAAGTAATTTGTTTCTCTGGGTCAAACTTTCCTTCTATCTAAATTATAAATAATGTCCATCATTACCATTTAGGATAGAGGTACATGGTATTGTTGGACTTAGACAAGAATTGTTTAAAATTTAATTCCTTTCCTGAATTCAAGTGCACAAACTTGGTCAACTCAATTTTTAGCAACTGTTCACATCAGTTTTCTTGACCAGTTTAAATTACACTGCTTGGGCTGGCTGCCAGAGAGATTATTCTAAAATATAGGTTGAACTCTTAGCTTCTACTTTTTATTTGATCATGTCTTCATGCTTCCAGTCTTAAAAAATGTTCAAACTTCACTGCAGTTTTAAGTATTCTCAATTATTAGAATATTTGAATCTTTAATTCTATGCTGCACTTAAGATTTTTCCATCTTAGAAGCATCTCTATAGTTGCCAAACATTGTAATTTAATCATTATACACCACACATTATACATCATAACTTTTCTCAAATTATTTTCCAAAATGGTCTTTTTAGTGTCCTTATTTCCTAATTTCTCTCTCATATATTTTATTTTCTACCTGTACTCTCAAAATCTATGTGGAATCTATATGTCTTTATGTGCTCTCTAATAACATCACGTATATCACATTATTATATATAACAACGATATGTTGAAGGAAAATTGGCTGTTTCTATGTTGCCATTATCTTAATTCAAACTTGCAAGTTCAGAAATGAGGTTATATAACTTTTAGTGCTTCAAAGATCTAAGTTTTTTCTTTGTTTCAAGAACTATTTGTCATAGCTGGATAATTTGACTACTCTATGTCTGAAATTTTATTTTATGGCTCCTTTGGCACCATCATTTCTAGAGTTTTTCCTTTCTGTCTCTTTCTCAATGGTGCTCAGGGTATCATTGTGGTGCTGGGGGTCAAACATGTCTCAACTACATGCAATACAAGTGTTTTATCCCCTATACTACTTATTAGATTTCTTCTGTATCTTTTAGATTTCTGTCCATTTCTTTACACTTTTTACTTACAGAGTTAGCCAGAGTTGGATCTTTGATAATTCTCTGCTTACACCTATTCTCAACAGTCTAGTTGATCTTATTTAGTATTGTGTATCTGTACTCAACTCTTTACATTGAACTTTGAGTAGAAAGTTCCATACATATGCTTATCTCTTTTTCTTGGTTGTTTTAATATGTATGTTTTACATATATAAACATATATGTATATTTATACCAAATTTATAAGACTAAAGAAGAAAATTTACTTTCCATTTATATCTATTTTGGTGTTTTCCATTATAATAAACATTGGGATAGTTCAGGATAAAAATGTACTGATTACTGACTCCCATCCAAACCCAACCCAACTAAATAATCAGACTAAAAAGCGACATTAATCAACCTACTTCAAATCAATGTCATTATTTTCTAAATACTTTAATAATCTCAGTTCATCAATATGCTTTAGTTCTTTGTTACTCATTTTTCAACAATGGTCAAAATGGTCTTGAAAAATAAGTGAAATCATACTATCTACCTGTTAAAAGCTTTAAAATATAGTTTTGCCTGTTTAGAATAAAATTTTAAGATCTTATTAGGGTGAGGGTAACCATACCCAGTTATGTTCAAGAGTTATTTCTAGCTCTGTGCTCAAGGAATTGTGCCAGTTGCTGCTCAGATATGTTAGAGATAGAAAACGAGTTGGCACATTCAAGATCTACCCACTGTACTAGTACTCTAGCCCTTCATATCTGCTTCTTTTTTTGGGGGGGGGCACACCCGGCGGTGCTTAGGGGTTACTCCTGGCTGTCTGCTCAGAAATAGCTCCTGGCAGGCACGAGGGACCATATGGGACACCGGGATTGGAACCAACCACCTTAGGTCCTGGATTGTCTGCTTGCAAGGCAAACACCGCTGTGCTACCTCTCCGGGCCCTAGTATCTGCTTCTTAATATATAATGTATAATTTTGCCTCAAGTAAATCCTCTGATCCCAGCAGAGGATATGTAATTTTTTTTCTCACCTTTGTCTAGTTACACTGTTCTTTCATTCTCTTGAGCATACTAACTGAGTCTGATCAAGTAGTTGTTCTGTACTGTTTCCTCTGAGTAGAATATTGATTTTTGAATTTTTATATTATTTTTTATTGACTCCCAAAAGACACATAGTAGATAAAACAATAACCACATGGGCAATCCAATTAGATTAAATAAAATACTTAATTTTTTTTAAATTTCTAACTAATCTTCAGTGATATGGGAAGTTGAATATAATTTTAAATTATAATTTTATACCTCCAGTGTCCGGTGATTAATTAATGTTTTCAACGTATAAGCATTAAAAATTAGAATTCCAAAATAGTAAAAACCATTTAAATATGTCCTAAGAAATGTTAATTAAATCAAATCTCTTGGTTCAGTTTGAGTTGGGGCCATATCTGGCAATGCTCTAGGCTTATTTCTGGCTTCGCACTGAAGGATTACACTTGGTGGGGTCAAGGGATAATAATGTAGTTCAGGGAATTGCATTAGGATCATCCATGTGCAAGGCAAGTTTCCTACATACTGTACAATGTCTTCAGCATGTATAGTTGTCTTTTGCAACTATTTACCTAAAGACAGAACCAAATATCAATAAATGTGGTAATAATTGTGGAATATGGCATAAATTTATGTCTTGGAGGGCTCAGGGATCTATTTATTTCTGCCACATGCAAGGTAAACACCCTGTGTAATATACTCTTTTAAGCTAGGTGTTTTAACAGTACTTTGCTGTCCTGTTTCTTAAATTTTTATAGAAAAGCTCTTGAAGCATCATTTTTGTTCTTAATATTGTTAGAAGCTTCATGACATTGACAGTCAGATTTATAATAAAAAAGTGATTGTAATCATGATGATATAATAAGATTGTTTAGCCTTATCTTTCATTTTTACATAGGAAAAAATAAAAATGCTTTAATCGATTATACATTCCACAGAAAACTTATTTTATTTCACTGTTCTTTTCTGTATCCTCAGAAATGTATGCCTGTGTTTGCCACATTAGCTTCTTCAATATTTATGGACACTGAGATGAAAATAATTAATATTGTTTTATCAGTTTCTCTGCCTTTGATATTAATAAATTATCTGTTCCATATTTTCAAGGATCTGAAATCTTACCCTTTCTAAAGTTAAGTGCTAACATTTTATTTATATTTATTATTGCTAAATATTTCCTTTTATTTGCCACCTTTCTTTTACTATAAACTTGTACTCCTTTCATTTTATTTCATAATCTTCCATATCCTATTTCGAATCTCACACAACTTATCCTGCATATATTGCTCTTCCTTAGTCTTGATTATTTTTGCATTTTCTTGTTCTTACTAATTGGCTCCATTTTTATTTGCAGTATATTTATTACTAAATGGCATTCATTGCCTTTGGGCATACATTAATTTATCTTTCAGGACTTTCCATTTGCTCTCTGTGTCTTTTCTTTATGTATTTCTTTTTGCAAACTCCATTTCACTTTACTTTTATCATATGTGTTAGTACATTATTTTTTAATATGTTGTTTTTAATATGCCTTTATATCAGTAATTCATGCTCCATGTATTGTTAGGAGGGTTTGTAAAATAACTACTGTATGTTTGTCACAAGTAGTGTTAATTTGGAATATCTAAAAATAGATATAGATACATTGTATTGCAATTTGTGCCACCTTCTTTGCAATAGTATTATAGGGTTTAACAAAATAAATAATTAGAAGATAATTTTGTAAATTAATAAGATTGTAGACATTAAAATTTATGGGCTGAAGGTCAGAAAAGAAAAATACATTGAAAGATAAATAAGGAAAGTGCAAATCATAATTTTGAAAAAATATATTTATACTTTTTGAGGTATTTAACTTATATGTTGTGTAACTATATATAATAAATTAATATATAATAATATATATCAATACCATTGACCTTCATTTCATGCTATTCTATGCCTTTTTGATCATAGAAAATAACATTTAAAACTGGATATAGCTGCTTTCAGATAACTCTTAGCTAGTGTGAAATTTAATAATACCAATAAAAGTGTATTAAGAAAGTTGCAGAATATGATATTAAATAAAAATATTCCTAGGGTTTAGTAAGAAAATAAAGATAGAGGAAGTTTTAGAAGGGTTTTATACTAAATGAATTTTCAACTGAGTGCCAAAAATTCATACATTCATTGACAACTGGAGATGGGGGTATAAAGGAGTCTTTAGAGACATTATTTTATGCTAACTCTAAGGTTAAGTTTTAATATGTGTTTCAGGAAGTGAAATGTAAAGTAATATTGTGTTTTACAAAGAACTTAGGAATTTTCCTGTGGCTTGATAAAATTATTTGAGATTTTAGACAGAGAAATATCATAATTAGATTTTGATTTTGAATTGAGAAACTCTATTACAGATAAAGAAACCACAGGTTTAGAAGCATCATGTTTACTCTGGTGATGATACAAAATAATATTAATTAAAAAGTATAAATTTTCAAATTCAGAGATGTAAAAAATAAAAAGATATATATGTTTAATATTAAGGATTTAATAAAGAAAATGTATGTACACATAGGCATAGGTGAGGATAAAAGCTAAGGAAAGACACTTTTGCAATAAAATTCAAAATTCTCTAAGTAAAAAAATACAACTTTAAAATGGTTATCTCTTAATCAATTTCACTTGTTGAATTCACCATTATCTCAGACAGTAGTTAATGAGTTATAGTGACTATTTATTATATTAAATATATAGTCAACATGAAAAAAACCTAAATATTGACTTATGCTTTATTGCATAAATGAATAGTGATACATTGAGATTTCCCACCCTGCAGTGAAAGAGATTTAAAAAACAATAAAAATATTGCAAAGAAATTCATGCGAAATAAACACTGATCATAGTAAATTCTGAAAATGGCAGAATTTGATCCTAAATCAAATGAGATTTCCACATTTGCATATTATGTTAGAAAGCATCTTATAACTATGTTCATTGTATATTGTTCAGATCATTTACATAATCTTATTCAGTAAAACTTATGTTCTTCAAATAGTATTCACTAATCATATTTTATATCTTTTTCCCCTAAATTGTGGTTCTATGAACTACAGACCTTATCAGAGAAAGATGATATCTATTATAAATATTATGTCAATTTTCTTAAAATGTCAAATTATGTAAATTTATTTTTAGAAGCAAAAGATACTGACCTTCAAGCTCAAAACTTGATCTTAATCCCTTTTAATTGTATAGAATATAACTTTAAAATCTTTTAATATTTTTAAATCATATCATGAAGGTTATTTGTAATGTACTGTTATTGATTATATAGATGGCACTTTGAATTTCCTCATGCAAGCCTACCAAATTTTTAATATGTGTTGATTGAATTTTCAATAATCAATATACTTTACTGTTTCATAGACTATTTATTTAAGCTAAAGTAGAAGTTAATGGAATAATTGCCATAATTGTTTAAGAATATACTATGAACAAGTAGGGGCCTTTGCAATGTACCTGTAGGCATATTATTATTGTTGCAATTAATTTCATTCATTTACCAGAAATTTAAGATTATAAATTAAGTATTTACATGAGTATTATTGTAAATACTGAATTGGAATAAATATCCTATTTTAAATTTTTTGCTTATTTATGCTATCAGAATAAGACATAATCACATTCCTTTGGGATATTATAGGAGTATCTTCTATTAATGATGTCACAATAAGACATTATTATATTCCTTAGGGGTAGACAAATAATAATCATATCTTATAACATTGTTAATACAAGAGTTCATTATTTTTAAATGAGAAAAATTAAATTTATGAACTTCAAAGAAAATTAAAAAGAATTTATTGTAATTTCTGTGTCACACTCAGGGGTGCTCAGGGGTTACTCCTGACCTGAACTCAGGAGTCACTCCTGGAGGTGCTTGGGGGACGAGAGGTGATGCCAGAGATTGAACCAAGGCCATCTACTTACTAGTGTCCTACCTGTTTCGTTACATCTCGAATTCAAAGAAATAGGATTCTTAAGCAATAGATAGAATGTGTGAAAAAGAGCAAGTTTCACTATTTTTTTCTTATGTCTTCTTTCTCAGCATTCAAACTATATCAATTGATTTTATCCAACTGATTTTATCAATTGATTAACATTATTTCATATTGCTTTCATTTTTCTAACATTTTAATAACTGTTGTATCAAAAATCACACTAATTATATTGTTAACTCATATATCCTATAATTACTTAGTTTCATGTGAGCATTTGAAATAATCTGAGTAATTTACTGAATCATGCCTTATTTACATTTTAAAAAATACATAAATATTCAAATTGAAAAGAGAATCTATTTAATTTATTTGATTATTTGTTAATTTAGTCACAATCATAAAATTTTACTAATATATACTTATTAAGTTGGGCTTGAGTTTTCATTTCTTGTCTATATTTCTTCAGCAATTTCATAATCATTTCCCCGATGATGTTACATATTTTTGAGAGTGCTATTTTTCTTTACTTATTATCTATGGGTTCCTGTATCCATATAAAATATTTTACTGTTTAATTTTAAAATGTTTTAATGATTATGCAATATGAGGGACCTTACTTCCTTACTAGATTTTTTCTTGTAATATCTTGACTCAAAGTGCCTATTAAGGTAGATTTATTATATTCTCTACTTATTTTAATAAAATAGGTATTATATATGGGAAATAATGATTTGTTTTTTTACTTATTTGGTTTTTGAAGTGGTATATTACCACTGTAGGAATGCATTCAGCTTTTGGGGGAAAATGTTGTTAAATATAAAATAATTAAATATTTATTAGGTACATTTATAAAGGAGCTATAACAATGATCATTATTAAAGGACCTATTCTAATAAGGAGAAAGAGCTTGGCATATTACTTAGTGATATCTAAGGTTCCGTGTAAATTTTAAACTGATGAGCTCTTTCTCAATTCTCTCTTCACAAGCATATACATAAATACATACACATATAATTCATACAAATAAAGTAGTAATCAGTACATTCACAATAGGCACCTGACTACTTCTTGATCTGATTAATCATATTTCCACAGGAAGAAGTAGCAGTCAATTTGAAATGCAGAAAAATAAATAAAAGGACAGGCAATTACAGCTTTCATTTTGAATAGCCCTTGTTTCCATTATGAAAAAAAAGAGATGGCATACAATAAGCTAAAAGAACACGGTATTGAATACTTAGTACATATTCTAAAAGAGACAAAGTAAAAAAAAAAAAAAAGTTAAAAAAAAAAGAGGGGCCAGAGCAGTGGCACAAGAGTGTGCCAGCCTAAAATGGATCGTGATTCGATCCTCCTAAGTCCCATATAGACCTCCAAAGCTAGGAGCTATTTCTGAGCGCATAGCCAGGAAACTTCTGAGTGTCACCGGGTGTGGCCCAAAACTAAAACAAAGAAATTGTTCCAAGGGTAATGAGAGTTCTATGTATTTATAAGCACTACTCCCAAAGTGAGAATGGATAGTCATGAGAGGAGGACTATTCTAATAGAAATTAACCCCTCAGAGATTTGATCTGAGAATTCACAACTGTTTTTTAGATCACCCATGGTACTTGATGAACTGCCATTAAGGAGTATATATCCTTTGCACAGCTAGGCATGAGCTAACCCCTTCTCCAAATAAAATAGTTAGCTACAGGCAAGTTCTTTGCCATCTTTACTTCTGGTTTTAGCTAGTTCATTCACGTGATTTCTGAAGATATTTTGATTAGAGAGCAGCGATAGAAAAAGAAACCAGTAAATGATATCAGAGAATCCAGATGGAAACTTTATACTTTTACTATTTGCCTCATTAATTTTTAGTGTTTGCTTTTCACTTAGTCAAGGTTAGCTTTAAACCAACCCAAGAATCAGTGAAGGCTTAATAATGTTGGGATCATGACTAATAGCTCCATGAAAGGTAGTGCTTCAAACCCCATTTTCAGAAATCTGTTCTTCATTAAAAAACTACATTTTTATTATAATTTATGAATTATTTTGGTATGCTTTTGATTATCTAGTAAAGAAATTGTATATTGGAATAGAAGAGGTAGCACAGTAGGTCAGGAGTTTACCTTTTCCTTGGTTGACCTAGGTTCAATTTCTGACTCCCCCAATTCAGTTCTGAGCCACACCATGAGTTTTCAGTGAGCACAGAGTCAAGAATAAAATCTGAGTACAACCAGATATAACCTGAAAACAAATAATTAAAATAAGTATTTGTATCGGTGTGCTTCTAGTATTGAGGACTTTCTGTCTCAAATATAGGCAAGGGATGGAGGAGGAATGAGTTTGTTGGGTGGCATTGGTGGTGGGAATGTTGCTCTGGTGAAGGGAGGTGTTCTTTTTATGACTGAAACTCAACTAAAAATGTTTGTAATTATGGTGCTTAAATAAAGATATTATTTTATATAAATATTTAAGCACCATGATTACAAGCATGTTAGTAGTTGGACTTCAGTCAAAAACAGAATACACCCCCTTCACCAGTGCAACGTTCCCATCACCAGTGCCCCCCCACTTGCAACAGGCATTCTACTTCTCTCATTCTTTAACATTGTCATGCTAGTTGTTAGATTAGATATTTCTCTAACAGCATTCACCACTCTTTGTGGTGAGCTTCAAATTGAAAAAACAATTGTAAAACAATTCAAGTGCTCAAGAAGAGATAAATAATTAATTAAAAATCTATAATGAAATACTATGCAGGAGCCAAACTCTGGAAACAACCAATATGTCCTTCAACAGATGAATGGCTAAAGAAACTGTGGTACATATACACAATGGAATATTATGCAGCCTTCAAGAGAGATGAAGTCATGAAATTTTCCTATACATGGATGTACATGGAATCTATTATCCTGAGTGAAATAAGTCAGAGGGAGAGAGATAGGTACAGAACAGTCTCACTCATCTATGGGTTTTAAGAAAAATGAAAGACATTTTTGCAACAATCCTCCGAGACAAAGAGAGGAGAGCTGGAAATTCAAGCTCACTTCATGAAGCTCACCACAAAGAGTGGTGAGTGCAGTTAGAGATATAACTACACTGAGAACTATCATAACCATGTGAATGAATGAGGAAACTGGAAAGCCTGTCTAGAGTGCAAGTGGGGGTGGGGTGGGAGATTTGGGACATTGGTGGTGGGAATGTTGCACTGGTGAAGGGGGTGTTCTTTACATGACTGAAACCCAATCACAATCATGTTTGTAATCAAGGTGTTTAAATAAAGATATTAAAAATTGTAAAAAAATACCTTCAAATTAGACTGGATATACAAGCAATAGAGTAGATAAGGCACTTGTTTTGCATGTTGGCAACTGGGTTTTTTTGTAAGCTATGAATTTATTTAAAACAACAAAAGTCAGACAGGATAAAGAATGATAATGTGAGCCAACTGGGTTTTAAACTCTGACACCAGATATGGTCTTCTCACATCACTAGTAGTAAACCCTAAATACAGAAGTAGGTATAAGTCCTTTGCACAGCAAGTTGTGAGTTAACCCCTTCCCCACATTTTCCCCACTGAATCTGTAGTTTCTGAAACTCATTCGTAAGGATAATTAACTTATTTCATTTTATTATTACGTAGACATTTATTTAACTCTTCAGTATGTCTAACAACTTAAACAAGAGTTGTTAAGAATTCATTTTCAATCAACAATTTAAAGTCGTAAGTAAAAATTAATAATAAATAAAATGCATGTTGAACAAATACTTGATTAAGTTGTAAACAGATGGACAGATGATAGATAAATATAAAATAATTCATATGCAATAATTTTATACTGTTATAACTCATTTTATACATGTACATACCTAATCAGAAAGATATTAATAGTTTAGAACTGATAGTATATACCATATTTTCTGTCATATAAGATGACCTCCTACTTTTCCTGTTAAAATTTAGGGTTTGCCTATATTTGCCATATAAGACTACCACCAAATGAAAATTTAAAATATAAGAGAAAAAGAGTAGAACCCTCAAAGATTAACAGTAATGTTTACTAAAGCTAGACTTTGGAGTGCCAACAATCATTTTACATTTGTTATTTGTAGTAAGTGACTGTGATTTTTTAAATTTTAATCTATATTGAGAGCAGGGAGAGGGGCTCCTCATAGAGCAGCTGGCTGGGGTGCAGTGGTTAATAGCACAGCTATAAAAGCTGAACAGAGGGATGTCAGTGGTAAGAGGTGGGTGTGTCACTCATCCCTGAAGCTGGAGTAAGTTTCATCATGGCTTAGACCAGCGTATAAGATAACTCCTGACTTTTAAGAAGTTTTTCATGGATTAAAAAGTAGTCTTGGACCCGGAGAGATAGCACAACAGCGTTTGCCTTGCAAGCAGCCGATCCAGGACCAAAGGTGGTTGGTTGGAATCCCGGTGTCCCATATGGTCCCCCGTGCCTGCCAGGAGCTATTTCTGAGCAGACAGCCAGGAGTAACCCCTGAGCACCGCTGGGTGTGCCCCCCCCCAAAAAAAAGTCTTAAACACCAGAAAATACGTTATATTTAATAGACAGTAAATCAAGGCATTGAATAACTATAAACAATTTTAAAGGTACTTAGTACTTAGTTGCAGAAATAATATTCTACACCTTTTCAAATTTTTCCCCACATGATAAAACATAGCATTATAATTGTTGCCTCTTGGAAATATAATTTTGTATAGAGAATAATAATCAACTTTTATGAATAGATACTAAAGATAAAGAAAATAAATTATGGAGTGGATGAGACGCAGGGGTCAAACGGTCTGGGAACATTGAGTGGAAATAGAAAATAATCAGATCTAAATGCCCAAATCAGAGTTAATGGCAATAGAATCAAAAGACACAACAATAACCTCTTATACACAAAATAGACCTGTTATATTAGCAGTCCAGGGAGCTAAGGGTGGAGGTATGGGGTGCATGCTGGGAACTAGGGATAAGGGAGGTCTACTCTGGTGGTGGGAATGACCCTAACTTACTGTCACTCTACCTGAAATACAACTGTGAAAGACTTGAAATTCACATCAATAAAAATTAAAAGAGAAAAGAAAAGAAATTTTGGAAAAATATCACAGAAATGAGTGTGATTTTATTTAGGCATTTAAGAAATATAGTAGATATATTATAGTTAAGTCTATCTATTCTATCATTAAATCAAATTAAGATAATCATGCTAAGTTTAATATTAAAATATTTCTATGCCTTTTTCATCAAGGAATAAAACAGAATAATTAGTTACAAATGAACATAAGATAGCAAATGAGTAGAATGTTCTTGAGAACTAGCAAAGGTGCCAAATTATCATTCTATGGTTAAACTCTTAGTAGAATCATGATTAGCTCTCAAAAATGAGTCCATATGAATAATCCCAAATGTTGTGTATAGTATTTTTTCCCTCAGGGGAGAGCGTGAATGCAGTCCCCCAATACCACAAATTATGCAGTCAAGATTCCCACATTTGGGGAAATCGTGGGGATCAGCACATCCAGAGTATATAGCATTAAGGATAAAATTATGTTGTTCATCAGGTATAGTTGGATTTGTGAGTTATTCTCTTCTTTAATGAAAATTTTATTCAATATTCGGCAAATTAGTTAAAGCCATGAAAATGAGTGAAATAAAGCTAGATGATAGAGAAAAAGATACTGCCCATTTCTTACCATTAAAAGTATTGGATAAAGGTCCACTGAGACAGGTAGCTGCTTGCTCTTCACACTGACATAAAACATAATGGTATAAAAATAGAATAACAAATACATAAGTGATAGCTTATTATTATAAAATAATCATATAAGTATTAAAAATAGGAATCTTTAGGAATTAGATAAAATTCTAAAGAATTCCAAAAATCTTCAAGAATAATAGGGGAAACTGAAAAATTTAATTGCACTACCAGACTAATGACAGAAGTCTAGGCAAGAATCAAGTTTATCAAAATTCTTGGAGTGGATAAAGAAGGATTCAAATCAACCTCTGTGCAATGACAATGGAAATTAAGCAATCACTGGAATAGAAATTCAATCAACTAAAAGAAGAATTGATTCAGAGTATGAAAGAATCCATGCAAATAAAATTGAAGGAAAGAATACAATAGCAATCCACACTAACCTAAATTTTAATGTAGAGAGCTGTATTAGCAATATTGAAAAATAAATGCAAGCCAGCAATAAGAATGAAGTGGAAAAGGAAGGATTAGGTTAAAAATTATAAAAGGAAATTGAATATATTAAATAAATAACAGCTAGGTGTTGATCTCTGAATTATAAGAATACCAGAAATAGAAGAAAAAGATAAAGGGAAAAACCAAATGCTAGAAGAAAAAACATTCAGATATTCTCCAGCCTTTTAAGGGAGACTTCTGTACAGATTCAGAAGGCTCAACGAGATCCAAACAAAACAATACAAGGACACATTGTAATCAAAATGGTAAAAAATCAGAAACAGACTAGGTAACTTATCTTGATTTAAGAACCTCAACTTCAAAAAAATAACATAGAATCACAGGTCTCCCATAGGAAACTTTGAAATCAATAAAAGATAAATGATATATTTAAAGTACTTAACAAAAAAGCTTTCAACCTAGAGTCCACTACCCTAAAAAACAGATATTTAGATAAAAACCTCAGACAAATAAGAGCTGATCTTATTTGCTATCGCTAAATTAATTCTACAAGAATTACTAAAATACTATCAATATAAAGCAAATGGCCAATTGCAAAATCTAAACCCTGTTAGAAAAAAAGGTAATAGATTTTATATCCACAATATCATCAAATGTCAATAGATTAAACTCTTACATCAAAAGACTGAGTGGCTATATGGATCAGGGGGAAAAAAATCTATTCTCTCTATATATAAAACACCCCTAAATTTACTGGATAAATACAGGATGAGAATAAAAGGATTTAAAAAAATCATACAAGCAAATGGCAGGGGAAAAAAAGCTGGGGCAGTCATACTTATATTATATAAAATACTATGCACCTATATGAGGTAAAATAGCATTCAATCTAAATAAAATAGGATCATATATAGAAACTGCTTATTATTTAGAGTGAAGAATAGGTCAAGAATCACTGTCTTCTCAATTGAAGAGTCAGTGAATTTTATAAGCTTTTGTTCATAGACCTAAAGAAAGACATTGACAGAAAATTTCTTCTTTTGCCATTAAACAGATTAGACAGAATATAGTTCAAAAATTTCAAAAAATTGGACATATACAGTATGTGCCATACTCCAAAAAATACATATAAATCTAGTGCATATGAAGCATTTTCCAGAAGATATTGCATGCTAGATCATAATTCAAACATACATAAATTTACAAAAAATAAAAATTACACCAAGCATCCTCACAGACTACGGTCCATTAAAAATAGAATTACCCATGAAGGTAAAAAAAAAAATCTTCGACACTGAAAGATAAATAAAATACTGTTAAATAACATAGTTCCTGTGAGTCAAAGAGGGGAAAATGAAGAAATAAAAATATTCCTTGAAACTAATGAGAGAAAAGAATAAAATCATAATTTATGGAACCAAACAAAATTCTACTGGGGTTGGGGAGATCTTCACAGAAAACAGGTCAATTACGCAAGGAAAAAAAAATCAAATCAACAATTAACATATGTCTTAAACACTCGGAGCAAAACAAATGAATCTCAAAACTAGCAAAATGAAGAAAATGATAAAAAAAAAACTATAGCAGACATTGCAGCGCTATTTACAATAGTCAAACTCTGGAAAGAACCAACATGTCCTTCAACAAATGAATGACTAAAGAAACTATAGTACATATACACAATGGAATATTATGCAGCTGTCAGGAGAGATGAAGTCATGAAAGTTTCCTATACATGGATGTACATGGAATCTATTATGCTGAGTGAAATAAGCCAGAGGGAGAGAATTAGTCGCAAAGTACTCTCCCTCATCTATGGGTTTTAAGAAAAATAAAAGACATTTTTGCAATAATTCTCAGAGACAAAAGAGAAGAGGGCTGGAAGGTCCAGCTCACAACCTGAAGTTCACCACAAAGAGTTATGAGTGCAGTTAGACAAATAACTACATGAGAACTAGCATAACAAAGTGAATGAATGAGGGAGATAGAAAGCCTGTCTGAGTACAGGCCGGTAGGCTGGGAAGGAAGATTTGGGACATTGGTGATGGGAATGTTGCACTGGTGAAGAGGGGGTGTTCTTTACATGACTTAAACCCAGCTACAATTATATTTGTAATCAAGGTGTTTAAATAAAGATAGTAATAAAAATCTATAGTAGAGTTCAAAATTATAGAATTCAGAACATCAATACTAAGAATCAAGAAAAACAGAAGCTGCTTCTTTGAAAGTATCAGACTGAATAAATATTAGCTAGTTACATAAGAAAAAAAGAAGAGAAAATGTACAAATAAATTTATCAGAGTCAAAGGGGAGAAATTATTACAGATCTCTTAGAAATCCAATATATAATGAGAGTTTACTATAACAAGTTTCCACTATTAATATGAAGAAATGAAAATGTTCTTAAAATCATGTAATCCCCCCTAAACTTATTGAGGACTAAACTTAAACCCTGATCAAACTATCCAAAAGCAAAAGAACAAATAATAATTAAAATTATCCACAATAACAAACCCTTCTTCTTTTTTTTATTTTTATACATTTTATTGCATGATAGTTGTTTATATTATTTCATTACTTTTGTATCTCATGACAATGAAGTAAAACCATGTCACTCTCAAACTAGTAAAACCATGACATACTTTACCACTCATTTATAATTTTTCAAAAATACTGAAGAGGGTTGGAAAGATACTGGGCTGGGTTCTTGCCTTGCATACAATTGGATTCAATTTCTTTTTTTTGTACAAAAATATTTTTTATTTTTTATTTTTAATTATGAGAACAAAGATGCAAAGAAAGAGGACAAGATAAAGTTGCAGTGGAAGGACAATAACCCATAACATAATTCTCAGAAGTCCCCTTGCTGATATCTTAACTTTGAAATTTCAGCCAAAGAACATTAAGATAAATAAGACAGAATCCATGTACAATTACTTTGTCCCTCAAGTCCCCAGATTGTAACACATTATAATATTTCTTAACAGCACACAAGGCAATGTAAAGCCATAAAACTTACGTAACTTCTTAAACATTACAGGCATAGTATTTTTCTACATTTCCATATACATGCATATAAGCTTAAGTTAACCTCAAATTTTAAGTGGGTTCTTTTTAAGAATTAGAGTCAAAGGAGCACAGTAAAAATGGTGTTAGAGTGGCAATTGTTGTTTGCATAGGCCCACCAAAATATGAGGGACATGGAAAGGAATAACCTTGGCCTAAATACAAAGAGACCCAACCCCTGAAGTTTCCTGGCACAAGACCAACTCTAGGCTCCAGGCAAGCTAGCTCGTCCAATCCAAGACATTGTCTGTAGTCCCAACACACTTTTATTTTTCACACAGTCTCTGTTGTTGGTATCATGTTTCTGTATTAAAGATCCTGAAATCTGCATATCCTACATTGAAGTCAGTATCCTCTTCTTTCACCTCACAATCAAAGGGCAATGCAGGGAGCCCTGTCCTGTAAGCTGGTCATTGTTGTTGTTAAGTCTTCTCAGCGTTAAGGGAAGTCTCTTTTGAGCAGGTCGATGTCTGAGAAGTGTAGGGTCTTCCGTGGTAGAGGATTACTTCCAGGTGATGTTATAGACAAGCTTGGATGTTTCATGGATGGCTTCCCTGGTTCAGGGGTGAATGGAAAATGCCCTTTCTTCTGAGGTTTGTGCCAGGTCGTTATGTCAATGTTCAGGGTGTAAGGTCCCTTTGCACTACAAGATTTGTGTGTTCCAATCTCTATTAGATAGGATCTTATTTGTATGTATAGTATTTTCCGATTTTAATGTGCCTATGCAAAAAAAGAGCAATGCCACATGGTATTATTGGCGCATATGGGGGCCATAAGAACAAGTCCAACTGATTCCCATGATATAGTTCAATCATAAGCATTAAACTGGGGGACTCTTTCACCAAAATTCCTTGTTAAACAGCTCATAAAGAGAAGATAAAAAGTGGTTAGAATCGTCACTGTATAAGACAACATTTAGTAAAATTTATAGCTGTCAGAGAAAAAACACAAAATATTCTAAAGAAATACGTGTCCATTTTATGTATCTTGAAAAAGTTTGGGGTTGTTGCACACAATACATGGCTTTGATCTGTGATTAGGATTATACAGTACTGAAGTTAAAAAGAGTAATGTAGGTTAGTGACGTTTGGGGGGTGGTTAGAGAGTTAAAGAGTAAAAAAGAGCTTTGTAGGGTTGTGGGATAGGGCAGAATAAAAATGAACATTCTGGATACGCAAAACATAACATAAGGATAAGGAATACTCTTGATGCTTAAAGTGTGCACGGGGCTCGTGTCCCTGCGCGATTCTGTAGTTTTTGAATGCATAGGGAGGAATTTCTCACCCCACTACCCCCAGGGCCTGATTAACCAGGCGTGGCCCTGAAGACCCGCCTGGTGTGGGGGGATCTCGGTCCCCTGGACTAAGTGGTCAGCCCAGGAGGCCTGTGGCTAGCTGTCCTGCCCAGAGCCCCCAACACACCAGTCAAAGACACCCAGAAATCCTGGCATGCGGAGTGTTCTGAGCCCCTGCCTCCATAGTTTCTGGATGCATAGGGAGGAATTTCTCACCCCCCTCCCCCCAGGGCCCGATTAACCAGGAGTGGCCCTGAAGACCCGCCTAAACCCTTCTTCTTAAGGTGTTCATTGGTAAGTTATATCAAACAAAGGAGTCTTATTACCTTTACTCCTTAAGCTCTAACAAAATACAGACTAGGATACTTCCTAAAATTTTCTATGATGTAAACATTAAATAATATTCATAGAAGATAGAGCTATTACTAGAAAAGAAAATTTTAGATCATTTTTGCCTGATCAATAGCCAGACAAGAACCCTCAACAAAACCTCAGCAAATTGAATTCAAGAGCATATCTCAAAAACAAACTTGCACGATATGAAATAAGATTCATTTCATGCATAAAAGGATGATTCCGTTTATATAGATAAATTGACATAATATACATTATGTAATAAAAGGAAAGATATAAATCCTATCATTATATCAATTGAAGCAGAGAAAACTTTAGAAAATTTCCATTGCTCATTTATGATAAAAATCTTCAGCAAAATAAGAATGTTCAGAACATTCTAAAGATAGCATTAGTCACCTATTTAAAAAAAACACAGCCAATAGGATCTTAGTGGTAAAAATAATTCTAAGATAAGATACATGTGTCTGAGCTCAGATACAAGACAAAGATATCCACTCTTATTCAATATAATATTAAAAATTATAACAACTTAAATCTGGTGAGAAAAAATTAGAGTCCAAATTGGATAAGTAAAATATCACTACTTTCAGCTTACATTACATATAAAAGCCCTGAATAATCTATTTAAATGCTCTTATGAACAATAAGCCAATACAGCAAAGTAGCCTGCTGCTAAACCAATATATATAAAAAAAAAACAGTTATTCTTATATACAAATAGTAAACTAAAGAGTTAAGTGTCCATTTAAAATAGAATTCAGATACATCAATTACATTAAGGTGAACCTAGCTAAAATCCTGAACAAAAGTGTTCCTTCAACTTCATTTTCCCAGTAACCTCTTCCTTTTATATCTAAAAGCCCACTGGATAGTTGTTTTTGATCTGACTCAACCTTTCACCTCAATGTATTTTGAATAAAGAAAAGAGTTCTGGCTAGGGCACAGAGAGAACACATGGCAGAGAGGCCATGAGGCAACATGTAGGCTGACTCCAATGAATATCTTTTCTGACTGCTTGGTACCATTTCTCTTCTGCTACCCCCTTATATTTGATCCATCAACCTGAGGAATTAGAAACATGGTATTTGGGGCAGTCTCACCACTCACGGATATTTTTATTTTACAACTGACATGAAAAGTACATTTTAATCAATTCAACAAAAGACAAATCTATACCAAAAGAACTGTAAATCATTTAAGAAAGAGATAGAAGAACTTTGAAAATGGAAAATATATTTAATGTTCATTGACTGAAAGAATCAATATTGTCAAAATCACCATACATCTAAATTATTATATAGCTTTGTGTCTCCAAAACAAAATAAACAAAAATAAATAATTATCTTATTACCTCACTTGAAACTTTGCTATAATGTTAAAGTGATTAAAACAAGGATAGGATAGACTAAGGATAGCCCTCTAACCAATTAATTAGAATTGAGTGTGCCACTACAATTTCCTAGATCAATTTAGTACTGAAAAATATAAAAAATATTCACAAAGATCAACAACAATAACAAAAATAAAAAATCCTATCAAATAAACAGATAATGAACAGAGAGAGGAAATGAATAGACCCTTCTTCAAAGATGATAGACTGGTAGCCAATAGAAAATTCAAAAAGTGCTCAATTAACTTATTATTAGGGAAATTCATATAAAAAAGGAAATAACATATCAGTAAGAGTGGCACATATCAAAAAATATAAAAATGATCTGTATTTTGGGGATGTTATGAAAAAGAAACTTCAGCCACTGCTGAAGTCAGTTCATTCAACCTCTGTGGACTCAGAATGGAGATTTCTCAGAGAAAAAAACTAACAGTGGAGCTGCCATTATCATTCAGCAGTTTTACTTATTAGTATCTTCCAAGATACAAAAGAATTTATTCAAATGAATATGCACAGCATGATTCATTGCAGCACTTAGCATAGTATCTTGAATATGTAATATATCCAAAAAAGATGAGGGAATAATGACTGTGTGGTAAATATAGATTTGGATAGGAGATATATAGGTACATATAGATATAGATAAATGCATACATACAAAAATGCATACATAGATATACAACAGAATACCATTAAGCTGTGAAGATGCAAGAAATCATGCAATTCATTATAACTTGGATGAAACTGGATGATATCAGCTTAAGTGAAGTATTAGCAGAGGACAAATACTGTACGTTCTCATAGATATGTAATACATAGAAATGTAAAAAGGAATGGAAAGTATGAATTGTAATACTCCTAGAATACCCCATTTTCTAAATTGAAGAAATGTCAGGGAAGGAAGGAAATCAGGGGGCATTATAAAATAACAGGGATGAATGTCAGAAGGACATAAATCAGGGGTCTCAGACACATCGGTGGTGGTAAAGGTATCTGTATATCTTAGCCACAAAGTGAACAACATTGAAATCTTGAGACTACAACAACCCAAGTTAAAATTATGACTGTCAAAGAGATAGACTATGAAGGAATCTGAGTACACTGTTGGAAGGAAGTTCATACTGGTGATGGGATTGATGTTGGAACATGCTGCTGGCAGTCAAACAGTAAAAGTAGCACTTCAGTGACTTATGAGAGCATTTTTCATGGAGATTGTTCAGCCACATCAACAATGTATTTGTTCAACAGGATTATGATCAGAGTTCAACTCTTGCTCAGTACTTAATTGAATTGACTTTGCCCAATCATCATCCATATCATAGAAACTTGCTCTAATATGTCAAGATAATGAATTGGTTAATGATACAGATTATGGGAAATATGAAGGTCTAACAAAGGATTACATGGATAATTCATGACTGTATAAAAGAGAAATTGAAGATTTTTTAAAGTTGAGAAAATTAAGATGACTAACATTGCCAAGAAAGGAAAAGTTTTCTACACTGCCTTGATAAGACCACACAATCAAACAGGATGAAGAAAATCTTCAAGGGAGTTCTGGGACATTAACTAGATCTGCTTTTAGCTTAAATAAACTCAGTGTTCAAAGTTCAGGGAATCACAGATCACAGTCATATTCCTTGTTGAAATGGAAAATATGTTAGCCTCTAATCTTGATGTTGCTGATAGAACCAAATTTGATAAGATCTTGGAATAAGTACAAAGTGAACTGAAACCCATGTGTCTGGCAGAATAAGAAATCATAGTAATTTATTATAAACTACAGAAGCATCAGAATGAGCCTGGAACTATGAGTGAAGCAGAGGAACTGGATAGTGGTACCTTCTCACAGCAACAAAATTCTGGTGCACTGCCTGTGTCAACTGAGAAAGACATGATTCAAACAATGATTAAAATATTTTACTGCATTGTTTTATAACTGAACAATCTAATTGCACAAGATGACAAAATTGATAATATTAACTTCCTTTACACTCTAATCAAAATGAGTCATTATGGGGCTGGAGTGGTAGCACAGTGGAAGGGCATTTGTCTTGTACACAGCTGACCCAGGACAGAAGTGGGTTCAATCCCCGACATCCCATATGGTCCCTCAAGCCAGGAGTGATTTCTGAGCACAGAGCCAGGAGTAGCCCCTGATCACCGACGTGTGTGGCCCCCTCCCAAATAAAGAGTCATCATGTGTGGACCATAAAAATTTTGGACCCCAAGTACCACATTGGGAAATGTTTTGGTGATTGTCAAAAGAAACTTTAACAAATGGATTAGTAACCAAATAAGGCAATTGAAAAAAGTAAAGATCTTCAAGAAGAATAAAGTTGGAATATTTTCATATATTGCTTAATTAGAAGAATTTTCATTACTCTCAGAATCTATCTTTAAAAAATGCAGAGCATCATGAAATCTATATAAAGCATATACTAAACTAATTAGAATAGTATTTACTATTGTTGGAAAAGTTGCAAATGAAAGCTCCCCTCCAAAAAAAAAACTCTCAGAGATTTTGTTATGATGGAAATCTTCTAACTTTCTCATTTGAAAATCTTGTGTCTGGAAACTGAAAATAAAAATGGCCAAACAAAAATATACAGATCACCTTTAGTCTTCTATCATTTACTCTCTAGGGAAGCCTTTTGAAAAATATGATCATTTCTTTAAAGGCATCGAAACTTGTGTATCACAGGGTGTAATAGAGAAAAATATAAGCGATCAATTTGTATTTGATAAATAAGAACTCTGCAAAGTTATTAAAGAATATCCTGGAAAGGAAGTGAAGAAAGGCTTCGCTAACCTGTAAAAGAAGGTTAAAAACCATATATGAGAAAAAGAGAATTTACTTCAGGTACCATGCACTCAATGAAGAAGAAATTTATGTGACAGAACAGATTTTAAAGGTTTGATAACTCTCTGTTATCTTGGATATGGAGATACAATGGAATTTCCTATACTAAACATTTTGGATTATCGCTCCAGCATTGTACAGTCCTATTAAACCTTATGAAAGAAGTAACAATAATGAAATAGCATCTATTAGTGTCTCAAACACTATTCAGAAATATTAAGTAACTGTGAGAATCCAGACTTGAAATATTATGTCTTAATAAATTTAAGATAGAAGGGTTATACCATGTTCCAAATTTTCAAGAGCAAAAACACCAACCTCTGTTACAGCTTTATTTCAGTGGCTGCATATTGATTTAAAGCATTTCTCTCATAGTAATGTCATTAGCATTTTTCTGTGACAGAAAAAATTTAAACCTTATTGTTTAGCTTCCCGTGTTTGTGAATGACTATCTTAAAGTGTAATACATTTGTGAGTTTTTTCATGTTCCCTAATTCAGGATTGATTACAAGTCATGTAACTTCTGAAATACCATAAAAATGTTTTTTATTCTAACTAATAAAATGCACAGGGGTAAGATATAGTGCTCAACTGTAAACTTTAACTTTGAATTTGATGTAAGAATATAGCAATGAACCTGATCAAGAAAATTTCCAAAAAAATAATTTAAAAATGTTAAGCAATAAAAAACAAGTTAGATATAGGACTTTTTGTTATACATGTCATTTCTTGCAAGAAGGTATAATATGTGAAAAACAAATACAATATATTTAAATATATTAAACTTAACAAATAATTATTTGTTAAATATATATTTAAACAAACATTTGTTATTTCTTAGGTAAAGGCCTAACATTGTTACATTAAAATATGTGTGCTATAACTTCTAATCTTTTTTAATTTTGTACTATAATCAGAACTCTACATACTGACCTTTGAAATTTCTTTGGTCTCTCCTTTCTGCCCCTATACTGCCATATTCCCCTAGGGTCATATTAAATATAAATTTCCCAAATTCTTCTTAAGACATTTTGTGGTTTGAAAGTAAGTAATCTGATTGGTGATGAAAATTCAGAACATTTCTCAAATATCCTGGGAATCAGAGTTCTGCTAAACACTTAAGTACTAAGAAAAGTATACTTTCTTGCACATATGAAATGTAGGAGCTTGGGAGTGAGGGGAATTGTACAGTCCACTAGGTGTTAACCTAACAATGCCTGGGTACCCAATGGTGACATGAATAAAAAGACATGACCTTCCTGAGACTTTAATTGATATAGAAATGAAATCTCAGTTTAACCTCTGAAAGTTGAAGATGCTGTTTCTTTAAGAAATGATTAAATTAGGTAGTTTTAAGGTGGAAAAAAAAAGCACTGATAACATTGCCATGACTAAATATTTCTCCTGAAAATTTCTGTCAGCACCAAAACTCTTAAGAGTTCATTCTGGAAGCCAAGAAATACTGCAACACTAATAAGCAAACTTTTCCAAACATCCATGACAAACATTTTATTTTTCTTGTTGACAGAGCCTGAAGAAAATTAAGATACTTTGAAAATAGCACCCTGGATTTAAAGAAATTTGTTGAACAATAAAAAAGTTGAATTTTAAATTTAATATGTAATGAGATAAGCAAATATATCCAGTTTGCTCTCAAGTACCTATTCAGTTCATTCCAGGGGTCCTCAAACTTTTTAAACAGGGAGCCAGTTCACTGTCCCTCAGACCATTGGAGGGTCTGACTATAGTAAAAACAAAACTTATGAACGAATTCTTATGCACACTGCATATATCTTATTTTGCAAGGAAGAAACAAAACAGATACAAATACAATATGTGGCCCGCAGGCCATAGTTTGAGGACCACTGGTTCATTCCATAAAGGTATATCTGACATCTTTAGTCTCCACATTTTTCTATTGAAAATAGTCAGTACTGATGTTTGATACTGATTAATAACTCATGTGACATTCATAACATTATACATATATATACATGTGTGCTTACATATGTACATTTATAATTATACAACCGCTTTAAAGAAAATATAGTTTAGTTAAAACTTTACAATGATATATTTAATTTACAGAGACAAAGATAAATATTTATCTTGAACTATTAAGAAAAATAAATCAAATAAAATACCTCATTTTTGAAATGACAAGCTTAAAAGGAGGTATTGACAGTATTATACCAAAATCTCTCCTGTTAAATAGTAGTATTTAATACTATTTACTCATTTTGCTTCTATAATACATTGACATCAAAATGTTTTAAATGCTAATTAAAGAAAAGCAAATAAGTTCGATTTCATTTGTTTTGTTTGTTTATGGGCCACCTCTGGCAGTGCTCAAGGTTTATTCCTGACTGCATTCAGTGATCATTCCTGCAAGACTATGGGGCCTTAAGAGGAGCTGGGAATTAAATCTGTGTCTGCTACATATAAAGCAAGAGCCCTGCACCACGGTACTATTTCTCTGGCCTGTAAAAGGCAATATTTTTGCTTTTCAATGTAAAAGAAGCAAAAGCAGATAGTTAAGAGATTCTAATTCCACATTTATTAGAGATATTGTCCAGAAAAAGAGTCTTTATGTGCAATCCTCAAATATATAGCAGAATAGAGCAAAAAACCACAAAATCCCCCATTTTTGTAAGTACTATAAGCATTGCAAAAAATGATAAAAGAGGGATGAAGGCAAATAGATCAGATATCTGATTATAGCCTTTGAGCACACCTAATCTAATTGGAAATTGAATATGCATGTGATCCTGTAAGTAAAACAGATTATGTAAATTTAAAAAATACTAATATATTATAATGATGTGTTAGTACTTTGCTCCTTATTAGTCTCCTACTTAATCTGTTCCATTTCAAATAAAAATGTAGTATAATGGAAAGAATGTTCTTCTATATTTTCTATTGTAAAAATTTAACTGCCTAAGATGCAACCAATGAGTAATAAAACTAATAACTACCACTTATTTGACTGCTTTGATGCTTTACATATATTGTTTGATTCAATCCTCACATTAACCCTCTGATACCCTCATTGTTCTGACACTAAAATAATAGCACTGCTTTATCCCTGACAACATACATAATATTGATGGTAAAATGGGTATATACATACATATATATGTGCATGTGTTTGTGTGTATATATAATTTAGATATAATATTAAATTGTCTCCATGTGGTAGAAAATTTGATGTCACAATCAAGCAAATAGTAAGAGGCAGTATTAGCAAGTCTTCACATACAGATATGCATAGAGTTATACACACAATGATACCTTTCTGTTATGTAGAGCCACTGTTTTTTGTACATAAATAAAATAAATTACTTATTTTTTAGACTGAAACTTTGAAACCCAATGAACTATTGTTTGGGTCACAAGAATATTGTTATCATGAGATTTAATTCCTTTATATAGGGAGATCCACATCTGTGAAGTAGGAAACAGTTATAGAACTGAATTTTCTACCATTAACCCCTTAAAAACTTACTGGGGTAAAATCTATAGGGTATATTGGAGGTTGATAGATATGGGGACCTGGTATTGAGTATTTGGGAAATAATAACATTAAGAAAAAAATACCAAACCCTGAAGGTACTGCAATAGAGTGAGAAAAACAATGAACTCTATAGAGATGAAGAAATTGAGGTATCACAAGAAAGAAACATCTGAGAGATGTAGAAATTACAAGGGAATCTAAAACTCAGGATAATAACAAGAAAGGACCATCAAAAATCAAAAGCTTTCTGTATGACAAGACCAGATTAACTTTTATATATGCAGAGAACTCCACGCAAGTCAGTTTGGAGAAATCACATATAACTGTCCACCAAAGCTGTCTCCTGCCTTTTCCACTCTGGAGAAGCCTATCTTCTCTTTTGAACAAGTGTGTCTTTCTATCTCCTTTTATTTCACTGTAAATTTATTTAAATAAAAAAATGTTGTTGTTGTTGTTGTTTTTTTTTGGGGGGACCACACCTGGCTGTACTCAGTGGTTACTCCTGGCTATCTGCTCAGAAATCGCTCCTGGCAGGCATGGGGGACCACGTGGGATGCAGGGATTCGAAGAACCCTTGGTCCTGAGTCGACCACTTGCAAGGCAAATGCCCTACCGCTATACTATCTCTCCAGCCTCAAATTATTTTAAGTTAATAATAAAATCAACCATTAAAATAAATGCACTCTAATATTATGCCCATCTCTAAATGCTAACATTCTGCAAAGTGACAAATATATGGGTTCATTATAAAAAGTTTGCAAACTTTTCATCAGAGTAACATATATAAGTGAGAAGCAATGAAAGACAAAAATAAGCAAGAAAGAATGACTTAACATAGTTTATAATGAATTTAATAGGTACAATTCTGCTTGTGTTGTTTTGTTGGTCTGGCCACAAACAGTTGTACTCAGGAATCACTGCTGCCAACGTGCAGAGGATGACATGGTGTGCCAGGAATTTAACTCTATTTGCTTTACTATTGCACTAGCACCAGAGATATTTTACCCTTGTTTATTTTTAATACAGGGTCAGAGAAATAGTACAGTTAAGGTGCTTGTCTTGAACTTGGCTGGCTCCTGCTCACCATCATATATGATTCTTCAAACACTTCCCTTAGTGATTTCTGAACAGCTTAAGGTGTAATCCTGAGCACTGTGCTGGGTGGCCCAACCCACCCATCATACTCACCTCTGTAAAATAAAAAGATATATATATACATGTATATATACAATATAATATGTATATATACATTTATATATTAAATTATATATTAGATATATAATTTAAGTATATATATTATAATTTAATAATATAAATCATATATTTTAATATATAAATATATATTAAACACATAACCCTTGGGACAAATTTGGAAGGTTTCATTTTTCTTTAACATTTTGTAATAAGAATGTAGGTTATCTTGATCCTTTCTTTTTAAAATACTTAAATATCATTCCTGGAAATTTACATTTACTCTAATATAATTCTGCTACATAGTTTGTTTTTTGTTTTTCTTTTGTTTTGTTTTGTTTTTGTAGAATGTGCTATAACCTGCAAGGTATTGTTTGACTTTTCTGTTATTTTAAGTTGCACCTCAAATTTTTAGTTTCCCAAAAGGATTATAATTTCCAAGGCAAGCCAATGTATCCTTGTCAGCTTTGACTTCTGATATTTTCTTTTTTACCCTCATTTTAAAGAATGTTAACCATAATTTTTAATTGTCTTAGTTCCAATGGTTCAACCTATAGCTGCTTTTGTCATTGGCTTAATTCTTGTGCCCCTTGAAAGGTACTGTGTGGCAAAAGATGGGGGGAATTATCAGTAGCTGTCAGGATTATTGTCGAAAAATAAATCTCTTATATTGCCAGTTAGGATTTACTTTTCATTTTTAATGGCCCCAACAGATGTTGGAGGAATCCTTCACTTCCTGCTCACTTCCATTTTTACAGCTGGTACTGCTTGACTGGTTCTTGACTTTGGGGGAGCAGTTCCTGGGTGTTTACACAGTGATTTACAGACACTCTCTCACTATTGATTCTGATTGTCCTCTTGCTTTATTTCACAATTTTGACTGGAACTCAAGTAAATCTGCTCAGTCATAAAGCTGTATTCTGTGTTAGATTTTTCCTAGCATATTTTTTCACATTGTGAAACACTTTGGAATGTTTGGATGGTTGATTTAAAAAGAAAATATCATGAAGAGGTACAAATAATGTTTATTTTATTTTATTTTATTTTTGGTTTTTGGTTTTTGGGCCACACCCAGCGATGCTCAGGGGTTACTCCTGGCTGTCTGCTCAGAAATAGCTCCTGGCAGGCACGGGAGACCATATGGGACACCGGGATTTGAACCAACCACCTTTGGTCCTGGATCGGCTGCTTGCAAGGCAAATGACGCTGTGCTATATCTCCAGGCACAAATAATGTTTATTTTCAACTTGGCATATCAAAACATCTATTTTTAAGTACCCTCATAGTCACTTTTATTCATTGTTTCTTCATTTAAATTTGGACAGGTTACTTAAAGAAGATTCATTATTCTCTTCTTATCTTTTTCCTTTAAAACAGCATACTTTTAATGGCTAAAATGAAAGCAATGACACTGATTTCACTGATTGCTTTGGTTCCCCAGAGCTGCCATAATGAAGGACTACAAACTTAAGCATCTGAATGTTCCACATTCTTTCTGAAGAAGTCCAAATTGAGAGGTCAAGAAGAAAATTTTATATTTGAAACATTAGGGATTCTTCCTTGACACTTTTAATTTCTTAGGAATTTCAAACACCTTTTAACAAACATTGAGGACCATATTTATTGGTTGTCAGAGGCTACTCTGCTCAATGCTTGAGAGACTGTGCTGCTGAAGGTAAAATGCAGGCCTCCAGAGTACAAAATGTGTCTACTAGAAATTTGATCTATTTTCTCTTTACTCTTCTGGATTTTTGTTTTGTTTTGTTTTTCTTGGTTTTTGTTTTTGGGCCACACCAGGTGATGCTCAGGGGTTAGTCCTGGATAAATCTCTCTGTGATTCTGTCTCTGCATTCAAGTGTCACTGTTTTTTAAAATATATTGAATTATAAATCACACCATTGACTCTATTTGAGTACCTCTATAAAACATATAAAATATGTAAATTATATAAACATATAAAGTATGTTTTTATCAGAAATTGCTTCTAGGACCATATGGGACACCAGGGATTGAATCGCGGTCAGTCCTAGGCTAGTGCAGGCAAGGAAAACTCCTTACTACTTGCACCACCGTTCCTGCCCCATATTTCTGCTCTACCCTTCTAAGCTCCACTCCAACACCCTAACATTCCTGGTATTGTAGGTATATATCATCCTTTGTTGATAACATTCTCCCTTTACGTAGGTCTTTATGTCCATCTCCCTGTGATTCTATCTCTGCATCCAATTGTCCCTGGTTTTTTAAAAGTATTGAATTAGAAATCACACCATTGAATATTTGAGTGCCTCTATAAAAAGTATAAAATATGTAAATTATATAAACATATAAAGTATGTTTATAAAATATAAAACATTATTTTCAAAAGGACACATGGTATATCAGAGGGAAGGCCTTAAAGATATAATATGTGCAAATACACAATTTACCCATCAAACTAAGAGCATGATTCTTGTGGCATATGCTTTCAAAAAAAACTTTGACAGTGTTAGCAATTGGGGACAATCTGTGAGGCTCAAAATGTATCCATGGCTACTCTCTTGTTGTGTTGTCACTGTTCTTCTACTCACTTGCTTTCTTGGTTTAATAGTTCCCAGAGAAAAACAGAGTGAGACATATGACATTGACCAAAGAACATTTGTTTTAGCCTACGGTTCACAAAGCAAGCTTTATAAGTGGCTCTATTATAACTAGAAGACTTATATTTAGTAAACATCCTAGTTTGAGAAAAGGAGAAATAAGCTAACTAGCATCATAAGAAAAAAAATGTTAAATATCCATTACAACAGTCATGGGTCTATTGTCCTTCCCAGATTTTACTACTTAATCTTGTTTCTAGGTTTCAGTAATTAGTAAAAACATGTATTAACCCACAATTTTTTTGTTGTTGTTTTTTTGGCCACACTCGTTTGATGCTCAGGGGTTACTCCTGGCTAAGCGCTCAGAAATTGCCCCTGGTTTGGGGGGACCATATAGATACTGGGGGATCAAACCTTGGTCCTTCCTTGGCTAGCGCTTGCAAGGCAGACACCTTACCTCTAGCGCCACCTCACCAGCCCCTAACCCACAATTTTAATGCTTTGTTCCAGCAAACAATAGAATTATTTTATTTTATAATATTTATTTACTTATTTATTTAATAAACATTTATTTAAGCACCATGATTATAAGCATGTTTGTAGTTGGGTTTCAGTTATAAACAGAATACCCTCCTTCACCAGAGCAGCATTCCCACCACCTATGCCCTGCATCCCCTACCCCTGCTTGTATTCATGACAGGCATTCTAATTCCCCCATTCTTTAACGTTGTCATGCTACTTGTTAGTGTAGTTATTTCCCTTATTTTAAATATTTATTTTTGCTTGGGAAGGGTTGGATATTGAGTCACTCCTAGTGATGCTCAGGGCTTTCTCCTAGATCTGTGCTTCACTCCTAGAGGAACTCAGAGAGCAATATGAACGGTAGGGCTAGAACCTAGGTGAACCATATACAAAACAAGTTCCCTACTTGATCTACTATAACGCCTGCTCCTTAAACATTATTTTTAAATTAAGTTAGTAAGAGAAAATGAGAGGACATATTCAAAATAGAATGAACAATTTCAAGCCAAAACTCCTAAAATATATGCCTTTAAGAGGTCTCCCAACTTTTATTCTTCTGACAAATAATTTATGATTTTCAGTATTATTTACATTACATGTTTATTTTCTTCTGAAAATTTGATGATAAATAAACGTCTTACTCAGGCAGGTAGGTGTTTGGACTATTTAAATAATAGTAACATGAAATGGATTTATTGGAATGTATCTTTAATAATTGTTTTTGACATTATTAATAGTCATTTTATTTTTGACATTATAAAAATGTTTCTCAACAAAAATTAAATTTGAAAAGATATTAATAATAAAGCTATAACTATTGTGAATCCAGATTATCTCTATTTTTTGTTGTTTTGTTTTCTTTTTGCTTCGCTTTTTTTGGGGGGGCGGGTTGTGTGTGTGGTTTTTAGGTCACTCCAGACTCTAAGCTCAGAAATCACTCCTGGCAGGCTCGGGGGACCATATGATATGCTGGGATTTGAACCACTATCCTTCTGTATGCAAAGCAAACACCTTACCTCCATGCTATCTCTCTGGCCCCCAAGATTATCTCTCTTAAAACTTGTTATTTGGGTTGTTTGGTTTTTATTTTTGGGCCATACTCGGTGGTTCTGAGAGCTTACCCCTATTTTGGGCACATTTATAATCCTAGTACTTGTTGGGGCCAAATACAGTTCCAGGGATTGAATTTGAGTTGTCCAGGTACAAGACAACTACTTTACCCACTTTATTGTCCATCCTGTTTCATATCTTCAAAATATTTTTAAAGTAATAATGCCAAATACTGGGGCTGGAGAGATAGCATGGAGGTAAGGAGTTTGCCTTTCCTGAAAAGGTCGGTGGTTCGAATAACGGCATCCCCCTGTGCCTGCCAGGGGTGATTTCTGAGCATAGAGCCAGGAGTAACCCCTGAGCACTGCTGGGTATGACCCAAAAACCAAAAAAAAAAAAAAAAAAAAAAAAAAACATTAATAATAATAATGCCAGATACAACAAGTATACACACAACAATTTGCACATATTTCATAGAGTCAAATACTTGCAGTATCAAGTAATTATTCATTATGTTGATTTGATTATTTTAAAATTGATTCAGGAAATTATATGGATAAAAATAGTTAAGAAAAACAGTTTCTCAGGAAAAAAATACCCAGTAATTATTTGTCTAAATGGTTTTTTCTTCTATTTGTTTGCTTTGACATCACACAGACCTAGTCTTATTCACATATGGTAGTTTGTACAAGACCACAAGGGTATTAATTACACTGTGAGCTGCTAAACTAGTTAGCTACATGGGGAACTGATGAAATAAGGATGGTAGGATACGTCTTACAACATTGAATTTTGAGGTGAATGATGGAATCTTTATGGCAGCATTAAAGAAAAAATAAGATTCATGGATTGGGGATAAGGTGGGTAATACTAAATTTGCCAGCCTCTTATATGCTTTTTTTGGTGCCACCCTGGAAAATGTCATTTCCATAAGATACGAGATGCATTATTAGACACCCTCCAGTAATTCAACCTCACTGATGACTATGCTTCTATCTCACTAGTTTGACAGTATGTAAGAGAAAAATAAAAAATTTTACTTTTAGAATTTTATTTTTAAAATTACAGGACATTTAAACACACAGGTTTGGTTTTATTTTTCTTCGTCAATTTTTTTTTTTTTGTGGAGTTGATGGAGATAAAAAGATCAGCCTGGCAGCTTGTTGGCATAGAACTAGAGTGTTTAGGGTTTGTTTTGCCTTTTTGCAAGATTGGTCCACAAGAACTTTAAAAGGAGAAAAAGACGATGCAAATTAAATACGTTTGAAACGTATGTCCCATCTGTTTTTATTTCATTTTTAGAATAAGGTTTTCATACCTTCTTTTATTTTTATATCCTATGATACCACACTATAATGTTGGCCACCTCAGAGACAAACTAAATTAGCTATCCTGACCATATGGAAAGGAAAAGCTTTACCAGCTAAGGAAATAAATTTAACTCAGGCAAAAAGGCCTATGTGTTTTAGAGTTTAGAAAAAAAAAAAAGCTGTTAAGTTCATAGTAAGGAAATGTAACCCACCTGCATAAGTAAAATTTGAAAAAGAAGTTGGGTGTTCCAAAATAGATGTCTATTTTCCTATCTTTTCCTGGTATCACTCAGGAATCACCAGAGTTGAAGTCTACTTCTATTATATGTAATGATCTGGATTCATTTGTAAGTAAATTCATAATTAAATGTCTGATCATTATTTGATTGAGCATCTCTTCCTCCTGCCTCCAAATAAAGTGCAATCTAAAATGTTAATATGGACCATATTTGCTTATAGAAAAAAGTTTCAAAACACAACTGAGAAGAAAGCTTTTCCACTAATATCTATTCTTTGGAAAATTGAATAATACATACCTTTAAAGTAAAGAGAAAATGTTGTTCATTTGACAAATGCCAGTCATGTAAAGCATTTGATAGAAATCCTAGGCTAGCATTTTATTTTATCAGGAGAGGAGCACTTATAAATGCAACACTTGAATACAAATTTAACAGTTGAAAGCTTCTTCAGAAATCTCTATTTTAGGTCTTTATATAAAACAGCGAAGGAACAGAACTTGTAATGGTCAAACATGTAATAACAAACACACAGAGCAGAGTCCTGCTTGCCTACTCCACTACTTTTTCAAGTATCTTGGAGAGTTATTGACGATGATTGAGAACATCAGGTTTTATACACAATTTACAAAGGCAGAATAGTTTAGTAGATAAAATTTTTTTCAAAGAGTCAACCTAAGTGTTTGCTGCCCATTGTTTGCCACTCCCTACATCCTCCCATGGACAACTAGAGGCACTCCTATTTTATTATTATTATTATTATTATTATTATTATTATTATTATTATTTAAAGCTGAATACTCTAATTCACATTCCAACAGCTACCAAACTGGCTGGACAGGGTAATATCTAATAGATGAACCCCACCTAAGGTCAAGAAGAGAATTATGTAGTGAATGGACATAGAGTGGCTCTAACTTTTTGATGATCTATGAAATGATTGGCTATTGTACTTTTCTACTGCTCCCTTGTGCTATGTATGTAAACATTTCAATGGGATTATTATGTTACTGACCCTACCCTGATCGGTGATTGTGCCCTACCCTAGGGTGTGACCTGGCATTCTGCTCCCATCCTAGGGTGGTACCTGATTCTGCTCCCACCACTGGGTGGTACCTGATTCTGGGGGATAAAAGCAAGGGTCTGCGGAAGGCGAGGGGCTTTTTGGCTGGAACTGATGCTGAGGCTTTTGGCTTCAGTCTTGTCCTCCGAATAAAGCTGATATTTTCACAAGCCTGACTGTCTGCTAGCCTTTTACCCGCCGCTCTGCCTCAGAACTGCTGGCTGAACAGGGTGGCAGACACGTGCTCCGAGCTGGAGGGTAAAGACCTCATCCTCCATCCCTCCATCAGTCAACCCCATCAAAGACTGAATTACAACACCTTGTGTTCTTTGCTGATAGGCTACCTGGTATGGCCAGGTAGTTTGGGGTATTGTTAATGGAAATAGGCTTAAGGAAACCTAGCATGGGCCACACCTACTTTAACACGCTAAAATTAAAATTCACTTAATTTCATGACAATAATAGCCATGCTTATATGTGAAGGCATATGTTTTGGAATTTTTAATCAATTTTGAATTTTTTTAACTTTTCTGTATACTCCTTCATTTTACCAAAATACACACTGAATGCTAAAATTACCTGAATGTGTTCAATATGTTTCTCAATTTTTTTTTCTGTGTAAATGGAGAAGTAGTTATTTCTGTGGAATAACAGTAATATTTTCTCTCTCAAATAAGAAGACACTTCATGTTAACCATTACCTAACTGCAGGCTAATTTTGTAGTTCCCAGACACCAAACTAGCAGAATACTTTGAATGCTCTCTAGTTCTAAAATAAACTTACTCATTTGCAATGGACTAATCGAGAAGAAATGACATATTCAGTAGAAATAATGTTGGCTTATAAAATGTAAATCTGAGCTCCTTAGAAAACTTCACAATATATTATATCCCCCACTAAATGCTAGTATTAAAATCAAGGTATCATATGCACCAGATAATGGATCACTTAATATATGTAACAGTCTGACTTGGATAGAAATGTTTATCCTTTGATTTGTTTTAGTTTTTTTTTTAAATAAGTTATCTTATTGTCAGTGACATTTTACAGATAAAACAACACATGAAATGTGCCTAAACTTATACAACTAATGACCTAATTGCTGTGTATGAACCAGACACTGTTTTAGGTCAGGGCGATTAAAAATGACATTATTAAATATTTTCAAAGAGAGAAAGAGCCCGCTAATTCTTATTAGTATAACCAAAAATATTAAGTATTTTTCTTTAAATACAAAAATCCCTTCATTTTATCCCACCCTTCTGTTGTAATGACTGAGGCTAATTTATTGTTATTATGTATTATTGTAAATACTAGACTATTTAGTTGTGGTACTTGCTGGAGATGCCTTCACATAGTATGACACTTTCCGTTTATAGTATATGCCTTTGAAGGAACTACTATTCACATTTGCCAGGGCCACATGACCTAGCTGTTATATTCACATAACTTTTAGTTGGTATTGGCTGATGGTAGTAAAATTTCAGTTTTGGTGATCCTACAAATGTAGTTTCCATTTAGTCAGAAATTGCTTGCTGTTCCATGTATACCATAGCTGCCAGGTACAAATAGCAACATTATTAGGATCTTATTTAGTTCATGTGAAAGCATTTTTATTGAAGCCCTGACTTCTTGCTTGCAAAGCAGACCCCACAAATCAGTATTTAAGTCCCCCCTTACCCCATACACACACTCTTTAACTGCCACTCTTTCCCCTTGACTTACCATTAATCTTGGGTAATAGAAGATTCATACATTTGTGTAAATTCACGAATATGAGCAAAGCTCACAATCACAGAACCTCAATTCCCTGCTTAGTTTAGCATTTCCCCGTAAAAATACTAAGAATTTAATTTATTTTGGAGGCCACATCCATCATTACTGGGGATATGGGGAAGAGGTTATCTCTAGCCCAAAGAGGAAATGCTTAAATTCCAATAAAAATAAATATATAATTGTTAGTTTGATGCCAGATATCAAACTGTTTTTGGTGTTAGGCACTCTGAATTGCACAAAGCAAAGACCTTGTCCATATAAAGTTTATGTTGTAGAAAGGTGACACAATAAACAAACATACAAATATGAATGTTATGAAGAAACAGTAAAATAAGAGTATTAGGCCAGAGTATTGACCAAAGAGATAGCATGGAGGTAAGGCATTTGCCTTGCATGCAGAATGAAGGTTGTTAGAATCCCGACATCTCATATGGTCTCTGAGCCTGCCAGGAGCAATTTCTGAGTGTAGAGCCAGGAGTAACCCCTGAACACTTCCAGTTATGACACAAAAACCAAAATAAAAAAAAAAAAGAGTATTAGGAAATTCCACTCTGGAGAAGCCTATGTTCTCTCTTGAACCATTTCTCTTTCCTATTTTTCTAAGTAAGTTTCATTCAATAAGGACTATGTTGCTTCACTAAAAACCATTTTAGGGAATATTAGTGAGTATTGTTTAGACAAGCTTTCATTGGAAATTAACAATTCAGTATCCATGTAAAGAGCTGGGAGAAGAACATTTCTGGCAGAGGTAATAGCATCTGCATGCTGTGATGCTATATGGAATAGTCAAAAGGTAAACTTAACTGGAGTAAAATGAGTAAGAATGGGAAAACAGGCTGGAGAAGCAGGCATGGATAATCAGAAGTGCACAATGACATGTAAAGTACTGTATGCATT
Source organism: Suncus etruscus (assembly GCF_024139225.1). Classification (NCBI taxonomy): domain Eukaryota; kingdom Metazoa; phylum Chordata; class Mammalia; order Eulipotyphla; family Soricidae; genus Suncus; species Suncus etruscus. The sequence continues at coordinate 39,851,819 of NC_064852.1, forward strand.
ATAAGACTCGACTTTTCTTAAGGGATACCATTTAATAGTTTTTATAGGATGAGAGTGATGTAACATCCAGATGCTATTTGGAGAATATATACTTGGTAGAGAAGTAGTAAAGTAGTCATGGCGCTGCGCTTTCGAATCCAGGATAAATCAGGCATTTAGGGTTTATTTATGGTATTGACTTTATATAGGAGTTTTTGGTTTTTTGTCTGTGTGTGGTACTGATGTTTTTAAGGGTCATCACATTAGATAATCATGTGCCCTACCACCAAATCACATACTTAGCTCTGTATAACTTGTATCTATATGCCCTGATTGAGCTATTCTCTTCAAAATTTAATGTGTTCATGTGAAAACTCAAATCATAAAAGTATACTGTCTTTTGCTCCTTATTCATTCTTACTTGTGTATATGGGGTACTGGAGATCAAACCCTCCCAAGGCTTCATAAATATAAGACTTGTGCTCAAAAAAAAAAATACAGATATTCAAAAGAATTCTCAAACCACTAATATATGTTTCAAAATTTATCTAGTAAATCTTTTACTTATAAAATTTTGAAGTGATAGCAATAATACTAAATGTCCATAGCTCACTATTTTACAATTAATGGTTGAGTAAAAGAATACATAATTTAATTCTATATCACATAACTGATAATTTTCATAGAAAGGAAGTTACTGCATGTATGAAACCAAAGTTCACTGTTTTGAAATAATTTAAAAATTATTTAAAAATGTTCAAAATTATGAATAAAACAATGAGGAAAATTTGATTAGAAAAGCATAAAAATCCAATAGGATGCTCAACTCAGTTTACTTTTGATGCATTGTCGTTCTATAAAATTTGCAATTCTAAAAATTAAAAATAAAATTTCTATGTGACGTAAACCTCAAATTTGACATCCTGCAAAGAATGGCTTTGACTCTATATGAAAAGTAAGCATATATGTGTGTCTATATATATGTGCTCTAAATTTATTTTATAGGTCTAAGTGGGCATTATATGTAAATAAGTCTATAGTAATTGCTCATTTAGCCTTTTACATTAGTCATTAATTATTTGGTTCTAACTGCTTCACATGAGAACGTTTTATGATGATTTTACCTGGTTTCTAAACTTATTCTGTTCCTTAGCAATTTAATATGGTGTTGCTTCCATGTAAAAAATAATCAGAACTTTCACAAAAGGCAGTGCCATTTGTATTTTTAAAGGTATGGGTTGTCATAATGAAATACAATCATGCACTTTTAAATCTTTAAGTTTGCTATATGGTAGCCCAAATTAAAAGTTTATTATTTAAAATATATTTTGTTGATCATTTTAAAAGGTTAAAGCTATGCAGTCCTTTAAATGTAAGTAAACAGAACTTTTTTTCCATATGCCTTTCTGATTTCTATTTTTAAAAGGAACATCTTGAAGTTTGTGACTTCATTATCTTTCTCTTACTAAGGTATCACTTGTCTTTGCAAATTGTGTTTATGCATGATTTTGAAATACAAAAATGGCATTATTTTGTATCTAGTACATTTACTAATAAGTCAGGTCTGCACCAGATGGGCAGGTGAAAATGTGATTATGAGGTGTGTGGGGATGGTTTCATTTCTCTAATACATGACTCTCCAGGTTATTTGTGCATCTGTTATGTTAATGAATTCACTTTGTGATTATCCTTAGAGATACACAAAGAGACAATCTCACACTACAAAAGGTCTCCAGAAGAGGAAAAGTTCCCCTCTTTCACACAGTCTCAATAAGTGGTTTCCTTGTTTCATAACAATCTAATAAATAGAAAGATGTCAGCATTTTCCTTGGCAAGTTTAGATGTTTGATGCTGAAATAGTGGATTGTATAAGTAGAATAAGGCCTAAATGAATGTGTGATTCGGGAGTGGGTGTAAATTGATTCATGGGTTATTCCTAGCCACATCATTCTTTTGGGAGTTCCACATAGGACTGACAAAGCCAAACCCCTTCCAGGTGGTCAAATTCCCAACATATATTCATTTGGGCTAAACTTTCAAATGTCAGATGCTTGGAGAGCTCATTTATTGAACGGGGTTATCTCTGCCAACCAGTCAGTAGTTGATATTTTTCACCAGAAGTTGTGAAATATTATTTATGTATGTAGCAGACAGGGGCTTCCTGCCATTGTTGTTTACATGTGGGTTTGGGCAAGTTTCCTTCTTTCCAGAAAGCAAGTTTTCCATAAAAGAAACTTTGCAACAGCTTCACTCCTTTTGTTTGGTACCCCAGGCAAAAAGGCTTTTCATGACGTTGACATAATTTTCATTTAAAAACCAGCTCCGATGAACCCGTTCTTTATTGAAAATACCAAAAAATAAAATCTGTAAGGTATCCTTAGTTAACTTTTTAGTTATTTAAAAGTAGCTTGTTGAAGATTGAATATTTCTATGTTTCACTAGAGCCTTTAAATATAAAAGAGATATGAGACTCTATCTGACACCATCAGGCATATTATATTAAAATTTATGAACAACTTCATCAAAAACCACTTTCCTTCCCCTGCATAGAGACAGATTTGTTCTGACATAAACGTTACATGGCTGGTTGCAGCCTCAGATTAATGCGAAGACCCTGGCGATTCCTTTTAGACGTTATTTTATGAAATAATACCTGTCAGCTGCTGCCTGATCCTAGAAAAGGGGGCAGGTTTTCCAGGTCATCTTGCCATCTGTCAGCTAAAGCTCATCTGTCCCTCCACATTACCACCTGATCTGTGCTAACAGGCCTCACGGGGAGGCCTGCTTCATTGGCCCAGTGGGAACTGGGGAAAGAGACTGTGTGAGGACATCACCTGTGATGCTGAGATTTAATTATCGCTGGAGTGATGAAGATGTGCACGCAAATTGAATGCTTTTGAATAAATTCATAGAATATGATATGCTGGGCCCCTCTTTTTTTGCACTACCCTCCCTTTATTTTCTTCTTTACCCCAAACCCACAGACAAGTACGATGACAAAGTCCAAGAAAATTGTTCAGAGTTACCCTAAGAAAGTTCTGGAAGCAAGTGTTTCCTGGAAAAACATGCACACAACCCATGCACGGGCACAGACATATAAACATCCCTAAATATGTCAGCAAAAGTATCAACTTAAAGGGAAAGAATAAACCATAAACGTAGGAGAAAATGTGCCTTGGCTTTCACAACAAATCTGATTATTTTCTGCCAAAGTTCCCTGTTATCAAATTTTAAAGCTGTATTGATTGTTGCTGGCTTGAAAATCAGATTTCATTGTGGGACCAGCTTTTTACCTACAGTTTTACTCAGTCTGTGGTAACACCAGGGCACTCAGATACCTGGAGTCTCCTGTGGAGAGTTAATGTGAGAGTTCACAGTGGCAGTGGAAGTGTGGTAGAATACAAAAGGTAAAGAAGGGCAGAGAGAGCCCCTGGACACCCCTGGAAACATGGACTCCCTCATGTTCTCAGAATCAATACGCAGCACAAAAGTTATTATGGGTCCAGGCCTTTTTGCCTTCAAAGCTGCTTAGGCAGTATGTGGCATTAATTCTCTCCTGTACAAAAATGTAGTTGGTAATCACCTGACTGAGGAAAGGATTTAGAGTTAGAATAACAGATTTCTTCACAGATTACAAAATAAAGACTAGTTTCCTGGGAAAAATCAGGAAAATTAACTGTAAAGAAATAAGTTACCCTTGTTGATTTGCAACCATGTGATACCTTTGTTAGAAACCACCCCAGAAAAATGTTTAAACCATTCAGTGATTTCCACCCTGTTCTAAAACATAACATGGTGCACAATAAAAGTTATTGTTATCCTAATTTGGGGGAATCTGAAGGCCTGGAGGCCAATTATTAAGCAAGCACTTAACTAAATTGACTCCTAATTATAAAATTACAAAAGAAAATGATACACTACAGCAAGGCCCCTTTCTTGACACCTTGTAAGCGTAAACACTGGGCTCTAAATCAGTCCTGACCACAAGGCTGTGAGAGGTTGCAGTATTGCCCTCACACCCTCATTTTCAGAACAGGATATCCTTCTCCCTTGAAAAGTCAAATTTGGAACAGCCAAAGAAGACCCAAGGGTTTTTCCAGCACAACATCAACTGAAAGGGAATATTTTCTTTTTCTTTTTTTTTTCCAGAGAAATCATGCCTTAATTCACATTTCAAAAATAATTACTACAGATCCAAGACATTTATCATGTTGTCACTGGAACCTGGGAAAAGTTATTCTTGTGGTACTTCAGGTCACAAACAAACACATATTATTAGAAACTAAGATGCATGTTATCCAAGACATTCCTGAGGGAAAAATAGAGGTGCATTGACTTTAAAAAAAATTATGACAGGAATGAATTGGGTAACAGAGGCCCACAGAAAGTTACTAGGCTCAGAGCAGTCAGATTCCAAAATATTTTTATCAATTACATTAGGTAATTTGTGAGATCATATAGGGAAAGTACTCAAAGTCACTATTATATTTTCCAAAATTTGTACCACTTTTCTTCTAAAATGTAAACTTCATAACGTTTTATAAAACTGTCATTTTTCAATCATTCCAAACAAAATTTAAGCATAATTCTATACTATAAATTTTCCAAAACAAAAGTATTTTTAATGTTTTATTTAAACCATTGTGCTTTATGTTTTTTCCTTTTAATAGTTTTTTATTTTGACCAATGTGGATTACAACTTTTTCACAGTAATATTTTAGGTACATAGTGACAATAAATCAGGGGCATTCCCACCACCAATGTTGTCCTCCCTCCACCCTTGTTCCCAGCATGCATCCCATGTCCCCCACCTTTGCCCCCCTGGCTACTAGTATAAGAGGTCCCCTCTGTGTCTAGCTTGTTGAAGATTGGGTATTGATTCTGTTGTCATTGGTTTTGGATTTGGTACCTAAGTCTGATCATTTTTTATATCTACTCAATGTTCATATGAATGTTTGATCTTTAAACCATTGTGATTTAAAAAGTTTTTCATAGTTGGGTTTTAGACATACAATTAATCAGGGCCATTCCCACCACCAGTGTTGAGTCCCTTCACCAATGTTCTTAAAGTGCATCCCATACCACCATCCTTGCCCCAGCCTGCTAAGTTCTCAGGCCCATTTTAAGTTTTGATTTTAAGTTTTTGATCTCATGATTTCTTTGTTTTTAAATTTGACTTGGATATGTAGTTCTGTCTTTTCTTATCATCACCAATGCATCTTAGACCATTTGCATTTCTTGTCTTCCATTCAAATTTTTTCTTTCTCCTTGCTATATACTGGGGCCTAGAGTCAAAACAGAACTATTATCACCATAATATTTTGTCAATTGACTCATTCCTTTAAATTTACTTTTCTTTTTTTTTAACCTTATTTATTGATTGGTAGGTTTGGGGGCCACACCCAGCAGCACTCAGGGGTTACTCCTGGCTCTTTGCTCAGAAGTCACTTTTGGCAGGCTCAGAAGACCATATGGAATGCCTAGAATCGAACCAGGGTCTGTCTGGGTTGGCAGAAAGCAATGCAAAAGCCCTACTGCTGTGCTATTGCTCTGGCCCCTAAATTTATTTTTCAAGAATAATCTTGAATTATTTTTTCAGGACTCTTACTTTAATAGTTGGATGACTATTCTTTTTAAATCACCACAAATTCTGCTGTAGTTAAATTTCACTTTGGTGTGAACGTGTATTTAGAAATATATATCCTTGGTTCCATTAACATATGCATATACATTTAATTTTGCCTATATAATTGAGGTCTGTTATGAATAGCTTTGTATAAGTGTTTTGTTTTAGCAACTTAAGGCAAGTTATGAAATAAGAAAGAGGAGTAGAGATAAATGGGGTTTAAAATAAATGTTAATAGAAAACTAGTGAATATGTTAAAAGTTATAAGTTTATTATTTTGATGGTTGAAGATAGAGGAGAAAGTTCTGAATATTATGTGTATGTTATCTTGATATCTGGGTAACTGACCTAGTCTCAAAAATTGTCATTGTCATTTGAAAGTTATTAACTGATAAGAGATACTCAAATTCTAAAGCCAACTCATTTGTAGATGTATGTCCCAAGATAGACATCATAACATTTAAGTGTTCATAAAAGTTTATAGTAAGGTTTAAAAGCAGGGGGTGTTTTAAATATAAATACTGAGACGAATTTAAAAAGTGAAAATATTTCAGGTACATTTTAGCTTTTCTTCTCCTTGTTTTACAAAATGATTGCATAATGATTGTTATAATAAAAAAATTTTAAAAGTATGTTCTATTATAAAATGACTCTGTTCCTATATTTTATTTTGGATTGTAGGGGGTAGCAGTGGTTGGGGAGAGTTAAAGTTTGATAGAACAAAAGATTTTGATAGCAAAATTAAATTTCTTTCTGATTTTACTAAATCAATAGGTTCTGATTATCATAAAAATATTATCAAGTATGAATATTCATGGCATTCCATTTACTAGAAGCTAGACTTTAGAGAACTAGTGGGCTATTTATTCATGAGGTAGGCATCACTATAGGTATTAATAATGTGAATAAAATCTGTAATTGTCTCTTTATTTTCTTAAGGTCATAATGATAGGCTAGCAGGTAGGTCATTTGTCTTGCATGAGGATGACAAGGGTACAAATCTGACATTGCATATGATCTCCTGAGACCTTCAGAAGCAATTCCAAAATATAGAACCACTGAGCACTTCTGGGTGTAGCCAAAATAAAAAGAGAGAAAAGATTATGATTATTAACATGAAATCCTATTTTTACTTGATATTTAATATCTACGAAATAAAGTTGGGGAACACCATTTAAGAAGATGTCTTTTGTAGGATTTTTTTCTAACTTAAATGTAGTGGTAATGGAATACAAATTTATATTGCTGTAAAGTCAGACTCCCTGTAGGACTAGCACTGCACAGAATATGGCTACAACATCAGCATTACTTCTCACTAACATTTGTTGACATTGCCTATCTTTATGGAGTAAAAGGTAGGACCCACTAGGGTTATGTCCAGACTGCTTCTGTGTGCTATGGCACAGAAAAAAAGCAAGTGTTCTAATAACAACACCCTTTTGTAAAACAAGACTATTAACTTTAATGCTTATATTGAGTGCCCACAGAATAATTACACAGTATATAGTCTGACAACATAATTAAATATTTTCAAATAGACTTCTTTGCTCATCCAGTATGACAAACTCTTAACTTCCCTACAATCTTAAGCTACAATCTCATTATCATTATCTACTAATAGAATCTTAAAGATGAAAGTAGACATAAATATACTAGTCTTTGATATTGGGGAGATTACCAAGGTGACTCAAAAGCTAGTGACAGCCAAGACTAGAACAAGATGTGATTGCCATCCTTGTTGAAATGTTAGGGAAAACAGCCAATACTGCAAAGCAAAAATACTACTTGGGATACCTATGAAGTAAATGACTAGAAAAACCTGATCACAATGCAAGTATGGGTCTCAGAACTCTGACTAATATTATTAGTCATATGATTAGCATATTAGCTATCAATTATTATTAGCATTTTGATATGCTTTATGAATGGCCAAATTTATATATATTTTTATTTGTGATAATAAAAATATGTGGAACTATAAAATGGAGTTTCATATTTTATAGTAAAATTTATTTTTTACCAAGTAATGAGGCAACATATTAATGAGAAAGTTTTCTTTGATACATACTATGAAAAAAAAATATAGTGTGAAGATGGTCAATAAGACAATCATGAGGGTTGAAGGATAAATATAAGGAAGAATGTGAACCAAGCAAGAAAGAAAGTTACTTTGGAATTATCACACACTATAGTTTAGTAACAAAGACAAAACCAAGACAATATAACATTAAAGTACCTGTAGTGTGGAGTATATTGTGTGAAGAACAATAACCAAAAAAGTTTTACCTGAATTTAATATTAAAAGAGAATTATTGGGCTGGAGCAGTAGCACAAGTAGTAGGGAGACTGTGTTGTATGCACTAAAGTAGGATGGACAGCAGTTCGATCCCCAGGCATCCCATCTGGTCCCCCAAGCCAAAAGCAATTTCTGAGCTCATAGCCAGGAGAAGCCCTGAGCGTCACTGGGTGTGGCCCAAACCCCCCCCCAAAAAAAAGAGAGAGAGAGAATTATTTATTGCTATGCAAGAATATCAAGGATGAATTAATGAGGTTGCATTTACAAATGATCTTAAAGACCTGAGCATATATTCAATAGGCAAGGAGATGTAATGTCAAGTGAAACTTCACATATCACTCAAATTGGTCAAAATTATTAGCCTGTTATGTTTTAATCTGAAATAGAACCAATAATGAATTGACCAATAAAATACATTCACTGTTATCATGGTGCCTATTGTCTAAATTGAAATGGATATTATGCAAACAGTTAAGTATGTTATATTCACATTTGTTGAATACTTTTCAGGAAAAAGTAAAGAAAACAATATGTGCAGACCAGTAGTTATCTCCAGAAATTTTACTTCCCTGGGTACAGCTCAGTTTTCAAGCATTTGACTAGAGAATATGATCTTTCTCTATTTAGAAAAAAATGCATAATTAGTTTTGAAGATAAGTGAATGAATATGCACATAAAAATGAAGAAAGAGGCTAAAGATTTATGAACAAAGCATCATCTTTATAAAAGCCTGTAACAGTAGTAATCAGGGCAAGCTTGAGGAACCAAGAAATATTTTCCAAAATTAATGAGTAAGCAAAACAGAACGTGATAAATACTATTACCAATGAGGTTGATAGAAAAATTGGTAACAACTATGCTAAACAAAGTTGATGTTTATCTTGAAACAATGAGATTCCATTATATATTTACTCATTGGCTTTGAGAGCCACCCCTGCAATATTCAGGGATTTCTCCAGACTGTATACTCAGGAATTACCCTTGGCCATGCTCAGGAAACCAAATGGGATCCTGGAGGGGACTGGGAAGGCATCAAACCCAGGTTAGTTACTTGTATGGCAAATGCCCTACCCACTGTAAATCTCTCTGGTCTGGGATTCTATTATTGAATTTAGCAGGTATAGAAAAGATTCAAACACAAGATGCAGTGAGGATAAAATACACAGTTAATCAAAATATAAATCAGACACAAAAAAACGTAATGTATGTTCAGGTCACATTAATTACTATTGCAAAATTGTTAGTCTTTGTCATTTCATCATAGGAAAATTAAAATTCACAAAGTTTCTTTTCCTGAAACATCATAATGGATCAAAGGTAGTTCACTAAGGGTTTTATGTAAAATAAAAGAAATGATATTGCATATGTTCCTTTAATTTTATTTTATTCAGCTGTGTTTGGGGACAACAGAAAGAACATAAAGACATTTCTTTTTTTTTTTTTTTTTTTTTTTTTTTTTTGGGTTTTTGGGCCACACCCGGTGACGCTCAGGGGTTACTCCTGGCTATATGCGCTCAGAAGTCGCTCCTGGCTTGGGGGACCATATGGGACGCCGGGGGATCGAACCGATAAAGACATTTCTATCATCCCTTATGCTATCAAAATATGCTTCCATTTTAACAAACTAAAAGTGCTATCAGAAATATCACTGAAAGTTCATGAGCCAAATCATTGAAGCTTTTCTGGCTCATAACTACATTTTCAATAGCATACGAGGAAATAGTAATTGGTGGCCGGCATGAATCACGTATACATATGCATACATTATTATTGGTTTTCATAAGCAGTGAGTCCTGCCACTGAATAGTCTCTAATGACTAAAGTTGTGTAATTTAATGATTCCATAACAGATCACATAAAGGGCCTATTTAATTAAAAAGAACTCCATTATTTTCTAGAGTAAGGTCCAAGTAAATAACATTAAAAATGACAAATCTTTTTATAATTTTTATTATATTTTTAATGTATAACAGTTAAAATACTAAGTTTGAAATGATGTTGCCATACTATATACTTGATATACTCTGTAACCTCACATCACTAACTAATTTCCCCAAGACTCCACCCCACCCATAGTTGCATCACATCCTATTTATCTTTTTCTCCCTCTAATCCAGTGTTCTCAATTTATATTCCAGTGTCCGGTTTGTCATCACTTGATACTTTCTATTACCTTGTGTTGTTTTTATATACACTATAGTGTATTGAGATCATCTATAGCTGTCTTTGCTTCTCTGCTAACTTTGCTCAACATGATATACTCCAATTCTGTCCAAATTACAGTAAATTTCATGTTTTATTCAAATTCTGCACCTCAAATTTCCTGTTTGATTTCATGGGCCTTTTCTGTTTTGTTTTGTTTTGTTTGAGTTGGAGGGTTTAGTAAGAAAAAAAGAGTTAGAAATAATCAGTGGTGATGGCCAGGAGCTTTTCCTGCCTCTGTACACAGTGATCATCCTTAGAGGTGCTGATTGGGTACCATGTGCATTTCTAGTGAGGGTAGAGCCAAGGTTGGTAAGGTAAGGCAAATACTTCAAACTCTGTACAATCTCTCCTGCTCCTCGTGAGACTTTGGTTAAGGAAATAAGACTATCTTAGGGGAAAAAGAACCTATTTGTTGTCCAGCTAGATGTGGATCAAAGCCAAATAGTTGTAGCATATTCAGTGAAGATAAAATATATCAATATTCAAAGACAGTGTTCAATATTCAAAAACACTGCTGTATTCAGGGATTACTCCTGATTCTATACTCAGGGATCCCTCCAGGAGAGGCTCTGGAACCATATGGGGTGCCTGGGATCAAACTTATGTTAGCTATGTGCAAGGCAAATGTCCTACTTGATAGTCTATATTTCCATCCCTAGGAATAGAGCTTTTAGAAGATTGTAACTAATATTTAAATAAACTATCTTAAAATTACTCAAATTTGTCAATAGAACCTATGACAGCTGGTAAGATTTAATAGTTACTCAATAAGAGAAGGAGGGTATAGGTAGGCAACTTGATGAAATGTCAAGGAGTTGACTTTCATATTCATTTAGAATTAAATGACTACATTCTTTCCTGATTGGGCACAATGGTATGTTGAGAAAAATAAATGCAAGTTACTAACTAAAGAATACAACAAAGAGTAAGATGGACTAAAATCCTAAAGACAGTATGTGTGTGGTATTTCTCCCTCAGTAAAAGGTAGTAGACACACTTCTTGAAAGTTTATGTTTACAATAATAAAAATAATGTTAATAAAGATAAAAATATATAACCAATGAGAAAACTAAATATATATTTTAATTTTAGTTTTGTTTTATAAGCTTGAGTAGTATTGTGGTTTGGTTACTTTTCTTGGGAAGAACATATTTAATTAAATTTTAAATCTCAATATTAAAGCTATCAATTTTCAAATAGAAAATAACAGATAAGAGGCTGAGAGATAGCATGGAGGAAAGACATTTGCCTCACATGCAGAAGGTCAGTGGTTCAAATCCCGGCATCCCATATGGTTCCCCGAGCCTGCAAGGAGCAATTTCTGAGCATAGAGCCAGGAGTAACCCCTGAGCACTGCCGGGTGTGACCCAAAAACAAAAAAAAAAGAAAAGAAAAGATATTAAGAAAATAGGGGCCGGGCTGTGGCGCTAGAGGTAAGGTGCCTACCTTGCCTGCGCTAGCCTTGGACGGACCGTGGTTCGATCCCCCAGTGTCCTATATGGTCCCCCAAGCCAGGAGCAACTTCTGAGCGCATAGCCAGGAGTAACCCGTGAGCATTACCGGGAGTGCCCCCCCCAAAAAAAAAGAAAAGAAAGAAAATAGCAGATAAATAAATTGTTAGTAAAAAAAGAATAATGAATAACTAAGAAGTAACCAATATTTACCTAAAGATATAAGCTTAAAACTATTAATTACTGCTTAAGTGTAAAGGAAAAGTAGTGTGATCCTAGAAATATTTTCACATAGTCTTCTTATTTTGATGTGAATGGATAGTAAGTTGTGAGAAAATTGAAAATGCCACAAATTCTATTTTATCCAAACTGATTTCTACAATGCATTATATCTGTCATTGATTAGGTTCCACCAGGATTATAAATTTTTATGAATTTGAATATTTTTACTATGGAATATATCTCAGAATTTTTATTTCATTAGGAATATTTATTTATTTGGCATCATTTTAAATGTATATGAATTAATACTTTAATAAGTTTATTAGAAAATATCTAAAACAAAAAATATATATAAATATGTTTCTGAATAGCTAGATAAAAGCTGAAAGTGGTGTGTTGCCTTTCAATAAACCCCCACATTCTTGAAAGTGCTTTCTGCCTTGAATGATAAATTCCTAAATAATCTAAAGAATTAAAATTTAGTATTAAAAATACCAAATTATAAGGAAAATCCTATATAAATGAGTCATCTTTACTTCCTCTTTTTACCCTACAAACGTATCAGCAAGAATCAGGTTTTATAACCTTTAGTTTGAGAAGTTAGTCTCTACCATAGACCAAGTAGATACTGATTAGGATAATACATATCTTGGGGCCAGAAAGGTGGTGCTAGAGGTAAGGTGTCTGCCTTGCAAGCGCTAGCCAAGGAAGGACCGAGGTTCGATCCCCTGGCTTCCCATATGGTCCCCCCAAGCCAGGGGCAATTTCTGAGTGCTTAGCCAGGAGTAACCCCTGAGCATCAAATAGGTGTGCCCCCCCAAAATAAAAACAAAAACAAAAAAAGGATAATACACATCTTTAAGAAAATAATATACTTCTCTTAAAGTTTAATTGTCACCAAAAATTTATAAGAGAATTGAATTTTTCTGGGAGTGTATTGTTTTTACCAATTTCCTTGTTTGCCTAATTGGTGTTTGGTAAGGTTTCAGTTCCGAAATTTCTTGAGTTGCTAACTCAGCTTGTTGCAAACGTTTTCCAACCTGTATTTCCATCTGCAGAGTTGTTGATTTTCTCCAGAAAGCACTAAAACACATTGAGTTCATAGGCACAAATGACTGGGTTAAGAAGAAATTCCTCCAAGCATAATGCTGTATATGATTGAATGTAAATGACCAACGCTGATCATAGCCCATACAGTGGAATGGAAATAAGAGTTGCAAAATGATTCTGTATTTTCTGGTTCATAAACAAATAGAAAATAAAAAGAAAATAACAAAATGAATATATTGAATTTTATGTGCAGTTTGGCCATAAGACAAAAATTCCCCCCCCCTTTGCCACATTTAATGGAAAGCATCTCTTGCATTGCACTCCATTCCATTTAAGATTTAAACTTTCTTAGCTCAGATAATAAATTGTTTTTAATAAAAGAAAAAAACTAATTTTTTTCCAAATGGTTTCTGGCATCTGATTCCACAGGATTTTTGACCTGGCTAGACAATCTTAATACAGCTTTAATACTAAACAAGTATGAACATGTGTGCACTTGACTTTTATTAAACTCCTACTGAAGAAACAGATTAATTGGAGGCTGATTCACTGGTGAACAGGCGTTAAAGACAGAAGGACCTTCTCACATTTTGTTCTGTTATCCAGGCTTATGCCATCTCAGGTTGGCAAGGAGATCCCAACTGTAGTGTTTTGAAATATAACTGAAAGAAATTGTAGAATAACAGGTGCAAAAAAATTTTTCAAGCCACTTACGAAATGTTGATCTGATTCCTCTCTTTTTCTCTTGCCAAATGGCCACCTGACACTTTATGGACTCAGGTACTGCCTAGATAGCATTTCACATAATGATATTATGTGTATTCTGACTATAGATGATTGCAGCTGTTATAATTATTTCTCATATCATTATTACATTTTCCTTTCTTTCTAGAAAAAAAAACATGGGTACAAGATGTAAGAAAACTATTTCAGATAGTTTCAAAAAAGCATTGAGATGGGGGGAAAAATGCCCTTCTTGGCTTCTCAGCATCTGGCTATAAAAGTTGGAATTTGATTCCCTGTTTTCTTTGCACTTTAATAGTTTATATCTGGTAAGATAAACAAGACAGAAAATAAATAAATAAAAATAATAACAAACAAAGAAGGGCCTAAGTTACTGGTTAATTGAGAGCTCTGCAATGTATTTGCAGAATATATTGTTTCCAGGGCTTTCACATGTATTATCTCATTCTGTGAACTAGGTGACACAAGATTTTTACAACTGAGAAAATTGCCTCTTAAAAAGGTTAAGAGACTTCCTAAAGAAACTTTGAGTAAATTGGGCAATGAGGGCATCAACCCAGACAGACCAAATGATTTCAGGTTTGCCTGAGGCTTTTCCAGAAATGTGCCCCCTGAAAAGCCCCCAAATTCTTTTTTGAGCTTAACTATTTTCCTCTGTCAAATAAAGCATAGATATAAAGTTGAGTTCTGAATCTCCTTCCTATTGCAAGTTGCAATTTTATTGTGTATTTTTCCTCACAAAAAATGATAAGCATAAGCCACTGATTTATCAAGAATATCTGTGGCCCTCATTCATTGTCACTATGTACCATAAATGATGCAGTGAAAGATTTGTAATGCACTTTGATCACAATAAAAATAAAAAAAAAAGAATATTTGTGGCACTTTGACTCTTCGGCAGGGGTGACCTGCTCATTCTCTGAAAGTCATCTGTGTGTCACACTCAGGTCCAGTTGATTTGGCATGGAGGTTCTATTGGCTAGTTCCTTCTTAACAAAGTTACATTTGTACTATTATTTTTTTCCTGCACAAGTATTTTTACACAGGTTGGCAATGGGGCTTGCTCAGAAGATCAGAATGCCATTGTTAGACGCTTGAAGTCCTAACTATTGGTAATGGCTAATTACAATGGAAATTGTGAGGAATTACACATTTGATAATATTGTAAACAGTTAATATTCAGCAAAAGAAAATAAATCAATAGTCTAAAAGGAAAGGTGGGAAGTTAATCAAAAGGATTATCTTACACCTTCAGGATAAGCTTGCATCTTCCATTATACTACTTGTAAACAAGACCAAAATCCATTTAGAGTTGCTGAAAAGGGATGGTTAGTCACATATTTGTTTGTTTACATAGATCTTGTATCTATATAAAATTTTGAGGTGACTCATAGCACTGAAAACTTTAATTAAAAGTCAAAAGGAATAGTACAGTTACAGTAGGTAGGGCCCTTGCCTTGTGACCAATCCAGTTTCCATCCTTGACTCCAGGGTTGATTTTCTGAGCATGACCAGAAGTAAGCCCTGAGCACAGAATATAGCAGTGTCCCAAAAAGTCACTGAGAATTAACCCCAAAGCAAATAAAAATAATTTAATTCAATTCAAATACAGTGCTCTTTGATCACTGGGTGAATATTTATTATAGTTTGTTCCAGTACCATGAACATGATTATTTCTATTCACTTTAACTAAGAAACATATTATTCAGCTAAAATGAAGACACAATGAATTTTAAGAAATGCAATGGAAACTCTTCTTTTCAGAAAAGATCTTTAAAGCATAATAGGTTATACTTTATCTATTTTTAATTTATGGACTTCTGTTTTTCAGCTATTATTTAGCTTTTAGCTTGCATAATAATTATTTCATATAAAATGAAAGGAGGACTTGGAGTATTTTCTAGTTTCCAATACTAAAATAAGAGTCAACTAAACTTTTATATGTGGGCTTTGTAGCAGCTGATTGATTCTTTCTGATATATTTTAACTGCATTTCAATTCCAATGTAAAATTAAAGTCCAAGAACTGGGTGAACTTTTTCATATCTCAACATTCCAAGTCTGGTAAAACTGTTCCGCTTGCTAAATGATGTTATAAATATCGAGATTAGTTTCTTCTAAAATTACTAGTGCCAGGTGCATTCCATTTCTCATGTCATATAATATTCTGTTACTATGTTCACAGTTTAAAAGAAGGTTGAAAGAATGTGTAGACAAAAGGAAAAGAGTAAAGATATTTGAACGTGACAACTGTTATCTACTACAACCTTACAGGAGAAATGTCAAAGAATAGAAAGATTATTTTTTTCTTTTAGTAATGCTTATGTTTTGTTTAGGTGAAGTGTGGGCAGTGTAGGTATGTATTGCTAGTATTTCCATCCTTAATAAATATAAAAATTAAAATTTACAAGTCAGTGCAAAACCAGTGTTATTGTCTTTTGTTATTTGCACTTCCCATGAATAATATCTCAGCTCTCAAGATGTACCCATAAAATCTTTCACCAAACCTTTGTTTTAAAGTATTTGAAAGGACATCATTCCATGTGGGAATATTACATACAGCCAGTGATTCAACAGTAACTGAGAATTTATGTACAAAACATTCTTTACATATTGACAAATATTTCTAAAAAATGAATTGGTATTTTTTTGTTGTTGAGTGTTTCATGAATGACCTTTACCTCTGTAGACATATGCAGTTTTCAGTTTTTTGGGTGAGACTTTCAAAATATTTTTTTAGAGTGTTCAATGTTAGCAGTGACATTTTTACAGTGATTTCAGAGCCTTGTAGTTTAGAATATTCTATTTGCTTTATTTCTAATTACTTATACCACCCTCGTTTAAAATACTGTGCAGATGTAATTGACAGTGATGATATACAATATGTATGAAAAGAGCTTTTCTCTATTGGTGCTGTGTGTCATGCAAGACTCCATTGAAATATTTACAGTTAAACTAAACTTTTTAGAAGGAGCAAAATTGCATTTGTTTTGCAGATTTGCTCATCATTAAATGTGAAACATTTCACATTTGTCTTTTTGAGTAATTGGCTTTTTAAAATGATAAGGTGCTCTGAACACTTGTTATGTGGATAGGTCTGACGTTGTATCCCAGAAATCCATATGCCATACAGACAGAACAGAAGAAAGATATTCACAAGCATGTCACAGATTGGACTAAAGCAAGCCAAAAACCCAAGTGCCATGGCATTAACAATAGCACCAGATTTACTGTCACGATCACAATCTGTGCTGCATCACAGACAGAAGGAGAACTTTTGATAGGTAACACCTCAGTGTTTTTTTTTTATCTTTTGGCAAATTATCATTTATCATTATATTTTTGCCTGCCATATAATATTATTACAATGATAGAAAAAAAGGAATAGTCTCCAACAAAAGGACTGACTTATTAATCAGGATATGTAGACTGTGTGTGTGTGTGTGTGTGTGTGTGTGTGTGTGTGTGTGTGTGTGTGTGTGTGTGTGTGTGTGTAAAAGAGAAAGAGCCTGAGAGACAGCAAAAAAGAGAGAGAGACAGCAACAAAGTAGAGGAAGGAGGAGGGGAAAAAAGAGTAGAGATTCTGTTGTTTTATTACAGATCAAACCAATGTTGGAAAAAATGGAGAACAGCTAAGTTATTAGTAAGGATTTTAGTTTTGAATTCACTATGACAGGGAAAACAAAAGAAGCACCCTTCATGAGAATTCGAAAACTCTGATATTTCCTAAATATGTGGTTTCCCAGAATAAAACCTCACAGCTAATTTTATTTTCAAAATTGGAAGCAGAATGGTAAGGATATGTGAGATATGAAATTGTCTGATCTTTTCTGGTCTGTGTGCATTTCTCTATGATGCAGATCTGAAGAGACCACAATTCCCAGGATGCCCCTGTAGGTACTAAAAAAAGATTTACAAAATCACAGCTTGCAACACAACCTCATGTTGGGCTGATTGAAGGAAAAACTCTAGAAACACTGCACAGAGCTTCCTGACATGAGCTAGAGAAACAATAGTCTTTTATTTTTCTTAATTGAAAGACAATTTGGGACCTCACTGAAAGAATGTCACTATTTCTTAGTATCTACAGAAATGAGAGACATTTCTGAAGAATTACCACAGCTGATATTGTTTTCTTATAGCAAATATAGTCTAATGTCATCTAGCTTTTTAATATCATTAAAAATATAAAAGTTAGCTTCTCAAAATTAAAAGGAGTCTAGAAAAACAAAAATTAACAAGATACAAACTATTCAAGCACAGCTTTGTGGAAATAATACTATATCAATCCATAAATTTATTTGAAAATAAGTTGGCTACAATAAAGGTACTTTGATAATGAATTAAATGTAGCATATTCTAAAGTAAATAAATAAAAATGGCTTTATCATTTCAAATATGTTTTACCAAGTATATATATATGTATATATACACACACATATATGTTTTATTCTTTAGCCTTGACTCCATTGGTTGTTGGATTTCTTGTGTCAATTGAAAATTAATTTTCTCTCAACATTAAATTATTCATTAAATACTTAAGACAATATACTTTTAATCACTAGCAGTTTACATCTCGCACTTTCATAGATTAAATATATTTCTTCTAATTTTCAACTCTCACTTAGTTTAACTTATTAAATACTGTGTAAAATACTAACTTGTATTTTAAGGAAGCAAAAAAAGTTATTTTAAAAATAGCTAGTGAGGGAGCAGTCAAAAAACTACCAATAAAAGATGTAAGCAAATTGTTGAAAACTTAGTAATGAATAATAATAGGGAAGTGGAAATTTTACTAACTAGCTTCACACTGAAAGACTGTTTCTCATAAAAGAATTTCATAATTGGCTTCTTCCAGTCTCTTAAGTGGAAGAAATATATGAGTCAATCTTAAAACACTTAAAAGAAGGAATACTGACATTTGGTAAACTAAAGATTTAACACAAGAAATCTTATTGATAAATAAAAATATTGATATATGTTCCAACATATTTATGCATTATAAATAAAAGTATCATGATGGAAATCAACTTAGTGGCTTTAAAATGGTGCTTATCACTTAATAGCAATTATTTTATAAAATTCAGTTTTTTATATGAAAATGTTTCATGAAATAAGCTAAACCTATACTTTTTTTTTTTTTTTTTTTTTTGGTTTTTTTGGCCACACCGGGTAACGCTCAGGGGTTACTCCTGGCTATGTGCTCAGAAGTTGCTCCTGGCTTGGGGGACCATATGGGACACCTGGGGATCGAACCGCGGTCCGTCCAAGGCTAGCGCAGGCAAGGCAGGCACTTTACCTTTAGCGCCACCACCCGGCCCCTAAACCTATACTTTTAAACCAAATGGTTGTTACTGTTACTGACTTTGAGTAGATTGGCTTTTTTAATATTTTCACTGGAGAGAGTGTACAGGGGTAAAGGTGTTTGCCTTGCATGTGACAGAATGTGGTTCAAATCCCTGGTACAATGTATAGTTCCTTGAACACTGCCAGGGCTTATTCCTGAACACAGTGAATTAGTTTTCATCAATTTTCTCATCTAAATTTTTTTAGAATTTGGTAACATTTTTATCTATCAAATATTTGTGTGCTTTTAATCTTCTATTTTACTTAAAATTTGTTTTTAGGTACAAATTGATGAGAAGTTACCTTTGTTGCTTTGTGATATCTATTTGTGCTCTTCATGATGGGAATGTTGCACTGGTGATGGGTGGTGTTCCTTACATGACTGAAACCCAAACACAATCATGTATGTAATTAAGGTGTTTAAATAAATTTAAAAAAATTAAAAAAAAACGTTTTCTCATTAATTGGCTTTTGTTTGTTTTTATTTGGGGGCCAAACCTGGGTTACTCTTCCCTCTGTGCTCAGAAATCACAGGTGGCTGGCAGGCCCAATTGGGGGACCTTATGGGATGCCGGGATTCAAACCAGGGTCAATCCCAGGTTGGCAACATGCAAGGCAAACACTTTACCAATGTGCTATCACTCCAGTCCCTCTTGTCAAACTTTGAATTTTTCAGTTTTTATCTTTATTTTCAGCAAATATTTTTAGAAATGCATTTTTATTTTGATTATATTATTGCTTTCAAAGAACTAGATCATTTTCAGTTGTTTGATTTTAATTTCTAATTAAGGCCTGGTTATTAAGAATAAAATATTTTATAAATTTTATAAAAAGAGACTTTACAATTAAGCAAACTTAATTCTAGGTACAAGTATAAATGTATACATGTATATGTACACATATATGAATAAATTGTAAATTATATATTAATAAAGCTGTAGAATGGTAAGATGAAATACAGAAAGAGTACACATTAAAAATTGCTAAATAGGGGCCGGAGAGATAGCATAGAGGTAAGGCATTTGCCTTGCATTCAGAAGGACGATGGTTCGAATACCGGCATCCCATATAGTCTCCCATGCCTGCCAGGGGCGATTTTTGAGCTTACAGCCAGGAGTAACCCCTGAGCGCTGCCAGGTGTGACCCAAAAACAAACAAACAAAATATATATAGACAAATATATGTTAGTATCTTTTAATTGGTATAAGTTTACATGCATATCTTAAACCTTTGTTGTTTTAGTTTTGTCTCAAGATTATCATATCAATAAACCTTTATAAAAATACTGAATCCAAATATCCATTCATTAATTAAAAAGTATAAATAACTCTATAGTCAAGATGAATGAATTATATCTTTATATATTGTGAATTTATGTTAAAAATTTATAATACACAGGTTGTTTATATTTTTCTCATTTTAATGTGTCCTTACAAAATAAAATCACTTTGTGTTATTTTTTTCTACTATGCACTTTGAAATCAAAATTCTACTATGTGTTATTAATTCTATAATACTATCTTTTAAATTGTGTGGTTTTTTACTTATTCAGTGGTGATATCATCTATTAAATAAGTCATGACTTACAATACTTTTCCTCTACATCCTTGATTACAGAATATTAGCCCAAGACATAATACAGCTGATTTGGTTCTAGTCTTGCACACAGCTGAACTGGGTTTGATCCATGGCTTGAGTACAGGGTAATTCTTGAGCACAGAACCTAGAGTAGACCTCAAGCATACTTGCTGATGACACACAAAACAAGAAAAGAAAACAAACAAAAGAGAGCTAATACAAGATATAAGACAGTTGCCTTGCATACATCTGACCCTGGCTCAAATGCCAAACACCAGCCCCACAAATGGTCTTCCCTAAGCAATGTTGACAGCCACTCCTAAACAGAAAATCAGAAATAATCCCTGAATACCAGCAGATATGTCTCCCCAAACAAATAATCAGAAAACAAAAGCAAAGTCCAAGATTATTCTTTATATAGATATTAATTTCTGTTGCTTTACTGATAATATGGTAGGAAGTGAGGACATTTCCTGTATACAGTCTACCAGTTGGTCAAATATACTGTATCCTTTTAAATATTTGGTTTTCATATTTATTTTTTATAAATAAAAATTTACCTTCACATGATTATACTTTATATGATTACTAGTTTACTGTGGTTTAATTTCTCTAATATTCTAAAATACTTAGAAAGTAAGTTTTATCCTTATACCCTAAAATCTCAAGCTTTAAATTTTTCTGAATTATCTTTTTATGCTCTGTTTCCATGATTACAAGTATTTTGATTATTTATTCTTAGTACATAGAATAGTATTATTTGTAAAATTTCACTTATTTCCTGGAATGAATTTTTTCTTATATGATAGTTTTTTTGAAGATGGGTAAAATTGTTATATTTTAATGTATTGGTATTTATTTTTTTATATTTTTATTTAAACACTTTGGTTACAAACTTGATTGTAGTTGGGTTTCAGTTATATAAAGAACACCCACCTTCATCAGTGCAACATTCTCATTTTTTCAAGATGTTTTTGTTTTGCTCTTCCTCTCTTCTGAGTAATTTTGGGCAAGAGTTGTGTTGTCCATATATTTACCCTTCCTAGTAGGCAAGTCTATGTTTATTAATTAATCATTTTTCTCTGACATCTCTCTTCCTATCTCTTCCCTTTCTCTTCTTTTTCAATTATATATTGTTATAAATTTTTCTATTTTCTTTTTCTTTGAAGACCTCAGAAAGTCTTTTAAAGATGCAATTTTAGGCTACTTGTATCTTAGTCTGCAGCTTTTGTTGAGAGTATGTTTTTCCTTAGTAATAACTTTATTCCATCTAAAGTTGAAATGGGATTAAGTATTATCAAAAACCTAGTTTCTCAGAACTTTTTTCTTAGATTAAGTAAATAATCTTCATTTCATTTTCTAAAAAAACAACTTCAAGTAAATCTTGGTGACTAATTTATAAAGAAACAGGCATTATATATGTTTTTATACTATACCTATATTGTATACATAACTATGAGTCCCTTAAATAAGTTATTAGAAAAAATATTGCCGTCTTCAAGTTCATATGATGCTTGCAGAATTTGATTAGAATTTATATTAAGTAACAAAATCATGTCAGTTTATGTTTAAAAATACTTTATTAGTATAATAGTAAAATAATATATTAGTTCTTTAGAAAAAGTTTTATAAAGGATAGCAGTGGCTTAATTCACTCCCTTCTTATCTGAGATTTTTGTGCTTAGGGAAATGAATAAAAAAGAATGATATTTTCTTTTATTTTAAATATTGATTTGAAGTATTCATCTTACACTGACTTCAGTTAATTATGTTTTTTCCATAAAATGTATTTTCCCCATCCCCACAAAAAGTATTTTAGACACTTTATTTTTTAGAATAAATAAAAGATATATATTACCTGTTTACCATATCTTAAGGTGCAACTACATTCTAGAAATAGCTTAACTTTAACTACAACTTTAACTACAGACAATAACTACACTATGTAAAACATGTGCTTTGAAGATATAAGTCTAACACATTGACACATATATCACACACCCACACCTTCCAATGGAAAAACAACAACAACAACAACAACCTCATTAAATTTAATGAGGCAAATGGTGCTATTTTTGATGGGACACTAATGAGAGAGTATTTTTTTAACCAAATAGAATCTTATTAATTTATGTCAGAAACAGAAGTGGAGACACAGTCATATTAGAAGTGTTAATTCCACAAGGGAATATCTCCAATGGCCCTTTAACTGGGCTTAACTACTTATTTTATCAAACCTATTGAGCTTTATATTAATGTTATATGATTTCAAGATCATTCCTATAGTATACGATAGTACCTTAGGGACAGTTATGACTATTTACACATTTATCCTTTAAAATATTAGATTTTGAACAACTGTTTGAATAATATTTTTGTAAATATGTGTATAAATTGTGTCTATAATCACTATTTTGCCTAAAATATTAAATATACAAATACTAATTTATATCACATATTTCATATGTAATGTACATGTACATATCCACTGATCCACAAGATATAATATATAAATCCTTTCTGGAGAAGAGCATTTTTCTGTTGTTCTAGATTATTACATCATTTCAAATTTTTAGTTTTTAAATTGAAAAATATCAAGGTATTATTTAATTTTAAACAAAATATTATTGAAAGCAATATTGACTTATATTATTTTAGAACATAGTGCATAGGTCTGGACAGAAAGTACATTGGGTTAGGTGCTTGCCTTGAATTCAACTGATCCTAGTTCAATCCCCATCATTGCCTCTGATCCCATGCGGATCACGAGGAGTAATTCTCAAATTCATAAAACCTGAGCACATTAAAAAAAATTAAAATAATATGATTTTCTTTAAAGACATTTTAGAAACTTACCATTTAAATAAAAACTATGTTAAATTTACATATTAAAAATATTTACATATATAGAAATATTCAAACATTTTATTTGTTATCATAATTTTGAAGACAGATACTATTAGCTTATCAACTGCTGATATGGACACATACTAAGTCAAAATTTTATCTTTAGGATTAATGTGAAATGTAATAATTGAATAATAGTAATTTATATGATTTCCTAATACAGTGTCTTTTGCTATGTCAGCATTTCTTAGTATTTTGGGATGCAATATATACATCTACAGTGGGATAATATGTGATATGACTAATCATATGACTTATCATTAGTTCAACTATTTAATAAAACATATTCTTTGCCCAAGCAATGAAATATATTATATATAAATATTATGCACACAAAGTATTAGGATAGCATATGGGATACAGAAATTAGCAAACAAGAGAGTGGAGCTTTAGCACAGTGGGTAGGGTGTTTGCCCTACATGCAGTCAACCCAGGTTTAATCCTCTACATTCCATAGAGTCCCCTGAGCCTACCAGGAGTGATTTCTGAGCGCAGGGATAGGAGTGATCCCTGAGCGAAGCCAGTTGTGAACAGAAAAAAGAAAAAAAAATAGCAAACGAAAATTAATTATCCTTTCATGGAGTTTGCATTCTAGTTTGGTGAGGCTAAAAAATAGACAAAATAGTGGGATAAAAAATATACATAGTTATTTATTGCCAAATAAAAGGTTTATCGTTGTGAATATATATAGAAAGATAATTTTCTTTGAGTGAAGATATTGTAAATAAAGAGAAAAATGGAATGTAAAAATGCATTTGGAAGAAAGTCAGATACATAAATAAGCACTTCCAAATTATTAAGAAATGTAAACTAGCCAATATATTACTGAGGGTAAAAGTAAGTTAATTAATAATAATAATAATGATAATAATAATAATAATAATAATAAGGGGTCAGAGAGATAGCATGGAGGTAAGGCATTTGCCTTTCATGCAGAAGGTCAATAGTTCAAATCCCGGCATCCCATATGGTCCCTGCCCCCTGTGCCTGCCAGGAGCAATTTCTGAGCGTGGAGCCAGGAGTAACCCTTGAACACTGCCGGGTGTGACCCCCCCCCCAAAAAAAAATAATATGAACTAAAGTTCAAAATATTGCTGACTAAAATTTAGTCATAATTTCACCTCTGAGACCAACTAAACTCAATGTTAAAGATGATTTTGAGCTATTTATCTAATTTAGGTTTCTTATTTACAATGATGTCAACAATGGAATTTCAGGCATACAGTATTTTACATCCAAAGAATTTGTTCAAAACGTTCTCTTTATAGTCATAATAAATTCTTTCAATGAAGACTCAGTATTGTCATTCATTGTTTTCATAGTTTCAGTAATTTAGAATCTAGTAGAATTTATTCATGGTGAATGACTATCATCTTTGATACTTCTTTTGCATTTTTGTGGTATTGCCATACGCTTGCTGTTATCCAAATAAATACATATATAACATGTGGCTTGTAGCACTGGTTTATGGTATTGGAATAACCATATTTAATTTTTATTTCTCAGAATGTAGTAAATAAATGATACTGTATTCAAATATATGTTGATAAATTGAATAAGATTAAAGAATGATACAATCATCGTATTAAAAAATGTAACAATCACTGTATATATTCTTACTAAGTCAAGAATTTGTTAGTTTCTGAGGGTCGCTGTATCTATCGAAGGTAAAATTTGACCCAGAAGAAAAAAATGTTTTAAGAAAAACAGTAAAGATGGAGGAGTTAAGGAATTTGGTTAAAGGGAAATTTTCAGTTCAAGTTCACTCAGTCTTTATTTTTGTCATTTTTCTTATAAAGTCACCTTCTAAGGTTAGTACCTAATATGAGATCAAACCCTCATTGAGATCACTTCACTTTAAGGCAAATATGACAGGGTCTCTAGATCCCAGATATTTCACATATGCATTCAGTAACTAACAAATGAATATTTATTACATACTACATTTTTTTCAAGTGCTGGTGGATAGAGGCAAAAAAATAATAAAACTTATGTTTAGGTAGTTTTTATTCTAGGAAAACTCATTATTCATTCTTCTTCATTATGATTCTTTTGTTTTGTACCTTGTGTTCTCTATTCCGATCAGCTATGGGTTGTTTATTTGCTTTGACTCGTTTTATGATTGGCACCAAGCTTCTTCCTCCTATCAATTTTTTTTATCCCTGTCTTTATGTAACACTGAGGTCTCTTTTTTTTGTCATCTTTGTCCTGGTCTCAGACTGAGTTCCTTATGTCTCTTTGCTTTGGAGGCACAAAAAAGAAAGCGGATTCTTCCAAGTTAAATCGTTGTGGAGATGAGAAGAACTCATGGCAGTAAACACTGCCACCACCACCAAAGGTGGGGACCTTTGCTACTCTACCTGTCACATCTCATTGCACTCAAATCAACGCAATCTAAAACTTTGCCCCCTTACAGTGGGTTCTCTTTACATGATGCCCCCCCAACCTCTTTAGGAAGAGGAACCCAAACCATTCAATCTCTTTTTAAAAATCTCAGAAGGTAGATGTCGTCGTTCTTGTGGAGTTTAATGCAGAATTTCCAAGGCTGAAATGCCCATTTCACCTTTGTTTGCTTGTTTGCAATCTAAGTTATGGTGATTTATTATGAGAAAACTAACATCTAACTGACTACAAAATGCAAGGAATAAGTAAATATGAGGAATAGAATCTGAGGCTCTGAAGTCTTTTCTGATCTCATTTCATACCCCACACATAAATCATTTTCCGCAGCCCAGAGAGTTAGGACCATTCTCTATTTCACTATTGCATTTTATAATTCATCAGTCTATAATATAGTCATACACGATGTTGTGAAATGTCTCATAAAGGTGCATATGTTTAAACAGATTCATAAACTTCCATCTTTCTCCTCCCAATATATTTGAAGTATATTTAAATTTTTCCACTAAATAAGAACTTTTAGGAAAGGGAAATGGGAGAGTTATAGGGATACTTAATTCTTCGCTTGTTTTTTTGCTTGTTTTTATGTAATATGGGCATGCAAATAAGGTCATCTTTATCAGTACTGTCACACATATTTCAATTATTATATTTAGTTATTTATAGTTATATTTAATTGTCAGCTATATGATAAATCTATAATGATAGCTACTCTTACTGTTTTGGGCCCAGTGATATTCAGGACTTAATCATTTCTACTCAAGGATCACTTTGAAGTTCTATGTGAACCATATGTAGTGCAACAGTTGGCCTCATGCAAGGTAACTGTACTACCCAATGAACTATCTCCCTAGCTCTCTTTTGGGGGAAATACCTGGCAGTGTTCAGGTCTTATTCTGGATCTGTACTTAGAAATCACTCATTTTGGGTCTGAGGGGCTCATATGGGACACCAGAAGTCAAACTCTGGCTGGCAAAGGAAATGCCTACTATTTTACTATCTCTCTGCCCCTCTCCCAGCCCCCCCCCTTTTTCTTCCCTTTTTTTTTTTTCTGGCCCATACCCTGTGAAGCTCAGGGTTTACTCCTGGCTATGTGCTCAGAAATTGCTCCTAGCTCAAGGGACCATATGGGATGCCGGAATCAAACCAAGGTCCATCCTGGTTCAGCCATGTGCAAAGCAAATGCCCTACCACTGTGCTATCGCTCCAGCCCCTCCCAGCCACTTTTTATTCTTTTATATTTTCAGATGAGATTGAAGTCCAGTGTAGTAAATTAATTTGATCAGGACTTACCCTTCTGAGATATAGGCTTAAATGTGACCAGACAAGATTATATAGAGCCCACCTATTTAATTTGATATGCTAATAATTTGTTTTAAAAATGTGCTAAATGATTTTTATTTATCTGTGCTTCCCATTTGCCCTATAAATAATAGGCTTTCATGTTAGTAAACATTATCAAGATATAAATTAAATTAAAGCCATGATCCAAGCATTTGCAAAAAGGATATGACACATCTGATGATGAAAAGTTACATGGCTACCCGAAATGTTGCTTCTGAAGACTTTACAGTAACATGGAACATGGATATTTCAGAAAGATAAAGACTACATGCTTGGATGAATGTTCTGAAACATATAATGGGGCATATTTTATCAGGTTCTCTAAAATTAGAAATTCAAACCAATAGAAATGCATATTTGGGGTATTATTCTATTTTTAGTTATTATAAAATTAACATGACTTTAGATTAAATTACTCTAATAGCATCTGTTAGTTTAGAGTAATTTATAGGAACTGAGCCCCATGAGAAATACTTGTGGCAAGACTGATGATAAACATGGGAATGAGTAGAATAGGATTCTTAGGGTCATCAGTGCAGAGAGAATTGGCCTTATGTTAAGTGCTGAAGAATAAAAGTATTCCAAATCGGCTTATTTTGAGTGTTTGCTTTCTATGGAGTCATTGCTGTTTCTCTTCAATTTCTCCATCAGAATTCTATTTCTAATATTTAGGTCTAAGAATGTCTAGATGAGTCAAGCTGTAAAAATTTACTGAGATATAAACAAACTCTTAAAATAGCGAAACATTTTATTTCTAAAGATGTCTTAGTATTTACAAATATTTAATTTTTCCAACTTTAGTATACATTCTTGTCAAAAAATCCCACTGGAATATTCTGGAGGAAAAATAGTTGAAAATCTTTTGAAAGATTTAGAATTAAGAATAGAATTCCAGAAGAATTCTGGGAATGTGAAGATGTGGTACAGTGGTAAAACACCTTTCTTGCATGTGTTAACACTAGCATCACTACCAAAAAAAATTAAATAAAGAAAATATTCCCCAAATTACAAAGAAATAATTTGGAGGGATGCCTTCTGAAACAGAGAATGATAGCTAAACTAAAATCAAGGGTTTGAAATACATAAATCAAGAAGAAATTATATTTCTACACAGGCAGTTTAACATAAAACCCTGTTGTCAGTATAATAATAAGAGAATCACAATAGAAAGTAGGGTAAGGAAAAATTAAAAAGTGGCAGTGTTGCATTATTTGGGTAAATTTTTTAAGTGTAGATTTGTTATATCTATAAGGAAAACAAATCTAAGAGGAATTAATATACTGTTTAAATATTTATGACAAATAATGGGAAAATTAATCAAAATCTAATAACTTAGGATAGGAAGATTGCTCAAAGGGGTGAACTATATGCCTTAAGTGCAAGCAGTTCCTTGTTTAATTCCAGAAAAGCACAGTCTCTAAAGTATTGCCAGGCATTACTCTATTGGCTATTATGTTGAGCAGCAAATCATTTGAACTGCACTGCATTGCCATGCTGAATAACCCCAAAGTGGCCCCTGAGTCTTGAATATGATTAAGAAATAGCCCCCAAAATAACCAGATCTCTAGGCAAAAAAAATTTCTAAGTATTAAAATGTTAATTTGACAAATTACAATGGAATAATAACTACATTTTACAATATAAAACCAAAAATATCAGTGTATATATTTAATTTTATAATGTGCCATTCAAACTAAATTATTTAAAGAAACTATGAGCACAATTTAATAAGTTGAAGTCTTCTTTGAAATATGAATTTAAATACTATAATATAAATATATAAATTAATATTTGAAACTAATTCTAAGAGAGAGAATAACAAAAAAAGGACACCATTGCACCTATATTATAGTGAGGAATACAACTTACAGAACTCTAAGAAGTAAAATAAAAAGTACATCTCAATTACTTTCCAAATTTATAGATTCAATAAATAATTTTTAAATATCACATCTAGAAAAGTTAACAAAAGTGATATTTATGCAATGTGATCTCACTTGTATGAAAAATGGAAAACCATTATGTAAAAGAAAAAATGTTAAATAAGCTATAGTAGATCTCAATGTCAAAACGTGAAATTATCACATTGATGTTATCAAAAATGTCATAAAACTTGAATAACAATGTTAAAGAATTAAAACAAGAGGCTAGCGAGATAGTAATATCTAGAGTGATTGATTGGCTTGCATGTGACTGATAAGGTTTTGCTCTCTTGCATTTCACATCATTCCCCAAGAACTCCACAAATGGTCCCCCCAAAAGGTGCAATGTAGATATTTAATTTGACTTATAAATAACCAATATGGCAATATACATATATGGTGCATACCACATGCACTAAAAATCAAGAAAAAAATTAAAATATTAAAATGAGCATTTGAGGGGCCGAAGAGGTGGCGCTAGAGGTAAGGTGTCTGCCTTGCAAGCGCTAGCGTAGGACAGACCGTGGTTCGATCCCCTGGCGTCCCATATGGTCCCCCCCAAGCCAGGAACGATTTCTGAGCGCATAGCCAGGAGTAACCTCTGAGTGTCAAATGGGTGTGTCCAAAAAAATGAGCATTTGAATAATTGAGTATGCCTCTTTAACTTCTATCCTTTTGATATTTCTTGTCTTAATTTTTTTCAAATGCAATATTTGCAATCATATTTTAATTTATCTTTCTTAAGAAAAGTAATATAGCAGCATCTGGATAAATATTTATAGAAAAGGTTACTCACAAAGAAAAAAATAATAAAAAAAGAGAAAAAAAAAGAAAAGGTTACTCATTTGCTTGACTGCTTAAAAGTCTTTATCTGAAAAAAAAAAAGCCTATTAAACTTTTTTGTAAGTATGCACAAGTTTAAAGAATTAATGTTATCCAAAGAGACTTCTTAATTGACCTATGCCATGTAATATGAGTGACAGTACTACTGATTCAAACTTTAAGGACAAATAATTATAGATATATTGAAGTTTTATTGATGAACAGAATTGTTCTTTAATATATGAGAATATGCACATTTTCCAAATGTGGTAGAAGTGACAAATATAGTCATAATAATGAGATACAAAAATGAGATAGAGTTCACTTATTTTTTTAGATCTGGGAATTTTGGGAGAAAATGGGATATATTGTGATTTTAGAGCAGCAATTATACTGAATTGTTGGTTTACGGCAGATGGTTGTGGAAGAATCAAAATAGCTGAAGGAGAATTTACTGGCTATATGAAGTATACCAGTTTCATTTAGTCAACCGTCTGCCATAGTATTATCTGGGCAACATTATATGAGCACACTACATGAACCTAAGTATTTGGTACATTTAAGCATGAAGAATGAGTTAGACAGTGTTTAGTTATAATGGCATTCTTTCTTTAAAACAAAGCACTGATGCGCTCAAAGTCTCCATTGTAATTTATCTAAAGTCCTTGGAGTCTACATGCAAAGCTTGCCATCTTCAGCTCCTTGAGAACTTTCTGTGATTTTTCAAGATAGAGTATCAGGTATCTGCCTGACATCATGGAAGTATAAGGGCATCTGTTGATGGCAAGGAGAAGACCAGGGAGTCATATTCTCTGATAATGTTTATTTCACATCTGTGATTTGTGTCCTACAAGGCTCTTGGGACTTAAACCACATGTGCTGTGTTTGCATTAATGGGAACTTCAGAAGGAGAGGCCATAACACTATTAAAATGTTTAGCTTTTGCTCTCCCATCACACAGACACATGCTAATAACTACTCCCAGACCTCGTATCATTGAACTGTAGGATGCAATGTGTAGAGCACTCATTGCTTCAATACAGGGGACTTAAAAACAAATAGCTGCCATCTCTGCCTCTGATAGTTTGCCAGGCTTTTAACTTCTTTGGTTTTTCCTTCTTCAGATCCTAGTGAGGTATCGCAAATGTATTCCAAACAGAACATTACCCCAAGTCTTTGTTTTTTCTTCTATAAAGAAACTTTTGCTTTAAGGTATATTTAGAAAAGTTAGGATTGAAGCCAAATTCCAAAGAACCACATCCTTATTCTATTTTCAAGTAGAAATGATTATTTTCAAGGAAATGATTTATCAGAGCACAATCCCCTGCAGAAGGCTATTGATCACCAGGATTAATTATCAGAATTTATGACAAGTATTTTTGTTTGGAATCTTACTGGAGAGTTGAATTTGAGATTTTTAAATGATTTGTAAGAAAGTTTGAGATTTTCTGAAGATTGCATCTTTCATTAATACTTAGGTCTGTGATTTTAAAACTTTATTCAAAATGTTATTGGTAATAAAGTCAATTTTATGATTGGAGACCAGAATTTAAAACAAATAAAAGTTAGGCCAGAATATAATGTAAAATTATTACATTTGGTAATAGGAAATATTATTTGAAAAAACTTTATTTCTATTATATATGGATATATATGTATACATGGGATGTAATGTATATACAGACTACATATTGAATTTAATGTACATAAAGGATATGGGATAAATTGATGAATAGATACATGGAGAGTTAGGCAGCTAGATAGAGGAATATTATAAAGAGACTAGGCCATGTGTGCCTGAGAAAGTGACAATGATCAAGGGAGAAGTACTACTCATGATATGAGATATTTTTTTTACCAGAAACAATAAAATTAAAATTTAAAAGCCATTACCAGGCTCCCTTTAGGGCAGGTACTTCTCTAAGTTCAATATAAACATTCTTAATACAAATAAATTTGCAAGCAGCATATAAGCTTAATTGAATTAATCTCAAACAGTTTTGGAAAACTGGATAAAAGCCAGTCAGAAGTGAGTTCAATGTAATAATCATTCATCAAGAGTAGCAAATTACAAGCCAGAGTCTAGCTCTTATTTTTTTTTTATTAATGATATCTTTATTTAAGCACCATGATTACAAACATGTTTGTAGTTGGGTTTCAGTTATAAAAAAGAACACCCCCCTTCACCAGTCTAGTTCAGTTGATGGAAAAATGTCCTACTTTATGTTCTGCTTTTTAGATTTCTACAGAATGATAAAAAGGACAATAGTTCACAGTGAGTCTTATTATTTAGGAAAGCAACTAAGAATATCATTTTTTTATAGTTCTAAGTCATTTATTTAGAGATTGAGTATATGTTCTTAAAATCAAGAGCAACCCAATAAACAATGATCAAAATTATATTCAGTAAAAGTATTGGGTATTTTTAATTCTAATAATATTTAAAAAATGTATCTGCTTGACAGAATAAGAACTAAGAATCCTGATGACAATGTGTTCCAGAACTATAATTTGTGCTCCAATCTAAAATAAGAATACTCATTGTATCAATGATATGACTAATAACGACAAAGATGTTATATCTTAGGATATTTACATGACCACCTGAATTGAGTGAAAGGTGGTATATTGTTTGATTACCTGTAGTAATTTAGGTGACTTCATATGGAGTTGGGTATAAGAAGAGGAAGTCAGTAAGGATTCTATAAAGGATGCTAACAAAAAGTTCCTATCAATTTAGCAGGGATAGTACACTAACAAGAAATCAAGATGCACCTCAAAACTAAATTTGAGCAGAGACATGAGACTGAGAATTGAGTATATTTTCAAATCATTAGAGTTCCAGGTTATATTAAACTACATAAAGTGAGTTAAAGGTCTGAATTTTAATCTCAAGTATCTAAAAAGCCTATAACCTAAAACAAGAGGTAGAAAATAAAGCTGTTTAATCTCTGTTAAAAAAGGATTCTAAAAACACCACCACAAATCAGGAAAAACCTTAGGGAAGAAAAAGGAAAATAATGGAAGACCGCTATGACCATGTTCCACCTCTCCCATCCTTCATTACACACCTACTCCAGAGTACAAATCCACACGGTTCAGTCGACAGTATCTCAGAGTTATTTCATTTGGAATTGTCTGACCCCTTGCTTTATTTCTTTATAGTCTACTTCTTGATTTTGTTTGTTTGTTTGGTTGGTTGGTTGATTGGTTTGTTGGTTTTGGGGACACACCGGTGACTCTCATCCGTTCCTCCTGGCTTAGGGGTTCGGGGGATGGAACTGCAGTCTGTCCTAGGTTAGCGCATGCAATGCAAACACCCTACTGCTTGTGCAACCGCTTGTGAAACCGTTCTGGCCCCATATTCTACACATTCTTAATGTTCCCAAGAGATGGCATATTTTTTTTCTGTAAATGAGACTGGTGATGTCGGATCCCGGGCAAGTGGAGAGCTTACAGATTCAAAAGCCATCCATGAGCCACTTCGGGGGAATAACTCCAACAACCCTCTATTTTACTTGGGGATGGGATATTTATAAGGTGTCTTAGCTAATCAGGTTAGAAGGAAAACAGTATGTGTGCTTTGTTAAGAGAAAGCGGAGAAAAACAGAACGAGTGTTATGTTTAGGAGAAAAGTAGGCTGTGTGCTCTATTAGGCTCTGTGTGTTTAGCTATGCTTTCCTTTCTCTAGAGTTATCATTTAGAATACTATCCAGAGTAGCCTATATTATACAATTCCCTCTTCTCTTGTACTAGGTTTCATCTGTTCTTATAAAACAACTCGCAAACTAAGCACTCTAGTCTACCCCGAGAAACTGGTTGCACCATAAAAATAAGTACATTCTACCTTGAATCATGATAAATGTAATTTTGCTTTTCCATGTTAGTCTTTTATAATATATTTAACTTCTTTGGTGTTATTTTACGGTTCCTAGATTTAGACTTACTTATTTAGATATTTTTATATACATAAAGTTTAGAAATTTCCAGCTTATTGCTGGAAATGTCCTCAGTGTTTTCTAAAAAGAATAAATAATCAAATGAGTGAGAGAAGTAGAATGTCTGGCTTGAATACAGGCAATGGTGGGTGGGACCATTGGTGGTGGGAATGCTGCACTGGTGAAGGGGTGTGTTCTGTTTATGACTAAAATGCTTCTAATCATGGTGCTTAAATACAATGGTGCTTTATAGAATTAAAAAAATGAGAAAAAGAATAAATAATCTCTGTCACAATATACAGAAACGTTGATCACCATTTTCTCAGTATAATTAATAGTTATTTATTTATAAAAGTGTCACAGTTTAATAAATTATTTGATCTTATTACTAATAATGTAATTTATATGCATATTATTTACAAATTATACTATTTTAATAGAAATTGACTTTGATGAATCATGAAATGATAAAATTGCATTGTAGACATTTAACATATCAGAAACCTCTACATAACTTTGGGTAGCCTATTCCTCAAGTAATGGTTATATGTCATTGTCATTTAATGTTGCATATATGTTATATATCATATATTGGATATTTGTCAATGTTATGTAATGTTCTACAGTTGCAGTGACTTTTTAAAATCTTATATGTTAATATAAGAATAGAACTTGTATTAAATTGTACTAATTAGTTGCTTTAAAAATCCCATGTACTTTTTCACATTTAAAATCCTTTTGAATAAATAGGAATTATTCACCAATATATAGATGCAACTTTTAGAAATTTTAACATTTTAATTTTATTTTTTAATTTTGGAGTATACCTGGCAGTTCTCAGGGCTTACAGTTGGCTCTGCATTCAGAGATCACTTCTAGTAGAGCTTTGGGAAATATATGGGGTTCTGCAGATAGAATCCAGGTCAGCAATGTGCAAGTTTCCTATCCTTTGTACTACCTCTCATTGGCACCAAAATATTTAATTTTCTTTACTTCAGCTTATAAATCATGTAAAGAGATAAATTTGCATCACCCATAAAATTTCTATTACAAGCATGCTTAGTGTGTTATACTTAATCATTGTGATGCTGTATCATAGAGGACAATATCTAAATTATCTTCTTCTTGGTCAGGCATAATTTTTTTAATTTGGCAGCTAAGATTTAAATTTTACTATAATATCAACTTAGTAAAAACTTAGGAAAATGAGAGATCCATTGGGCACTGCAATATAGAATTAAATAGAAGTAGTGGGTACTACATCTTAAATTATGAAATTTATATTCAGCTAATAAGATATCTCAAATCTTCATCTAAGATTTTTATTCTGCACAGAAATTATTGTGAGACAGCAGAGAAGAAAAACAAATGTTCTTTAAGGGCAATTCTCATTTCACTCACTTTCCAGGTAGGAGTGATATCGATCCCATTGGGATAGTTTATCTATGTCCTGGCTAATCTGTTTACTAGAACAGCACAGAGACAAACACTTTATGTATGTCTGATAAAGTAGTTACAAATAACACTTATTTAATAATAAATACACATTTATATTTAGAATATATCACCAACGAGGCATTTTGATGTACATATTGCACCTCTTAAGTATGATAATAATAGAGGCGGTGAATCCTCAGATGTGTACAAGTGTTCCCTTTCAAATGATGAAAATATTTAAACAGAGAAGCTTTTTGCCCATTGGTAGAGGCAGTAAGACATGACAATAAAATGGAACATACACATGTTTTTACGTTTTTTTACTTAGTAATGAATAAGGCAGATTAACTGGATGCTGGAAGATAATAATGGTGCTTGTTCGAATTTGGTAGTATCTGGATAATGCTATGACCATCAGCCCAAAAGTGGCTGATTTAGGGGAAGTCCACAGATCCTTCACTCTTTGAACTCTATTATAAAGGACTCTTTCAATGTATTGTAAATAAAACAAGGTGCATAATTTTTCTCATTCAGTCAAAAGACCTGTGTAGTGTTCTAGCTTTCTGAGATATGAAACCATCTTTGAGAGGATGTTCCCAAGATTATGGAGAATCTATGTTGTAGTAGCATCGGTATCTCTCACTGGTTGGCATGCTGATATGAAAACTGTTTCAGTTGGCTAAAATTTTCTTGAAGATTAAAGCACAGATATTTGTATGTATCTTCTGTTCTCTGAATGTAAAAAAAAATAAAATACACCTACATTCATCTTGAACTGGCAGTATTGTAATTTAGCAGATTTCTATTTTTCACTGAAACCTGGAGTTGGATTGTTTTGAGCCGGAAGGCATTCAAGCTGCTGTTTTTTTTTTTCTTAACTATATTTTTCTATAAGCATCTTTTCAAAAGTGATGTACAGTATGCAAAAACCTGAATATAATGCAAGTCTGTACAGCACTAAATTTAACAGGTGTTCTCATTAATGTAAGTAGACATGGAACAATTCTTGAATGTTTTATAAACATCCATAATCATGGCCAAATATGTTATAATAGTTAGAGATGTTATTGCAATGTTTTTTATTAAAGTGAAATTCCAGCATTTATTAGTAGAGGGTATATGAATAAAAGACTAATTACATTAGTACCTGTTTCTGTTTATTACTGTACTTTCTTTAGCTAATATTTCTAAATAAAATTATTGTTAATTTAATTACTGCCACCTATCCTCCCACGTTTGCTTGATTAATAATGTTAGTGGTATTTTAGTGAAATTATTAGTTACCAAGTTTGTAGAACAGCAAAGAGAACTTTCATTACTGAAAATATTTAAGGATGGTCATTCTAAAGATTAATTCTTGAAAACTTTACAGTGAGTAAAATGCTTGCCTTGATCAGCACAGACACAAATTCAATCTCTAACACTCCATGTGGTCCCTCAATTCTCACCAGGAGTTATCCCTGAGTGCAAAGTCAGGAATACAACCAAGCAATTCTGGATACAGCCAAGAAAGAAAAAAGAACTTTAATTTGTGACTACTTGCCTACCTTGTCAGTTCTCAGCTTAAAAGGTTCATATGTAATGTGATATTTTGAATGATTTAGTGTAGATTATTCTGCAAAACCCATGATTGCTTGGAATATACGATTATGAAGCATTTTGTTCTGTCAAAAATTATTATTAGTAGATATGAATTAATATTTTCTAACCTCTCCACATTTAATCCTATTGTATGAAGTCTAGAATTTGTTGACTGGTCAAAAATTTTATTTCAAACTGCCTTGCTAATACAGAAAATGGATTACCTATATGCACTGATTATTATCAATAGATGTCAATGAACTCATATATGATGATCAAAAGAATGGGTTGGTTCCAAAATCATCACATATTGCAATGGAATTTGAGTTAACTATATTATGGCATTAAAACAACAAAACATAATGCATTTATTGAAATATGTAAAGTAAATAACATTTTATGCTTACTATTTATTTATAGTTCCTTAGGTATGATCTGTGCATCCAAACATTCAGGAGACAGCTGACCTTAGACTGAGGGTAATTATAGCATACCAGGAGGAACAGAGAGGTCAAATGATTACTGCAATATAGTCCAATAAATTATATGATAAAGGGAACAGAACAGAGATATTTTTCTAAAATTATTTTTAAAAATGCATTTAAGTTGATGTGAATGTATAAAAGAAATAAAAATATTTCTCAGTGGAAACATCCTGCACACACACACACACACACACAAACACACACACAAAAGACCTGAGGATATTAGGATGCTGTGGAATAAAATATGCAGAATTGTATGAGTGTATTGAGCTACAGAAAAAGATAGCTAGATACATAGATTATTAGGTCACAGAGATATTGAACAAAATATAGAGTGGGAGCTGTACAAATAAAAATTGTTATATGGAATCAGTTATATCAGACTTAAGAGTTTTCATTTCAGTTTAATAGTGTTGGAAATCTCAGAATAATCCCAAGGAGATGAATGTGATTATCTAATTGAAATATCAGAAACTTTTGCTGATATATTTATGGGTATTACGTAGAAGTGAAAATATAATTAAGGTAGTGTGGAAATCAAAGACATTTGAAAATTATATAAGATTATATTATTAATAACTAATTGTATTAAATTTATAAAGTACATATTCTCATTAAAATATAAAACACATATTGTTTATCCATATCCCCAAAATTTGAGAATTACAGCAAATTGCTATATCTAAGTGTAAGGGACCCATTATGTTATATTTTGCATTGGTTGATTGTTTTAAATTTTCATTGACTATGACCATTAGAGAAAATCATTCTAATCTGAAAATAGGAGAAACAGTAGATTCCCAAACAACACAGGAGTCGATGAAAAATTTTATACAGTGACCTAGTTAAGATTAGAAGTTGATCTGTGAGGCTGGAGAGGTGGCGCTAAAGGTAAGGTGTCTGCCTTGCAAGCGCTAGCCAAGGAGGGACCACGGTTCGATCCCCGGGCGTCCCAAATGGTCCCCTCAAGCCAGGGGCAATTTCTGAGCGCTTAGCCAGGAGTAACCCCTGGGCATCAAATGGGTGTGGCCCCCCAAAAAAACAAACAAAAAAAAAAAAACAAAAAAAAAGAAGAAGTTGATCTGTGATTGGCAGTGACTAGGTGAAACATAAGGATCAGTGGGACAGGAATCCTAGAATGATTTATCTAGAGATGACTAGTACTTTTAAAAATTAGCATTGACAGCAATGAGAGACTAAGCTGATATTTTTGTACACCAACTGCTTTGATTAGTCACTTTTTTTCCCTCCGCTTTTCATATGAGCACCACAGGCAAAAGTTTTGGTATAGCTGACTACAAAACTGTGGAAACTGCTAAACTATCTACTAATTACTTGGATAGTATTCTTTCATGAATATTGAGAAGACTGTTTTTCTGACTACTTAAAATATTTTTCTACAGTGAAAGAATGAACATGCGTTTTAGTTTGTTTAAGAGTGTTTCTGTTTTGGATAACTCTTATTAAACATAAATGCATAGTGGGTAACTGGTATGTAAGTGGGGATATTAGCTAGAGAATTAATGTATTATGCAGAACATGCCTGTAAAAATATTGAAATGATAAAATCTATTTAAGTTTTAAGGATACAGCTCAATTTCAATTAAAAGTATTGTTTCTTGAAAAATTGAACTAAGACCTTAGGTCTTAATATGCCGTAGGTCTATCTGTTCTACAGATATCCCAACATTTACTTATTTTCAATAAATAGAAAATAGCTTACATAAGCAGGTTATTTTGATATGATAAAACCACTGAAGGTTATAAGAAATGTACATACAAATCAATCAACCCCAGATACATTGAGAACACATCCAATAAACATCTGGAAACTAATGAACGCACATTTGTTAACAAAGGGAGGGTGTATGAAAATGTAGGATCCAGTGGCAGGCAGACTTATTTACTTGAATGTAGATTTTAAAACATTTCAAAGAACCAGAAGAAACAAGGTAATTATAACATAAGGTTCAACATCTTTAGATGTGTAGAACATTTTCTGTTGCTTAAAACAAATATTCCCAAAGAAAGTATAAAGCATTTTTCTGACTCGCAAAGTTTTTGCAGTCTATCATTTAAATTACTTAAATAAAGGGAGCTTTACTGCTCCCTAAAGCTGAGAATATAACACCCTCCATGCATATTATCTTGATCTTCTTGACAGACCAGAAAAGTGTTTGTGTGTGCCAATTAAAACAAAAATGGATCCCTAGTGGCTTGTTGCTTGTACAACTTCTGAAGACTGCTATCATTGTTTGCTAGGGTAACACTGGATAAGGCTTCTTTCCAAAGTAAACAAACTTTTCAAAACTTTCATGACAGATGGGGCTACAAATGCATTTTAATCTGAGTGTTGCCAATGCAACTTTTTTTTAATAATCAGCATATATTTACTTAACATCTAGCAACATTGGGAACATAAGACAAATACTTTCTCACAAAAAAATGTTTTAACAAGTAATATTTTGGAAAGAAAAATTGAAGATCTTTTCTTTTAACTTGTATTTTAGCCTACATTATGTTAACTTTCTCAGCATGTTAAGAAAAACCTTAGGAGTTAATCAAACAAGATTTTAATTTGAGATAGACATGTAGTATGATGATGTACTTTCTCTGTGGGATATAAAAAACTTAGAGGCCAAGAAATTTAACTATACAAAGATCACGACAATGTTCACGATAAGCTTTATCAAATGTGAAGTCTGATGCAAAATGGGAAAATATTTAAATTTGAGTGGATTTTTAAAGTAACTATTGCTTTGATTTCAGGTTTTGATCTTCTATTATGATGTCGCTAAAACATATAGTTATATCTTATGCTGTTACTGTAAATAAATATATGGACAAAATTAATATCACAAAATACTTCAGATTTATTTAAAATTTACTATATTTTGACATAATCCTTTGTCCAGCTAATTTAATTATAATAAAATTATTTCATCATGAAATCTAAAGTGTCTCCATATATAATGGTAAACAAATTTTATTTTTCTTAAATGGGTAAGTCATGTTTGTATAATCAATATAGTCATACCACTTAATATTTTTAAGTCTTCGGATACTTGGCATATTTTAATAAGCATTTTCTATTTACATTTCAGTTTTCTTAAATATGCTGTTAGTCACAAATTGATTATAAGAAAATGTAAAACCTAATTCAATATATTAATTTATACTTGGAGCCTCGAGGAGTTTATAATGCCCAAATTCTGTTTTGATTAGTTTTTTGAAAGTAGGATAATACTAACTTCTGAGGAAGAAGAAAACATCTAGTAAGGAAACTTGATGATCTTTGAAAACACTCCTATTGTAATAAATATTTGTGTATGTAAGAAGCAAAACAGGAGGACAAGCCAAACATAATCAAATTCTTACAGTACCAAATTGTTAGACATTAAAACACAAAGGGATAAATAACAACAGAACTAAAGTTATCAGAAGGAAAAACAGTAAGGAAAATAAGATGACCATATAAATGGAGTTCAATAATTATTATGGAGGGATGTTAGTTCATGTGTTGTGGTAATACGTATTTGTTAGTGTATGAACAAATACTCCTAAGCTATACAGTGTTGTAAATCAACATTACCTATATGTAAACAAAATATTTTCTAACTTTAGTATAATACTAAAGGAACAAGCAACTTTTGTCTAAGGAGTATATTCCAAATGTCCTAGTGAAATCAAATCAACATGGTCTTCTCTATGTATGCACAGAATGATGTTGCTAGAGACTAGTGAACTATAAATTAAGATCTTCGTAATCTCTTAATTTTGTCATTTAAAATGATGCCAATTTGATAGAAAGGCATTCTCATTTTCCTCATTTACTTCATTTTCTTCATTTGCAAAATTACTTTATGATAGTGGAGAAAAGCTGCCTCTGACAAATGTTTATTATGTGCTTTGAGATCATTAAAGCTGATATCACTTTGCATATGAAGTGGTAGTGTTTATATTCTTAGTATACTAAAGTCCCAATACAATCAACTTTAAAAAAATAACGTACTATGACCAACAATTTATGCATAATTCCATAATGTAAATGTTTCTGCAGTAATTACTTGCTCTCTGAAATTTTGACATGAAAGTTGTCTGTGCCACTCACATTGGAACTTAGTATGTCGTTTTCTATTGTTATTTATTTTTATATGCATATGTTCTATTTATCTAAACATATTGTGAGCTCTTGTATATGAGGGAAGAGTTTCTCTTACTTTAGCAATGTGTGCTGCACTTCCTGAATGCTTAGTTAGTTCCTGTGGTGATTAGAGGAAGGCTTTGTCTCCTTTTTAGTCTCTTGAACAAAGAATTATTTATCAAACTTATTCTACAATTTTAAGGGCACAACTATAAAAGTGGGAAGAATATGTCACTCATTATCACTTTTAATTTTTGTGTGTGTGTGTGTGTGTGTGTGTGTGTGTGGTTTTGGGTCACACCTGGCAGTGTTCAGGGGTTACTCCTGGCTCCATGCTCAGAAATTGCTCCTGGCAGGCACGGGGGACCATATGGGACACCGGGATTCGAACCGATGAAATTCTGCATGAAAGGCAAATGCCTTACCTCCATGCTATCTCTCCGACTCCATCAATTTTAATTTTGATAACTTCCCAGCATGCATTTGAGGTTAGATAAAATAGAAGTAGCTGATAATATTTCATAATTAAATATATTTCACTGAAAAATATTTCTGTATAATATAGTTATTCATTGATCATTCTCATAATTATTTGGTTCTTATTTATCAAAGACCAGAAATAACTAAATAAAAATATTTACAGTGTTTAATATGCAGAGCTATGATTTTTTAATATTATTTTAATTACCTTTATTTTTTTTAATTCTCCACAATAAATCAGTAACTAGAAACAAAATATGCCAACTTTAAAAAGTTTTTTTTAATATTCTGGTAAACCAAAGTAAAAAAAACCTTTCAGAGTTTTAAGATGAATCTACATATAAATTGCTAACTTAAATTAAAACCTATCCAGAAGGCACTAAACACCAAGTATACTATTATCTAATGATACTGAAAATGACAATATTTACAGATTCAAGAGCTATTACAAACTTTTGCACCTGCTTTTCACGTGTCTTACACTGGTTCTATCCCCATTTATTTCTAGTCCCCAAAGCAATACCAAACAAAAAGAGTGTTTACTGAGCACAAAGCCAGGTGTAAGTCATAAGCCCTGCTTGTTTATGTATTATATATGGTTATGTTATATTACTGTTTAGATCATATATAAACATAAACACTAATAAAAATATTGTAAGATATCTTTAGGTGACATAACAAAATTTCAGTTTAAATAATATTCAAAAACAAATTTCTTCATATCAAATCATTGGAGTGTGAAGCTAGATAATACATGATTCTACTATCACACACACAAACTGAGTAAATCCAGTTTATAATTCCTTGACCAAAGAAAAATTATTGTTGAATTAATACCAAGACAAATAAAGGGATGCATCTTATCACATCTTTCATTGGATCAACTTATCTAATGACAATGAACATCAATTTATTACCAGTAAGAATTCAAAGATAATTTTATTTCATGTCAAAAATATTGTATATACTTGTTTAGAGAACTTATTTAGAAGATATACTACTGGCTAGAGAGATGGCTGAAGAGATGTGACTTCATGATCTGCATGTAGGAGGTCAAAGATTGACCCCAACTCCTCATCGTACTATAGGCACAACCACGAGTGATCCTTGAGCACAGAGACTGAAATTATTCCTAGCACCACTGGATATTGCCCAAAAGGCCAAAAAGAAAAGAAGCAATTATTGTCAATTTGAGATCATTTTTTTGTCTTGTTTTGTTTTGTTTTTGTTTGTTTGTTTGAGCCACACCCAGTGATGCTCAAGGGTTACTCCTGGCTATGTGCTCAGAGATTGCTCCTGGCTTAGGGGACCATATGGGACACCGGGGGATTGAACTGTGTCCGTCCTGGTCAGCCGCGTGCAAGGCAACCCTACCACTGTGCTATCAACTCAAGATTATTGCTTTTGTGATAGAGAACAGCTCTTCAAAAATAGTGGAGAAAAGAAATATTTCAAATATTCAGGAAACCTTTGTTTCAAATAGTCTTTTCAACAAAATGAACTATTTTATTCAAAGTAGTTCTTGCTTAAACCCATCATATTTTCTTTAACTTCTCTTTCTTCCACCTCATCCCAGCATCTGTCATCTGGGAAAAACACAATATAGAAAGATTATATTGTTGTTTTGATTTGCATCTCTCTGATGATTAATAATGTGGAGCATTTTTTCATTAACTTTTTTGGACATCGGTATTTCTTTTTTTTTGGGGGGGGGGGTCACACTCGGCATTACTCAGGGGTTACTCCTGGCTCTATGCTCAGAAATCGCTCCTGGCAGGCTCAGGGGACCATATGGGATGCCAGGATTCAACCGGCCGTCCTTCTGCATGCAGAGCAAATGCCCTACTTCCATGCTATCTCTCCGGCTCTGAGACATCCGTATTTCTTTGATAAAATTTCTCTTCTCTACATTTTTATTGGGTTGTGTTTTCTTTGCTTGTTAAGCTCTAACAGTGCCTTATACACACTAGATATTAAGCCCACCAAATGGGTATTGGGTGAATAGTTTCTCCCATGCTGTGGCAGTCTTTGTATTCTGGTTTATTATATCCTTTGAGATGCAGCTTTTTAGATAATTTTAGAACTATTTGATTATCTTTGCTTCCAGTTGCTTGGTCAGTGCTATTTTATTTTTGAAGATACCTTTAGCTTCAACGTTATAGAATTATTTCTATAT
Organism: Suncus etruscus; assembly: GCF_024139225.1. Taxonomy (NCBI): domain Eukaryota; kingdom Metazoa; phylum Chordata; class Mammalia; order Eulipotyphla; family Soricidae; genus Suncus; species Suncus etruscus. The sequence continues at coordinate 39,895,951 of NC_064852.1, forward strand.
TTTTCTATATGTATCTATGGTTTTGGGTCTTTTATTAAAGTCTTTAATCCATATTTATTTGAATTTTGAGCACATTAAATAAAAATCTTAGTTCACTTTTTGCATGTAGCTGGTCAATTTTCGTAACAAAACTTGTTGAAGAGGTTGTTTCATATTTCTTGCCCGTTTATCAAAGATTAATTGATCATATACCTGTTTCTCTCTCAGAATATTTAAATCTATTCCATTGATCTGAGATTCTGTCTTTATTCTAATACCATGCTGTTTTAATGACTACGGCTCCATATAAAGTTGAGTAAAGTGAGGCCTCTCATCTTCTTTTCCCCAAGAATTTCCCTAGTTATTTATGGATTCATGAATATTCCATATACATTTTAGGAGAGTTCCATCTATTTTTTTGAAAAAATGTCATGAGAATCTGTATAGCGATTTAATTTATGGTGTACAGTGTTTTAGTAACATTGCAATTTTAATTATATTAATCCTCCCAATTCATGAGCAGTGTTTGTATTCTCATTTTCTTGTGCCCTCTTAATTTTTGTTGCAGAGTTTAGTAGGTTTCTTTGCATAGTTATTTAATCTCTTTAAGTTTATTGCAAGGTATTTTCAATGACTGGCACACATTAAAAAAAAAAAAAAACAGTCCTGGCATTGATGTGGGAAGAAATAGACTCTCATTCACTGCTGATAGAAATGTCTACTGGTCGAGATTTTTCAAAAATAATATGGACATTCCTGAAATACACTGAAAACTGAACTCCAAAATGACACAGCAATACTCTACCTAGGAATATAACATAGGGGCCTTAAAGCAAACTGCGGAAAGTTCCTCTGTATTCTCAACTTCATTGCAGCACTATTCACGATAGCCAGAACATGAAAACAACCCAAGTGACCGAAAACAGATGAGTCAATAAAGAAAACATTGTGCATTTACATAATGGAATACTATGCAGCTATAGAATAAAATGAAGTTATGAAATTTTCTTAAATGTGGATGGTTATGGAGAGTATTACACTGAGCAAAATGAGTGAAAAGCGAAGGGATATACATTGAATGATTACACTCATTTGTGAAATATGGAAAAAAAGATAGTGATAGTATGATAATAATATCCTAAGACAAGAAAGTTGAAGGGCACAAGGACCAGCCTATGGCAGGACGTTTGCCATAAATAGTGGCGAAAATACAATTAGGTAAGAGAAGGTCCACTATGACAATGATGGTTGGAATTGATGACTCTGAACAAGAATTGGATGCTGAAAGGTTATAGAGTAATATGCATGTTAAACCTTCAATATTAATATTACAAACAATAGTGTCTAAAAAAGGAAGAGAGAGGAAATATATCTGCCACAAATGCAGGCAGGGAGAGAGCAGGATAGAAACTGGGGAAATTGGTGGCAGAAAATGTGCACTGACGCAGTGTGTTGGACATTGTATGACTGAAACTCGATCATGAATAAAACTGCAACTATCTCACAGTGATTCCATTAAAATTATTAAAAATATAAATGTAGTCAACAGGAAAAATGAAAGACTATATTAAGAAATAATAAATAATGCTAATTGTGTCCAGCTATTTGTCTTTTATTATTTCTGTGTTCCTTTAGATTGCCATAATGTTGTTCAATCAAAAGTTTTGATCAAAACTCACTTTTTTCCGAATGATATATATTTTTACCAAGTGTTGAGATTTTTGTTGTTCAGAGTATGCATCTAATTCAGCAAATTATTTATCAGACGACCTAAAGAGGTCATAGAAACAAATGGATTGAGAAACCAAAATTAAATGGGCTTTGCCAGTCAGATTCTGAAACCGCTTTCTGTGAGTGACTGGAATGGAGCAGAATAAAGTCAATTACTGACTGTAATTAAGAAATGGATGCATTTAAACTGTAGAGAGCAGTAGCAGACTTCTCCAGACTGCCTCCTAACTCAAAAGATTAGTGGGAAGACAGAGGAAAGGATATGAACTGTATCTCAGTATGTTTTGAATGAATTGCATTCTTACAGTTCTCTTGATCCAGCCTCTCAACATGAATTCATAAGTCACTGATTATTTATGATAAATGTCATATTTTAGATTAAAAAAATTTATGTTTTGCTTTTGGTAGCATTAAAAGTTAAATATCACCTTTACATTGCAGAGCTTGCACCAAAAAAGTAAAAATAATGCTGAAGTACTTGCACTTTATCACTGTTTGAATGTACTAGCCTGAAAAGTATTCTATGTTGACTGTTTTAAAAATCCTCAGAATACAATAAGTCTAATTATGTTCATTTCTTATATTTTAAAATGCTGTTTCTTTTTATAAGTTTAATAATTGTTTATAATAGCTAAAATTTACATTAATATTTTGTTTGAATTAATTCATTTTTCTTTGTGTATTTTCACAAGCTGTGGCATTATATAATACAATCATAATCAAAATACTTAAATGTAGGTTAGAATAAATGTAGAGGTCAAGAATATTACTAATTTGGGTGAGTTAGAAATAACCTTGAGTTTTATATTATTATTTCTGTTGCAACACTTTATGAAGTAAATATTTAAACTTTATGTAACTTAAGAACATTGCAAGGGTTTCCAGATAATTAGAAAAAATCAACTCTCTGTCTTGTCTTCTACTGGAAATATAAGCAGTACAATCTTGAGTCATCCCAATCTTTCTTTTTAAAATAAGTGATTGTGTCTGATAATCAGTAAAATTCTAGTATGGGTAATTATTTTTTTTAATTTTTTCTTGTTATAATTTTCTATACCTTGACTACTTCATACAATTTAAAAGCTACAATACTTCTTATTTCAGAGTAGTATAGTTGTACAATTGAGCAGCATTATATCTCTGGATATTATTTTCTAACTATAAATGGCAAATGAATATAAATATCTGTGCAATTCCCCAATTTCTTTACAATTTCCAAGTTATTGTCAGTAATGTTGATTTAAAAAAACATTGTAATTTTCTAAAAGATTTGCTTAAAACACCAATTGTTGTTTTAATGATGGGATTATAGAGACAACCTAAAGACTGTTTTGTAATTTTAAACCTGTTCACATTTCAGAATCCCTTCTTTTTAGACTAAATAAAACTGCAAAGAGGTGACTAGCTTCTGATTAAATATTTGAAATGTCATGCCTCCAAAGCTTTTAAATATTACTTGATGTGTGACTGTAGTGTGGAAATGTTCATTTTTTTGTTGAAATAAAAAGTCTATAATACAAAAAGAACATCTTCATAGTATTGATAGATAGCCTAGTATAAAGTGTGTGTCCCCACCCACTGTAAATCAAATTCTTGTCTAAGTAGCTCTTATATGTGAATTAAAGAGCATCATTCTGTTTCTTTAGGGTCACATACTTATCTGACAATTCTGAGGAGAAAAAGATTCACAGTAATAAAAAGCATGCATGTAGATGTTAAATGTTGCCAACTGCTTACTTAACAGCCCTGAGAATCTGGACCAGGAATGTTCTTTTGATAAGTGCTCTCCATGTGAGGTTCAGATATATAAATAAACTTTCATTCTAATTAGTCCCTTTGTTAGAGAAATCAATCCTTTATAACTTTCCTTATAGATCTTATGTTAGAAAAATAGGGAACTTCAAATATTTTTACTTGAATGACCTTTTAAAAAAGTCTCACTAAGTCTCCTTAGTAAATAATCTGTTTAAAAATCCTACGTAAACGAAATCAAATATAGAGAAACTATTAGATTTGAAAAAGACAAACAGGAAAGAGCCAAAAGTGCAGAATGAATTCTGACACAGCTGCAAGCATTTTTCTGAGATTTTGATTTAAGTGGGTACTGTCTGCATTATTCTGAACTTCCTGACTTGCTTCTCCTTTAACTGGAATAATTCAGCTTTAGCTCTACTCAGAGTTAATCATTCTATTATTAAAACAATAATCTATTTGTTATGACATGAAAAAACAGTTTACAGAGAGCAGTTCAAAACCATCATAGTTGTTCAGTTCCCAGAAAGACAATAACTAGAATGCAAGAAAATGTTTTAGTATATTAAAGTGTTTTTCCAAAAGTGTTTTTAAAAAACTATGATTATATATTATATCAATATATTTCATAAAATATTCTTACCTCTTTTTCCCTCAGATCACAACAATATCAGGAAATGAGTTTCTTCTACAGTCTGATATTGACTTTATCATATCTGATTGGTTTCATGCTATCAAAAATGCAATTGACAGATTGGTATGTATTTGTTATGTATTACTTAAAAAGTACTCATTTAATTATTAATCTGTAGGCATGAAATGCACATATAAAAGGATCCTATGAACTGAGAGGTATTAAGTGATTTTAAGCTTAGTTAAAATTTACCAAAAGTTTTCATTAGATAGGAATTGTGGTATTAAATGTCATTTGATTTTCTTTCAAAATTGCTATCATTTCCCATGAAAGAATATAAACATTCCTTGAGGAAGACGGTTAAAATAGCACAAACATTTCATGACTACAAGATTTTCACATTGTCAGGTTTGCAGACTTTATGATACTTCTTTTTCTTTCAAAAATACCAATATATTTAAACTTATGCTGTTACATCACTAAGTAATCTTTTATACTGTTTAATTGTCCTTTCAACTAGAGTGTTTTAATAAAATCTTGTATTTATAACTTTATAAAGTTACCCTAAATCTCACATGTCAAATGCTTTTTTTAACTACTAACTTTAGATCAAGTATTTATTTTATAACAATATATTTGAAAAATCTAGAAAAAAAATAATCTTATTTCTTATAAAGTAAGTAAGTCAAATAGGTTATTTCTCTATGCTTTTACTGTTATCAAATGGTATAATCCCTTTTATATGATTTTTGGGTTTTAACTTAAAAATAAGAAAGTGATATAAATTAACCCTTCCTCATCTTCACTGTAAAACTCTTATTCAGACACATACATTTAAACATTTTATTTTACACTTATCTTTTAGTACATAGACAGACACACATACACACATGAACACATGGCTATAACTATGAAGGTTGATGACTTGAACTAGACTGCTTAACTTTGAATCCTGACTCTAATCCTACTAGCTGTGTTGTCTTAGGCAAATTATGTCTCTCTTTTGGCAAGAGTTTCTTTATCTAAATAGAGAGAACATTGAGAGTAACAATAATATCCACAGCATAGTACTACTATCAAGCTTAATTATTCTAACATATATAAAATTACTATGATAATGCACAGTACCACCATATATATGTATATACATAGTTTCTATTAAATTTGAATATACAGTTTTCATAGATGTCCTATCTCAAAATAAGTACCTTTACCATCTTTCCTTTAAATTTAACTTCAAAATAGATCACAAAAAACTGTTGAATTCTCTCTTTCTTGTAAAAGTATTCAATATTATTCTTTTTTAATTTCAGTCAAAGGATCCAAGTAACCTGTCAAGAAACCTGAGATTATTCAAAATCCAGAGATCCTCTAGCACTGAATTACTAAGTCATTATGATAGTGCTACAAAAGAACAGAAACCAGAGCACAGAAAATCTTTAAGTAAGTATTTGTTTTTACTTGATCTTTATAACTCCGTCTAAATGCATGCTTATGAAATATAAATGCATATAAATGAGATTTGAACCAACCTCATACTACTCATGGAAGATTCCTAGCTATTTCCTGGCCTAGAATTAAAGCACTAAAGGGCAATCTGGAGCTTTGCTCACGTCATTGTTGGTAATGCCTTTTGAGAAAATAATTGTTCCAAGGTCATAGTTTCTGCTTAGAACAAACCTTTCAATCTCTGAGTAATAGCCATAGTGCTCAGATTGGTGATAGATTTTTGAAAGTGGAAAATGTCAAGCATCTCCAAATCTTAATATGCTAGTTTATTTTCAAACAATGTAAGATATATGAGTGTTCACCATCATTGGCCTAATTTAAACCAATAAGCTCTCCACAACTTCACTACTCACCACAGTTTCAAAACAGAACTATTTAGAAAGGTAGTGTGCAAAGAAGATAATCTCTATGGTCAAATACAGTTCTAACATAATAGATATTCTAATTATTAAAATAAATATTTTTAAAAAAACCAGTTTTACAACTATATAATGATCTGACATTACCTAAATATTATACACTTCTCATGTACTTGGCTCGAGTTTCAAGCTCTTGAAAAGAGCAAGTAAATATCTGTGTAAACATAGAAAAATATTATCGATGTGACAAGATTACAGTATTCTCCACCCCAGTCATATTCATGTTACTCCTGATTTTTTGAACCACCATTTTAATTTTATTTTTATATGACCAAATATGTAAAGTGTAGTAAACACTAGGTTTAGAAATTTAGTGAGAACTCAGCAGGTTAAGTAAGGCTGCTAAGAGAATATCAATGTACACATATATAAACATTTGTCATCACTGTTTCCCAATCTTTTTCTAACTTTAGGCCTCTTTAACCTTATTTTCTTCCTTTGCCCTTATCCCCACACATACCTGACTGTAAGTTGCCTCTAATTTTCTGCTGTGGACACCAATTTATGCAATTTTTACCATTAGTCCCATGGAATATCATTGTGGCTATATGAGATATGCTATGCTAGATAACTCTCTTTATATGTATAAATATATATAAAGAAAATTGTAGAGATATAAACTTCTGGTAAAAAGATGAACTCTATATATTGCTAGTAAGTCTTCAAAGGGTGAGTTATTATTAGCTAAGAAATCTATAAACAGCATATCTTAGAGTAGAAGCACCCTTTAATTAGGTCATATTCAAATAAAAACACCATAATTTCAACAACTGCTTGATACATACTTAGCACATTTATGCTAAGTTGGAGTTTAAAATTATCAATACTGATCATGGCTTTGCTGAATAGCTTTGCTATTCAATTATTTACAGAATTAGCAATGTAATTTAAAAGTATTTTTCCCTGGTTCTGAGAGGTAGGCACTGGCCTTGCATGGCTCAACTGGCCCCAACTAGCCCAACCAGAATTGATCCCCGAGCACGAATAAACCCTAGGCACAAACATAATATGATCCAATAAAACAAAGAAAAACTCTTTAAAAGTTTTTTAATATTTTCATATGATGGTGTTTGGAATTATCTCATTTGAACATTTCCTTTATTTCCTGAATATTATCATCCCCTTTACTTTATTGTGAAATGAAACATACGGTAAGATTATTAAATTAGAATTGACTTATAAATACATTGAAATAATTATGTAAACATTTCATAGTGAATAGGATATTTGTGGCAATGATTAGTAGATCTGAAACCTCAAATATAATGATTGATTTAGAGGAGTCTTACCAAGTTTCTGAAATGCCTCAAACTAAGGATAAACTAGATTGTGTTTTTGTGAATGTTTTTTAGAAAGATGACTTACAATATTTTAGAATAATATAAAGAGAGCTAGAAAAATAATTCTTATTTTAATCTCCTTTTAATAACCATGAGATAGTTACAAAGTTGTTCATGATTGAGGTTCAGTTATATAATGCCCAACTTCTATCTCTTTACCAGTGTGCATTCCCTTGTCACCACTTATCCCCAGTTTTCTTATACTTCATCAACCCCTGTATTCAGCCTTGCCTTCTTCAATAACAGATATTTTTCTTCTCTCTCTTTCTCTCTCTGTTTCTCTCTTCTTTTCCATTTAAACACTGGTTTGAAATATAATTGTTGAATAACAATCATGAATATTACTTTACCTCCTTTCAGCACCCAGTTTTTATCTCAATTATTATTGTCATAATGATCCCTTCTCTATCCTAATGCACTCTCCAGTTCTTTCTGGCAAACTTCCTACCATTGACCAGTCCCCACCTTTACTAAAAAAAATTCTCATAAGTAAAATACCAGCTTCTTTTTGAATAAAATAAAATAATGACTTGTTACTTTGACCTCAACTTCAGTCCTGACTAAAAGCAAAGATACCTTAAATTCAATCTATTTCTGTTTCAAAATACTACAAATCAAATAATGACTTCAAGATTAATTTTACCTTTGCAACTTAAAATAATAAATAACAGATATGCAATACCTATTATTCATGGACATTGTGTAAATGCTAATTTTTATATTGAATTACATAATTATCCCCATTAATTCCATGATATAGATACTGTTAATAACCCATTTTATAGATGAAGTGACTGAGGCACAGTGAAATTATTCAGCCTAAACTGTGACCAGTTATATTTTCTCACCTTAGCAATTTAAGTTTAGAATATTTAACCATTAAATCATATTTGAATGAATGTACAATCATCCTCAGACTTGAAGAGAAATATTATATATAAGAATAAGTTCACAGATATCAGTAAATAGACACAGACCTAAAATATTTAGCATGGGATCATAGCAATAGTATATAGCATTTAGGGTATGTGTCTTGTATGCAACTTACATGAGTTCAAAACCTACAACCTCTTAAGCTCCCTTGAGCCCCACTATTCATGATCCTTGAGGACCAAATGTGTGACTGCTGCCTCAAAAATTATTAGCAAAGTCATTGAGGCTAAAAGTTCTTTGAAATTTGATTTTATTTTTAAATAAAAGAAAAGTCCATCTTTAATGTGGTATCTATAATTTTTAAGATGCCTAATTCTTTATTTTGGTATACATTTATAGTTACAAAGTTTGGGGGCCAATTTTTTACTTTGCAATAGAGGATATGGTTATAATGATGATGAAACAGTGATTGCAGAGTTTATATTGATGCTTTAAATATGTTTAAAGTAGTAAATATACTATGTGTCTCTGTCCTACAACACTCAAACTTAGGTATAAACTGACATACATAAAAGTACAACTATTTTACAACAATTTTTACTACATGTATTTGTGATAAATATAAATATTTATTCTGCAGTTTGTTTTTTCTTTTTGTAGTGTCTTTTCCCAAAAAGAATGTGTGTGACCTCATACATACAAAACATATGTTCCACCAATAGTTATTTCCCTAGTGAAATTTTAGGTTTTTAAAAGATGGATTTAGTTTTATGTTACCCTCTTGGGATTAAACAATTACATTAAATTAAAGATTCACAGAATCTCCTTCCTTATTAGTAGTCTAAGCACAAGCTTTATTGTCAGTTTGCTGCCTTTGACTTCCTATGTCCTTGATGTTCCCATAAGTTTTGTCGCCAAGATTATAGAGAGATAAAGCCAAAATGACTTTTTTTAAGGAATGTGAACATCATTAGCAGCTAACAGGTGGTCATTTCATTGTCCAGTTTTTCTCAATAGTGGACATTGAGAAAAATGTGTGATCTCCATGAGTGAACCCAGAAAGTTTAGTTCTTAAATATATTTTTATTTTTAAAATATGATTCTAACATGCCAACACTATTAAGTACTAATCAGATAGTTTAAGATATCAGTGAAGTCTAGCAGAGAAGAAGCCAGGAAATGCACTGTAAGGGCCAACACACTGTGGGAAATTCAGGACACCAGCGTGGAATGAGAATAGGAGAGCAGCTCTCCAGGGAGGGTTGTTATGGAAAGTGGAGAGTCAATCAAAGACAATGTTGATATGTTTCCAAGGCAAGAGAAGTGTCTTCCTCTAATGCCAAAGAAAAAAAACACAAATATAAATCATTCAGCAGATAACCCTAGAGCAGTTACTTTGGTTTCCCATTTTTCTACCATTTAATTTCTAGATCTATAAAAATAAGTTTAATACTCTTTCAGGATTGTGTGGATTTGAAATTAGATATGTAAATACTTAGGTCACAGCAGGCACTCAATAAGTAGGAACCCTTATTATTATCCTCTATGTCCCCAAGCAGATGGCACCAAAACAGAGCATAAGCCAAAGATGGTGTCTGATGCAAGATAGGAGTAGGGCATATATACTTCAAATCCTATGAGTGTAGAGAAAGTTGTGGAAAGTGCCAGAATTGAATCCGGGAGTCAGAGTTGGAAAAAAAATCTAAATATGAGCAGCTGGTCTTTCCCTTGGCGATTCCCCAGGTGAAAATGGCAGCCAGGGCATTCTTGGGAGCAGCACACCAGAAAATAGTACAAGAAAGCCAAGAATTACTCTTGATTCTTTTATGCCCAGAAGAGCATGTCATTAAGTCGTTCTATTTGATGTAAAGTATTCAGCAGCTAGTTGGTACTCCTTTAGTTTATTCATAATTAATCAATTCATACTATCCCATTAACAAAAGGTAAATTAAAGCTTACCTTTATAAACATATAACTAAATTTCTTGACTTCACTCTTATAACTGAATTTATATATACTATAGATAGATAGATTTATAGTTGCACATAAATAATTATAGAACCTATATTAACTATAGTTATTCTTTATAACGAAATTTCAGATATAACTAAATTTCTTGACTTTATTCTTCTGTGTTCAATTTTATAAAATGATTTTTCTATTTACATCATACTTTAATAACCATTTATCTTATTCTAGTCAGTTAGTAAGCTATAATATGCATCAATACTCCTTAGCTCTATAAATAAGACCTCAAAAATAACCTTAGTTAGAAGATTAATAGCAGAATGCAAAAATATCTACAAGGGAATTACCTTCTTTTGAGTTAACTTTTGATTAATTTATCAAGAAAGACAAATGTAACCTGGATAAATCCTAAAAGTGTGTTGATATAGTTCTCAAATCTCAATTATGTGTTAATAAGGCTATGTACACTAGGTTGCAGTGACAGAAATGGAAAAAATATGAATACGTTGTAAAAAATAAAAATGTGTGTGAATGTTTAACAGTATTATTCTTAAAAATTTGATGCAAAGCAATTTAGAACATGCTAATTAAAATTTGATAAAGAAGACAGTTAAGTTTTTAATAATCTAAATAATTTTAACAATGTTAAAGTTCTAACACAACTTTAATTCATCTAAAATTCATTTGTAAACTGATTACTTGAACTCTATACATATTTATCTGAAACCAGGGTCCCAGCAAATACTGGGTGATCTTATTTACATCTGATATATAGAATAACTGGACCAGATAATGCAGTACTTTAAAGGAGGGATGGTACATAACCCCTGACCACATAGTATAGGAAGAAGGACAGAAAAGGAAATAAATTGAGGAAGAAGAGAATATGAGAAAGGGGAGAAATGATGGAAACTCTGAAAGGGGCCTCAGATGTACTGTTAATGTGGGACAGAGATATAATTATATAATCAAAGCATAGGTAACACAACAATGAAAACATGAGATCCAAACTATAACCATAAAATTTTACAAAGTGCCTGTCAACTTGGCATGCTGGCAGGACCTGGAGAGACCTTGGGAAAAATGGTGAAGGGAAGTTGATAGTAATGGAGGAATTGTTGCTAAAAAATTCAACTAAAATTTTATACCTAAAATTCAGCTATCAATAATTTTTCAGAACACAATTCTTTTTTGAAACTGATTAATGGGCCTGGAGAGATAGCACAGTGGTAGGGTATTTGCCTTGCAAGCAGCCGACCCAGCACAGAAGGTGGTTCAATTCCCAGAATCCCATATTATTCCCTGAGCCAGCCAGGAACAATTTCTGAGTGAAGAGACAGGAGTAACCCCTGAGCGCCTCCAGATGTGACCCAAAAACAAAAATAAATAAATAAATAAATAAATAAATAAACTCTTTGTAAGAAGACAGGTCATGATTGCAATTGAAGTGTTTGCCTTGCTCAGAGTTGACAAAGCCTAGAATTCTGGAATCATATATGGTCCCAGAAACCACCAGGAAGATCCATGAACATGCCTGAATCAAGCTCTGAGCACAGCCTTGTTGTGACCCAAACAAACCCCAAAAATTAGCAGATTAAAACTTATTATTATCATTATATGGAACAGTGGTCCATACTAGGCCAGCCTCATGCAACTCATGCGTTCTACCGCTGAGCCACCACTTTGACCCCTGTCTTTTATTTTTCTTAAAAACCATACATGAAAGAAAAAAAAACATACATGAGGGGCTGAATTGGTGGAGCAGAGTGGTTAAGGCATCTGTCTTGCCAGTCTAACTTAGGGCAGACCATGGTTGGATTCTCCGGCGTCCCATATGGTTCCCCAAGCCAGGAGTGATTTCTGAGCACATAGCCAGGAGTAACCCCTGAGCATCACCGGATATGGCCCCCAAAAAACAAAAACAAACAAACAAAAAACATAGATGAGTGTCTATCTCTTTTCCTCTGACTTACTTTACTTATATAATATTTATACATAATAATACATAATAATATTTTACTATTGTAATAAAGCCAAAATACAATAAAGATGAGGGCTGGAAGGACCGGCTCAAGATAAGAAGCTCACTACAAAGAGTGATGAGTACAGTTAGAGAAATAACTACACTAACAACTATCATGACAATGGTAATGAGAGAGAGAAGTAGAATGCTTGTCTGGGATATAGGCAGAGGGTGGGGAAGGAGAGAGATGGGAGGTAGGAATATTGCACTGGTGAAGAGGGTGTTGTTTTTTATGAACTAAACCCAACTACAGACATGTTTGTAATCAAGGTGCTGAAATAAAGATTTTTTTGTTTGTGTTTTTTTTGTTTGTTTTTGGGACACACTCAGTGACACTAAGGGGTTACTCCTGGCTATGTGCTCAGAAATCAATCCTGGCTTTGGGGACCATATGGGATGCCCATAATCAAACCGAGGTCCTTCCTGGGTCAGCAGCATGCAAGGCAAACACCCTACCACTGTGCTACCACTCAGGCTTCATTAAAGATGTTTTTTAAAAAAGAGCAAATAAATGAATTCAGAGAAAATTTTTTTCTTATTTAAGACAAAACAAAGGAATGGAAAAACAGTATGGAAGCCTCCAAGTTATGAGCTGACCTCTTTAAACAAATTTCTAGACAAAAGCCAAAACATTCACCATTTATATCTTTTTTAATTTTTATTTTTTTAACAAAGGGACTAGCTAATCTCATTCACTAAGTGGAAAATAAACAGTAAAGTAAGGGCTAGGGTGTTGAAATGATTAGATCGTCTTCTGCAGTCTGGTCATCTAAATTATAATGGTTATTTAGGTTATCAGAGGCATCCTGGACCCACCCTATGGACATTCTGTACTAGTAATATCTTTCCTTATCTTGCCCACTAGTTCCCTTTTGTCTCTATCAAAAACTTTATTGTCAACATGCTGGTAGGTTGCAAGATCCTGGACCCATGTTCTCAAACCAATCAACCATCTTGTCTAAAGGGACACAGAAAGAATTTTTCAATAAAAATGGGTGGGATGTAGACCTATTGGTTACAAAATAATCCCTTAGTCAACTGTTCTGAGATGCAGTCATCTTATTTACAAACTTAAACAAAAAGAAGATGAGGTACTTTTCAAAAGTGTTCCTGTTTAGGAAGTTACTTCTAATTTCCTTGGACCTATTTCATGACTATTGTAGTCTTCTGAATAGATATTATAAGAATGCAAAGGAAATCAAGATTCACTCCTCTGAGAAGATATTTGGTTTACAGACATACTAATAAAGTCCTTAGGAAGGGTGGAGGTAGCTGGAATGATAGAGCACAGGATCATCATGTGTAAGGTGCTACATATAATCCCCAGCAGCTCCAGGTTAGTATGGCTATTCGAAGCTCCAGGATGTGGCTTTAACTGGTTGGCATTGTCCTGACCCCATCCAACATCACAGGGTTTAAACAACACCCAGAGAAACAAAAGGAGGAAAACAAAAAATCTTTTTAAAACAAAGATTGAGATATAAGGCAGTTTTCAAAGAAGGCGGAATAAAATCAAAGCATACATATTTAATTCCACTTCGACTGGAAAGTGGTAAAAAGGAGATCTTTTTGAAAAGTTAGGGAAAGTGGAAATTGTTATATTTTGATATGTCTCTTTCAAAGTAATCTCTTTTTTTCTCTTTTTAATATTCAGATATTCTCTCACAAAAGAAACTTTATCCAAACACATATTTTGCTATGAAAAACTCCATTACACTAAAGAAAACTTGTTTTGTCGGGGAGTGGTAAGGTTTGGGGCCATGCCTGGCTATATGATCTGGGGCTATTATCCTTATATGCTTAAGAATCATCCACAGCGGCACTCAAAATATTGATGGTGGTTTCATAAAGTGAGGAGTAAGTGAGAAAGACTTGATAAAAACTGTTTTTACCTCTCTTTTACCTACCTTGGCCACTCACACTCAGGAAAAGCCTTGCACAGGTCAAAACTAGTAATGTCTGCAGCAAGTATCTTCAAGGCATGGAAGCTCACAGCCTACCAGTCCTAGCAAGCAGTTCTTCAAGCTGAGCCTAGAGATATGGAGATGATCTCTGCCATCCAAATTATCTGGGAGCCCTGAATTCAGGGTGGAGCAAAGAACTGCTATTTGCTGGAAATTAAATTCAGTCAAAATTTTACATAGGGTACCGGTTTGTTGTTTTCCTTCCCAGAAAAGAATTTCAGGAGGATAGAAGGCACAGAGGTAGATGTTATGAGAATTGTATTTCTATTTTCTGTAGAAATCTCCTTATTGATCTCTGTCAAGTGTGGAACTTAAAGATATTCGGTCAAAGGCAGCATATTTGGGAACTATATCACAAAATTGATCTGGAAGGATGTGTGAGTGAAAGGAAAGGAGGTTCTTTCTTGGAGAAGGAAGATGAGTTCACTAATGCTGGGCATAGTGTTGAAATTAAACCTATAAGAAACATTATTAATAATGTTATTAAAAAACAAAGTTTGATAATATTTTTTTTTGGTTATTGGGCCACACCCAGAGGTGATCAGGGGTTACTCCTGGCTGTCTGCTCAGAAATAGCTCCTGGCAGGCACGGGGGACCATATGGGACACTGGGATTTTAACCAACCACCTTTGGTCCTGGATCGGCTGCTTGCAAGGCAAACGCCGCTGTGCTATCTCTCTCTGATAATATTTTTTTAAAAAATAATTTCAGCAGGAGGCATCAAAAACTTTGAACTCTTGGTAGTCTTTTCATAGATTCTTCTCTAGCTTCTCCTTTTCTGAGGAGTCCACACATGACTGGTGAATCCATGATTTTGCATCTGAATGGTGCCTCAGTTTCTTCTTTTCAGTGAGCTCTAGATTGGCATGCTTTCTGTCAACTTCAGGGAAGACATCTCTTCTTTAATTTTTTCCAAAAAGAGCATGAATAGGGCATTTTTGTCTGCAACAAACCAATTATATATTATTCCAGAAATTTGAATCAGATTCACAGCCCTGAAAGCCTCATTTAAGACAAGTTCCTTTCTTCCTGTACTAGCTCTTCAACCTCAGAATTTTATGTTTAATATTATCCAAAATAAAAAAACCCTTACTAGTTTTTCAGATCAATATGTAATTAGCAACTGCTTGAAACATATTTTAAAGTCTGTTATAAAGACTAAGATGCATATTTTGAAGTTTCTCTCCTTGAAAATTTTCTGTAAAACAACTTAATCTTGCCAATGCAAGAAAATAATAAGATGAATAAGCCATCTGCCAAAAATGAATTAAGACAATGTTAAAATTGCAAAAAATAAATCAAATCTAACTGGAGAAACAGAAAGGATTTTTTCTGAAAGTAACAAAAAGTCATAGCAGTCATATACTATCTCTAGAACAGTTTTAGGTTATTATGTTGTTGAGGAGACAGAACTTTTAAATTTAGGCAAGATAATCAGTCAACTTAATTTTAAAAAAACATCAATATTGCCACTCTAACACCATATTCATTCCATTTGTACAGAAAAAATGAAACTATTACCATAAAATATAAAAATAATTCAATTTTACTGTAAGTTTTCTAAGGTACAGTATGTCCATTTTATTTTAATTTTAATATTGTTTTTTTAGGTTTTAGTTTGTTTCTTTGTTTGTTTTGGGGACCACACCAGGTGATACTCAGGGGTTACTCCTGACTATATGCTCAGAAACCACTCCTACTTGGGAGCCATATGGGACACTTGGAATGAAACCCAGGTCCATGCTGTGTCAGCCAAATACAAGGCAAATGCCCTATCGCTGAGCTATCGCTCTGGTCCCTTACCATTAGTTTTAATGTCATTCACCTCATCCTTCCCTCCCCTTTTTACAACTCATCAACCTCCATGATAATCAAGTTTTATTCCTGATTGATTTTTCCATCACAAAGAGATCTCCTTTTAATTTTCAAAACATTAAACTTGTTGAATAAATTAATGTTTATTTAAATAAATAAAAATAAATGTTTTAAGTAAAAGTGTATGTTGATATATCTGGAGCACTTAACCATTTTGAGAAAAAAATTAAAGGATTTGCTAAGCATTTGAATTACTAGCTAAAATAATGTTAGTCATGAATTTCCAGAGCTTTACAGAAATACTAAGTAAGGACATGCATTTTTAACATGTGTCCCCTTGATAGTAGCAACCCCAGCTTTCTTGGAACCAGAAAAGATTGGGATCAGATTGATGATCAATTCTCCATGAATCACTTGATATGAGGACCTAACTATAAACTGGGCAAAAAAAACTTGTGATTAATCTCTTTCTTCCCATCTAGGAGGCTGATCTTGTCCTCTAACCTTTCGTTGTTCATTGTCATGTGTCTTGGAGCACAAACTATTCTGAAAGTCTATCTTACCCTATCAGCACTCAAGCACTAGATCACCCATCTCCTTCTGACCCTATCAGTAATTCTGTGACCATATTGCCCCTTACATAAACTGCATTTAATCAATTTCTGATTTCATTAGGTCAAATGGCATCTTTCTTTCAATGATAGGCCAAATTCAGCAGGCTCTTTGTTCTCATTCACAAGCTATATTTCTTTACCATTTGTACTCTAGTGTAACTGTAAACAAGGACAGGATGATGCTTTTTGATTTCCTCTAAAAGTTTTCCTTCTGAATATTCCATAAGTTTTAGAAGAATTATATTAAAAATACCACTATTGTCATATCAAATTTCAAGTGCCTTCATTACACTTGATATTAAGGCATTCTTAGTGTAACTCCTGCTCAGAGAAAATACTATTTTAAATACAAATAATTGATCACATGTTGTGGTATCCAGGATTAATTTGGTTTCTTTTTGTTTCTGTAATTCAGGAATAGTCCTACCTTTTTTTCTAAAATCCTAAATTAATTTCCAGTGCATTTGGTAGGTGTACAAAACAGATAGAATTAGATGCCTAAGGAAGTATTTGAGAACTAGAGTCATTGAACAAGGATTAAGGCATTTGCCCTACATGTGGCTCATCTTTATTTGACCACAAAGAAGTTCCCTGAGGTTTTCTGGTTGCAATTTTGTAAACTCCACATATATGTACCCTGAGCATATATATATGCTCATATATATATATATATATATATATATATATATATATATATATATATGAGCCAGCACTAATAGGTGCAATTCAAAATACCTAGGAATAGCCTAAAGTACCAGAACAGCATCATGTGGCCATGCCCTTGCATTGACCACCAGAAAAAATTGTCTAGAATCCCTTGGAAAAGCCCCATGTTTCTCAGTACTGTTTGAGAAAATTCTTTCCCTCATTACATATGCATGTTTACATGTATATATTTTTATTATTATGTGCATTATTATAAAAATATTATTTATCATAGTATTTTATAAAGTAGATTACTTCTTATTCATAATAATGCCCATAACTATATATAAAAATAAGTTTATTTACCTAATCAGTAATTTTGGTTTCCCCTAATGTATAAGATGTAACTAAAAGTATCATTGGTCTCTATCCAAATTCAATAAAATATGATCTATAACATTAGGACTCCTAGCTATCTTCAAAAAATAGCTCATAGCTAGAGGATTTAGGAAAAGTAAGTGAGACAGCTGATTCATTTTTTAATGACTAAATAGGTTTTAAGTCATAAACTACTGCTTCCCAACATCTTTTGTATAAATATATGCATTTTTACATTACTAATTAACTAAACTATATATTGACAAATAGACACTTTAGTGAACAAATTAAACATGTAACCTAAGATTTTATCTACATTTGTGTCAGAGATGGCATTCTCCAAAATAGAAGATGGAGGTTAAAAACAACTGAGGAGAGACTGTCAATAGTCTGGAGCATATATTTTGTATATATGAAGTGTGAAAATCAAGCTCTCATATCTCACATCCTTTTGAGCACCTTAGATGTGAACTGTAAGGTCCCAACCAGTGAACTGTCAAGCTCATAGGACAAAGCAATGTATTGCAGGGAATGGCACCTGATCTTTTATCTACAAATTAAGGTATAATTCTGCCTCATCAATATACTATCAGACTCACTTGAGGCATTCCTCCAGAAAATTTCCTCTAAAAAAATGATCAAGATGAGAATTAAACAAACTTTTTTCAGATGAATATTAAATCCATAGTTCTATTATTATAATTGCATTGAGTTTGCAACAAGCTATATATGGATGTGTGTGTTATCCATAGACTGCTAGACACTGAAAAACATCCTAATTCAAATTTATTTCTGCAGCTAGCAGAGTGGCATGATACTATATTGGAGAGTTTCCAGAAATAAGTCATGTTAAATTATTAAATAAAAGAATGAGTTTATTCTAATGACCATTGCAGCATACTTCTTAATCTATGCTAAAAAATCAAGTTAGAATTTCTAAATTTTTTTGAAAAACAGTAATAGACTAGTTCTTCCTGAGTACTATTTGTAATACCATGACTTGTAAATTTTATTTCTACTTATTTATATTGGACCTTCCAAACAGTAATCAGGAGACCCAGTGGTCAACCAGGATCCTGAACAGTGATTCATTGCCAGGATCCTGGATTGTATAGTACTACTCCAGGGCCTAGACTGTAGGCTAAGGAGAACATAGGCTTCTAGAACCTCAACAAAGTAAGCTGCAAACAGAACCTTAACCCCTGGAATGTCTTTTAGGTACTGTACTTTGATATTATAAGTTCAGTAGTTATATGTCTTTCTCAATTTTCTCTTATTCTATAGTCTACCCAAATTATACACAAATTCATATATAGATAGGGGCCTTCTAGTAGAGTGAGGATAAAAAGGATAAAATTAATAAAATAATAATATAGGGAATTATTTATTTGTTTATAATGATGACCCTTTCACTATCTTATGAACAGGGGAAATATGTACAACTCTTTTTAACATCTAATATTGAGTATTCTTTAGTTTGTACCTACTCTATTATAATGTCTATGAACTCACTTGAATTATTCAATGGTCAATTGCAAATAAAAAAAAGAAACTGTAACTTTTGTAATACTAAAATATTAATAATTTGAATAAGGCTGTGAATAATTTAAAATCTAATTATAAATATCAAATTTAATGTAATATTACATGTTTCTCGTGCCCTTTTCAAAATGTTTTCTAGAATTGTGTAAGAAATTTTGCTCTAACAATCATAATTATTTTATGTCTTTTGAGCAACTGTGTGATATAAGAGCTCTAAGATCTACACATTTTTATTCATGTGTTTTTTTGATATGGCTTTCCATAAATGCTTTCTATACAAATTTGCATATCCTAGGGTATAATACACATACTTAATGACTACATATTAGACCTAGAATATAGACAAAATCTTTTAAATTTCTATTATAACATAAACATTAGATATGATTATCTTCAAAAACAATTATGGCTGTATTTTTGTCTATTATAAATTCATCTGGAAATTTATTTGTATCTTATATTTCAGAATGGCAAATTATGCAGCAGAACTTGCATCCTATCTTTCATTCTTTCAGGATTTTACTAAAGTATTACTACTCAAAGTATGGTTTGTGGCTGGGCAGTATTGAAATCTTCTGGAAGTTTATTAGGGATAAAGCCAAAGCTACTGAAGACAATCTGCATTTTGATTTATACGTACATTAAGGTTGATTCATATGTTCATTATCATAGGAAGAATTTCTTTGAGAAGAGTTTTGGACATCCAGAGGCAGAGAGAGTGCACTTTTGAAACTTTGACAAGATATATTTATGTGGAAGAGCTCCTTAGCTTGCCTTTGTGTAAAATAGCATTGCATATGGTTGTTATTATTATGTTGGCCTTGACATGACAATGCATAATTTTGAATGGCAAATATTTATTTAATCTCATCAATCCCTTCAAACTAATCATTACTGAGACTGAGATAAAGCAAGGCATATATTTTGTGTAGTTTTTGCTCATGTCCTGAAATCTGAACTGTCCTTGTCAAAAGTCAACAGCTCTAGCTAAACAACAATAACAATAAATGATACCAAGAATAAATTATTCTAACCAGAACAAAGTGCCAGGAGACCAAAGCTCCAAATAATCCTCTAAAGAGAATTCACTAATTCTTTGGATAGATCCATATTAAATTCAACTGAAATGCTTTTTATTCTTTATTTGTCATTTTATTCTTCCAGGAACTAATTTACACTTAGTTTTTTGTTGTTGATGTTGTTGTTTTCTTTTGGCATCTCCAAATGCAAGAATTAAAGTATTTTGTTGTTTAACTGTCCTTGACTTTTATTTTTATTTTATCATTGTGTTTTTACATTTCATTGGCCTTTAATGTAGATACCATAATCCTTTTTGTGGGGAATTGGTGTTGGACAGCACCCAATAGTGCCTGTGTTGATTCCTAGCTCCATGCTTAGAAATCACTACTGACACTGCATCAGCAGACTGTATATGGTGACTGAAATGAAATTAGAATCATCTAGTTATGCAAGTGCCATATCCCTATATTTTCTCTCCAGCACCTATAACTTTGATGTATTTTATTTGTCTTAAATTTTTATGTATTTATTTGTTTCATTACCATTTATAATGGTTTCTCATGAACATAACTCAATACCAAGCCCACCACCAGTGTACCCCTACTCCTCTCCCAGAAACCGAGAGCCTCCTCCTTAAGACCCTCAAGAACTCAATCCCCAGTTATATTGCCTTTAAATATTTGTTGCTACCTAACTTTATATCTCTAAGTGCCACTTAGAACTATATAGTATTTCATTGTGTACACATAGCACAACTTCTTATTCTATTCACATTTGGTAGGGTGTTGGGTTGTTTCCATATCTTGGTTATTATTCTAAATGCAGAAATAAGCATAGGTGTTTCTGAATCTTTTCAAATTAATGTTTTTGTGTTTTGGGCATAGGTGCCAAGAAGTGGTGCTGCTGGCTCATTTGGGAATATTAGTTCTATTTCTTGTGTGCGTGAAATCTTTATATTGCTATCCATAGAGGTGTTTTTATTGTGTTTGGGGGCCATACTCTCAATGCAGTCTTTACATTTGGATCTGTGCTAGAGATTATCCTGGCAACTGTCAAGGGACCATATGAAATGTTTTAAGTAAGCTGTTTTGCTCATAGAGTAAGCTTAATTTTCTATGACTGCTGAAGTAATCAAGGCCCACAAGTCTACACATTAGTTGTTTGGGAGAACTGAAAAGAACAATTGTGGAAAACAACAACCAAAAAGAAAAACAGAAATCTGTTTTTTCACTTATTTTTTTGGTGGGGATTACCCTAAAAAGCTTCTCATGGCTCAGTGCTCAGAGTCATTTTTAGATGCTCTTAGGAAAGCATGCAGTATTGGGAATCTAACCTGGAATTCCTGCATACCAAGCATGTGCTAAACGCTTTCAGTGTCCTCTGTATTTTCTCACTCCAAATCTGACTCTCCAGTACTGCAATCTCCTCACTATCCCAAGCACTATTAGGTATTCTTGTTTCCCTCAGTAACACTGGCCATATCAGTACTGAGCCATCAGCCCTATATCAACAGGCCAAGTATTACTGGGAAGGCCCCTATAAATATAAAAAATAAAATATAGGCTAAACATAAAGTCCATTTAACTATATATAGCGCAATGATTTTTAGTTACTGAGAAAAATGGATGACCCTAAGATAATGTATCATTTTCTCTGATCCATCTTTAGACTAGGATATGGAAATAAGCAAATAATACATTACTAAATAAAAAACATTTTGCATGCATTTGCTCTCAAAGGTCTGATCATTTTAAATATTGTTGTATGGTAATGAGAAAGCTTGGAAAATTTGCATCACAATGTTAGTATTGCCTGAATTCACTTCACTTATTTAGCTTTATTACTCGAGGACAACTTACATAAGAAAAATGGTTTGTTTGTTTTTTTCTCCTTAGTCAGTACCTGGATTTGTTATTGAAGTTTCATGCCATATTTTTCAAATTGGGCATAACTGATTCCACAGAAGTGTTTGGCTGAGAAACCAGAAAAATTTTGTTTAACTCATTTTTATTGAATAAAATCCAGAAATTTTGTCAAGAATTGTTAGATATTAATCACAAGTGAGTAGGATCATTAAAATTTTCTTTACCTTCCAGAATACCAGGCATTATAGAATCATAAGTGAGCTCACTTAATAATCTCTACAATCACATACAAGCAATCATTTTTATAGTTTTTAACAAGATTTTAACTATTATTTGGAGATCTTACTAGATAATTATAATGTTTTATGTTTTATCATAGATATGACGTGTCAATTGGGGAAAATATATTATCTTAGGCTCAAGGCTTATAAAAGTTATCCTATACAATTTGAATTGTTTTAATTACTAAATACAATTTGTGGTTATTTTTTACATGGCAAAGTGGTAATCTTATTTATGGAATATAAATTTCAGCTAATTAATTTTTCATCACTAAACAACTTTATAGAATATTAGAAAAGAATTAAATATTTTCTTCTTCAGTTAAGAGTAAAAAATATGTGACAATATAAGGTAGCCAGATGAAAATAAAACTAAAAAACATGCCTCTTTTAAATTATAATTGCTTTCTGCTTCCTTTCTTATAACCATTTCTCATCTTTGACTTTGAAACTCAACAGTTTAAACTTGGTTCTTATTTCACTGGGCTAATCCCCTTTCATAAATCTTGCTCAAGAGCTGAAGTAATTTGCACATCATTTAAAGAGTATTTGCTTTGAAATATTCACCTCAAGCCCTTTTATATAGTCTTTCTCCCTAAAGATTTGTAGTATTTGTTTTGTTCTCTGAGGTATAAAAGATCTGGGTAAACTTTATTCCTGTTGTTTCAAGATTAGTTAACAAAATGCATATTAATTCAACAGGAACAGGAACAAATCTTGGTAAAGATGATCATACATATGTCTCTAGGGAATGGCAAAGTACAGTAGGTTAGTCTTCAAATCTCTGTGGACTTGCTCAAAAGATCATTGAAGGATTTAAATTTCTAGAATATGTCTACAAATGTATCTTCATTGTTGTGAAGAACAGGAGCTATACTGATGATTTCCCCCTAGAAAATTCATTCTAATTTGTATTTTAATGAAATTTAAGTTATCTACAAAATAGCTCTTTAAACTTATGTACAGAGAATAAACTGTCACAGAAAAACTGTCTGCCATTGAAAAAAATGTAAATTTGGCATAAACATATGTATTTTATGTCACTTTATTTTACATTTTCTTACTCTCAGACTTCAAACTACAAAGTCAGACATCCATATAGTTAAAAAAATTAGAAGGAACTTATAAAATCAAAAATAGACAAAGTTCAAAGATACTTATACATGTATAAAATAAATTTTTGAAATTTTCTGGTAAATTCAGAGTATCTTGATTTCTCCATGTAATATCTGTTATATAATTTAAGTACTCTGTTCTTCTCTTAAACTGAAAATGACCATAAACTTTTGGCACTTCAGTGCTTATCCGGAAATGACTAAGTGGATTCAGAGGTAATAAATCACTCATATGGATCCAGCCACCCACAGTCTTGTTCCACTTCTTTTCTTTACAAGTGTAGTAATAGACATTTCCACAGTCCTCAGGGTGCCAAACTTCGCACCATTAGGAAAATCTGCAAGTAGCTTGATTTATCTTCCTCACTCAGTTAGCTAAGGCCCAACTAAGTGAAAATCAGCAGGAACAAACTTGACTTGTTCAACTTTTTTAATAGGGACATGCAACAATTACAACTTTCCTCCATTGCCATTCAATTTACTTAGGATGTGAAACCCCTCTTGAAAAAAATATTCAGATGAGATCTCAAATTATAGGTGCATGGCTGGCTGACTGTAGTTTCATTATACATAGAGGATTGTCTGCTGTTTGCAATTAATCCAGACACAATACTCTTGGTACTTTGGGAAGAAAGTAGAAGACATCGCTATTTTATAAGTTGTAAACTCCTAAATTACCCAAAACTAGAGACACTATTAAACAGATACTTAGATCTAGCTAGGATCTGCTTATTGTGTAGGTGCCTCTTCCCCTGATGGATAAATCAATTAAATATTTAGGATGTGGAATATCTTCCTGGTTGGATAATGCATTTTATTTAAATGATTGCCCACCAATCTGAAACATTAAAGGGAATTTTAACGGATGGAAGCACATTACTGTCTCTTGTATGGGGCACATTAACACTTTAAAAATGAATGTACTTCCCAGGATTTCCTATTTGTTCCACCAGCTGCCTATTGATGCTCCAGATAAACAGTTTAAGAGTAACTATGTAAAAGATGCATGTGTAACACTCTGTATGCTGAAGTGCACACTTTTACCAAAATTTCCCAACTGTGGCCCCTTTGAATGCTTTGTCATAGTCTCCTGTAAGCAAAAGTGAGAAGTTGCATCTCATCCTGAGAAATAGAAGAGAAAAACCCAAAGAAAAAGACAAATAGTATCAAAACAAAAATTCTATGCATAAATATAACTTTTTATCATTTCCCACTGTAATTTGTCTTAGTAATAACTAGTGATTATTACTAGAAAATATTAGGAGGATATGGTAGAATTTGTCATAAATGTTTATTTTTTCATTAAATATAAGGCATATGAAAATAATTATTTCTTATTCAAGATTTATTACTATGCCAAATTTATCACCAGTATAATGCTTGTGCCCCCTATTCTATTATCCCAGTGTCAGGAATCTGGCAAGAATTGATATTTTGGAGTGCTCAACCAACTCTAGGCCCTCTTGTAAGCATGTAACCCTATTAATAATTCTATGAAATACAATAGTGTGCTCTTCCCATTTCTCTAAATGGATAACTGGAGCACAGAAATGTTGATCCATACAGCTAAAGAGAGGGATCGAAATTTAAAACTAAATTATACATAGAGGATTGTTTGCTGTTTGCAATTAATCCAGACAAAATACTCTTGGTCTGCTCCATACCGCTCCACATGAAGGCTTATCTATCATTCTGTGAGGCATCTGTATTCTAGTGTAAAATTTGATGCCTTCTATTAACTAGTAGCACTATAAAAGTTGAGCAAGTCACAACCTCACTTAGCTTCCAGTTTTGTTTGATTTCTTTTGGGAGTGCACAGTAAGGGAATGTCTGTCCTCAGGGCTTACTTCTGGCTGTTTGCCTAGAGGGATCCCTCTTGGTGGGGTCCAGGGCATTTTATGTAGTGCTGGGAATTAAATTGGATCAGCACAATACTAGGCAAGCAATTTACCCACTATATGACCTTTCTGGCCCTTCACTTCTGTTTTATAAATTCGAAACTATCAATAATAATAGTGACCTCCTGCAGAGTTGCTTAGAAATATATTTGATTCTCTTTTGAGAAAAATACTCAGCCATCAATGCTTAGGGTTATTCCTGGCTCTGCACTCAGGAATCACTCTGGCAGTTGTCAAGGGACCATATAAAATGACAAAGATTGAACTGCATATGCCATATGCAGGACAAATATCCTACCTGTTCTACATTACTCCAGCATGGTTATTTTGAATTATATTATGCATGTAGCATTTATGCCAGCATTTGATGCAAAATATGCTAACAATGACCAAGTCATAAATATTTTACTTTGTTGCATAGTATGCAGAAAATTCCCCTTAATATTTTCAAAATAATCATATTAGATGTAAATTACTAAAGTGTTCAGAGATAAACCTATTTTTAATTTTTTGGATTTATGGAGAAGATGGAAACAGTATATTGAATGATCTACAGAGGATTATAGCTGAGTCAGGCATCCATTCTTATTAATTTCCATTTATAAAGTCTTAATTCACAGTTGACACAAATATATCACGTTAGTTTTCTAAATGAAAACAAATATATCCCCTCATAGAAGAGATAATAAAGATAGTGGTCAATCTCTATATTTTTTAGAGATATACTCTTACATGCCAGATGTGATAGAACATCTAAATCAGTACATTTATTCGCCTTTGTTCAAAAGAACCGTAATTCAGAGCCTGAGGGTGGTGCAAGCGGTAAAGCGTCTGCCTTGCCCGTTCTAGCCTAGGACGGATTGGGGTTTGATCCCCCGAAGTCCCATATGGTCCCCCAAGCCAGGAGCCATATCTGAGAACATAGCGAGGAGTAAACCCTGAGCGTCACTGGGTGTGGTCCAAAACAAAATAAATAAACAAAAAAGAACTGTAATTCAGCTAACTGGAATAAGTGTGACTTGGATTATTATATTGGGAGTTAAACTTTGGCAAGAAACTATGTAATTGCAAAGTTTAATGAAGTCTGAATTTAACTGAAGATAATAACTTATTATCATTATGACAAGGAATAAACAATAATAAAAATAAGAACAAATGAATCCTTCCATAGTTGAGTAGAAAGAATATTCCAGATCTTCCTTTGTAATCACTGTCATTGAGAGACCCTGAAGTCTTGTATTTGTTAGTAACTGATACCTTGATTTCAGTCTCAGATACTAATGACAAATGCTATTTTGAGGACTTGTCAAGGAAGGAATTAGTTACAGTTCTTTTTTTCACCCATTCATTTCTATTCACTATGGGTCAAATTTAGGATAAATCAGAGGAGACTCATTTGAAGTCACTATACTCTACAAGTCCTGAAAACTGTTGGGATAAAATCAAAATCTGATAACAAAAGCAACCAAGAATGGATTTTACTGAGTTCAAAAACAACCACTCTATATAATTTGTTTGTTTGGACAGTAGGGCTAAATTTTTATCTACCCTTTAACTTTTGTAAAGTGCTATTACAATATAATGTATAAATTGTAGGTGTGCATCATTATAATTTACTGTGTTTATAAAATAAATTAATGTTCTTTTTTTACACTAAAACTTTGCTGTCCTTCACTGAACACTTACATGAAATGTTGAAAAATGAAGTGTGTGGACTTAAATAGATAGATCAGCCATTAAAATCAATGAAGAAACAAATACATAGAGTATAAAATTCCTTAGTTGTTTTGCTTCATTCATTGTATAGGGAGATTAATATTTCTCAGTCATAATATGTTCATTATATAAATGGATCAGCTCAGACCTTTATTATCCATACCAGAGGAATAAGTAAGCTCTAAAGGCATAACCTATAGTAGGGATCTTACCAAAGGTGAGGCTAACTCAGAAGCTAGAGAAGTCAGAGAAACCACTCAGTTTACACAGTCATATCACAGGCAGATATTCAAATATGATTTGGGTAGAATCTGTAGTTCTCAAAGTAAAGAGGTAGGAAATATTCACAATTCTATGCTAACTAATAATCTTGATGGCAACCTTTTAAGAACATTTTTTTGGGGCCGACGTGTGGCGCTAGATGTAAGGTGTTTGCCTTGCCAGCGCTAGCCTAGGATGGACCTCGGTTGATCCCCTGGCGTCCCATATGTTCCCGCGCATAGCCAGGAGTAACCCCTGAGCATCATCGGGTGTGGCCCAAAAACCAAAAAAAGAAAAAGAAAAAAGAACATTTTCAACTCACTATAAATATGATTTAATTTAAAGATAAGCATAAAATACTATTAAAATATACATGCCTAATTATATCAAGTTAAATAATGCTTTGAGTTGTCAAATGTGCTGACTTTGTTTGCTCATTTGAGACTATATAATTTCTTAGAAATTTTGTATTCATCTTAAGAACTAGTTTCCATCTGGAGTATTAAGAAACACAATGATTTACAAAAAGGTCCACTAAGAGTTTGTAAGAGAGAATTTAATAAAAAAAAAAATAAAAAAAAATAAAATGCTTATTCTATGTCTTTTTTTGTTTTGCTTGATTTTGGTTTTGGTACCACACTTAGTGGTGCTCAGAAATCATGCCTAGCAGAGCTCGGGGGAACCATATTGGTGCCAGAATTAAACTCTGGACAGCCGCAATGCAGTATGTCCCCTACCCCTTGAACTATCTCTCCAAGTTTTGTCTTTTATTTTTATATTCAACATCTGAAAAACTATAATTAATGTCTAGTTAATACTCAAATTAGCATCTGTCACTTTTTAGTAGACGTTATTTTAAATGATTCAGAGATTAATGGATTGGAAGCAAGTGTTTTTAAAACTAAATAAAAGTGACACACCTAGTTGCTCAGCTAAAGCACAATGAATAATGAAAAGTATAGATTTCAGGATCAGAAAACTAAGTCCTGGCCTTGTCAATATCTGTGTAAGTTTGAGTGCATTTGAGTTTCTATATTATAAATATATAATTTTGAGTATATATATTAAGTATAGACATAAGTGAAATATAAATAGCTAAGCACCTAAAGAAAACTCTTGGAACAATGTCTGAAATAAAGTATATTTAAATGGTAATTTATTAAATAAATTTATTTAATTTATTAATTTATTAAATAAAGATCATTGATATAAATACTAACTTAAATTTTAAAATATAATGGGGGTTAAAGTAGAAGTTACCAAATTAATTTGATATTGCAGACAATTTAATTAATTAAATAAGATAATATTAAATTTTTTATACTATAATATTAAAAATATTGCTGAAGATATGACGGTGAATAGAGTGTTTGCCTTGCATGCAGCTGATCCATATTCAATCTCTGGCATCCTACATAGCCCACCGAGCCTTCCAGAGTGATTTCTTTTCTGGTTTGTTTTTGTTTTTGTTTTGGGGCCAAATCTAGTGTTCAGGAGTTACTCCTGTCTCTGTGTTAAGAATTCACTCCTACCAGGTTCAGGAGACTCTTGGATTGCTAGGGATTGAACATGAGTTGACGTCATCCACTGTACTATTGGTCTAGCACCAGGAGTGATTTCTTAGTTCATTGTCAGAAGTAAATCCTGAGTGCTCACTTTGGCAGCACATATACTAAAATTGGAACGATACAGAGAAGATTAGCATGGCCCCTGCGCAAGGATGACACGCAAATTCGTGAAGCGTTCCATATTTAAAAAAAAAAGAAGAAGAAGAAGTAAATCCTGAGTGCTGCCCCAAACCCAAAAATAAACATACAAATAATGAATAAAATGAAAATAATAAAATAAAGTAAATAGCTTTATTAATAAATATTAAATTAAATCTATCATGCAATGATGTGAATTATATAAACATATAAATGAAATTATAAAGAAAATATTAGTCAATATTTACCCCAAATTAAAAGTAATTTTTCAGGGCCGGAGCGGTGGCTTGGACTTCTAAGGCGTCTGCATTGCCAGCACTAGCCAAGGACAGACCGCGAGTATATCCCCTGGAATCCCATATGGTTTCCCATTTCTGAGTGCATAGCCAGGAGTAACCCCTGAGTGTCACCAGGTATGGCCCCCCAAAAAAGTAATAAGAAACAACCGACAGAGGCCCAGAGTAAACTCATTGATAGAATATCTTCTTTGTACCTTTCATTCCATTCTGATTGCAATCTAAAGTAGCATTGATGTTTAACATCTCCAGTGTCACAATCAGAAAAATAAAATAAAATAATTGGGGGACCTAAGAGATAGTACGGTGTATAGAGTGTTTTCCATGCATTAAACTAGCCCATGCTTGATCCTCGGCATCCCATATGAGCCCCTGTGCCCACCAAGAGTGATCCATATGTATAGAGGCAGGAGAGACCCTGAGCACCATCTTGTGTGGCCTAAAAACAAAACACGAAAAAAAGAATTGTGCAAACGTCAATGCACCACAGGCAAGTGTGTGAGTACCAACAAAAATATACAACCCTCAATGCAAGCACCACAACCATAAGAGCTCTCCATCATTGCAACAACAAAAAATGGTGAAAGAAGAGATAAAATACTTTTTATATTTTACATATTTAGCTTCATTTAGAGAACAAGGGACACACTTTAGTCTGAGTCCTAAATATAACTTGAACAATCTGACTCAAGAACACATGTTGCATCTTTAATTGTTTTGATTTTTCTTTTGTCTTTTTCTTTTGCCTTAAATGTTTTTCTTGTTAATGTGTATAAATAATTATAATTTTATAATGTTATGTTATTCTTATATATGTGCTTGGAAAGATATAAAGCTCTTTATAAAGATATATGCATATATGTATATATTACATGTAAAAATAAATTTTTAAGGGCCATATTGGCAGATGGAAAAAGCACAAATGTCAAGAAAAGTTGATTTAGAAACTAATATATGATAAAATAAATTAAACTAGCATGTATTGATTTAACAGATGGTAAGCTAAAAAGCTAAAACAAAAATTTTAAATGTTATTTGATTTTTATGATTAGTGAAATTATTTTGTAACTGTTCAGAAGTTAATTTCATAATTATATTTAAGAAAAAACTCTAACCTTTAAGCTCTTAGATAAGTTATTTTTATTTAACATATTTTATTTGGAATTCCACATATGTACAAATATTTAGTACCAGAAGATAAAAATCTATCCTAGATAAATAGCTGTAACACTATAGTGTTTATATGAAACATTTTCACTATTTTATATAATTGACTAATGTGTTAAACTTTGTAATTATAGATACTTCACATTGTTAATATTTCATGTTGATTATTATCAATAACATAATAAAGCCACGAAAAACTTTCTTTTAATTCTGGATGTAGAAATTTACTGAAATTTGATCAAAATCAGAAATTTATATATAACAAAATTGATAACTTAGTTAACAAAATACTCAAGTCCCTTCATTGCAACTGCCTTAAAGAAAAAACAATATAGGTTAAATTTGATAATATGTAAGCAAAGAAATATTCAAAGACAAACTATGTTTTTTCATTATACAAATGTCTTTTATTTTTCTCAAAATCCATAGATGAGTGAGACCATTCTGTGTTTATCTCTCTCCCTCTGACTTATTTCACTCAGCATAATAGATTCCATATACATCCATGTATAGGAAAATTTCATGACTTCATCTTTTATGACGGTTGTATAATATTCCATTGTATATATGTAACACAGTTTCTTAATAGATAATAGACAATAGTTTAGACAACAATAGTTGTCTAATAGACAAACTATTAATTTTGTTTTAGTAAGACTGAAAGATTTTTGCCCTAAGTGTTGCAAGTCAGCCCCTGAAGAGGTTGACTGATGGAGGGATGGAGGATGAGGTCTTTCCCCTCCAGCTGGGAACACGCGTCTGCCACCCTGTCCAGCCGTCGGTTCTGAGGTGAAACGGTGGGTAAACAGCTTGCAGACAGTCAGGCTTGTGGAAATATTAGCTTTATTCGGTGGACAAGACTGAAGTCCAAAGTCTCAGCCTTAGTTCCAGCAAAAAGCCTCTCGCATTCCACAGACCCTAGTTTTTATCCCCCAGAATCAGGTACCACCCAATGGTGGGATCAAATACCACCCACTGGTGGAAGCAGAATCAGGTACCACCCTAGGGTGGGGGCAGAATACCAGGTCACACCCTAGGGTAGGGTACAATCACCGATCAGGGTAGGTTCAGTAACATAATAATCCCATATATATTTACATACACAACACTAAGTATGTCCAATCACTTATGGGAGCTGCAGCATTCCTGATACAAAGAAGTTCTAAGTGGAAAATTTAAAGAAATCTTACACCGATGTCCTTCATTGTCCAGGTACTCATGCTCAAGGAATAGGGATACATGTATCATGGTTTCAATGATTGAGAAGACAGAATTCTCTATACAAATGAAACCATTTCTTAAATTGCCAGTGGTTAGGGTTAACTAGGTGCAAAGAGCTTTTAGTAACCAGTTTTCTCCCAAAGCAAGATTCTCAATATTAATACTTAAAGACTTCAAGGTCCTAGTTAAGTTAGAGTTATAGTCATGAACAAAATTAAGATCTGAGTATTCACAAAAGAAAATACAAATTGTAGTTTTACCTATGCCTAATTCAAGCCGAAAGGTCAAGACACTTGCATATAATGAAAAAGATAAAATATGCTAATGATTACAAAAATAAAAAGTAAGCTTTCCTTGCCTATTTCTCAGATGTACATAAAAGTTTTTTGAACATATAAGTTTTCTGTAGAAATTAGAAGTGAGAGTATTAAAATTATTGAACTCACATTGTGATTTCTAAAAAAACTTCACATAATAGGAAGGTTTCCAACAAAGACCAGTGAGTGCAGTTAGAGTAGAGAAGGGTTCACTATGATGATGGTTGTTGGAACTAATCACTCTGGACAATAACTGGATGCTAAAAAGAGATAAAGTGATATGCATGGTTCCATCTTATTAACAATAGTGCTTTGGGGAACATAGATGGAGAGAAGTGGTCACTGGTGGTAGAATTGGCCCTGATTCATTTTATGTCTGAAACTCAGTAATGAAGGATTTTATAAACCACAATAGTTTCAATAAAATAAAATATAAAAAAGAAATATAAAAAATAAAATAAATTAAAAAATTAGTTCAGACCATATTGTCAAGAAGAAGGAGAGAGAGAAAGAGAGAGAGAAAGAGAGATTAAATGCCTACACCAGAGGCAGTTTGGAGGGAAACTGGGGATACTGGTGATGAGAAAAGTACACTGTTGAAGGGTAGCACACATTCTATGGCAAAAACTCAAAATCAGGAGCAATTTTGTAACCATGATGCTTAAATAAATTAATTATAAAAAATAAAACATAAAGAAAAAAAGAAAGAAAATACCTATAAGTTTGGAAACATTTATAGCAGAAAAAATGAACATTATCTAAAAGCCAACAATACAATTTTGTTAAGCAACTCTTAGTATATTAATATGATTGTATATTATGGAGCCTAACATATATTTATTCAGAGATCAAAAGCAGAGTGAATATGTATGGCCTAATTTCCATTAGTTGATGGACAGATGAACTATAAAACTTGCTTTATAATATGAAGATAAGAAAGTTTCCTACTTATACCTAGTGTAGCTTTAGGATTCATTAAATATATTCATTAAATATATTCATATATTTTTCATAAATATATTCATATATAAATATGTTCATAAATATATTCATTAAATATATTCTAAATATGTGAATTAAGTAATTAATATTAATATTAAATATTAATTTCCTTTTATACTTTTTTCTAGTATTAGTGGTATATGTGCATTGTATATGACGTATAGTTAATGTAATATATTTACAATAGTGACAAACATTTTATTAGATTTTAATTTTGGTATTTATCCTAAATTTTTAATAACAGATGCTTGCTTCTAAATAAAATAATTATTAAAAAAGGACACTGTTTCAAAATAGAATAATGATATTTATGAGAAATAAATACACATCACAAAATGCCAACTTGTGATAATTTGACTTTAGTTCAATTCTTAAGTTCTTAGAACCTCTTCCAAAAAGTTTCTCCACAAATTTTAGTTGATCCAACATGGCAATTATATAATATCTATCTATATATTTCAAGTTTTTCACATGTTTATAAATATGACTTGAATTATTCCTTTCACTTTGTCCCATGCATACATGAGATATAAATAACACATCAATAAAATTATAATCCAGATATTAAAATTAAATTTTTATCTAACAATTGGAATATAAAGGTTTAGAAGGCAAAGTATCTAATAATATTAAATTAGGATGTTAATTTTATGCTACCCAGACTTCAGACATAAAGCATAAATTGTGGTTTATTGCCTGATATGATTAAGTTTATTCCTTTTACTGTATTTTTTTCTTTTCCTCTCTCAGTTGGATTCAATCCAAGAAGCTATATTGTTTTCTAGAAAGAATTTTATACAAACATTGATCTATTTTAATGTGTGTGATTTCTTCTTTTTTCTTCAACAAAAATGAAATTGTAGAATGAGAATGTTTTCTCTATAATTTATCATATCAGATGACTATTTACCTTTGGTATGCCTGATATTAATGACTTTGTATTATGAGATCTTTATTTCCCTGAAGTTAGAGGTTTTCCCAGAGAGATAATTGAGATCATCCCTAAATAGCCTACTTTTACAAGGCAAATAAATAAACACTATAAGTTAATGTTTGGCAAAGAAATAGAAGCCCCACTAGTAGAAAAATGAATGCATGTAAATGAAGATAAGTATTATATATCATACACACACACACACACACACACACACACACACACACACACACGGAACTGTGCATACTTGCTAATCAAATTGAATGTCAGAAAAGATCAAAAAAGGGCTAGAATGCCATAGGGATGGGCTGAAGCTGCTTTTCCACGGGCAGTCAGAAAGGGAAGATCAACAGATTAGAATTCCCCTGGCAGAAACTATATGGAGTCTGTTGTCAGTGAAGGCATAAACCCTCTATAAAAGAGCTCACCTGATTAGATCTAATCCCTTCTGATTATTTTAAAATCAACTGATTAGAGACTTTAATTTCTTTCGCAAAATCCCTTCCCTGCAGCACCTTGATTGGTATGTGATTAACTGGGCTCTACCATCCAGCCTAAGGAGGTTGGCACATAAAAATCCACTAGAGGCACCCTTATTTAACCAATGTTTGACAGCTGTCAAATGACTGGGAAAAACTGAAATTATCTGTATTCTTCAGTTTAGTCTATATGCATATAATCACACATTTTACTATTCTTTATGAAGACAGCACTATTCAACTATAATTCCTTGCTTTACAAGATGAGTAATAAGTAGAAATACAAATAGTGGATGACCTCACTTATATGTAGTATACAAAGAAAATAAAAAAGAACAGAAAATGTCTAATAAAAATGATCCTTTAGACTCTGATAACAGAATTGTCTATTTCTAAGTGGTTGTAAGAGCATGGAAGGATCTAATGGATAATAATGGAGGAATACTAGTACCTTTATAGTTGCTGTAGGCAGATAATATGTACTACTAAAAGTGGCTGTTTTTGACCTTTGTTAGCATAATTTAAATATATAGTTACATATCTTTTTATATATTTAAAACTTAAAAATGTAAAAATTTAAAAATTTAAAAATTTTAAAAACTCAAAAATCAGCCTAACTTAAGT
The DNA here is from genome assembly GCF_024139225.1 of Suncus etruscus. NCBI lineage: Eukaryota > Metazoa > Chordata > Mammalia > Eulipotyphla > Soricidae > Suncus > Suncus etruscus. The sequence continues at coordinate 39,931,040 of NC_064852.1, forward strand.
TTCTTTAGTCTTGGATATATAGGCAATTTTTTATAAGGAATATATTAAGTAAACCTCTTTATCAAACTGTTGTTAGGAAAATCAAGGTTATTGATAATTTCTTCAATTACATTTGAATGGTAACTTATTAAGTCAGTCAGTGTTAGCCCACATACTTTACATGTCTGGATAATTTGGTGATGGGATAAAAGTCCACAGTGTATTCACGTTTGGACAATTTGGTGGTGGTATAAAAAATTTTACTAAAGGGGAAGAAAATCCACAGCAGTCAGGTTCCAGGAGATATCATCTTTCTTCAGCCCTGGCCAACATGTGTGGCCTATCATAACCTTTTAGGCTGGATCCCTACTGGGCTCTGCATTGTACCTTGTCTCTCTGCCATCTTTCCTCCTGCTCCTTCCATCCTCCCAAATCCTCTACTTAATCACCTCCTGCCCTTCAGGCCAAACCTTTCAATACCTGCCAAAGACCCATCCCAGAAATGGGCAGGTCTTATTAGCAGTAAGGTTACAGGAAGAATGGGGAATGGGCAAACAAGTCAGAACTTGATAGAGACTAAAATATGATAATTTTACACAAAATGAAAGTCTAATCATGAGTAAGTAGAAGACATAACTTTAGTAATCAAGGAAAAGAAACAACATAACCTAAAAGTGAATTTTGTTGGTAGAATTAATATGGCAAACATCATTGTGAAATAGAGAGCAAAAATAAGTAAATAACCCTCCGTGATTCATGTAAATTTAGAAAGTCTTGCCAGACAAGTTATTTATATTTCTAAATGTAAATAACAAAAATCATCATGATAATTACTAGTCAAGAACTTCCGTTACAGTGAAAATGATATTATCATGGCTGATTTAGTTTTGCTTTCTGATGATGATCAGAAAAAGACTTAAGAATGGACAACTAAGGCAAAAATTTCAAGTGTTTTTTATGACGGGTTATAAAATTAATAATATTTCTTAGGTCTTAAATTTTCTCTTTATTTAGATAATCATGATATCAAATTAATTGCTTAAAGTCTTAAAAATAATTGTTTTTATAGTCAAAGAAAATTTTCTTCTTATCTATTTTAAAGCAGTTTTACCAGTCTAATTATCAAACTATTAGTATAGCAAGTTTTATTTATTCAAAAATTTTAAAAGTTCTTTTTAAATGATTTTTAATGTAAAAGGGTATGCTTAGCTTTTAAAATGTTAGTATGCAAAGTCTTATTCCATGATTCCATCAAAATAATTTTAAGATACATCCTCCTTAACCACTGATATTTTCTTTCCCAATTTTACCTTTTCCTCTATATGTCCTAAGTTGTTAGTATGCTAAGACAGAAATCAGATAAACAAAGGTGGGGCCAATGAAAGCAGAAGAGGAAAAGGTGAAAAGATAAATAATGAGTATTACTAATAGTCTTAAACTAATTTTTGAAATTGGCTATCATTTTTAGAACTACATTAAATCCATGCCTCTTTACTAAGGTGCCCAAACAAGAGACAAACAAGATTCTTGGTACTAATGAAATATTCACTGAATCAAAATTTGCTGTGATAATAGTCTGTTTTATATTTTATCATTATATTGGCCCTTTAAAATATAGCAAAATATAGTAACTAAAAGTATTTTGTTTAAATTTGCATTTTGGGTTATAAATGAGCATGTTTTAAGATCCTCATTTGTTTTTTTAAAGCAGAAAACCAATGCTTTGCTGTGTCCTACTTTAAAAATCCAAATAAAATAGCATATTAAAAAGCATAAAACATTCTAAAATAAAGCACATTTTAGAAAATAATCAAGTAAGAAAAACAAAAAACTGCCTCTTCCTCTCATCATTATTTTTTATATTTCATCCCACAAAAATTAACCAGTTGCCAACTTTAGTATATAATCACAGAGACATATTAATTATTTTCACTACCTCCCTTGGTATTTGACTGAAAATTTCCTTTACATACCCTCTCTCTCTCCCCTCTTCCAACTTTCTTCTCTCCCTCCCTCTCTTTCTCTCTTTTTTTTTCTCAGTTCTATTTTATATACTTCTGTGTTGGCCAGTCAACTATTAGAAATAATTTTCAGAAATGACTTAATTTGGAAACTAATTTATTTCTCTTCATTCCCAAATAGTTTTTGTTTTTAATTCTTTGTAGTTTGTTTTATAACAGTGGTGATGGGCAAGTGTATCAATTTCAGTCAATATCTTCAGATGATAAAGTTTTTTCAGAATAGAACTTTTGATTGACTATTGTGTTTCAGTCTGTTATGGTTCATCCTTCCGTATAGAAGGACCAATTGTTTGTGCCAAACTATACAGTACAATTTGAAACAATTGGCTTTTAATGGGCACAATTTTATTCTTTCCATATCCATTTTTAATTGTGAAAATTAAACCAATTTTTTTCTCAAAGCAAAGCAACATTCGTGGAAAAAACAGCTTGACTTCAGTTATATTTTTTTAATTTTATTTTATAAGGAAACAAGACAGTTGTATAAATACAACTTGTATATGTGTTCAAGTATTATATGCTGTGTTTTGAGTATAAGTGGAAAAACAGTATTTTATGTGATAAAGGCTTTGTCTTCTTGACTTGAAGTTTAGTTCTTCAAGTACTTGACTTAGTGCATGCTCATAAATCAAGCATATTCAGGCACAAAGCAGGTATTTGAGGGGAGTCATTCGCTCAAATCTGTACTCTCTTTTTGTGCACATTTGCAAATGTAAGTGATTTGCATCTGTTCAGACACCCTTGAGGAACTTGTCTATCCTCAAATCATTTTTAGGCATCCAAGAAGTTTCTTTGTACAACTCCCATTCTGTGATTCCAGATGGTTGATGCCACCCTAAAACATCATATTTTGAACAAGGAGGACCAGTTTAGCAGGTAGATGAAACAAGTCCCATTATAATTATTGTCACATTTCCCAGTTCGGTAATGGCAAATGTACTTCTCATCACATGTTTATTCCAAACACAAAAATGAGTAAAATTGATATGGCTTTCCTTTTACACTAAGAATTGAGCACAGCTGCTCCCTTACAAACATTAAAAAGAAAAATAAAACATAATAGCATCTTTAATTTCTCACGTTTCTCAGCATCTCTTAGAAAAATAGCTTAGTGATACATGGCTCACTGGCCTAAAAATACCTATTTTCCCTACACTTTGAAGCACTGTTTTCTGTTTGTATTATAATATAACTGAGGGAAGATTTTTAGTAAGCAGAAAGGACAAAGAATTTGAGAAGAATCTGAAAATATATGATGCCTAGCCATACAGTTCAATTATTCTATTATATTTTCAGTCTTTTGTTTATCACTACTCTAAAATATTTACCTTGTTTAAAAGTCATGTTAATGTAACAGTTATGCAAAAGTTAAGATGAATATTTAAAAACTTGTTACACTTTCAACTTCTTGTTCCTCTCCATAAAGTTAAAGTGTATTTATTATAGATGTAATACTAGTTGAATTTAAGTTAAGTAATCTTCAGAGTATTATATTCACAATAAATGAATGCACTAATATGGTAAGATATGCATTTCTCTCTAGATTAAAAAAACTCTTAAATAAAAATTAATGTCCAAAAATATTGTTTTTCTTCATAAGGATTAGTAAGAATCATCCCTGGGAATAGTTTTATATCACAGAATACACGGACTACATATTCAGAGGATTAACTTTTTTTATTTAGTCTTACAAATCTTATAGGTACAACTATTTTAAAAGAATGAAAACTTCATGGAAAATATGAATTATACAGTAGTTTTATTGAGCCTTTATTGCTTAATGCACATGGGGTTCAGAGCCATAATGACAATATTGGGCACTTAAGTCATTAGGCTGTCATATTACTGCAAAATTATTTGTACTATATAATCATTGTTTCCTTTTTTATGTTATACAGATATAAGCTTGGTTCATCCATCTCTGCCATTAGAGTACTATTTTGTTGTTGTAAATACCTATTTTTAAGCACGACTTGGGTATGCTCATTGTAGTTCAAGTTCATGTTTATTAGACCTTTGCTTCTTTAAAGCTGGGAAATATGATCAAGGGATGTTTGCAGACTTCCTCATGATGTCTTGTTTGATTATGTATTGCTTCAGTGTCAATTGCAGCATAGTTTATATTTTAAGAACTTGTATACATATTAAGATTTCAAGAAAAATAAGAGCCAGTTTTCTTTTTTATCATAGTAACATTTCATTATATTTGTCATATTTAAGACATGCTCTCTCTTTTTCAACACATAGTGGATTTGTTTCTAATTTTGAACTTTTTTCTATAGGGATTTTTTAAGATGAACAAATTTGAATGATTATTATTTGAAAGAATAAAATAATTTGAATTTTAAAAAGTACGTAACTTAAAGCTTAAACTTAAAATCATATTTTGAATATGACTTCACTTTTGAAAATGAGTTTCTAGGTTATAAGAACTTTACAGAAATCAATTTTGAGCAGACAGAGCAATAGTACAATAGCACAGCAGATAGGGTGGCTGATTTGCTCACGGCCAAAGTGGGTTTTTTTTTTCCAGCACCCTATATGTTTTCTTTAGTATTATCAAGGGAGATCCATGCCAAGTGCAGAGTCAGAAGGTAAGCCCTTAGCACTGTCAAAAAGGTCCCATCAAAAAAAAAAAGAAAGAAAAGAAAAGAAAGAAAGGAAGGTAGAAAAGAAGGAAGAAGGGAGGGAGGGAGGGAAGGAGGGAAGGAGGGAGGGAGGATAGAAGGGAGGGAGGAAAGGAGGGAGGAAAGTAGGGAGAGAGGGAGGAAAGGAGGGAGGGAAGAAGAAGAGGAAGGAAGGAGGAAGGAAGGAGGAAGGAAGGAAGGAAGGAAGGAAGGAAGGAAGGAAGGAAGGAAGGAAGGAAGGAAGGAAGGAAGGAAGAAGAAAGGAAGGAAAGGAAGGAAGGAAGGAAGAAGAAAGGAAGGAAGGAAGGAATGAAGGAAGAAGAAAGGAAGGAAGGAAGAAGGAAGGAAGGAAGAAGGAAGGAAGGAAGAAGGAAGGAAGGAAAAAGAAAGGAAGGAAAGGAAGGAAGGAAGAAGAAAGGAAGGAAGGAAAGGAAGGAAGAAGAAAGGAAGGAAGGAAAGGAAGGAAGGAAGGAAGGAAAGGAAGGAAGGAAGGAAAGGAAGGAAGGAAGGAAGGAAGGAAGGAAGGAAGGAAGGAAGGAAGGAAGGGAGGGAGGGAGGGAGGGAGGGAGGGAGGGAGGGAGGGAGGAAGGAAGGAGGAGAAGGCAAAATTTGTAAAGAAATTTTATCATTTAAATAATAAAAATGCTTTTCAGCACTTGATCTCTGATGCTCTCAGGATATTGATGGATTGCTTAGATCTGAATTTCTGCTGTTTAAAACATAATAAAGCTTAGCTGGACCATAAAATACTTTGTATATGTGTTGTAAAAATTAAATATGTGCTCACTTCTGAGTGTCGATAGTTTTTTATTGAAACTTTATGAATTGACTCACATAATTGAGAAAGTATTAGAAAGTATTGCACAACTTAATTTAATAACCTGTTTTAATCATTGTAGAATCAAATCAGCTAAATGCACGGTATTTAAGAATAAGGCAAAACTTCAAAATTTAACAGAACTACTCTATTCTATTGTCAAGCATACTATTAGCATGGATGTGTAAGCATCCAACTTTTCCAAAACAAAACTTTGATACAGAGAATGCAATAAACCAGACAATGTATGCATATAGGTAGCTCTGTGGTAGAGCAGTGGGCCTGTAATTCTAGTGATTCAATCAGTGAGTTAATCTCTAACCCCGCAATCAGTATATTTGCCGTTCTGCTGTGTAATTTCTGGCAGCACAGCACAGTGTGATCTCTACAATGCCAACTAAGTGTGTAGGACCCATGATCATGGTAACAACTACAAAACAACAAAATGGGAAGAAAGAGGGAAACATAAGAGAGAAGTAGAATGCCTGTCTCAAATACAGGCAGGGTATGGGGGAGGAGAAAAATATGGGACATTGGTGGTGGAAATATTGCACTGATGAAGGGGGAGTTTCTCTTTATGAACAAAAATCAACTATAAACACGTTTTTAATCATGGTGCTTAAATATATTATTAAAAAAGAAAAAAATTAAATGTTTTTCTTAAAATATTTAAATGAAACTGACCTTTTGTTTAAAAAAAATGGTGAGGGACATTGGGAGTGCTCAGAGCTTACACTTGACTCAGTGGTCAGGGGAACATAGTTTATATAAAACTTGGATAGAATAGTGTTAGATTTTATAATTTTGAATATATAGAATTACTGCCCTTTCACCATCACAAAATTGTCCTAGACCCTCCAACACTATCCTTAAGTACTATGCGAAGATTTGAAGAATGACTTTTTAAAATTGAGAAAGCAGAATACGTTGAATTCCTGAGCCAGACAAGCTCAAAAGGACAAGAAGAGTAGTGTGTCTATGGTTAATTTCTGACTAATAAAAATAGGGCCACTTGTCACTAATGAGAATACAAAAACCTAACAAAAAAGACACTGACTGGGTTCTGTGGAGCATCCCCTTTTTACCTAGCTCATCAGAACTATTCTTACTCTAAACTATAGAATGTGAACCTATGAGCTGCAGTCGCAAACCAAGATCTCCTGTTCTATAAAACCTCTTGTATAACCCTCTTCCAAGTTCCTAATTCAGGTCTGAGATCCTGAGACTCATCAAATGAAACACCATGTACAAAATGTTTGAGATATGAAAGAGCATCTATTCCTGAATATGAAAAGGTACATTGTTGTATCCAGGGCTGCCTGCTATGAGACATACTTTAAACACTACTCTGATAACAGCAATCATTAAATAAGATAATGTTTTTGTCATATTTATCTATATTTATCAAGTTAGGCTTTCTGTATTTCTGTTCGGCTAGGCACATATTTCAATCTTAAATTAACATATTCTATATAATAACTTTTAAAACATTTTTATTGGTCGAGCTGTAGTAGCAAAACAGAACATTCATTCACCTGGAGGGGCTTATACTGCTGAAATATTTATTACCATAAAAGCTCTGATCAATAAATATGCATGCCATTGAGAGTCACACATACAATGTATTTAAAACTATGAGAAAATGAACTCTGTCTCTATAAGGACTTCCTGGGTAATTCTGTAATTTTTGCAGACAATATCAATATATTTTCTTTATTTTGATACATCCTGATACATTTATTACAGATGTCTTAAATTTTCCATAGCCACATTATATCTAGGCACATTTATATAGTGATTTTTCTTTATTTATTAGCTCCCAAAGCCCAAGGACCATCTCTGTTTAAGAATATAGTGAAAGTGTGACTTTTGATCGTGATAGGATGATTAAGATGAGGAAGAAAGGGGGAGTGATAATAAGCAATTGTCCAATAGAAAGCATTGCTTTTTGAGATCAGAGTATCACCCATCTGTATCTAAACTATATAACTGAAATTGTTGTACCTCTTGTTATGTAGAGGAGGATATTGAGATTTGAGTTGGACATCTGAGACTCAAGGGGCAGATCTATTAAGAGAGAGCAAGGTACTTTCCATCACACATCTAAATAAGAAGCTCTTCAGATATTAAACTTCACTTGTACTAACTACTTTGTGTCATTTTGATGAGTGCAAGGAATGCTATCAAAATCTGAACTCAAAAGTCAATATCTGCCCTACCCTACTTCAGCCTTGTGTTGAGCATGTATTCCCACAGCATTGTATTATTCGTGGTCACAAAGTTGGCAAAAAAAAAATATTTTGTAAAACTGTTATGTGTCCCAGAACACATAATTCTTACTTGGCCATTCTTCACAATGGAGCAATTAAGTTCTTTTTTGCTTTGTATGGGCCCACCCATGATCCACTGCTGTGTTCCTTGCTTTCCGTAGCCATTACATAAATCAGCACCTGTTTGTTAGTGTTCCATGTGTTCGTATTCACAAATTAGGTCCACAGGTGTTTGCTTTTGTTTTGTTGTGCTTTTTTTGCTTTTTTTTTTTTTTCTTTCTATGCCCCAGAGTGGAAATTGATATTCTAAGGAAACTTTTCCTGGTGGAAATTTCCGATTTGAACTGCTGAACAAATACAAGGTAGAGTTAGATCTTGCTGGACATATTTCTTTTTCACTCTGGGTTCTGCTTTGACAGTTTGACGAATTAAAGGATAACAATGACAATAGTTCTTATTATTACTCTATCTTATCGTGACTTTCTCACAGTTAACAGTGTCCCTGTTGGTATAGATGCTGATGACTACATCTGCTGTGTTATTTAAAGTAGATCTTTAAGTCAAAACGAGGAGTGTATGCTCTGTCTCATTTTGCGTTAGCTTAATGTTTTCAACCATATTTTAGAAATAAATCCCAAATGTTTTATTTGCTAAGTAGTTTCCTTTCAATTTTAAACCTATGTGCATTTTAAAGGTCATTTAATCCAAGCATTTCCAGTGGCTTGGGTCTTAAAGCATTATTTTATTTTTATATAAAAGGTATTTAATGTCTCAAGAAGCTTTCGGAAATCTTTAAAACTCAGATACATGTTGTTTTCTGAGACCCGAAATTCTATGGGGTCAAAAGTAAACAAGTTTGAAAAATGTGAGGTTGGAGTCTGTTCAATAGTCCAAAAGTTTGAATTTCAGAAGGCTTGGAACTTGGCAAAATAGAATTTCCCGTCATAGCTCAATTCTCCCTGTTCTGAACTTGGCAAAATGGAATTTTCCATCGCAGCTTAATTGTCCCTGTTCCCATCCCATTGAGACTGGAACACATAGAGAGGATATCCAGCTGAGCGTGTGCCTCAGTGGCAACTGCTGTGTGGAGGAGTATCCTCACAATTGGCATCAGGATCCACCAACTCCCATGGGAAAGAAGACTCAAAACCTGAATAATAACAATCTATTAGACATTTGAGGTTCCCCAAAGTTAAAGAAAAGGATAATAGCAGAACACTTAGCATTGCTACATGTCAAAAGAAAGGCTACTGTAACCCCTTCCCCCTTGGGGCATGCATTTTCTACATTATAATACATGATTATGCGTGAAAATTTAAATATATTTCCATACGCTTTTCACAACTCTGAATACTAACTATGTAGAATAAAATACAATTAATTGATGGTAGTGACTGCATTTAAAGTAAAATCTACACTTGCTCTCTGGAAGAATTGGGCCTGAGCTGCCTTGAGCCTCAAAACTGACTTTAAGAGACTTTCTTCCAAATTTTGAAGGCTATTCTAATCAAATTTAATCTTTCATCAAAAAGACATATGATGTGCTGACAATTACCCTTAAACTTTGCTCAGTAAATTTTGAATTGAATCTTTATCCTGCGTCTTACTATGTGATCATTTATACAAGTGACTTAAACAATCTGGGTGTCTTTTTTCACATCTCAAAAGTTATTCTATGTTTCTTCGAGTTTATTCCAGATTTAATATCTTGTACTTCTGTGACTTCAGCATGAACTGTGCCCAAGAATGGGGTTATCTGATGGTCAAAATGGAGAAAAAGTTCAGCAATTTGATTATAATTAAGTCATTTAGGAAATCAGATATTTGTGATAATTGGGTTTTGGCAGAAAGTTGATCTCCCATTATTATTTTCTAATGATAGAAGAGTTATTCTGAAGGTGTTGCTATAAAGCAGAATGCAGTTTTGATTGCCACAGACATGACAGCAATGATCTCAGTAAGGAATTTAAAATAGACAGTAAATTAAGCTGCCTATATCCTGCCCTCAAGAGCCAAAATGAGCTGGGTCTTTCTAGTTTATTTTCCTGTATCTTTTCCTTTCTTTAGTAATGTATGTTATGAATTATGATTATTCTGATAGAATCAAGTATTCACGCAGCTAGAGCTAGATTTTTATTTAGCAAGCATAAACACAATGCGAGCTGCAAACTGCAGCTATCTATCCATGTTTGTGAGGACAAACCACCCTACAATCCCTAATAATTTAGACCCTGACAATATAGTGTGTCTTCAGGTCTGCCCAGGGTTTTCTTTGCATTCTCAGAACCATTCCCATGAGGAAGGGTCTGTGGTTTGCACATATACATTGGAGGAAATAGTTTAAATCTTATGTCAGAGATGCCTCTCAGGAAAGGAAATTACTCAATACAACTAGCTTGTTTCAGACTGACTTGGGTCTGGGGAACCCTTATGGCCAACATACTGAAAAAAGAACAGGAGGGTGCTACTCACTCTGACAACCAACCCTTATTTAGGACAAAATGACCCCCAAAGAGAGTGTCAAGAGAATGGGCCTTCCCTGGTAGTGTGTCTCAGAGCTGGGGAATGTGAGGGTGAGCAGGCCAGGGCCAAGGGGCAGAACCAGAGAAAGGACAAGATCCAGGGTCCAGAGTGCAGCAATTCTCCTGGGCCACAACATTGTGTGGAAGGAGAGACTCAAAGGAATCTTTATCTTGGGAAAAATCCTAGTCTAGAATATACAAGTCAGTTTTTGAACACTCTAGTCTAGGAAGGGTCTATGAGGAATGATACATTTTGCTTTGATAGCATTTGCAATTCTTCTAAGAATTTTTTTTTTTGTCTTTTAAACTTCCAGCCATTCTTAGAAGTGGAAAGCTGGAGGTATCCAGTAAGATTTAATTAAAATATTTATAGAGTTAACCAGAAACCCCTGTTATCTATCCAAGTAACTCATGTGAGCTCTAAAGATCATTTTTAAAAGGGGGTAGCAATTTTAGAAATATCCTTAAATTATCTTAAGAATTTAAGAATATCCTACTTTCCCAGGCATTTGCCTGCAATAAACTGTGAGTTTTATAATCAGTAAAAACAAGTACTTATGCTTTGGAATGCCCCATAGACTACAGAAAGCATGAAATATGATCAGTCAGTACTGTGTAAGGTATGTTTTTTTAATTTTCTTTAATATTTTCAATTAAAAAATCTGGAATTCTTCCCACTATTGAGTTATTGCGAAAACTGTCCTTTGTTATGTAAGTATATTATTTCAGTAAGAAATGTGTCCTCGTGGGAAGAAACGCACAATGCAAATCCAAATTAGTAATAAAATTGTACAATTTGTCACATGTGGTCAAAGTTGGCCCAATTCATTCATTATAAAAATCATTATAAATTTTGGGAGATATATCCATGATGTGTGTGTGTGAGAGAGAGAGAGACAGACAGACAGACAGACAGACAGACAGACAGACAGACAGGGACAGAGAGACAGAGACAGAGAGAGACAGTGAGAGAGAATGAAAAAATGAGTGAGTGCAGAGCTGTGTACTTTTGTGGTTAGAAGAGCAGTGACACAACATAAACATATTCTTTCCCACAACTTAGACATACACAAAATACTTAAAATAGTTTCATTCAGGGTTAGAGACCATGAGAGTCATAGAACTGTTCAACAATAGCCAAGCTTTGTTAGCCCATGATCTCTCCATATTTTAGAGGATTATAACATGAAAACAAGATGTGATGGCAAAGGATTTATAATTTTCAAAGAAATAGCAACTAAAAGTACAAGAGTATTTGGATTGCTTGGTGCCTTCACCACACTCTCTACTTTACAGTTTGCTGTCTTGTTCACTGTGAAACATTTTTGCTGAAAGTGTTATGTACATGAGCTTGGATATTATAATAAACAGGGAGGAAGGCTGCAATAATATATTTCAGTTAGGAAGAAGCACTTGAAAGAAATTGGTTTTGCTATACACATGATGTGAGATAATCAATAGTGGTTTAGTCTGACAAGCATTGTCAATACCCATTGTCACAGTTCAGAAAGTCTTTAATGGATAGTTCTCCAAACCCGATGATTTCAACACATGTTCAAAGTTCTAAAATACAGTCTACCTGGTGGAAATTAGTAACAGAGATACTCTTGAGGTTGTATACACAGAGCTTTTATTGAGAGCCAAGTACGTAAAATTTTTACATAACAATTTAAGTATGTAAAATTATATATAGGTATATGAATATACATATTTAATTGGATAGTTAAAATTATAATCTAACAAAAGGTATATTGATACTTAGTAAATATTATAAAAATTACTAATACTGGTATGAAGGAAAGAGGAATACTATTCCTATCACCTGTATCATTAACTTACGAATTACTGCCAGGAAAGTGATAAAGATATATATCACAACCTCAAAGCTAACAATGATGAATTTGTTTTATTTTATTTTATTTACAATATTGAGGTTGAATCCAGGGCCTCAAATATACAAGTTAAGTGCTCTACCACTAACTAAATTCCTGGCCTGTCATTAATTTTTATTGAATGTTTATTATACACTTGAGGTTGCACTGGGTATTTAATTTACACAGCAATCCTTAATGTGGATATTATTAGATACATTTAACAAACAAAAGAACAGAGGCACAAAAGTTTCTATAGATGATTGGATGCAATTCTGGGGAGAAGCGAGGTATGGGGTATATACTACAAGAGGATATAGTGTTAAAAGCATATATAAAACACTCCCATTTAACATCATTGTCAATTGTAGTGCCTAAACTTAAAAGTTTTTTAAGATCCTGCTAACATTAAATATCTAATGAAGGGCCAGAGAGAGAGAGAGAGAGAGCATGGAGGTAGGGGCATTTGCCTTGCATGCAGAAGATGGTGGTTCGAATCCTGGCATCCTATATGGTCCTTCGAGACTGCCTGGAGCGATTTCTGAGCATAGAGCCAGGAGTAATACCTGAGTGCTGCTAGGTGTGACCACAAAACCAATATATATATATATATATATATATATATATATATATATATATATTGAAAACTCAAAAACCAAAGCCTGTAGCATTCAAAGAGTAGGAATGGGTGAGAGAGAAAGTAAGGTATAGATTTTGAAAAGAATAACATAGTTGTTGGAAGGAAACCAAAAACTGCTATTTCTGTCTATTTTAATGATCTCCCTTCTGACTGGTGCTTTGCAGTATTTTCTTACCTTTATGTTCTTTAGAAAATTACCCTTCAAAATCTGCTGTTGTTGTTCAGTAACCACTTAATATATTAGTAAATATATCAAGTATTTGAATTACTTTCTTTTTTTGTTTTTGTTGTTTTTGTTTTGGGGGGCCACACCCATTTGATGCTCAGGGGTAACTCCTGGCTAAGTGCTCAGAAATCACCCCTGGCTTGGGGGGGAACATATGAGATGCCGGGGGATCGAACTGCGGTCCTTCCTTGGCTAGCACTTGCAAGGCAGACACCTTACCTCTAGCACCACCTCACCGGCCCCAAATATTTGAATTACTTTCTAATGACAAAATTTGATTGGCAATATATTAAACCATACTATTCAAGATAAAATGTATAGTCAATAACTATCTTAATAATTTAAATATTTGCATCTTAAATACAGTCTACTTTCAGACAATATATCATTATATGTATCTGTAGATAACTTTGGTTTGCTATTACGTATTTTTTTCTTTTCTTTTTTCTTAATATATTGATACCTTAGAAAATATAAAGATTTTTTTACCCTAACTTACAAAATAAAAACAGGTAGATATTAAAATGAAGGAACATTACACCTTGTGATAAATTTATTCAATATTGTCAGAGTATTTATTCAAAGATGACAAACCTTTTTTTTTTTTAAAAAATAATGTACGTCCTCAGGATTACTTTAACATGATTTAAAAAAGTCAGCATTTGAAGTTAAAATTGACATCAACTGACAAATAATTAAAAAAAGATGTAGTGCAGATACACAATGGAATATTATTCAGCTATAAAAATAGTGTCCTACCATTTGTACTAATGAACATAATGATAAATGAAATGAGAGAAAATGAAACACTGTATAACTATATTAATATATAGTTTATAAATAAATGAATCATTTAAAAAGAATACTTTCACACTCTATGACCAAAGTACTAGTGACCAGAAGGGGAATGGAGGTGGGCAATGGCAAGGAAGTTAATTGTATGGTGAGAGACAGAATTAGACTTAGTGAAAAATTTAATTTAATATAGAGACATTTTGACTTATGGGAATGTACACCTGAAACCTATCTATCATAGTAAACTTTATTTAAATAGAAAATTTTAAGAATAGTTTACTTTATTTTTCATTTTAATTAGAGAGCCAAACCAATGATGTTAGGGCTAAACTCCTGGTTCAGTGTTCAGAGGTTGCTCTTGATGTTACCAGGAGACCATGTGTTGCCAAGCTTCAAACCTGGGCTCTTGAATGTAAAATATAATTTCAATCTATTTAGTTTATGTTCCTCATATTTGAAATACTTTTATTTACATTTGTTTTGGTTTAGTTTTGAGGCAACACTCCAACTACCTCTAACTTTTTTACTCAGGACACCCTCCTGGCAGAGTTCAGTGGAATATATGTGGTGTAGGGAGTCAGAACTGTTTTGCCCATATGCAAGGCAAGCACTCTGACCATTGTAATATTTCTGGCCCCTTTTATATACTCTTATTCAGCACCATCATAATAATAAAAGTTACTCATCAAACTGTTAAAGGCTATGTTGCATACTATAAAGAGTTCAAACTAAACAATCTTATATACTGAGTATGCTTTAACAAAGATACACTTAATAACTGACCAAAGAAAATTATTAACAACATATAATAACAAATCTATATCATAAGTGAACATACTATAAGTACAATACGTTGTATACATAGGAAATTAAGGAATACAGGGGCCAGAGTGGTGGCAGAGCATAGAGAGTTTGCCTTGCATGTGGCTGACCAAGGACAGACTGAGGGTCCGATCACCTGGCGTCCCAAGCCAGGAGAGTTTTCTGAGCGTGTAGCCAGGAGTAACCCGGAGCATCACTAGGTGTGTCCCTAAAACTAAAAAAATAAAATATAAAAATTAAGGAATGCAATCATGAAATTTCCACGTGACCTAATGACAGGAACCTGACAGTAAACTGCTATTCTTTTTTCATTCCTATACCATGCAGTTTGTTTGTTTGTTTGTTTGTTTTTATTTTGACCAAAGTGAATTACAAATCTTTCTCAGCAAATTTTTAGGTACATAGCAACATTGAATCAGGGGCATTCCCACCACCAATGTTGTCCTCCCTCCACCCCTGTTCCCACCATTCATCCCATATCCCCCCTCCTCTACCCACCGGGGTTGCTAGTATAAGTGGTCCCCTCTGTGTCTAGCATGTTATAGATTGGGTATCGATTTTGTAGTCGTCAGCTTCGAATTTGGTATTTAAGTCTGATCTTTTTTTTTTTCTACTTAATGTTCATACAACTGTCTGGTCTTGGTACCTTCCATTATTTCCCCCTCAATTTGTGAGGCTGGACCAGATGGTTCAAATTATGTAGTTCTGTTTGAAGGAAAGAAAAATAAATAAATAAAATGGGGCAAAAATCAAACAAGCAAAAAATGGGAGGAGTTCATTTTTTTTAATTTTTAGGCCACACCCAGCCATGCCTGCGCTCAGAAATCAATCCTGTAAACTACCGACTTTTATTGACACTGAAAATGTAACAGAGTGGTTAGATTTGATTTCTGAAATTAGATTAGTCAGTCTAAAAGTAAACAATTGCATTGTATGAATTCTCACTTCTCTTTAAATGGAAAATAATTAATTTGAATCATCGAATATTTAATATCTGTCTATCCTGCCTTAGAACAGACAATTTGTGTTTCTACTATGTCTATGTAGGAAGAAAATGATTAAAGCAAAAATCTGTTAGAGTACTCTGCCTTCCCTCTTCCAGTGATTTTTAAATTTAATCTTAATTTGTATTTTAAGTCACTAAAAGTTTTAATACCTGAGCTTCTCAGGCTGCAAATTTAGGATTGATTTATGAATTCATTTTACACTAGACTTATAAAAAAGAGAAGGTATTAGATGCCTAAAAGTAATTTGCCAAAGTACCCACTATGCCCACTCTGACTCGAGAAGTTATATGCAAAGTTCTGCAAACTCTGAAACTACATGTTGAAAGAGGAAAATGTATAGACCATTGGTATTACACAAAAAAGCAACGTAGGATGCTTATTATTTTCAATTACTTGTGGGTAAGTTGTGTTATTAGGTCATTAATTTAGAAAGTGGCACAGCAGTTTTGTTTTAGATCTCAGAAGATAGCATTGGAAAATCCCAGTGAAGACCATGAGTACTTTGTTATGTAATCCATGTGATGTGTAAAAAGTGTTTGGAATCGTTGGGGATGAAGAACCTGACATAACCTTATTTTTTAATTTCTTTTTGGATTATTCTCCCCTCTTCTGACATTGCAATGTGGTAAAATGATTGCAGTAACTGCTGCCAGCTTTGCTAGCTATTTCTCTAGATTTGCAGTGTTGGTAACTTTCTGCTTCTAACAAGGCAATCAAGCCACACCTGAGGTTGATCAGTATGTATTGTAAAGCATCACTAATCAAATAAAACACTAGTAGTTTAGAAATTTGTGTTTATGAAGAGTAACTATTTTGCTTTCTTTCCTCAAACAATATTTTTGAAATGTTAGTCCTCCAGCATTTCGAAGTTCAAAAAATAATAATAGCAACATGTAATTGTAACATGGGAATACCTTGAGAACAGCAGTTTGGCAGGAAAAGGGCAATGTTTCAAAATAAGTCCCTAGCAAGACAAATTCTGGCAGATGCACAATTCTGGATCATATTATCCAAACTCTTGAAGTTTGGAAGATTTGAGTTTTTCTTTTGTGGTTCCCATCCTTAATAGAATTGGTAGTGGATGTTCCTTGTCCGAATTGTATCGTTTCCTCACTTGCTAGTAAAATTGGAAAATAAGTATGCAAAAGACTCCTAAAGGTATATATTATTCCTACCATAATAGCAGAAGTAGGTATAAAACTTTTCTTAGTTTTTTCCTTGCCCATTATCATGTATAATGTTATTTATTGAAGCTCATCTTTAAACAATTTTAAATTGTATTCTCTGGCATAATAACTTTAACAAAAATTAAGTCTCTCAATTCGTCAAGCCTGGTGCTTAAGCAGATTTTTGGCTTGTTTGTGTTGAGAATTAAATTTCATTTGAAATTTTTTAACATTTAAAAAAATAGTCTGTTTTTTCAATGCAAGAAAATATTACTCCTCAATATAAAAGTGATAAGAAACCATAGAAAAATAAGTGCAAATTTAGAATGCTAAAATATAAATACAATTTTGGCTAATTTTCTTTTGTGGATGTGAAAATTCAAGTGGTTCTTTTATCAATCTGAATAAATGCTGTGAATTTAAACTCAGATTTCTTTAGTTGAGTTTTTTTTTTCAGTTTTAAGCAAAATATTTAAATGGTCCCAGGGAAACAAGATGTTTATTAGACTTAACACAAACCTTTAAAATACAGTAAGCCACATGCTCAAAAATAGCTGAATCTCTGAGGAGAAAGAAAAGACTGAATTCAATTTTTCATAAATGATGGATTATTGTACTACACTGTGTATTTTCCAGTAAAGTGTCCTTTTAGTTTCACTGTGTGATTACAAGTTTCTAAAATATGTATGGGGTCACTTGGGTGCTGTGGGAAAATAGAAGGAACACAGTTCTGGTAGAATCAGTAGTGAAATCAGAAGCAAACTATGCACTGATTATCATAGGCATGTGTTTAAATTTTGCTTTCCTTAATTGGTTATGTTGTATTTACTTAAAATGAACAATTTGGCAAGTTTTTCTCCCTTGACAACAGAAAAGTGTAAACTATTTTATAAGTTTGGCTGTTAAAATCAGATTTGTAAACCACAATATTCAGACTTTTACTGCTTTTTATAGGGATTTTGTGATGGACATTGCTTTATAATCATGTGCTTTTAACGTTTTTAGTTTATAGAGTTTTTCCATTTATTTGGTTAATTAAAAATAAGTCCTGTATATTATAGCCATTGATTTTAACTTCTGCATAGCTCCTCGTAGAACAAAATGATCAGAATGAATGATGGCAAATATCTTTGTTATTTGACTTGTCATCTAAGGACAATTATTTATGGCATTAGGATACGGAAGTTGACACTTTAGTCTGTGTCCAAAAAAATAAATCACTAGAGGTTACTTTGGAGAATTTTGTAGTTAAAAACTGTGCAGTTATAACTAAAATTTTATCTTAGTTTTTACGAGTACAGGAAGAAGATAGGATAAAACTTTTAAAACTCTATTTTTATTTCTTTGAAAAAAAATCAATACACCTTATTGCTGGCATGTGGAACCAGTGATATTGAAAATGATATATATGTATATATTATCTTTAAGGAAAAGTATCACAAATACCTAAGGTTTTTCAAAATGATAAAACTCATTTAATAATGGAGTTCATATTTTCACATACAAAGCATGTGTTTTATTTGTAAAATACTTTATAATATTACATTTTTATTAATTTATTAATTTTTAGTGGCAGGACACAATGCTTTCTTTGGCAATGTAGTTAATGGCCCCATATTTTCTTGACTGTAAAATAACAAAACATTGAGGTGTAGGGCCGGTGATATAAATTTATCAGACAGATTGCATGCTTTGTATATAGGAGATCTGGGTTCAATTCCCTATTCCATATGGCCACCCAAGCAGCATGAAGCATAAATGCTAAAGATGTAGCCAGGAGTAGCATCCAAATACCATTGCAGTGTGTCCCAAAAACATAAACAAAATTTGAAGGTGAAACTAGAAATAGACAGTGTTACCTCTGTTAAACTTTAAAGTTAGATAATTCCATGTAATCTCAAAAGCAGATTTGGGACTATAATTCTACCAGGAATAGAATTGTTTTCTATAGGGGATTGTGTTTCTTCAGCTTCCAAATCTAGAATCAAATTCTAGAGTCATAACCTAAAGCTATATATGATATAGAAAATCAAATATCACAGATGGTTGTTGCAATGACCATCACTGGTCATGTTTGCAGGTAATTTTATCATCTAAAAAAAGCAACTATCCCAAAATACTTTAGGTACTACATATAGACCTTAAAATAGTCTAGTAGCTACATTTTAAAAAAATGATCAGTATTCACAAATATGTTTTAATAGCCTACTTTATTTAACTAAAAGTGTCCAATACAGTATTATCTAAGACAGAAACTATAATTAAAATGCTCAATGGCCACAGATGAGATGACTAATGGCTACCATATTGGATAACATATATCTAAAACAAATCCCACACAACTTCAGTTATATAAAAAATAATACATGTAGATCCTACTGGCGTAAATATATAATACTACTCAAAGACAGGAAAATTGTTCAGGCCTTCAAGCTGCCTTGACTCTTAATGACATTGACAGTGAGATTATCCACAACACTCATGCTATGTTATCATTCTTCTAGGCACATTATGATTATCATTCTTCTAAACACTCTCATCTACAGAAGTAGTACCCAACATTTCCAAAGGATAGTCCTATTGAACTTTTTCACATCTATTTAAATGATAGTGAGATAAGTATGTATATACAGTTTTTAGAAGTTTATATTATTAAATAGCACTTGGAAAGTTTTCTTAGTTCTTAGTTCCTTTATATTCTCTAAATGTATTCAAATACCAATAAACAAAAATTTCAGCAAGAGATGTAAGTTTTTCTTTGGTTTTGGGCAATAATCTTCAGTAAGAAGCAATTTTGCAACTCTTACCTGAAACGATATTTATTTGTCAATGTCCAATATTTATGATTTATGATTTATGATTATTACAACAGAGAAGGTACCAGATACATTTGGGTGGAAGATAGGGAGGCTGTTAATGTCCCACGCATAGTGCACAGGATAAAACACTGCAAGAAAAGAATTATCTGGTTTAAATTGTCAATGGTGCCAAGGTTGAAAATCATAACTTTGGGTAATATGAAAAAAAGTTCTTTTAAGTGACAAGTAGTGCCTCAGTTCAGTATTTAATAGTACCCAATTCCACATAATAATAAAAAGGTGGAACTTCATTGAAATTTAAAATCCATTCCTCATATACCTACGTTGGAGGAAAAAAATGCTTTTCTTGTATCATAGTCTTACCTATTACCTTAAGTCCCCATCTTGCCAATACAAACTTACAAGATCCATGTCAAAGTTGAGGGAAGTAGTCAAAATATGCGTATTTGACTAATTCATTTTTTTTCTACTTTGAATTAAAAGGAAATTTCTGGTTTGCAATTTCTTTTTGATACTTTTGTGACTTCCTAGGAAACCTTATTATGGCCATTTGACTACAAATATTCTAATATAAGAACTTCATAATTACATCAACCTCTTTTCCTTCTGAATGCCTTGAAGGGCTTAAATGATTCAAGTGTCACTCACCATAACTACAAAATAAAATATTCTGCACACAGTAGTTCCAAAAATAATTTTGTTGATTGGCCCATTGTACGTCTCCCTTTTCAACTGTGGCTTATAATACTGTGAACGAGAATTCTTTGCATGCAAAAATCTTTCCAACAGAACATGTACTACCAGTGTACACATTTTCCTCCACCAATGTCTGAGGGAACCCCCTTCATAATTCCATCCCAGGTAAGCTTAGTTAGTTTTGTGGCCAACTCCTAATTCTGTTGTCTTTGAAAATTTTTTCTTCCATGAGTATTCTTTTTATATCTCACACATGACAAAGATCATTCTGTATCGGTCTCTCTTCTGGCCAACTTTACTCAGCATGGTACTATTTTTTAATTCCATTCAATTATAAGGGGATTGTATAATTTGGGGGCTTTTGTTTGTTTGTTTGTATTTGTTCTTGGGTCACATCCAGCTGTTCTTCAGGTCTTCTGACACTGCTCTGCACTTCAGGAATAGTCTTGGCAAGATTCAGGAGACCATATAGCTATTGCACCCCAGTCAGCAAGAAGCCTACATTCTGTACCATCATTCAATTTAGGATTTTGTCTTTTTTTTATTTCTGAGTAGTATTTTTGTGTGTGTATGTGAGTGAGAGAGTGACAACGTTTTTTTTTTTTTTGGGGGGGGGGCCACACCCGGCGGTGCTCAGGGGTTACTCCTGGCTGTCGGTTCATAAATAGCTCCTGGCAGGCACAGGGGACCATATGGGACACGAGGATTCGAACCAACCACCTTTGGTCCTGGATCAGCTACTTGCAAGGCAAACGCCGCTGTGCTATCTCTCCAGTGACAACTTATTTTTTTAATTCAGATAACTGTCATTGGGTACTTAGGTTATCTTTAATTTTTTGGCTATTACTACAATAAATCTAGGGGTACAAATGTCTTTTTGGGAGGGAGCACACCCAGTGATGCTCAGGAGTTATTTCTGGCTATGTGCTCAGAAATCGGTCCTGGCTTGGGAACTATATGCAATGCCGGAAATCAAACCTAGGTCCGTCCTGGGTCAGCTGCTTGCAAGGCAAATGCCCTACCACTGCGCTATCATGCCGGCCCAAAAGTCTTCTAAAAATAGCGTTTGGCAAAACAAGTGGAAACAGAGATAAACAGATGGAACTATATTAAGCTGAGAAGCTTCTGCACCTCAAAGGAAATAATGACTAGACTACAAAGGCCACTCACAGAATGGGAGAAACTATTCACCCAATACCCATCAGATAAGGGCTAATATCTAAATTATACAAGGTACTGACAGAACTTAAGAACACCAACAAAATAACCACGTCAAAAAACGGGGAGAAAGAATAAAAAAAAAAACATTTTCCTATACATGGATGAACGTGGAAACTATATTTCTGAGTGAAATAAGTCAGAAGGAGAGAGAAAGACACAATAATCTCACTCATCTATGGGATTTAAGAAAAATAGAAGACATTATGAAATACTAGACAGAGACAGTAGAGATGAATGTTAGAAACTCCCGCTTCCAAAGTGATGAGTTCAGTTAGGGAAATAACTACACTGACAAATATTATGACAATGGTAGTGAGCGAGAGAAATAGAATGCCCGTCGAAGACAGGTAGAATATGGGGGAGGAGGAAAATGGAGGGTACTGGTGGTGGGAATATTTCACTGGTGAATGGAGTGTCCTTTTTCATAACTAAAATCCAACTACAAGCATATTTGTAATCACGGTATTTAAATAAAAATATTAATTAAAAAATAATCTTGGGTTAAGCACAATCTCCCCCATGCGGTGCTGTAGAATTCTATTTCTTCTGAAATCCTCAAGCATCTTGAAATGTAGAATCTGCCTCAAATTTTATAATAATTGGTGGATTTGATTGTGGAATTTTCAGATTGCAGTAAGTATGGTTGCATTTATACAAATAACAATGCCTGAATGCTAAAATATTCAATAAAATGATTCTTTTTCTTTTGGGGGATTACTCATGACTGAACTCAGGAGTAACTATGGCAGTGCTTAGTGAACTATATGGGATGCCAAAATTGAACCCAGATCACCTGAGTGAAATTCCTTTATCTGCAGTACTGTCACTCTGGTACTTAATAAATGTTTCTAAATGAATGGAGAAAAAAATAGTGTTTGGTGAGGTCAGAGTGATAACACAGGGATAGCGCATTTGCCTTGCACACAGCCAACCTAACATGGACCTGGATTCGTTCCTTGGTATCCCATATGGTCCCCTGAACCTGCCAGGAAATATTTCTAAGCGCAGAGCCAGGAGTAACCCCTGAACACATATAAATACTCTATAAATTGACTTTGTATATGCTGCCTAATTAACGTATTTCCTCCTACTTTCTCATCTGTAAAATGGATAGCATATTTTTATGTACTGCATAATGGTATTGAGGATTGTTTCAATAAGTATTTATTAAGCATACACTATATTAAACAATTTAAGGTAGTAATATGTTCAAGAGCAACATTTGCTGAAACAAATAAAAAAAATCTTTGCTCACCTGAATTTTATAGTGCGGGAGGATTAAGTTAAGCAACATATAGTATCCAGCATATAGGAAGACCACAATATATTTTAGCTCTACTGGTAAATAATCTGAATGGATATCAAATTCTGAAATGTGATCTGAGAGAAAGAGAGCCTCTAAATACTCAAGTGTCAAATATCCTTATCTCATATCTACAATTGAATTAAAGAGCCAAATACTCAGCTCAAATTTATATCCTATCTCTCAAAAGCAACAAATTGTTGTTTGTCATTGGTTATATATATGAATACACCTAGACTCTATGCTTCATGAGGGTTTAGACTATAAGGGTTAACATTAACTACCATCGAAACCATAGACTGATGATCAACAGCTATTTAAGCAAAGCTTTCAAGATAAAGCTAAAATACATGATGCTGAAATTAGAAAATTGAGGGACCCGGAACATTTTTGAGTTTGTATTTCAGAATTGGGACTGGAAATTTCCTTTAAGAGAACAAAAAAAAAAAATCACATCATATGATATTCCTTTTGGGTCAATATAAAAAATATTGACGGGGCCGGAGAGATAGCACAGCGATAGGGCATTTGCCCTGCACGCAGCCAATTCAGGACAGAGGATGGTTCAAATTCGGCAACCCATATGGTCCCCTGTACCGTCCAGGAGCAATTTCTAAATGCAGAGCCAGGAATAACACCTGAGCTTCCGGGTGTGACCCAAAACCCAAAACTCCCCCCAAAAGTGTGTGTGTATATATATATATGTATATGTATATATAGATGTATATATATACAAAATTATTTAAAAAGAATCTTTAAAAATACTGGATTACAAGAAATAATATAAATCATAATTAAGTGTGATTAGCCATTCTAAAGAGATATTCTTCCTAATTTAGATGATTTTTATTCTCACAACTATTTTGTGTAGTATAGAATAGATGAACTTATCCTGAAAAAAGTTATCATGTTAAGTATGAGGGAATGAGTATGAAAATAAATTGTGAATACATGAAGCTAATTATATTCTCATTTGCACATGCATGCTGCAACACAGTTAATATTTCAATACAGGCAAATTTTACTTGTATGCCCTATCTAAACAGAATGGACTAAGCTATCAATTCAGGTAGTTTTTCCATAACTATTGTGTCCTACTCCTATTTGCATAAAGTAATAATCATAAAGTAGAAATTTACTGAATGCCTCTGACTTTTTTCACTCTCTAGTGTTCAGACTGCATCATAGTGCTTCTGATACAAGCGACAAAAACCGAGTTAAAAGCAGATTAAAGAAGTTTATTACCCGAAGACCTTCCCTGAAAACTCTACAAGAGAAAGGACTTATTAAAGGTATAGAACATTTAATACTTTTACTGTAACTGTGAAAAAAGAAACGTGCATAAAAAAGAAAAAATGTGCCTTTGTGACCATAGCTATTCAACTCTACCGAAATATTAGGATAATTTATTCTTTATATGTTGATTATTAAATTTTCTTTTCTACAACAGGAAAAAAAGTTAATCCAAAATAAATAAAGGTGAATTATTAGGATAATAGGAAAAAATACCTAGAATTACCAATAGAGATTCAAGACTTTGCATAAAGAGCACAGAAGGCATACTCTAATAGTATTATATTTGACACCATGTCCCATGTATCAGGTTTATATCACATTTTCACATAATATTGAATTTTATTTCATCATTATTATTATATCCAGATTTGACTAAAGTTGCCTCACCACCCTAGTTATAGTTTACTGTAAATATAAGCTACTGTGTGAGACAAATTAATGTCACAGAAATTTAATAATGCTGAGGTTGGGTATTGACAATTCATTCTAATCTGAAAAGATATATACTTTTGCAAGTATTTCTAAAGGACATTAAGTCACCTAAATATCTTGTCCAGTAGAATAGAAAAAAAAAGTTATGTTTGGTATTAGCCTAGTTTGTTGCTGCTGCTGTTGTTGTTTTTGTTTTTTCGGCCACACCCGGTGATGCTCAGGGGTTACTCCTATCTATGCAGTCAGAAATCACTCCTGGCTTGGGAGACTATATGGGATGCCGGGGGATTGAACTGCGTTTTGTCCTAAGCTAACGTGCAAGGCAGACACCTTACTTCTTGTGCCACGGCTCCGGCCCCCAGCCTAGTTTTTTTGAGTCTCAAGTATCTGTATTGTTAGGGCAAGACCATGCCACTTACCATATATACCGAGTAAAAGAGTTTTTCAGCACAAAATTTGTGCCAAAAACTCGAATTCGGCTTGTACTAGGGTCACACAGGTTATTTGATTCAGTGCACACGCACCAAATCAAAAGCACGTAGTCTCCGGTCGTCATCTGTCATCTTCTGGATAGAGCAATGCTTCAGCTCAGTCCACAAGTCGCAGGTGAGGTGAGGAGAGGTAGGCAGTGGCTGAACTGAACTGTATGCCACTGAACTATTTAACCCACAATATTCTGTGCTTTGTATGAGACCAACAGCAGTAATGATGATGAATTTAGTGATGATGACAATGTCTGTGCTAATACCCTCACATCAGATATAGCTGAAGCTCTGAACATACAGATGAGAGGGAGGAGAAATCCAGTTTTGAAAAAGTTGAACCTTTGTGACTGAGTTTGATTACCTGTTAAGCTACGGTTTTCTGTACTTTATTTAAAGTTTTAAAGTTATTGTTGCTAGTTTACAGTTTTTATGTAGCAATAAATATTGAAAAACATTTAACCTACTGATTCCTCAATTACTGCAATAGTTTTGGGTATATATTTTTATTTTTGAAATTTACCAGTGGCTACTGCATTTTCACCTTAGTTTATACTCAAGTCACTAAGTTTCCCCAGTTTTTAGGGTAAAATTAGGGGGGTTGGCTTGTATTAGGGTCTGCTTATACTTGAGTATATAGGTAATTAAAAATTTTATTGGCACCTAGACCTTGATTCTACCACTCACTTATACTAACATTTAACAAGTACCAATCTTGCTGAATCATATAATGCTCATAGTTAAGTGGGTGATATGTTAAACATTAAGAAGTATAAGTTAAATGATTTATGCAAAGCATTTCTCAGTTTCTAAAATATAAGTGTTCGAAAAATATCCTATGCAATTAATACTATTATCACCCATGGTCGTTTTATTATTACTGTGCCACATAGATGAAAGGGTGGATGGCTTGATAGACCCAATGTTATCACTGAATTTCATAAACTATAAGGCATGTTACAGACTACTTTAATCAAATACAATACTATTCTAGTAAGAAAACATAAATAAACCAGAGATGTAGCTCAACATACTGAGCAGAGCTTTGTATGCAGGATTCCCTGGTTCTATCCCTAAGCACTATACAATCTCCTGAGAAATACCAGGAGTATCCCCCTAATGGAGACCTAAGAGCAGACCCCCAAACTAAACTAAACTAAAATAAAATAAAAACAGAGAAACTTTGACAGAACCTTTTCTTTGTTTACAAAATTTCTAAATAATGGATACATTTCAAAAGTTTAAGAAATAAAAATAATTTCAAAATAAGCTAAAATAAAGCTAAGTAAATAATTGGAATAGTTAAACAATAAACTTAATCTTACAGAAATTAAAATGCACATTTTTCTCAAAATAAGGTAAAGTAAATTTAGTTTGAGAAATTTTTTTAATTTATATTTTTGTTTGTTTGTTTGTTTTGTTTTCGGGTCACACCCGGCAGTGCTCAGGGGTTTCTTCTGGCTCTAGGCTCAGAAATTGCCCCTGGCAGGCACAGGGGACCATATGGGATGCAGGGATTTGAACCACTGTCCTTCTGCATGAAAGGCAAATGCCTTATCTCCATGCTATCTCTCCAGCCCGAGAAATTTTTAAATAATTAACCATAACTCTTTTACCAATCTATTTCAATCTATTTTAAATAGGTGAACTTGTAGCACACCTATACAAATATCACCTGGCATTGTGAGCAGTTAGACAATCTGAGATTTTAAGAAGCATGAGCATATTTATTACTATTACTATTAAACTGGAGCATATTTATAATGTAATTATTTTGTGGCAAAATCAGCTATTGCTTTAAATATGACTTCAAACTTTTACTCCCTGAAGAAGCTTTTTCAAGTTTCATGAACAATATTTAATTTTCTAAGATTTAACTTTATATTATAACATGAGTAGTCTTAATTATCTTATATTTCACCCATCAAATGTCATTTGCTTAGAAATAATTCAGTTGTATTATACTTGCAATCTTTAAAATGTAATTATTTCAGGTAATGATACTTAAATATGGTGTGTGCATATATGTGTATATAATATGCCAAATTAGATCTAAACCAACCCAGTTGACATAATGTTCAAAGTTTTCGAACTTTAGCAAAATCAGAAGGTTTTTAAATTCAGTGGCAAGGTTTAGTCTAATGAAAATCTGCAAGACTTAATAACTATACTATTCTGGAATTGGTTTCAGAAAACAGCAGTGGAACTGGATGTCAAATGCAGTTTTCATACTAATATAATGGAATGCTAAACATACTTCTATCTCAGGGCCCTATTAAATTTTTACCATAGCTGATCAATGAGTCAGCATTCATTAGTAGGGCTATGGGTAATCTATGTGAAATTCTGATTTGATAAGCTTCCATTGCTGTCTTCTGTGGAATTTTCTTCCAAATACAGATCACGTTATGCAAATCTAGTCTATTCTTAGGTATGTTGTTTTAGTTTGAACTATGAACTTTCTTTTAAAAATGTGTCTACTGAGGTTTTTTCAAACTAGGTTTTAGCACTTTGCCACAAAATTGAGTGCTTGCTTCAGCAGCACAAATACTAAAAATCATTAACTTAATTTTATTCTAATAGATTTAATACTCATACTCTATTTCTCTGTATATCTGAGGCACATGATCAGAAAATATATAAACAGTACTTTCAATCAGTTATGAAAAAATTACAATGAGACAGATTATCGATGGCTACATTGTCAATTTCCCTGTGTCTAATAACTTGTCTTTCAAAGAGAATATTTATAAAGAGGATATATGGTGTTTAAAATAGTACTGTATTTGTTTTAAATATCAGTCTTTAAACTGCGTAATCTTCCAAGTTTGAAATTAAGAATTTTATTTCTAGGTGTGAAAGAACTGTATTTGGTTCTTTAAATCTTTCTTTTGTTTCCTGATACCAGGGAAGGCCTCTGCAGGGCCACTGACTTTACAAACTGTTTTTTCTTTCATGTAATATTACCAACAGGTTGAGAACACTTAGTTTTGGGTTCAACCAGCTTTCCTGCACTCACTGTGGGACAAAAAGAGCTGTCATTTACTGACTGTATTCCCTAGCAGAATAATATCTACAGGACACTTTATGTGAAAATAAAATTGTTCTACAATCTGGGGCAGGTGAGGTGGCACTAGAGGTAAGGTGACTGCCTTGCAAGGAAGGACTGCGGTTCGATCCCCTGGCGTCCCATATGATCCCCCCAAGCCAGGGGCAATTTCTGAGCTCTTATACAGGAGTAACCCCTGAGCATCAAACGGGTATGGCTGAAAAAAACAAAACAAAACAAAACAAAATTTGTTGTACAATGATGCATATAAGCTCAGTCTTTTCTTCATTTTTTTTATATTCATAGAGACCTCACCAACAAAGAAACACACACTTACTGATATCCCCACTTGGGACATAGGAATTTTCTAATTTCATTAATATGACAAGTGAAATGGGCTCAGTATAATGTCAAAATGGAATATCAGCGATTCGTTTTATTAAATCCCAATATAAAATAAATTTAACAGATCATTCTAAATGGCCACTCAATGAAAAGGCATCGTAGAATTCAAGTATATATAACTAACAATAATGGCATATTGCAATGAAAAGTTCTGAAAACCCTTCAATTTATTCTTGTTTGTTTAGATTTTCCAAGAAAATGGGACACTTTTTAAATAAGTCTGTAGCATTTAGTCTTGTTGGAAACAGAAAAATTATATTATAGGGTAGTAAGTGTGTTTAGACATAGTCTCTACATATTTTTGGAACAAAAACAATACTTCTTTTATTTGTTTTATTGTCTTTAAGTGGTTGTTTGTTTGTTTGTTTGTGGTCATACCTATTGGTGCTCAGGGGGTACTACTGACTCTCTAGTCAGAAATCATTTGGTAAACTTTAGGAACCATATTGGATGTCAAGAATTGAACCAACGGCTGCCATGTGCAAGGCAAGAGCCATACCTACTGTACAATCTCTCAGACCTCAGAAATACCTCTTTAGCATCTCTAATCAACTTTTGTAATCTTTCAAATAATAGTATTGATATCCAAGAGCAGAAAACATTTCAAAGTATAATTATTAGTTAGAAATAAGGCTGTCTACTTTATAAACAGAAACTAGTGTTCCCTAATATCAAAATTAAAAATTTAGGATTAAATGTTTAGCAGTATATTATTTCATTTTAATGTAAACAAAACCATAGTGAATAGTATTAGTAGGAACTAGAATTACTGTAGCATTTCTATTTTTTAATTTTTTAACATACCATGGTTACAAGGTTGTTTATAATGCAGTGTTTTATAAAGTTCATAATTGAGTTACAGTCATACAATGTACAACATCCTTCAAAAGTGTGCATTTCCTGCCACCAATGTCCTCAGTCTCCCTCTCATCCTCCCTTATGCCTTCTTAATGAAGAAACCTAATTAAGTTTAATGGGCTGGGAAGATAATTCAGAGTTGGAGCATATGCTTTGCATACAGACACTTGAGTTCAATTCCTGTTTCCTAGCATCACCAGAAATGATTCCTGAGCACCACTATGTATACCCCTGCCC
Source organism: Suncus etruscus (assembly GCF_024139225.1). NCBI lineage: Eukaryota > Metazoa > Chordata > Mammalia > Eulipotyphla > Soricidae > Suncus > Suncus etruscus. The sequence goes on from NC_064852.1 coordinate 39,960,601, forward strand.
TCTAAAAAAATAAAATTATTGGGGATGGAGTGGTGGCACAGTGGTAGGGCATTTGCCTTGCATACATTGACCTAGGAAGGACCAAGGTTCGAGTCTCTGGAGTCCCATATGATTCCCCTAGCCAGAGGTTCTGTTTTAGTTGCTTGGAATCCAACTTAAAGATTTGTGATTCCTTTTATGAAAACTTCTCCATTTTTGAAAATTTATTTTGTATATTGGTGCCTCTCAATAATTTTTCTGAGTATGTTTAGAATATTTAAATTACAAATAATAATTATATTGTCTGCATTTATTTATCACATATCTGAAAAATTCCTTGTTTTATCTACTTACATTTAAATTAATTTTGATTTTTAGCAATTACATACTTTTTCTATATATATTTTCATTCTTTGTTTTTGTATTCACCTCACAAGCTAAATATTTAGAAAAAAAATTTATCACCATAATCTTCACCTAGTGGTGAGGATAGCGATTGATAAAAATTATTAAGCAAAAATATAAACAAATCCATTTTCTAATTTGCCTAATGTTATAATTTATAATTATTTGTTTTTGAGCCACACCCGGCAGCACTCAGGAGTTACTCCTGGCTCTGTGCTTAGAAATCGCTCCTGGCAGGCGGGGACCATATGTTATTCCGGGAATCAAACTATGGTTCATCCTGGGTCGGCTGTGTGCAAGGCAAATGCCTTATCTTTGTGCTAGTTTTTAGGGGGGCCCACACCCTATGAAGCTCAAGGGTTACTACTGGCTATGCACTCAGAAATCGCTTCTGCTTGGGGGACCATATGAGACGCCGGGGGTTCAAACCTCGGTCCATCCTAGGCTAGTGCCGGCAAGGCAGACACCTTACTGCTTGCTCCGTGCCACCGTTCCCGCCCCTTTGTTTACCATTTAATAGAACTTGCCAAAGTTTTGCTTAGTGGAGTTCCAATACCTCAAATATAAAATACTTTTTCAGAATATAAAACTCTGTGTGAGTAATATTTCTTGTACATAGCTATATAACTAAGATTATAATGATTTCTATCATTTAACAGTTTCTGGCTTATATTCTTCAATGAATTTTGTACTATTTAAATCAAATAATTTAAGTGAAATAATTTATGAGAAAATACTCACATAGAAGTATCTCATTTATCTTGGTAACTCAATAATTATTTTCCATTTTTTTCCTTCTACACGTGTTTCTCTTTTTCCTTTTATTTTTTTTTCTTTACTTTCAGAACATATGGGGAAAATTATGACCAAAGTGGCTTTAAGGGGCCACACAAAAGTACTTGTTTAAATTTTGAGAAATTAATCCAGACAAGTATCAAGAAAAGTTAGTGGTAACTTGCTTTCTCTAAAGTATAGAAATAATTTGGGCATAGCTTATCATTTGCCTTTTTTGTTACTTTTTATTATGATGTAAATTTTGCATGAAATGGATAGAAATTCATTTTGTTTTCCCAGCAACACCCAGAGAATCAGCTACTTGTTAAAATACTTCAATGATTATGTAGGTCTACAAAAATTATTGTTTAAGGTTTATATCACATGGCAAAAACAGTGTTATTGACATTTTAGATTTGCAAAATATGACTATTTTATGGGAAATTAAAGATTTTCTACTAAAATTACAGACTTTAGTTGTCATCCCAAAACTTACTGCAACAGTCATGTTTATGAAGTTTAGCACAAATACATAGTAGTAATATTCTCTCATAGAAAGTGTATCCTAAGTAATTCAATAGAAATTAATGAGATTGTAAGCTTCCAGAAACATTTTTAATTTAAGCAAAACTTACATATGCAGCACTGCAATACACCTTTGAGTCTAGAAGTGCTCCAAGTTTGTCACTTGATCAGTTAGCCTGAGAATAATTATATTTTAATTTATATACTGGGCCATGGGTCTATCATTACTTGAGCCTGAAATACTATTGCAACTGCCACAATATGCACTAATGTGCTTAAAAATATCTTGTAAATCTTCTTTTATTTAAACTTCTTTATGGTTCATCATTGAACTGTGATCCTTACGTGTGAGCCATGTCATGATTTAATATTAGCCAAAATTAATAGCCAACCTTAAGCTTCTTTATCTTAGCCTACAAGCTTCATGGTTCCTTTGCATTTATAGTTCCAAGGCAGTTTCTGTTATTTAAAGGCTCTTGGGAGCAAATGTGTTGGTAATAGAGTACCACATAGCTCGCTTTTGTTCAATAATAAAATACAGGTCACCATGAGAGATGGCAAATGTTGAGGAAAAAAGTGCACCTGGGTAGCAGGTTAAGTCATGTATTTTAAAAGCTTGTTATCCAAGGAGGAAATGATCCAGGTCCTATGAGATATAAAAAGCAAAATAACTTTGGGGCAGGCAACAAGAGAAAAATGAGGTCCAGGAACTGGAGCAAATTAGGTAAGGTAAAAAAGAATAAACCAGAATAATAAGTTTCCTCAGTGTTCAGGACTTTCTTGTGGAAAAAGATCTTTGTACATAGACATGAATCAGAATATAATATTATTTGAGAAGAATTGTTTAATTTCCTTGATTTTTTAGCATTCATTCTATAAACTTACAAGTAATTTCCTGGAAAATTCACAATGTTTGTAAATTTGTAAATATTAATAATAATATTTTTTATCCATTAAAACGACATGTTTCCCTTTTAGCCAAGTCTTCTAAATCTTGATTCTGTTAAGTGAAAGAAAAATGTCAAATAATATTAGACTTTAGCCTTAAAACTGACTAGAATCCTAGTAATAGTACTTCTAAATGCTAAGAATAAAAGATGAATATGACCCAATTTATTTTAAAATTAACTTGATAGCTTTTTTGTTTTTAGCAAAGCCCCTTAAATTACATGTTAAGTTTTGCTAAGGCATTTGCTATTGGCTTTACTCATTCTCTGGATCATCTTTAAGGCTTCATCGAGTTTTGGCATACCCCATGAAGTCAGCTAAATTTTGGTGCCAACTTGAGCATTGTATTTAATTATTCAAGTTTCTGGACTGACAAGATTCTGTTAAGAAAGTTAAAATGAACATGAGCACCAACACAGTAACTGTAACAGATAGAGTCATATTTTGTTGTTCCATATCAACAAAATATAAAATATATCATGCCAATCTGTACAATATTTTAAGCTAAATTTATCTAACAAAGTTATGTGTGTAGATGCATGGACAGGTAGAAAATAAGAAAAGTTGCTCTTTAATTCCATACATTGAATATCTCTTAAGCATATACTGACTGAATTGCAGATGGCCAATAGTCAGGCTAATGTCTTATTACCACCTTCTTGTATCAGGACTGGTGCCCTCTGGAGAGGTTGTATGTGGCCATTTTAATCACATCCTAAATGTTTCCTTCATGAATCCACCTGAAGAAAAAAAACAGATGCAGGGTTCTCACCAGTGTTCACAAGAATCCCCCTTTGCAAAGGTTAGCATTTATTATTGATACCCTGCTGTTCTCCAGCAGGTGTGCTCATATCACAGAGTTCCCTCATGATGTCTAAACTCAACTTCACAGGCTGTAGATGTAGAAGCTTCTAAGCTTAGCTTTTGTTAGATTTTTCAGGGTCTCCCTAGACCCTATGAATTGTAACCAAAATCAATGCTATTTACTTTCTCCTCTGTAGTATTTATATTATACTGGCAGGGAGTATTTGCTGCTGATTTAATTTTGTGTTAAGGTGGATAAGGAAAGCTAAGGGAAAAAATTGTCAACTTGATTTGAAGATTAATACTTTGAATAAATACATCTTATGCTAGGAAATAAGTTGAATTTATAACAGCGCTGGAAAAGGAAGATTCCATCTTTTTCTCACTTAAGGTATGACTGAGATTTGAGGGCACATTTGAATGCATCTCTAAAGAGAGTGCAGATTTGAGCTCTCACAACTCAGCCTATCATCATGGGCAGAAGCTTTCTCTACAGGCTGAATGTATTTGTTTCATGTAATAGGACTACCTCTGATCCCTAACACATGAAGTACAACTGAGAGTCATGAAGAATGTACCAGCAGTATACTCCTGTGACTCAAAACCTGGAAAGAAAGAAAAAGAAAAAGAGAAGGAAGGAAGGAAGGAAGGAAGGAAGGAAGGAAGGAAGGAAGGAAGGAAGGAAGGAAGGAAGGAAGTAAGGAAGGAAGGAAGGAAGGAAGGAAGGAGGGAGGGAGGGAGGGAGGGAGGGAGGGAGGGAGGGAGGGAGGGAAGGAGACAGGGAGGGAGGGAGACAGGGAGGGAGGGAGACAGGGAGGGAGGAAGGGAAGAGGGAGGGAAGAAGGGAGGAAGGGAGAAAGGGAGGGAGGGAGGAAGGAAGGAAGGAAGGGAGGGAAGGAGGGAGGAAGGGAGGAAGGAAGAAAGGAAGGAAGGATAGAAGGAAGGAAGGGAGGGAGGGAGGGAGGAAGGAAAAGGAGAAAAGGAAAGAAAGAAAGAAAGAAAGAAGAAAGAAAGAAAGAAAGAAAGAAAGAAAGAAAGAAAGAAAGAAAGAAAGAAAGAAAGAAAGAAAGAAAGAAAGGAAGGAAGGAAGGAAGGAAGGAAGGAAGGAAGGAAGGAAGGAAGGAAGGAAGGAAGGAAGGAAGGAAGGAAGGAAAGAAAGAAAGGAAGGAAGGAAGGAAGGAAGGAAGGAAGGAAGGAAGGAAGGAAGGAAGGAAGGAAGGAAGGAAGAAAGGAAGGAAGGAAGAAGAAAGAAGAAAAAGAAAGGAAAGAAAGAAAGAAAGAAAAAGAAAAAAGAAAGAAAGAAAGAAAGAAAGAAAGAAAGAAAGAAAGAAAGAAAGAAAGAAAGAAAGAAAGAAAGAAAGAAAGAAAGAAAGAAAGAAAGAAAGAAAGAAAGAAAGAAAGAAAGAAAGAAAGAAAGAAAGAGAGAGAGAGAGAGAGAGAGAAAGAAAGAAAGAAAGAAAGAAAGAAAGAAAGAAAGAAAGAAAGAAAGAAAGAAAGAAAGAAAGAAAGAAAGAAAGAAAGAAAGAAAGAAAGAAAGAAAGAAAGAAAGAAAGAAAGAAAGAAAGAAAGAAAGAAAGAAAAAATTTTATTTAGTGGGGGAAGAGCAAATTTTATTCAACATAAAACAATATTTTTATTCATGTTATTCTATATCTTAGTGACATGAAAATTTAACTAACCTCAGTAAAATTAGGTAATAAGGAGAAATAATGCCCATGTTGCCAAAGTGCTATGCTAGCTTTTCGATTGTTCTCTGTACAGGAAGGCAAGAAACCTTATCAGGTAATCATAATTGGTCTGTCAGTGTTGCACAAATTGCAGCATGGAGGGGTCTATCTCACAACTTTTCTTTGTAATTAGCTGCATCACTCTATGTTGAATCAAGCATTTTCTGCGCAACGTCTGAAAACGTAAAACTTTATGTAGTATTTATCCTCCTTAGATATTCCCTTTTACTATAGTCTCTTTTTGAAGATAAAAGAGTTCTGAGAATCAGCAGCTATATGTCATAAACACTCTCCAAGGGTTCCCTGTTGCTGAAATTTGGAAATTGATTGATTTAAATAACGACTGCCTTTGTCTTGTTTCAATACTTCATTGTCTTGTTCTCTGAATGGGAGGCATCAGCCTTGTCATAGTCTTTCCTAGGAAGGAAAGAGGTATTTCCAGGAACGAAAATTTCCAAACATAAAATTGAGACACATGGACTTACATGATACTTGAAGTAGAAAGTGAGTTTTCAAGATCTAGAACACATGGTTGAAAGAAGTTTCCTATAAAAAGTGACTATTAAGATAGTTTCTAGATTCATATTTTTACTCACAGAAGGCACATTCCTTCCTCCCTTTTATTTGCATTTTATACCCACACCAGAAGAATGACCAGTTTTCCCTTGAATATGGTTCTTTGCCAGAACTAGAAGTACTCTGTTGACTAGAAAGTTAAATGCATAGCCATCAGGGAAGCAATTCAAACCAGACTGCCAAACACATTATGAATATATTGCTCTTCTTAAAAATGTTAGTTGGTTTTTCATACTGGAGTATTGACTAACTGTCTGCATTTGATGTATGGTTTACCAGCCTGATGTCGACTTATGGTTAGAGCTTAACTTGTTAGTTCTGCTTTTGCAGCCAATTCAGAATAACTACAGATGCCTTGAGATATTAAAATTGACTGCTCAAATGGACTCAGTGTGGGAGTTTCATTGGTTTTAAATTGATAACAGCTGAAGGAGTGAATGATTAAAGTGTACATGGGCATAGGACACAGCTCTTTCCTATGAACTCTCGTGAAGAAACTCTCTGAGTGTAGGAATTTTTTTTCTTCTTAAGTTAGTTATTTCTAAGAAATCTTGGGTTAAATATTTTTAATTTCACAGAAATATGCAGGATGTTATAGAAGTAATAATTCCACAGAAACAGATAAATTTTGACAAAGTGTTTTTTTTTCCTAATCTGTAGGGAACCTTTTAAAGTTAAGTAGCATTCCATAAGGTTATAAGTGTCTCTAATTCTCAGGCACTGGAGTTAAATTAGCTGAATAGGAAGCATAAACTGTCAAAATAGAAAGGTTGGGGTGTCCTATGTCTTTTTTCCTTTTTTTCACAAAAACCAAAGCTCCAAAGTGCCTTATCACAAATAAGTTAAAGAAAGCCCCTTCTTTGTTTTCTTATTCTTCTGAGATAGTTCTTATTGTTCTCATTATTTTAAAAAGATGATCTGATCATTTTCACTTCACATTTAAAAACAACACAAAAGCTAAATAAAATTGACTTCCTTTTCCCCAAACCAGAAACAATTATGAAAAAAAAGGTTTTAGGTATATCTAGTTTCACAGTTTAATAGTAGCATAGGGGAAAAAATCCCAGAAACGAAAAGAATTCAGAGAAATTAAAAGATGTTTTGTAATAAATAACTATTCATTTATGTTAAATGACTTCTTCAACTTCTACTTTTCAAAAGTTCAGTGCCTTTGCTGTACAATGACTCCATTCTACTATAATTGTTAGAACTTCATTCTATTTTCAATTGACTCGTATTTTTTTATTTCTTTTATTTTTTATTTTTATTTTTTTATTTTATTTTGCTTTTTGGGTCACACCTGGTGAAGCTTAGGGGTTACTTCTGGCTACGCATTTAGAAATCACTCCTGGGTTGGGGGACTATATGGGATGCCAGGGGTTCGAACCGCGGTTTATCCTAGGCTGGCACAGGCAAGGCAGACGCCTTACCACTTGCACCACCACTCCAGTAACTGACTCTAGTATTTTTATCATGGATATTCCATTAAGCCATAGAGAAATATTTTTTGTAGTTAACTGATACAGAATATCACTCTGCAATAAAATTAATTTGGATATTGTAGAATATATATAAATTATAATATTATATTCCCATACATTTAAAAAGAAAAACTAAAACATGGGAAACAGATAGTATATTTCCAAAATCCATCAAGCTCCAGATATTAATTAAAATATAATAACATATTTACATATATATATGAATAACATTGGTAGATACTGACATATCTTATTTTACATGTAAATAAATCAAATTATAATGGGTATTGTTATAAAAAAGGCAAAGTAAGTCATACATATTTGTCAACAATTATAGTAAAATGTATTAAATACTTAAATTAGAACTTATACACCTGCACTAAATCTTAAAATTGCCTAACTTGATGTCTTCCTGAGAGGCATACAGTATAGAACTACATGTTGGACTTTAATAGATATAAAATGGACTGATAGAGGCCTGAGAGATAGGATGGAGGTAGAGCATTTGCTTTGCATGCAGAAGGACGGTGGTTCAAATCCTAGCATCCCATATGGTCCCCCAAGCCTGCCAGGAGCGATTTCTAAGCATAAAGCCAGGAGTAACCCCTGAGTGCAGCTGAGTGTGACCCAAAAACCAAAAAAAAAAAAAAATCACAAAAAAAAAGAACACTCAGTGCTGGTGGGGATGTTGAGAGAAAGGAACTCTTATTCATTGCTGGTGGGAATACTGTTTAGTCCAGCCTTTAGGGAAAACAATATGGGAATTCTTCAAAAAACTGAAAATTGAGTTCCCATTTGATCCAGCTATTCTACTCCTAGGGATATACCCTAGGAACACAAAAATACAATACAAAAAAATTTCCCTTACACTTGTATACATTGCAGCACTATTTATAGTAGCCAGACTCTGGAAACAACCAAGATGCCCTTTAACAGATGAATGACTAAAGAAACAATGGTACATATACACAATGAAATATTATGCACCCATCAGGAAAGATGAAGTAATGAAATTTTCCTATACATGGATGTACAAGGAATCTATTATGCTGAGTGAAATAAGTCAGAAGGTGAGAGATAGACACAGAATAGTATCACTCATCTATGGGTTTTAAGAAAACTTAGACATTACTGTAATAAGGCCCAGAGACAATAGAGTTAAGGGCTAAGAGGACCAGAAGGACTGGCTCACAATTTGAAACTCACCACATAGAGTGGTGAATGCTGTTAGGGAAATAACTATACTAACAACTAGCATGACAATGTTAAAGAATGAGAGAAATACAATGCCTGTTGCAGAACAGGCAGGGATGGAGGAGGAGGGGAGCATTGGTGGTGGGAATTCACCAGTTGCACTGGTAACGGGGGGGGAGGGGGAGTTATTCTGTTTATGACTAAAACCCAACTACAAACAGGCTTGTAATTATGATGCTTAAATAAAGATTTATATTAAAAGAAAAAAAGTGCTGATACCAATTTAAGTGCCTGCTACAATGATTGACATTTTCATAATATGTAATTCCTCTGGAAATGTAAGAGTAAAACATTTCCATTCTCTTGCAACAGTTGTTGAGCTCCAATTTTAAAGATGATTTTCTTATCTACCCATATTAGGCAGGGGGGAGCAGATTTTAAAGAGATGTCATCCAAGCTAAACACATGTGAGGATCATTAACTTCAATAGATCACTCCTAACTTGTCCTTTTGAACTTGGAACTCAAACTCATAGGAAGAGAAGAAGAGAATGGAGGGAGAAGAGGACTGGCCTCAGTTAACCTCACTATGAAGGAATCTATCACACTACTAGAGGCTGAGAATAAGAAAGCAGATGGTCTGAAAAGAATATCTTGAGGATATCTTAATATCTTGAAATTCCAAATGATTTAAATTTCTATAAAGGCATTATTTACTTAGATTCCATCATCATGTGTATCATCTTATTCTTTAGAAGTACAAATGTTGCGTGGGGCCTTGAGAATGTTACAGTTTTTTCCATCTTAAAAATAATTAGCATAGGAGAACATTTAATATTCTTTCAAGAATTTGACAGGACCTCACTTAATTTTTAGAAGCAATTAACATGTCAAAAGAAGAAATGAAAGACCATTTTGGTAATAAATCTGTTTACATAATTACCGGTTGAAGAAGTCAAACATTTTAGGGGAAAAAAATAAAGGTTATTTATGTTAAATAAAGGTTAGACCAGTTCTTCATCAAAAACATAATTCCCAAAGGTATTAAATGTTTCAAATATATAACCTAAGTTTACTTATTTTTATTTATAAGCACACTTGTATCTCTGCCCCTTCAATGAAACAGATCAGAGTTTTACTGTATGCGTGAATAATATTTAAGAAAATATTAAGCAGAAACACACTGGAAATGTCACATGAGGAAGGCAATGAAGTCTATGTGTGAGGTTAATTTTAACTCAAGATTCCACAGTAAGATGGAGAATGCATTTTACAGGCGGCTCTGCAGGAATAGACTACAAGTATTCCAGATTGACTTCACAGTGCCCTACATCAATGCTCCATAATAGCAGAAAAACTCATGTTACCAAGGTGGTACACGGAAGGCCTACACAGAGATGTGTGACCCCAGAAAGCACTGAAAGCAAGGGGTCTAGTGAGAAAAACAGGGACCACAACTTTGGTTCAGAATCAGAGGTAAATAATAAACAATATTGGGGAAAGTTTAGGAGGACTTTGGAGAGGGGCATCATACTAGTGAATTCTGTGGATGGTAGTAAATACTTTTGTGTAAAATTTTAGTGGAAAACTCTTTCCTGTGTGAATGCAAAACCATCTGTTCCTACAATCAGTTGTTATAGTACGAAATTATCAAAAGCCCAGAGGGAGCTTCTGTCTCCCAGATGCAATTCTCTAGGTAACAAGTCTGAAAAGCTGCAGTGGACACATATGTTGGACTTCAGTTTCACATATTCAGCTGGATCGTAGACACTCTGTTGAGATGCTGAAAGAAGCCAGTGCAAATCAATTTGGCACACCATCAAGGTGACTTCAAATGGTCTTGGCAATCTCTGCTGGTAAAGTGGTCACCCTATTGCCCTCAATATGACCACCCCAAAATAAGATTCCAAGAGAAAAACAACAGCTCCTCCTTGGGTGAAATAGATATGTAAATACAAAACTGAACATTGTTTTACATGATGTTTAATTATACTAAAAGAAATTACATAAATGTCTCTACTGTATTAGGTCTGGGTATATAGGCACAGTTATAAATTGTTGATGACAAACTCTGCTCTCATATTATGTATGATATGCTCTCATTATATATGTATATATATATGTATATATATACATAAGAAAATGTTTACCAAAAAAAAGTAGTAGTGTATTGGCATTATTAAGCTTCAAAGAACAGTGAATTCCACAGTAAATTTTAAGTTTGGTCATGATTTTGTGACTTTATGTCAAGTTATAAAAAGTTCTTTCTTAACAATTTCAAGATGATACGATTTTAGTATTGTTGAATATGTATTGAACAATTGAAATAATAATTATTACATATTAAATATACATCCAGTTTTTTTATTTCTTGTTTGGGGATTACACCTGGTGACATTCCAGGGTTACCCATGGCTATGCACTCAGAAATCGCTCCTGGCTTGATGGACCACAGGGGATACTGGGAGATTGAACCATGATCCATCCTAGGCTAACGCAGGCAAGGCAGATGTCTTACCGCTTGCGCCACTGCTCCTATTACTAGAGAAAGGTAATGCCAAATGAGTAGGTAATAAATCAAAAAAATGTTCAAAATGAAGAAAGTATCTCAAAGTGAGAGAGCTTTTTAAATCAATTCTACTAACAACTTGGAGACAAACAAAAGATGCTTTTGGAATCTAATTCCATGTGCTACAGGAAGGATGAAAGAGAAACTTGTTGTTTTTGACTAAAAAAAATTTTTGGTTTTAGATTTTGAACTCATACACTCTTCTAGCCAATTATATTACTGGAAATGCTTTCTTATTCCTTAACATAGAATAACTAACTGACCACCTTGCAAAAATCTTACTCTTCCACATCTCTGTGGCACTAACCAATACAACAGCAGAACCCATGACTCCCTATTTTTAATATGGTTTATTTTAAATCCTTTACCTGCCTCAAAATGCTTTTCATCAAAGCTGCTCTTCAGCTGAAGCAAGATCCAAAAAATACCTCTAAAAGAATTCTTGAATAACGTTTAACCTGAGGCAAAGAAAATTACTGCTTTTAACCTAAAGTGCTTTCCTCTTAGGTACTTCAACTTTATTTTTAACAAACCCTCAACATTAGTGGCTATAAGAATACCCTTAAGACTCAAATGAAAGAGACTCTATTATAGATATGCAAACTCATTATAGTAATATATAGCAAGTAATATTTAAAATCATTAAGCAGTTTTACTTCCAGTAAATTTAAACATTTTTATAGAGCTATGTATTCATGCAAATAAATTGAAGTCTTACCACCTGGTAGTCTAACAAATCTCTGCTGATACTAGAAAACATATATGTTCTTTTTGAGATTTCTCAGAAATATGAAGTCAAGATTTCTATATCTTCTTTACCCAAATAGATTCATTCAACTTGTATCCATCATTGAATGTTATTTCTATATTTACTAGATCAACAAGTAAATCATTTGGAAGCAGTTCAATTACCTAAATATATTTTATGTAGTAAGCTTTCTACTCACACAAAAATAATAGTACTGATAACAGTACTTTTAATAACACTGAAGTTTCTACTATTTCAAGAAAAACTCCAGATCAATTAAAGTTGTTTGTTATTTCTTTTTGCCTTGTTATTAGAGTTAGTTATACCTGGTGGTGCTTATCTATGGCTCTGTGCTCAGAGATCATTCCTGGTGTTACCATATTATACCAGCCTTATTGCCTGTATCATCTTTCTAGCCCACTCAAAATGGACGTTTCACAAGAAAATTTTCAGAAAAATATGGTTGAATAATGATTTATATGAGTACCTCTCTTTTTAAAAATATAAAGGCTTGAACAGGGGATGAACAGCTAAATTGAACTCTTGATTGGACATTGCCTGCCCTCTTAGCCTATAGCCCAAACCCTGTAAAAACCCTCTTGCTTTGCTCTTCAGGGGTCCTGTCCTCTGTCTTTTGACATGATTCACAGCCCTGACTAGTCAGAACAATAAATCTGCCCTTGCTAATTGCATTATTGGAGTTGTCGTGGTCTCTTATTGGGTGGCGGACCAGCATGGACCCTTACCTAAACTGGTGTAATTTCTTTTCCTTAGTCTATTCTTTTCCAGTTTGATTTACCTAATTAACAGAACTTTTTTAACTCTTCCAACTCTAAGACCAGTGTCTTAAATTACCTTCTTCTTTTATGCCTTGAACCATCAATCCCTTATTCTTATCCACCCAAGAAAAATAATTTTATTATCTGAATATTTTACTGTCTTTCTACTTGGGCTATGAATTACATATGTTAGGCTCAACACCATATTTACAGATTTAGAGGACTCTTTGGATTTAAAGAAATAAAAAGTAAAAGACCAACATGGAGAGGCCTGAGTAATAGCACAATGGGTTTCACTTTTGCCTTGCACACAGCCAACCTGAATTCAATCTCCAGTATCTCCCATATAGTCCCCAAAGCACATCCTGATTGCAGATTGCAGATTTCTGAGCACAGAGCCAGGAGTAATCCCTGAGTACTGGCAGGTGTGAATAAAACCAACAAAACAAAAATCAACAAAAATTTTGAGTGATTTTAAATTTACTATTTAATTATTTATTTATTTTGATTCCTTCTTGTGAAAACTCTCATATAAGTGCATTTTCCATTGGTAGATGCAGATGTTTGCACCTCTTGCCAGCTTCACTCATTGGGTTAATTGAGGCTATCATTAAATTTCCTATTTCTTTCTTTCATTCTTTCTTTCATTCATTCATTCTTTCTTTCTTCTTTTTCTTTCTTTCTTTCTCTCTTTCTTTCTTCTTTCTTTCTTTCTTTTTTCTTTCTTCTTTTCTTTCCCTATCTCCTTTGATTCTTTTCTTTCTTTCCTTTCTTTTTCTTTCTTCTTTTTTCTTTTTCTTCTTTTTCTTTATTTCCTCCTTTCTTTATGTTCTTTCTTTTTATCCTTCCTTCCTTCCTCCTTTCCTTCCTTCCTTCTTTCTTTCTTTCCCTTTTTATTTCCTTCTTTCTATCAGACCATGATCCCTATTAAAAAAAAATCCTGTGGTTTCAAACTCCAGATATAGACTTTATCACCCTTAAAATGTCAGCCTTAAATTCCAAACATATATACATATCCCCAAACATATACACACATATCTAAGATATATATATATATATATATCTTATTTATTTGATAGCAATATTATGCTTAGCTAGAGCAACCTTGATACCCTAGCTCCTGCATGCTTTGTAGCTCAGAAAATAACATTATTCTTTTTTTTGTTTGTTTTGTTTTTTTGGGCCACACCCGTTTGATGCTCAGGGGTTACTCCTGGCTAAGCGCTCAGAAATGGCCCCAGCTTGTGGGGACCATATAGGACGCCAGGGGATCGAACCGTGGTCCTTCCGTGGCTAGCACTTGCAAGGCAGACACCTTATCTCTAGCACCACCTCATCGGCCCCATCATTATTCTTAATGATTGGATTTACCCTCTATTTTCCTCTGTCTCCTATTTTCATCAATGGATTTCATCTTAAAACTATATTCTAAATACAATAATTTTTACTCATTTTCATTTTTAACCCCTTTATCCAAGCACTATGATGCTTTTGTCCTTCATTTCCACCAACACCATCCCCACCCTCCAATTAATTATCTCTTTAGACTGGATAATAGTATAGCAGGTAAGGCACTTGCTTTGTATGCAGCTGACATAGACACTGTTCCTTTCACCACATATGGTCCCTTGAGCACTGCCAGAAGTAATCTCTGTGCATAAAGGTAGAAGTGAGCCCTGAGCACAGAGGAGTGTGGACCAAGAAAGCAATAAGCTGTCAACCCAAGACAGCTAATTGATCACTAAAAAATAAAAATTGCTTTATATCAATTTCTTTTTCAATAATCTCCAATTACTTAGATTAAAATCACAATAAAAATATAATTGTTTTACTGACACAACCTGTTTTAGTCTATTTTATATATGTAATATATATAATCATCAAGCAATTATTACATTTTTATCCTAAGTAATGCATCCTGTCTTTCACCTTGATCTAAATGCCTCTCAGTACCTCACTAAATACCCTGTTTACTCCTATAGCTTTGTGTTTATGCTCTTACTTAATGTTCTCCTTTTTTATATTTGCATAGTGCATGCCTTTACTTTATTCTGTTTTAACTTATATTTTATTGAAAAGACAGTAGTTTATAAGATCATGAATATTTATATATTTAAATGTCTAACAGTACTATAGAACCCCAATACCAAAGTGCCCCCCTCCTTTTTAGTCTTTTGTTTTCTTTTTTTTCTCATTTGATTTGTATTTATTGTAAAATGCCAGTTTCCTCCTTAATATGTATTATTTGTACCTAATCCCTTATATAATTTCAGGTAGTTTATTTTTTGATATTTTTAATATGATGATTTGAGTATTCAAACCAATAAATTTGTATCCTTGGATTGAAAATGTTCTGTATTTGTCGCATTTGTTGAACATAGTGATTTTGTGTCACTGATAGTAAGAAATGCTGATGATAGTAAGAAAAGCTCAGTTTGAAAGAATTATGTTACTTATATGAATAGCTTTATCAAGCCATTCTTATCAAAATTCATTAAGTCTTAGATCTATACTTCCATGGGTAGATTGATTCATCAAATTTTAAAGAACATAATCATGCAATAGCTAAAGCCAGTTTACATCACTTACATATAACTTGTCAATTTGATATTCTCAAAGCAATTTAATACATTCAAAGTATACATGGGCATTAAATTTATTTAAAAACTAAGTATATAAATTTACAGTGTAAATAAACTGTCAATAGCATTTAATATGGAATAAATTTTAAGAACAAATTATCAGAAGGTATAGAAGCACTTTATATCTTAGAATGTCAAAGAGAAAAGAATGATTAGCAGAAAACACACCAAAAATTATATTACAGACTGAGAATCTTTGTTATCTATGAATTTATGTTAAATCAGGAGAACTTTAAATACTATATAGAAGCTTAAGGATGTAACAAAATATATGATAAAAATTATTTAATTCTGCAATAATAAAATACTTAAATTAAGAAAAAAATAGGGGGCCGGGTGGTGGCGCTAGAGGTAAGGTGCCTGCCTTGCCTGCGCTATCCTTGGACGGACCGCGGTTCGATCCCCCGGCGTCCCATATGGTCCCCCAAGCCAGGAGCGACTTCTGAGCGCATAGCCAGGAGTAACCCCTGAGCGTCACCGGGTGTGGCCCAAAAACCAAAAAAAAAAAAAAAAAAAAAGAAAAAAATAGAATATCTATTTTCTAAAATAAAATATTTCATTTGTCACTTTTGACATTAAAATTAAAATTTAAAAAGGACCTATGGGTAAATGGAAAATAAAAAATATAAATAAAAAACACTGTGTCTATTAAAATAGATTATAAATTTTCATTTTGAGTATTATATGAAGTGATATATTATATATACATTTTATTAATTTTTAATTTTTAATTATGAGAACAAAGATGCAAAGAAAAAGGACAAGGTAAAGTTACAGTGGAAGGACAATCACCCATAAACTGAATTCTCAGTAGTCCCATTGCTGATATCTTAACTTTGAACTTTCAGCCAAAGAACATTAAGAAAAATAAAACAGAACCCATGTACAATTACTTTGTCCTTCAAGACCCCATATTGTAGTACATAATATTTCTTAGCATCACACAAAGCAATCTAAAGCCATAAAACTTATGTAACTCCTTAAAATTTGAAGGCAAAGTACTTTTTTACATTTCCATGCACATGCATATTAGTTTAAGTTAACCTCAAAAGTTTAAGTGGGTTGTTTTTCTTTAGGATTAGAGTCAAAGGAGCACAGTAAAAAAAGGAGTTAGAGTGGCAATTATAGGAGGGATATGGAATAATAGGAGGGATATGGAAAGGAAAAGCCTTGGCCTAAATACAAGAAGATTCTACCCCTGAAATTTCCTGGCATAAGACCAACTCTAGGCTCCAGGCAAACTAGTTTGTCCAATCCAGGTCATTGTCTGTAGTGCCAATACACTTTTATTTTTCACACAGTCTCTGTTGTTGGTATCATGTTTCTGTATTAAAGATCCTGGAATCTTCATATCCTACATTGCAGTCAAGATGGTGCAGTCCTCTCGTTTCACTTCACAATTAAAGGGCAATGCAGAGAACCCTGTCCTGTAAGCAGGTCGTTGTTGTTGTCAAGTCTTCTTAGTGTTAAGGGAAGTCTCTTTTGAGCAGGTCGATGTCAGAGCAGTGGTAGGGTCTTTCCTGGTAGAGGATTGCTTCCAGGTGTTGTTATAAAAAAAACCTTGGATGTTTCATAGATAGCTTCCCTGGTTCAGGGGTGAATGGAGGATGCCCATTCTTCTGAGGCCTGTGCCAGGTCATTATATCAATGTTCAGGGTGTAAGGTCCCATTGCACTACAAGATGTGTGTGTTCTAATCTTTATTAGATAAGAACTTATTTGTATGAATAGTATTTTCCCATTTTAATGTGCCTATGCAAACAAGGAACAATGCCACATGGCATTATCGGCACATATGGGGGCCATAAGAACAAGTCCAACAATCCCATGACATGGTTCAATCCTAAGCATTAAACTGAGGTACTCTTCTACCAAAATTCCTTATTGAACAGCTCACAAAGAGAAGACAAGATAAAAAGTAGGTATAATCTTCACGGTAAAAAGAATATTTAGAAAGAGTTATAGCTGTTAAAGAAAATACACATAAAATATTCAAAAGACATATGTGTCCATTTTATGTCTTTTGAAATAGTTGGGGGTTGTTAAATCCAATGCACGACTTTGGTCTGTAATTAGGACTGTGTAGTACTGAAGTTAAAATGGGTAAATGTGGGGTACTGATGGTTGGGGTAAGAGAGTAAAGGAGTAATAATGAGCTTTGTAGGGGTGTGCAAAAGGGCAGAATTTGTTGGGGCAGGAAGTCAGTCTTGGTGCCTAAGAAATTAATGAACTGAAGGTAAAGAGGGTTAATTAAGGGGAAGATAACGAATCTAGATTGGGAGATAAGGGAGTAGAAGGGGGTCTGGTGTGGGGGAGGTGAAATATATCAGAGGGGCTATATACATTGTATAGATGAATTGTTTATGGATTAGACTTAGCAGTCAGAGAGGACCACTGTACAGGAAGTCATGTCTACATATGCACTGAATTTAGAGACCTATTTGAGTATAACCCCCCAAATCTAGGAAATTATATTTTTCCCTAGAAACAGTTGAGAATGAAGAATATTTTTGGGTGTTGCTAAAAAGTATATATGTCGTGCGGGCACATTTGTGCTGGCACCCTTGAAAAATGAATACTAGTAAGAAAAGAACTCCTGAATGGGGTCCAGTATGCATAGGGGAGGAATTTCTCCCCCCATCATCCCCCCAGAGCCCGATTTATCAGGCCTGGTCCTGAAGACCAGTCTGGCGTGGGGGGAATCTCAGTCCTCTGGACTAAGTGGTCAGCCCAGGGGGTCCATGGCTAGCTGCCCTGCCCAGAGCACCCAACATACCAGCTGAAGAGAAACAGAAGAACTGGCATGTGGAGTCTTCTGGGTGCAGCTAGCCATAGGCCCCCTGGGCTGACCACTTAGTCCAGGGGACTGAGATCCCCCCCCCCATGCCAGACTGGTCTTCAGGGCCTCGCCTGGTAAATGAGGCCATGGGCAGAGGGTGGGGGAGAGAAATTCCTCCCCTATGCATATACAAACTACAGAGGCAGGGGCTGCACCCAGAAGACTCCACATGCCAGGACTGCTGTGTCTTTTCAGCTGCTATGTTGGGGGCTCTGGGCAGGACAGCTAGCCAGAGGCCCCCTGGGCTGACCACTTAGTCCAGGGGACTGAGATCCCCCCCCAATGCCAGACTGGTCTTCAGGGCCACGCCTGGTAAATCAGGCCATGGGGGGATGGTTTGGGAAAGAAATTCCTCTCCTATGCAAACACAAACTACAGAGGCAGGGGCTGCACCCAGAAGACTCCACATGCCAATTCTTCTGTTTCTCTTCAGCTGGTATGTTGGGGGCTCTGGGCAGGACAGCTAGCCAGAGGCCCCCTGGGCTGACCACTTAGTCCAGGGGACTGAGATCCCCCCCACGCCAGACCGGTCTTCAGGACCAGGCCTGGTAAATCGGGCCCTGGGAGTAAGGGTGGGGGAGAGAAATTCCTCCTCTATGCATCTTTTGTTTCCTTTCAGCCCTTTTGGTAACCTGTATTTTGTCAGTTTTAAATATTGTCTTAAATGGACATTGTCTATACTTTGCTTTGTTCCTTACATACTACTATGAGTGGGATCATATGCTATTTGTTCTCTTTCTGACTACTTACTTTTGAAAAGCATAACTACCTTCCATAACTTCACATTTTTAGCATTTTGTTCAAATTCCTTTGTCTCAAAGACAACATGTGAGAAGAACTCCACTAACTTTCTATCAACATACCTTTATCATAGTATCTATCAGCCTCTGATATCATATTTCTATTTAGTAATATGTTTATGTATTTGCTTTCCACCAGTGAAATATGGGCTTTGTGAAGACAGTGAGTATTCTTTGTTTTATTTATTGATTCTGTGTGTGTGTGTCTTTTGCTACTTTTTACATGAAGGAAGAGAAGTATAGGACAAATTAACTTCCAAGAAGAATGTTATAATTATCACTACATTGGAATAATAAACTTTTAATTTAGATACAGAATTCTTCTTAGCTTGTAGTTTTATCAGAATATTTGATTTACTACTAGCAAAAAAAAATAAAGTTGAAACCTATTTTCAGAAGATTTAGGAGCGTAACAAAAAGATTTAAAGAGTATTTCTTAGAAGTATTGCTAGAAATTCAAGGTGAAACTGGAAGAAAGACTGTTGAAAGCACCCAAAAAGAAAAAGGGAAGTGAAAAGGGCAGGAGAAGAGCTCTGCCATTCTATTTGGAAGTATCTCTGAACTCATCTTTGGGCTGTTTCTATCTGCTCCTCCTGAAGCCATCTGTCTAGCTTCCACTGGAAGGCATAGATAGGCACAGCCAACCCTTGCGTGCAGCAATCTCCTCCAGAGACTGCCCCAAATGTCTTCCATATTAGTCTTCATAATAGATATTGTCCCTTACCACAAGTTATTTTAAAATTAGATTGGATGAGATGAAAAAAATAGAATAAACAAACTTGTGGGGAAAAATATTCACAAAAGTGTATATACATTTAGAACTCCTGTTTATTTAGATTCCAAACTACTTAGAGTTAAAAGCATTTAAATTTTTCTTCTATTTTTGCCTCCTACCAGAAAATAAAAGAAAGAAAAAGCCCTCAACAAAGCAATGAGATTTACTTCTATTCATCTATTCAGCCACATTGTCCCAATAGTTGGTATCTATTTACCAAAATGCTGTTGCAGAAATGTTTAATTGAGGCAAAGTATCATAAAATAATAAATAAATAAATAATATGATAAATATAAATACAATAATAATAAATACATAAAATAATGCAATAGTGTCTGAGTAATATAAGATATGTTAAATTCTATAATACTGTAGCAGCAGGTGCTTCTTAATTCAAAAACACAAACATCCTACTTACTTAAAGCATCCATTTCTTAAAATAATCTGAGTAATTTTGGGGGGAAATTAGCTGAAGAGGTCCTAGTTTGGTATTTAAAAAGACAAAATTAAATTTCAAAACTAAATAATACAAAACTTCTTGATAAGAATTATGAATGTTTGGGTTAATAAACCTATTTTCAAAAGAAAATATAGGTGTCATTGGTAGCATTCGTCATCAACCACTATCCCACAGAATGATGTTCTTCTGCTAATTTAGCAAGGTTGAAAACCACTGGTTCACAACCTTAGTTGTAACTACTATTCCACCAACTGGTCCAAGAAAAGGATAGTACCAGTCCACAGGTTTAAAATAGTTGAAGAACACTGCTTTACAGCTTAAAATAAAAGAAAAAAATTAGTTAAGAAGCTAAATTATCATGTTGAGAATATTATTTTTACTATCCTGCATCTACCCTCCTGCCACTCCTTTATATCAACCTATTTGAAAATAATATGCCCTCATACATGGTGTACTTTGGTAAAAAAGAATCCATGTGATTAATAACTTCCAATAGCATATATATTTGCATCCCCACTAAAAAAATTTTATTAAATAATAATTTTTATTGTGACCAAAAAGTGATAACTAATATTTTATGGTAATATTGAAGGTACATAGTAACAATTAATTAGGGTCATTCCTACCACCAGGGTTGTCTTCCCTCCCCCCCTTCTCCCAGTATGTGTCCCATAATGGATCAGGTTTGGGGATGAGAGGATAGATAGAAGGGTTTCTGAAGGGGGGAGGAGGGATAATGTATAAGAGGGGCTATATATACTATAGACATGGATTGTTTACAGTTTAGATTTGGCGATCAGAGAAAAAACAACTATATACAAATTCATGCCTATATATAGACAGACTTTAGAGATCTATTCAAGTATCATCCTCAGGGTCTTGGGTATTCCCTTACCTTTCCTAGGAATGATCTAAATAAGTATGAGCATTGTGGAATCATAGTTAACAAATGTGCCCTTGCATTTTTGGAAATGAGGACTGATGCACAAGGACCCCTCAGCAAGAGATCACCCGCACAGCCCATTTATGGCCATGGAAGGGGCTGGTTTCCCTTCCCCAACCGCTCCCCAGAGACCCAGCTGCCCAGCCTTGCCTTGAAGGATTGGTCTGGCTTGGGGGTCCCAAATCCCTGCACTCGGGTTCAGTACAGGGGTTCTGTCTGCCAGCTACCCTGCTCAGAGACCTCGCAGTTACCAGTTGCAAGAGGAATGGTGAACTTCTGGTATCTGAGTTCTGCTCCCATTAAACTTTTTATAACACTTTGTCCCAGCTAGGCTCTCTCATTTGGAACCTCAGATCGTAATTATTTGATAATTAGGTTTCATAGTGGCAGTGTTAGAGTTAATGGTGGCAGTGAAATAGCACACTGACCCATATTTCAGAGGTATAGGACAATTCTAGTTTTTTTTTAATAATTTTTATTGTGACCAAAGTGAATTACAAATCTTTCAAAGTAATATTTAAGGTACAGAGTGACAATGAAACAGGGTCATTCCCATTCCAATGTTGTCCTCCCTCCACCACTGTTCCTAGCATGCATGCCATGTCTCCCTCATTTGCCCCCTGGACTGCTAGTGTAATTGTTCCCCTCTGTGTATAGTTTGTTGTAGATTGGGTATCAATTCTGTTGTTGTCGACTTTGGGTTTGGTGTTTGAGTCTGATGGTTTTTTATTCCCACTCAATGTTCATACGACTGTTTGGTCCTGGTACCCTCCATTTTCCCCTCTCAATTCATGAGGCAGAACAAAATGATTCAAGTTATGTGATTCTGTTGGGGAAAAAAAGAAGGAAAAAAAACTGGGAGGATTCTGCCTAGAGGTTATAAATATCAATTTAAAAGAAGAAAGGGGAAAAAAGAAGAAAAACAACAAACTAAAAAAACCAACAACTACAAAAAAAGTACCCAGCTACTAAAATTAAGCACCATCATATAATGAGAATGAAAGAAAAAGAAAAAGAAGAAAAATAGAAAAGCGAAGAAAAAGAAAAAAATAAAAAATAATAATAAAAGGAAGGAGGGCTGGTGTGGCAAGGTTTTATGCTCTCTCTCTCTCTCTCTCTCTCTCTTTGCATAGGCACAGTAATTATTGGGGAAATTAAAAAGGAAATTCCCTTGGCCTAAGAGATACGGGGTTTTTCTGCCCTTGAAGCATACTGCCATGGGAATAACTACAGGCTCCATACATGCTTATTTTCACACCCCAAGATCTTTTTGTGGTGCCAGGAAACTTTCTGTTCAGTTGTGAATGATAAAATCAGGCCTCTGTAGCTAGAGATCTTGGCATTTGCACAGGTCATAGGGCAAAGGGTAGGATAGAGTCTTTCTTTATGGTTCTAGAAGTTATGTTCCATCACTGTTGTTTTAATCACTCTTCTGTAGTTGTGGTCTTGGTTTAATCTCAGATCCTAGGACAAAGCCTAGAATAGAATCTTTTGTTATGGTTCCAGAAATTCTGCTCAGTAGCAGTTGTCAAAGTCAGTCCTCTGGAAGTAGAGATCTTGGTTATTGTACAAATCTTAGGCCAAAGCCTAAGCTATGGTCTTTCTTATCGGTCCCAGGATAAGTTTTGCCTAGTCATGGTTGTCAAAGTCAGTCTTCTGTAGTTTGCACTCTTGTGTTTTGCACAGATCACAGGGAGAATTGTCTTCTAATTTCATCTTACCATTAGGTGATGAGATAGGACAACCTGCTCTTAGATCAAGTTGTTGCCATTTTCTCATTGTCAGAATGTCATATCAAACTGGTACAATTGGTGCCAGAGAAATATTAGGAATTACCCGGGGTTGGGGGGGGGAGGGTTTGGCTCCTGGTGTTGTTGCAGGGAATTGTGTCGGTTCTACATCTGGGATCTAAGTTGGGTCCGAATGACACATTTCAGGGTGGGAGGTGTCCCTATATTATAAAATGTATAGGTTATTATTCCTAGTAGATAAGAGTTTGTTTCTGTGCATAAGGTTTCTTCTAGAGTGCCTATGAAAAAGCCATTGGTGCCATATTATGTTGCTGGTGCATTTGGGGGTAAGAATGACAGGTACACAATCTCTGTGCCCTGGTTTTGACCTCAGCTTTTATCCCAGGCAAGACTTTTTTATCTTGGTTTTCATACCAAGCAGAACCAAAACAGATGAGGTAAAGAAAAATACATATATAAAAATAGAAGAAATAAATAAAAATAAATTTGAAAATAAAAGTAATTAAAGAAAATAAGTAATGGAAGAGGTTACCTTTACATTTGGGAATAAACTAAGAGTATTGTTATAAAAGTATTAAATATACAGAGGAAATATAGGCATCCTCATTAGTCTTTTGAGATATTCTTGGCCGGGCGGGGGGGGGGGGGGTGGGGGCAGGTGAAATCCAGGGCACATTTGTATCCCACGCCGTGGTCTTGTTGAATTTGAGAAATGATTTGCAGTAGTAAGGGATCAAGTAGGGACAATTCTAGTTTTTGATTCCTGCTTCAAAGATCTCCATATCATCTTGATTTTTAAACCTCTTCAGTTCAGTTCACCAACCTACAGTATTTTTTTTTGAAAAATTAATAAATTACTTTCAGTTTTCAGTATTCTTTGGATTTCCTTTTATCCCTCAATAGCATTACAATAATTGTCTTTGCTTACTAAGGTCAAAATGAATCATTATCTAGGAAAACTGAACAATTTAATTAAATATTATTCATGGCTAGAATAGTTGCCTGGTTTTTTGAGTGTGTATGGCTGAGTAGTTCAGTTTGTTTTTATTGTTTTCTGGATCCTGAATGTGTATCACTTAAGTGAGATTCAAGGTGTTTTGTTTTTCATTTTTAGAATTTAGTAAAATGACTGCAGTTGTCCTCTGTCCTGAAAATAGAATAACATCATTTTGAAAAGTGTGTGGAAACTGTCTCCCTGGGTAAATGATGATAACACCATCACATTATTTGAACATATAACAGCCTCTATTGAGTAGTTTTCTTCGTAGTTTTGATTTATTTGGAATCTAACTGACAAAGATCCCATTACTGGGTGTTCTTTCCATAATTTGTCAAAAAATATATAGCAGAGATGAGGGAGAATGAAGCTAATTTGTAATCTTTGAGACTTAACCTGGTTATGCTGATGAACTAACTAAATCGGTCAAAGTTTGAGAGCTTAAAGATTAAAATTCACCACTTCCTAGTTAAACTAATTCATTATGTAAACAACGTGATTTATAAGTGCAATCATGTGGAAGGCCTATTGTTTTTCTAACTGAAAGATGCTTCCAAGAAAAATGATAGAAAATGGATTTTCTCCCATGTGTTGCCTGCCACTCCTGGAACAAGCAATGAAATGGTTGAATAAAGATATAATGATCATACTAGCCATAGACATGTGTTGAGTATTTCAAAATTATTGGCAATTCTAGCAAGAGTTGTTTTCTAAATACAAAAATATTATGAAAGAAATAGGAAAGGTGGGCCCGGAGAGATAGCACAGCAGCGTTTGCCTTGCAAGCAGCCGATCCAGGACCTAAGGTGGTTGGTTCGAATCCCGGTGTCCCATATGGTCCCCGTGCCTGCCAGGAGCTATTTCTGAGCAGACAGCCAGGAGTCACCCCTGAGCACCGCCGGGTGTGGCCCAAAAAACAAACAAAAAAGAAATAGGAAAGGCTTAACAATGATCCTACAAATGGGAATATAGGGAAGGAGTTGGAGCTCAGAATTGTGGGAGCTTCCTTGATTGGAATACAATGATGAAAGGAAAAAAAAGATATTCCTAAATATTGTGCCAGGATAATAGGTATGGGGGCAAAAGAATGTTTACCAATGTTTGCCAAGAAAACAGAATATATTCTCACTCCCTCCTCCTTTCCTTTATAATAGAAAATTTGGTAGCTCCAACCCATTGTCTTAATTTAATGGTCTTCCCTCATATATCAGACTCCAGACTATATCTTTTTCAGAAGTGTAGGAACTTTACAATCCTAAAATCTGATAATATTTCAGCTGAAGACCGATTATTTACTTTCTTTGGATAAGACTTTGCAATTCATTTCACGTGCATCAACACTTCCTTTAAGTTATACAATTGATCACACTGTATTAAAGTTAATTTTGCACTTAAGATTCTTTTAGTTTAATTGATAGAAACACATTTAAAGTTCAAAATAAGCATGGAAACTAGAGATCTAGTACGTCAAGTAATGGGCTTAACTTGCACAAGGTTGACTCAGGTTCAATTCCCATCATTCTGTGTAGTTCCTTGATCCGACCAGGAGTGATTCCTGAGTGCAAACCATAAGAAACCCCACCACCACCAGGTATAGTCCAAAAATAAAAACAAACAAACCAAAAAGGTAAGAATGAAATGTCAAGTCTGTGATGCAAAGATAGATTAAGGCATGACTGGAGCTAAGATAAAACAATGTTTCAAATTTTAATCTTCTCCCTTTTTCACATGTTTTCTAGTCTGTTGACACAATTCTTAAGCCTATTTTCTTAATCACTATTAATATAATAATTTCTATGAGATTTGTTTTCTTATAGTTTTTAAGTCCTGTAGGATGAGAGCTTGCTTTTTTTTTTTCACAGTATTTCTGGGGAACAAAGGATAGGAGAGTACAGGGAAATATCAGTATGTACCTGCATCCACTTGAGTTATGTGCTTATCTTAATTAGTTACCATGTCTAAGGAGATGAATTTCATGGAACTACATGATGGGTGTATATGACTCAAATAAAATAGCAAAAAAAAAATAATAATGAGAATGAGAATGTTTACCAGAGGGTAAGAGAATATATATATCAATTAGATGTGTTCCTACCACATCTGTAGCAAAGAATGTAGCAGTTAGCCAAGCCTGGCCATTACTTTTGTGGTTAAAATATTTTCAAACAGTTCTCCTAAAGCTTTCTGGCTAATACTATGGCCATGTTCAAGTTAAGTTTACTTGGTTGCAACGAGGAGAAATTCATCCAAAATGGAATTGAAATGAGTACCATTGATAACGAGTGGATTACAAAGTGATAACTAAGGGGAACCCCATAAAAAAGATATGCACCGATTATACATAAACTAGAGAAAGCAAAGAGATTAATTATATCTGCTCTGTCTCTTCTCTGCCAAATAATTTTGTGCCTGTTCACCGATTGCTATTGTCTGATCCAAATAATTTCAAACTCTAGGCCGTCCCATAGTTCAAATCTCTGTATTTCCATTTCTAGGACTGTCATTACATAAATTGATTAGAGGGGAACTTGCCTTAGCCCAGCCTGAGCCACATCATAATTTAGGAATTACTCCAGTTCACCTAGGGGGTCTAAATTCTTGTAACCTAGGGCCATAATTTTGTGCATGAGTATAGATAATTTAAAGAGAGGATATAAGCAAGGATTAAAATAGAAAACAATTTTTTAAAAATGTTTGTAACTAGTGAAAGCAAGCATTTCTCATCTATCTAATGAAATTCAATATATCTGGACTTCTTTCTCACCGGACCATTATTGGCAGGCAGGCAGGAATGAATTTCCCTTTGAGGGACTGCCTGCAGTTGCCTGGACCACCCAGTAAGTGGCAGTAATGCACCTCCCCCACTTCTAGGAAGTAGCAACCCAAAATAGTCTCTAGAGCTGCACACCCTCCCACTCCAGAGCATTCTGGCCAT
Source organism: Suncus etruscus (assembly GCF_024139225.1). Lineage (NCBI taxonomy): Eukaryota > Metazoa > Chordata > Mammalia > Eulipotyphla > Soricidae > Suncus > Suncus etruscus. The sequence goes on from NC_064852.1 coordinate 39,987,250, forward strand.
CTAAATGACTCAGCTGTTGAAATTCTCTATCTACCATTCCTATCAGCATCCTTCCCACTTTCCATTTTAATTAATTCCCACAAGGAAACTTATCAAATGGAGACTATTTGCTGTCTCTACGACCTCACCTTCTCTCCAAATCTTCATTGCAACCATCTGCTGTTCTGTTTTATTCTTCTACTCAAGGCAGGTCCTAATCTCTGAATTCCTGAAACTCAAGAACTTTTTACCTTTCTCTCCCTTTACATTTCTGTTGAGTCTGAAATGCTAATCTTAATTTCTAAATAACAATTTGTCGCTTTCCAAATGCTCTTGGTTCCATATTCCACTCTTCTTTAGGCCAGGACCTTAGAAGTCTTTTATATCTAAAGGAAAGGATTTGCTAAAGAATTTGCTTCCTGCCTCCAGTTAGTTACAACTACCTTTGAATAGTCATTTTCTCCCCAGAAATCTTTTCATTATCTTAATCCAGGCTTTGTCTTGGTTATTTTCCCCTAGCCATTATGTTGTAAATATGGACCAGCTACTAAATAGCACCTCATCTCAGTCCCTCTACCTTAAAACAAGATAATTGTTTTTAGCTTTTTGGTTTGGGGGCCACACCTGGCTTTGCTTATGGCTGACGATTGGCTCCATGTTCTTGGACCATCCCTGGAAGTGCTTGGGTACATTATCCAGTGCTAGGGATAAAATCTTATGTGAGGCAAGCACCTTTTAACCCTAAGTCAATGCGTAATTGGAAGTGCCATAATATTAGTTAGAACATAATATGTCCCAATATTAAGATTAAAATAGCTTTCTTTGAGATTCCTGCAATAGAACTGAATCTAAAGTGGTGTATCATGTCATACTCTTGAGTAAAGTTAAAATATGTTTTCCTCTTTGTGATCTGAGTTAGTTTCCATGTCTTGTTGACTCTCTTTAATTTCCCATGATATAGTTGAGCATTTAATCACTTCAATTGTGGGTCATGACCTCATGTGGGTTCACATTCTTAAATGTGGGGATTTCAAAAATATTGTCTTAAATTTGTGAAAGATTGGAAAGATAGTACAGCTGGTAAGATGCTTGCCTTGTGTGAATCTAACCCAGAATTTATCCACAACACCCATGATATTCCCCAAGTAATTCCAGGAGCAATCCCTTAGCAAAGAGCCATAAATAAACTTTGAGTATTGCAAGATTTGACTCCAAAACCAAAATTAGTAATCAATAGAAGACAAAATTATATAATATATATCCATACACACTTATGTATCCAAAGTCATAAAAACTTGAGGTAAAAGATCTTCCACATGGAAAAAATTAAGACACACTAGATTAGATTACCAAAACTCATAATTTCTTTATTTTTATCAATAATATATTGCTACAAAATAAGCAGGTATGGGACCCCAACTGCATATAAAAAGAAGAATTTATTTTAAAATTTATTTTAGTCATGGTGATTTGCAATATAATCAATGATAAGATGTTATGCATACATAATTCCAATTTCACACCATCCACCAGTGTCCAGTTTTTATCACCATTATCTCAGGATTCTCCTTGGAATTCACCATGCCTGCCCCATCATCCTGTCATAATAAACTCAATTCTGTAAATCAAATCTCAAGTTTTGTTGCATTAGGCCCTTTGTTATTTCCTTGCTATGCTTCTTTATAACCCTTATATAAAAGAGATTATTCTGTATCTTCCCCTCTCCTTCAGGCTGACTTTACTCAGTATGATTCACTCCAGTTTTATCTGCATAGTGGCAAGTTGCTGATGGAAATGTCAGCTTGTTCAACTTTATTGGAAAACAATATGGACACTTATTTTTTTAAAGCAAATAAATGACATATTGAGCTTCAATATGACACAGAAGTGCTATTCACTATAGCTATAACCAGGAAACAATCTAAATGTCCAAATACAGATGACTGTATAAAGAAATACAATAAAATACTAATTAATATTAAAAAATAAATGTATTTATTTTTGTGTTTACGAATTAGGTTAACTAGGGCAGATTTGACTGAATACTTTAGCTTTAAACTTCTTGCCTAGTTAGATTTGTCTCCTCACTGTAAATTAGTTTTAGCTCTTTACCATATATATTTATTCTACAGATTACAATGAAGGGGCAGTGACTTTTATTGGGTAAGATGAGGGGTGGGGTAAAAGGTTTTGCAATAGCAGAAGAGAAAGTAGAGGAATAAAAATATATAATGTCTCTTTGAGTCTCAGTCACTAACTAGACACTTTGTCATTTCTGCTCCAGTTGACTTATACAAAGCAAATCACAACTAAAACTAGTATCACTGAAGTGAGAGAAAGATATGTTTCCTACAGTAGTGAAATTTATAACATAGTTACTTGGTAAAGGAGGTGAATGTAAGAATCTAATTCATAGAAAAAATTATGAATAATGATTTAATTTATTATACTTCCATCCTGGTCTTCATTATAAATCCCACTTAATCATTTTATCCTCTTAGCCAATTTTGATAAGTTTGTTTTCCCCATGATATGTGCCCCCCACAGTGCTTTTAATGATTTTTATTCATTTCAAGTGCTAGAATATTCATTTAGAATGAATATTATCTCATAACAAGAAAACTAAAATTTGAATTTTTAACAATGACATTGAGGTCTCTATTTTGTGTTAATTTTCTTTATTATTATTTTTAGTAGTGTGGTAGAATTTTGCCTAATAATCACAAGATTGCTGCATTCATGCCAAATATTGTAATATTATATATGATTTTAAAGCATAATGGAATAGGGAAAGAGGATCTTCATTGCATATTTTTTTTCTCAAGAGCAAAATATTTTCCTGTACCTTCCTATATTTCCTAAGTACCTAAACACCAGAGGCTGTAAACAATATTCATAGAGAACATTTTCAGGTCCTGTCTACTGAGTAGAAAGATACAAGGCTTTGGAAGAGAAATAGATATAAAAATTAATAATTATGCTGAGTGAAATAAATCAGAGGGAGAGAGTAGTCTCACTCATCTTTGGGATTTAAGAAAATAAAAGAGGCCAGACTCTTTTATGAAATTGAAAAAACAAGAAAACTTCCAAATAGCTTTTATAAAGCCAACATCACCTTGATACCAGAAACAGACAGAGATGCTGCCAAAAAAGAAAATTACAGACCAATATTTCTGATGAACACAGATGCAAAGATCCTCAAAAAAATCCTGGCAAATAGGATAAAATGCCTCATCAAGAAGATCATTCACTACCATCTAGTAGGTTTCATCATAGGAATGCAAGGATGTTTAATCCTTAAATCTATCAACATAATACACAACATCAACAACAAAAAATATAAATCACATGATCATATTAATAGATGTAGAGAAAGCATTTGATAAGATCCAACACCCATTCTTGATCAAAACTCAACAAGATGGGAATGGAAGGAACCTTTCTCAATAAAGCTAGGGTCACCTACCACAAGCCAATGGCAAATATTATTCTCAATGGAGAAACACTAAAAGCCTTTCCTCAAAAATTTTGGTACAAGACAAGGCTGTACCACTCCTATTCAACAGAGTACTGGAAGTACTTGATATAGTGATTAGGCAAGAAAAAGATATATAGGGCATCCAGATAGGAAAGGAGGAAGACAAGCTCTCACTGTTTGCAAATAACATGATACTCTACTTAGAAAACCTTATAGACTCTACCAAAAAGCTTCTAGAAATAATAGATTCATATAGCAATGTGGCAGGCTACAAAATTAACACACAAAAATGAATGGCCTTTTTATACACCAATAATGATAGGGAAGAAACGGACATTAAGAAAACAGTCCCATTTACATTAGTGACAAACAAACTCAAATATCTTGAAGTCAACTTGACTGAAGATTTGAAGGACCTATACAAAGAAAACTATAAAACCCTGCTCCAAGATATAAGAGTGGACACACAGAAATGGAAACATATGCCCTGCTCACAGTTTGGCAGGATTAACATCATTAAAATGGCAATACTCTCCAAAGCATTGTACACATTTAATGCGATCCCTTTAAAGATACACATGACATTCTTCAAAGAAGTGGATCAAAAACTTATGAAATTCATTTGGAACAGAAAACACCCATAAATAGCTAAGACAATACTTGGGGAAAGGAACGTGGGAGGCATTACATTCCCCAACTTTAAACTGTATTACAAAGCAATAGTTATCAAAAGAGCTTGGTATTAGAGTAAAGACAGATTCTCAGATCAGTGGAAAGCTTGAGTACTCAGAGAATGTTCCCCAGACATACAATCATTTAATTTTTTCATAAATGGGCAAGAAATTCTAAAGGGAGCAAGAAACTTCTTTTCAACAAGTGATGCTGGCACAACTGGTTAGCCACTTGCAAAAAAGCGAACTCAGACCCCCAGCTAACACCATGTATGAAGGTAAAATCCAAATGGACTAAAGACCTTGATATCAGATCTGAAATCATAAGGCATATAGAACAACATGTAGGTAAAATACTTTATGACATTGAGACCAAAGGCATCTTTAAAGAGGAAACAGCATTCTCCCAACAAGTGGAAGCAGAGATAAATAGATGGGAATATATTAAACTGATAATCTTCTGCACCTCAAAGAAAATAGTGCCCAGGATACAAAAGTCATATGTGCTCTTGTAGGGAGAAATTATTCACCCAAATCCCATCATCTAAGGGGCTAATATTCAAAATATACAAGGCACTGACAGAACTTTACAAGAAAAAACATCTAATCCCATCAAAAAATGGGCAATAGAAATGAACAGACACTTGGTCAAGAAGAAATACAAATGGCTAAAATACAAAATACAAAAGTCACATGAGGGGCCGGAGAGATAGCATGGAGGTAAGGCGTTTGCCTCTCATGCAGGAGGTCATCGGTTCGAATCCCGGCGTCCCATATATGGTCCTTCCGTGCCTGCCAGGAGCAATTTCTGAGCCTGGAGCCAGGAATAACCCCTGAGCACTGCCGGGTGTGACCCAAAAACCACAAAAAAAAAAAAAAAAAAAAAAAAAAAAAAAAAGTCACATGAAAAAATGTTCCACATCACTAATCATCAGGAAGATGCAAATCAAAACAACTATGAGGTACAATCTCACACCACAGAGATTGACACACATCACAAAGAATGAGAACAAGCATTTTGGAGGGGATTTGGAGAGAAAGGAACTCTTATTCACTGCTGGTGAGAATGCCGTCTAGTCTAACCTTTATGGAGAGTGATATAGAGATTCTTCCAAAAACTGAAAATTGAGCTCCCATTTGATCCAGCTATACCAATCCTAGGGATATACCCTAGGAACACAAAAATGCAATACAAAAATCCCTTCCTCACACCTATTTTCATTGCAGAGCTATTTACAATAGCCAGAAATGGAAACATCCAAGATGCCCTTCAACAGATGAATTGCTAAAGAAACTGTGGTACATCTACACAATGGAATATTATGCAGCTGTCAGGAAAGATGAAGTCATGAAATTTTCCTATACATAGATGTACATGGAATCTATTATGCTGAGTGAAATAAGCCAGAGGAAGAGAGATAGACACAGAATAGTCTCACTCACCTATAGGTTTAAAAAAAAAAAAGACATTTTTGCAATAATTCACAGAGACCAAAGAGAGGAAGGCTGGAAGGTCCAGCTCAGGACATGATGCTGACCTCAAACATTGATGAGTACAGTTAGAGTAATAACTACATTGAGAATTATCATAACAATGTGAATGAATGAGGGAAGTAGAAAGCCTGTCTAGAGTACAGGTGGGAGTGGGGTGGGGAGGAAGGAGATTTGGGACATTGGTCATGGGAATGTTGCACTGGTGAAGGGGGGTGTTCTTTACATGACTGAAACCCAACAATCATATTTGTAATCAAAGTGTTTAAATAATGATATTAATAAAAAAAAGAAAAGAAAAGACAGTATAGCAATACTATCCAGAGATAATAAAGGTGAAAACTAGAAGGATGAACCCATGATATGAAGTTGACCACAAAGAGTGCTAAGTACAATTAGAAAAATAACTACACCAGCAACAATAATGAAAATGGTAATGAGTAAGAGAAATAATAAGCCTGTCTCAAAGACAGGCAGTGGGTGGGGAGAGAAATGGAGGACATTGATGGCAAGAAATTTGCACTCGTGAAGCGAGCATACTTTTTAATGACTGAAACCCAACTACAAACATGTTTATAACCATTATGCTTAAATAAAAAATACTTAAGAAAAATAAATTAATCAAATGTATTTCACACTGAACTCACCCAACTTAAAATTTAAGGTATGCATATTAGAATACATTATTTTTAATGAAGTACATTATTATTAGTGCTTTCTTTCTTTCCTAAAGTACTGAACCTAATTTAAATTGTCACCTGGGTGTGGGGCACAGCTGGGGGCAAAGGAAAGGGAAGGATCACCTGGTGGTGCTCTGGCACTCTCCCAGGTTCCCAGTTCTGTGCTTAGAAGTTGCTCCTATTGGTACTCAGAGATCCATAGAGGTTTAAGGTTTGAAACTGCAAGCTAATCGCCTTTACACTCTAGCTCCAAATCAAAGCTTTTCTAAGAAACAAATGGAAATCACAATTTTTCTTGAAGTCTCAGCACACTCTCTCTTACAAACTCTTATCTGCTCAGCATAAAAGCTAATTTACCATTTACCACTGCCATTTTAATGTCACGTAGAGAAAAGTGCTGTAAGAAAATAAAGTTGGGGGCGGTGAGGTGGCGCTAGAGGTAAGGTGTCTGCCTTGTAAGCGCTAGCCAAGGAAGGACCGTTTCGATCCCCTGGCGTCCCATATGGTCCCCCCAAGCCAGGGGCAATTTCTGAGCACTTAGCCAGGAGTAACCCCTGAGCATCGAACGGGTGTGGCCCAACAAACCAAAAGAAAAAAAAAAAGAAAAGAAAATAGAGTCAGTGACTTATAAAGCCATATTGCAAATGTTGTCATTTTTAAGGTATAGGGTGGAAGAGAGAGTACAACAAGAAATTAACAGATTATAAAAAAAAGCCTAGAACTTTATATTTTTATGTAAATGATATAATCAAAGCAAAATCCCTGAAGCAAAAGAGTGTTGACAAAAACAAGAGCAATGTTGGTTTAGTAGCTATAGGCAAGTGATAAGGAGGAGTAATAAAGAGAGTAAACAAATTAATTGGTGGAAGGTCAGGTTGCATACTGTCCATTGGGAAGTGAAATTTTATTTGGAGCAAGGTGGGAAGTCCTTGAACCACTTCAGATTTGTCTCTATCGCTAATAAACATCAGTTTATAACATACTTATGAAATAAAAGGATGAATCTTGGTTATTACTCAAAGAAGCATGAGGATAGTTGCATGCTCTAACCCCCTAAGAAGATTCTTGATACCAATTGGCATAAACTATGCTCTGAAAACAGAGATGCAAGAAACCCATTTAACCTTGGTTTACCTGATGTTGCTAAACCATTTTGATGTTGGTCAAAATGTCATGTTAAGGAAACTAGTATATAACTAATATAGTTTCCTTTTATAAGGAAATTAGTTTCCAACTAGTCTTGAGGAACTAGTGTACCAAAGAACTCATCTTATAGGAACTGAGATTGAAAAGAATTTGTGGCCAAAATGCCACCTTAGTAAAACTCTAAGGGAAAGGGCATAAATACTTAGAAGAAGAATCCAAGACAGGAAAAATGTTAAGCAATTGACTTTCCTGAAACTTGTCTTTTCAAATATCACTGAACCAAAGAATGATGTTTTTTAATATCATGAAAAATTGTGTTTGATGATTATTGATGCATTTCTTGTTATATGCTCACATACCATTTCAAAAATATTAAATTGCCAATTTTTTCTTAATTGCTGTCCTAACTTTACAAACAACAAATTTAAGGCCCAGAGAGACTATACTTAGTAATACCTACTTAATTAAAGGCAAAGAGTTAGTTTTTCTTCTCTTGGACCAGAGTCCTCTTCTGTAAAGCAGAATATGTTCTTTGTAGCTCTGCAATATACACTTTGGAATAAAAGCAAAAAAAAAAAAAATAAAATAAAATAAAATCAATTTCTATGCAAGATGTAGATTTCATCAGCAGTGGATATTGAAACAGAATCAAATTAAAGAACAACGCAGGCATAGATTTTAATGAAGCTCATCTTTGTTTCTTTTGCAGATCAAATTTTTGGCTCTCATCTGCACACAGTGTGTGAACGTGAAAATTCCACAGTTCCACAGTTTGTAAAGCAATGTATTGAAGCTGTCGAAAAAAGAGGTGGGTAACTAAATCTGCGGCGATTTCCCCCCAATACTGCACCCCCTGCACACAATCAGTGCTCAAGTCAATGGTACCTCTTGATTTGTCGGGAAGTCATGCAATTAAAACTTGACTTTTGTTAATCGGTTAAGAGGATCAAGTTTCTTATTAGCCTCAGCTTGTTTATACAATAGGGACATCAGTAATTCCAACTAATGTTCTTTTTTTTCTCGCTTTAATATTTTGTCTCTCTGACACGTTGTTGATTCAATTGCAGACTTCTTGTTTTCAAGCCAGTGATAAAACATTCATAAAATATCAGCACTCACAGTGTTAGAACCCTCCTAACATTCGTTAGTAGATGTGCCAGAACAATTTTTGGTAAGCCCCCAACATTACCCAAGTGAAGCAAATAGCATTCCTACTTGCAAATAGTGATGTTCCATCTCTTCCGTGCTTCTGTTTGGTTCAGAATACAGCTAACTGGTATTCCTAGAGCAATTAACAGACACATCTCCCATGTTAAAATGACCTTTGAATCCTATATTTCAACATTCTGATTTTCAGCTGAAATTATTTCATCTCACTGAAGGGAACAAAACAAAACCCAATTGACTCATCATTTCTATTCGAGTCTATCTGAGGGGTATTTTCTCTTCAGATTAAGACTCATTTACTCAAGGTCATTTTAACGGAAGACACACATAGAAAATATAGACTCACACACAAAAAATGCATTGTATAAAAATGTGAAGCTTCATCACCATCTGTTACAAGTTTACAACATATTCCCAGGATCTTGGGGGATATATATCATGTAAAATATAGAGGTGTTTTCAGAAAGAAATTGGTGAATCTTATTCCCCTTTTGGAGTTCCTTAAAACAATAGAACCAAGGGGAGAAAATCTTCACCAAGTTATCTGATAGGAAAAAGCCATTTTAATGCTCTCAGTGTTACCTGGCTTTATTATAGAAGCATAATAAAAATGGTCTGCAATTTCAACTCCTGGAAATTCATACTTTAATTATGTTGTAAGGACAGCCCAGGGATCTTAATATTCTCATATCAGTAGGGAATGAAAGAATAACAAGAAAAAGAGTACATAGGAGAAATGAATAAAAAGTGTGGCTTGGGGGAAAGCACATCAACACATCAGGGAGAAGAGCTGAGATTTTAGAAAGAGTAGAAAACAAAAAGAGCAAAATGATTATAAGGAGAAGTATATGGAAAAAAATGATTACAATTGGAGTTCAGAGATAAATGCCATTTTAATAGGTGGTGTACTCTCTTAATTTTATAAGTACATTTTAAGAAATAAATATTATTTCGTAAGTACTTGAAGCCAAAATGGATCACCGAGAATGTTATCATTGTCAATAGCTGAATTAGCATTATTTTTAGGAAATCTTTATTCTTTTTTTTTAAATATTATCTTTATTTAACCACCATGATTACAAGCATGATTGTCGTTCAGGTTCCAGTCAAAAACAGAACACCCCCATTCACCAGTGCAACATTCCCACCTCCAATGGCCCCCATCTCCCTCCTCCCTCACCACTGGTTATATTCGAGACAGGCATTCTACTTCTCTCACTAATTAACAATGTCATGATAGTTGTTAGTGTGGTTATTTCTCTAACTGCACTCACCACTCTTTGTGGTGAGCTTCATATCATGATCCAACTTTATTCTCTTATAAATTCTTCATATTGATAATATGTGCACTGTTGCTATAGAGCAGGAATCTAAATAGAACTTTGAGGAAAGCCATACATAGTAAATAACATGAGCACACATATCAAAAGGTCTTTATGCCCTCTCTATCAACGTAGGCTAGGCAAAATAATGAAAACTCTCCTAATTTAACCTTATGGTAAGCATAAATCATAATATAAAAAAGAAAAGTGTCCATAAATATAAGCTGTATTTTTTGCTCATCACATATTCTTGGTGATTTTTAATAAAAGAAAACAATGTTTTTGCTGACCAGAGCAATCCTATCTGGCATTACATTTCATTGTCCCAATGTTTACTTTTAAAATGAATTTGTAGATCAAGCACTGAAAAGGCACTAATCATACACATGATTATTAAAATAATTTCTAAGCACTTTAATAAAACTCAAAGACTTTACAATTCTACAAAGCAACTGGTAATTCAAAGCACTTCAGCAGTGTCAGCTTAAAGGAACTTTATGGAAATGTTCAATAAAAACTAGAGGCACCAGATAAACCTCTCACATCACTGTAAGATTTACAAGTGTGTACTTTTGATTATGTTTTTCTATGATCATTTTGCTGGATTAATATTCTTACATTTATACGCCAATTCTATTTACTCAAAGTGTTGTTTTTACTAAATTCTGGCATGAAGCACCTTAGGACAGAAATAATTTATGTGAATCTAAGTCCAATGTTTATGCAGGATTCTGATGACATTTTATGCTGGGGTTGGTATTAGGAAGTAGCATATAAAGGTGCCAAGTCTCTCAGCACTGCTGGGACTAAACATAGCTAGAGCCCTTCTTCTAATGGCCAGATCCTCTTCTAGCCAAGATACTCAAATGCAGAGTCATGGGAAATGCTTATGGACCAGTTATGGGAAAGGCACATTTAATGAAAACGGTGTGTTTATTCTCAGAATTTTAGGGAAATGGCTTCAATGCTCACAATAGCATCACATTGCTTAGGAAAAAAAGAAAAGATAAAGGATGTGCTTCCTTTCTCCTTTTTCCTTCACACTATTTTCTGTCTTAAAAAATCATTTATAAACTGGAGCTGCAATTTTTACATGCTTGATTAAAATGAAAAAATTCAGAAAGACAGTATTCACTATTTATTAATTCATTCATTCATTTATCCAGTCATTTAGTCAGTTGGTTGTCTCACTTGTACTTGGCAAAACTAAATTGCTCATTCCCTTTTGGATTCCCCAGAGAAATTCTACCCAGTGTTTGGCAAGATGTACACTCCTTACTCACCCTTGGTAAAGTGGTATTAATTGCATTTAAAATTTTGCATCTCTTGGACATGCCTTGAAAAACGTTTATTAGTGAGAAAATTGTAGACCAATTTATCAAATAACTTGTTTAGTATGTGTCCTTATCTTGATTAGATTTTCATTCTTTCTTTAAATCACCAGATAATTGTCTTCCTCACCAACTATTGTAACTAGATTAAAGTGATTTCTGTGGTTTATAATACTGTATGCTTAATTAATCTAAGAAATAAATACAAAACTCAGAAGGCAAACTACTAAGCAGTGTGTTAGATTTAAAGCTCTTCCAAGTGGTTCTTTGCTTTGATTTTATAGTTGCTGACCATGTCATAAGATATGTTAGTAGTCAATGAAAAAATAATGCATTTGTCATTCTCCAAAGCAATTTCTGCAGTAAGATTGGCTCATTGTTCAACAAAATCTAAATGTATCTTGTTAGTAAATTGCCCTGTAGAATGAGTTATCTAATACTTTTTTGAAATCTGAAAAGCAAGTTTGTAAAAGTAGGTATTGTGACATAATAGTGGTCCACATTACAAAGTCCAATTATCTTTGCATTGCAGAATACTATGAGTAGATTACTAAAATCTCAGAAGATTTAAGAAGTACTTAAGAATATTGGGGCCAAAATTGTGGCACAGCAATAGGGCATCTGCTTTGCATGTGCTAACCTAGGACGGACCATGGTTCTATCCCCCGGGCATCCCAGATAGTCCCCCAAGCCAGGAGCAATTTCTGAGTGCAGAGCCAGGAGTAACCCCTGAGCTTCACCTGGTGTGGCCCAAAAATAAAACAGACAAACAAAAGATACAGCAGGAAGCAGGAAGAATGAGGAGAAAATTCTTCAGTAGATACAATATCATAATTATGCACAATGGATATCTGTTTATCTATTGTACCAACAGGATGATTATAATTAATAATCATATTTGATAGCAATTGGTAGTAATTTTAAGTAAAAATTATGCTGTATATCTTATGTCTTTTTATTACTGACAGTTGTATTTTTGGTTGATTGTTTTTTGGTTTGTTTTGTTTTTTTGGTTTTGGTTTTGGCCATACGTGGCACTGCTCAGTTTTTTCTTTTGGCTCTGATTTCAGGAATCACTTGATGCCAGGGATTGAACCTTAAGGGCATACCTTACCCACTGTACTATCCTTTGGACCAAATATATATCATTTTTATTTTTAATCATACATATTTAAATTACAAAATAAACCCTGAATAATAAACACATACTTTTCTAGTTTTCACCTTCTATTAAGAACAAGAGAAGAGAGGCTGGAGAGATAGTCTAGCACAGTTGGGCTTTCACCTTACTCGTGGGCTGACCTAGATTCAATCTTAAGCATCTCATGTGGTACCCCAAGCATCTCTAGTAGTAATTTCTGAGTGAAGATACAGGAATAATTTCTGAACATAGTTGGGAGTGGTCAAAAACAAAAAAAAATTATGAAAGAACAGGAAAATAATTTGATCTTCAGTGATAGCTTACTGGCTTGAGCTCATAACCTGCATGTGGGAGACATGGATTGAATCCTAGGTACCACATAGTCTACTGAGCACTTTTGGAGCACAGAGCTGAGAGTAGCCTTTGAGAACCACTAAATGTCGAAACAAACAAACAAGAATAGCAATTTAATTTCATTTTATTTCTTAGGCTATTTTCTGGATGCATCTTTATAATATAAGGAATAACTTGGTATTAATACCAAAAAAGAAAAGACATATTTTAATTGGTAAACCAGGTCTCTTTCTACCCAACAATGACATTTGCCAGACTTTTTAATTTAAAAATGGAATTAACTAAATGAATGAACATATTTCTACCCTAAGTGCATATTTATGCATCCAAAGTTTTTTGTTTGTTAAGGGAATAGCTCTAGTGGAAAAAAAATACTAATTTCATTTAAATTGGCTTCATCCTTTGGAATGCAGTTTAAATAACTCATTTTTCTGCCAGGTTTTTCTAGTTCTAAAAAGTATGGCATAATAATATTATATTTCTAATTATATAGTTGCATATTAATAATAGTATAGTATTATGTTAAACTGTCTTACACTTCACATGATAACTAGGTATCTGTTACCCAATATAACTGTACTTAATATTTGTGAATAGTCGATTTAAAATGGCTGGTGTACACTTTATATTATGTGTGATTTTAAGCCCAGTTAAAAATAAATGTTTCAATATCGTTCAAATGTTGATTTCAGCTATAAGCTACTTTACAGACTGCCTCAGCAGATGCTAATCAACAAGTCTGTCTTCTCTCTCTCTCTCTTTTTTTTTTTGTTTCTGAAACACAAAATACTGCAACCAAAACGATACACAAAGTTGCATATTTGACTTGATGCCTAAAAGCCACCCTGGTATCCATAACCTTGCTTAAAGATTTAAGAAAGACCTTTAATCTGTTTCTGAGAAGGTCCTTAGCCTCGAAAACCTTATCTCTCAATTTGACTTCTTAGCAGCTGTTATATTTTTTTGCTGTCGTTTGTTTGACAGGATCCAGTTATAGGTTCCGATGTCTGTTTAAAGAAACAAGGAGGCAGTTGGCTTTAAAATTCCCTCATTGCTTGTGTGATCAGCATTTTCCCAGGCTTTTCTACATAGTTTGCCAAGCAAAGGGACTGACCTTTTGTAGCAAACACTTTTTCATTTCAAAATGCTCACTTTGATTTTTGTCCCGTTTTATGCTCATTCCAAACTGTTTACAACCCACTAAAAATGACTGTGAATTATATGTTTATGTAATGGATTCCTTTTGTGGTCAAAGAGGAATGTTTACTTTGAACAATTAGTTATCTTTGGGGAGATTATAGGAACTTAGAAATAGAATGACTAAAATTATTATTATATTTTAACTGTTTCTTTTGTGGTAATTCCCCCATTTATATATGGATTTAGAAAGATGTCATATTAGCAATCTCATAACATTCCAAACAAAACCTATCTTTCTTGTTGTGTGAATATTTGAACATATTGGTCAATAGGATTAGAATGGCATAAATACATATTCAGGAGTATACTTATCTGGTTCACAACCATTCTACAACCATTTGAATTATATCAACATATGAATATTAACTCCTATGTTTGCATATTATGTAAAACATACATATATATGTAGCAATTATATAACAACAGACATGAATGTGACAACTACTATGCTAATGGTGCAAGCATTATATATGATAATATAATTTTTCTGATAGTTGATTCAGTCTTTCTTTAGAAATGCTATTGTGTTCACTAACAGAAATCAAACTTTATATAGCCTTTTTCCATTGCTTGAGAATTTAGGCCCTCAAAGTACAGATCATATTGCATTCACTGGAAGTTATTTTGCTCCCAGTTCTGCTAATTTTGTACTCTTTATTCTTTCCCACTTCGGGTAATGTCTTCTAGTTGGATCTAGGCACACACTAAATGCTATTACTTCCATGAAGAATGTGCCAGTTGTATTTGATACTGGTAGTTGTGTGTATGTGTGTGTGTCTGCCTGTCTGTGAGCATATACGTGAAAGAGAGAAAGAGAAAGTGTGCGAGTGAATGCGTGAGTGAGTGAGTGAGACAGAAACAGACAGAAAGAGAGAGAATCTTTAAACTTTCAGGTTCTGTATTGTCCCAGAGAGAAATTTTTGCTTACTACTTTTTTAAGCAATGAGTGAAAAAAAGTAGCACACACATAAAACTTGATAAAAATTACAAGATCAAAATCTAGATAGGCACGTTTTCTCTTTCCCTTTCCCCAGAGAATATTTTTGAGGCAGAAAAAAATAAGTTTCTGAAAGCACTGACCTATGTGGGGTTTTTTTATTTATTTATTTTGATTGCTGGCTCTTTTCATGTCTAAAGTTAGACATCTATATATATTTACAATTGAGATGATACGCACAGGAACTCCATGAAATTTTGCAGTGAATATCCATGTTATTTTTTTTCTTCCTGGGTTAATTTACAATGAATGTTCCTTTTTTGGTTTTTTTTTTTTTTTTTTTTTTTTTTTTTTTGAGTTAAAAGAAGCACTAGTTTGGTGTTTGAATGTTTTGTTTTGTTTTAATACAACCCCAACAACAGCCACCTTCCTGTCAGCAATAGTGTTCTGGATCCAAATTGGAATTGGCTCTTTGGGATAGTAGTCATGCTGGGGCCTCTGTGTCTGTGTGAAAGACACATTCAGGGCTAGAAGGAAAGACAAAATAAAAAAATGAGTAAACAGGAAAGAGTCAGCAAGAGTACAAAAGAGAAAAGTGGGGAAAGACAACCAAAAGAAATCAGAGATGACAAGGTGGAGAGGAGCAAAATGCTGTGTTTTGCAATTAAGAAACTAAATGTGGAGAAAAGGATGTGTTTGTGAGGTCTGTAATGAAGACAAGCCAGACTGTTCTGTCGGTTACCATCTCTGCCATAGTTAGAAGTCCTGCTTCCATTACAGAAAAATTTTCTTTTAATCAAGAACAGTAAATATACATGGAATGGTCACAAATTCTGTGCATAGACCCAGTTAGTAATTAATTCCCTATAATTATTAGTGGCATTTAATGAACCTTATCTACTTCTAGCAAAGCACAAGAGTCTTATCAAGAAGAGAGTTTAAAACATAATGAAAGTTAATATAGGAATAAATGTGCAGACCTATAGCCAGAAAGTCCATCTAAAAGTATCCAGCAATGTGGCTCTGGTCAAATCAGTCAGCAGATATTCCCACACTTTTTAGTCCAGAATCTGGGAAGAATAATGTCTCTTCCCAGATAAAGTCTGAGTCTAATTTCTAATCTCCACTCCCACACTGACCCCCATTTAAAAGTTTAGGTTCTTAACATACTTTTCCCTTAGAGTCAGTTGGAAAGAGTCATAATTAATACCCAAGAAAATTAGCCTTTTGTTGTGGGTGGGGAATTTAAATAATGTAACACCTCGACATGTCAAGATGCAGTACTCCAAAATATCTATAGTGGTGTCGTTTATATCATAGATACTCTGGGTCTGAGAGTTTTCCGATTATATGCCCCTATATTCAGAAGTTAATAGTTCAACTATAAAAATAAACTTGGCTTAAAGTTGGCAGGATGTTTTATCCTGGAAACAAATGTTTACAAAATTTGAGGGGGAAATCACATGCATGTGGAAAGCTTCCAGATCTTAAAAAAAAAAAAAAGGCAAAAAAGAAAAAAGAAGTTCATAATAATAATATAGTCAGTGATTTCCAGATATTTGTTGCCCTGGGAATTAAAAACTGGACTTGTAATTTTTAGATCGAACGTTTTTATTTTTATTGTACATAGGAGCCTACTGATGAAAAATACATGAGTAAAATCTTTAATAATTATATCACTCAATTTTGTGATATTAGCTCCCAATTATTGTAGAAACATAACCTATTATATTTTATAGGCATTTTCTTAAGTTGAAAAATTTGATGGCAATTTAGAATTTTTAGGGGCCGGAGTGGTAGCATAAGTGTTAAGGCATCTGCCTTGCCCATGCTAGCCTAGGACGGACCACGGTTCAATCCCCCAGCCCATATGGTTCCCTAAGTCAGGAGCGATTTCCGAGTGCATAGCCAGGAGTAACCCCTGAGAGACACCACACGTGGCCCAAAAATCAAAAAAAAAATTTTTTTAAATTAATTCAGAAAGCTATAATTATACAAAATATTATATTCTTTTGTAGTTTTCCTAATGAATGATATTCATTTGAAAATGTCTAAAATATATATAGCCTTTTCCAGGGAATGTTCACAGTTTCAAATGTTGTCCAATTTAAGCAGCAAATGTTAAACTACCTAGAGTCACAGACACCAATTCCAGAAAAATTAGGTATAGTAGCTATATAATTTAATATGCAATATTTTACTCTATAGGATTTTTAGAATGATTCACTCAAATATTCATGTCTTGATTTTTCTAAATTCAACAAGAAATTATGTTATACTCTAGCAGACTGTAGAGTTAGTCATGTTTTTCTTAAGTTCAAAATAATCATTTCTTTAATAGTTTTGTCACATTTTGCCAAATTTTGTACTTTTAAGTTATTTTGTATTGTAAGTTCTGAAAGAAAAAAACAAAACAAAGAAAAAAGGACAAAAACATCCAGGACAGGACATTTGTAGCAGAAAACCGGCAATACCACAATAAATCTGACACAATTATGTTGGAAACTTCATTGAGGTAATAGTAGAATATAAATCTAATATCTCTCTTTTAAGGAAATAAGAATGCTCAAAGATGTTTGTTTTTTTTGTTTTTGTTTTTGTTTTTGTTGTTGTTGTTGTTGTTGTTTTGTAAAGTTCTGTCAGTGCCTTGTATATTTTGGATAGTAGTCCCTTATCTGATGGGTATTGGGTGAATAGTTTCTCCCACTCCAAGGGTGGCTCTTATATTCTGGGCACTATTTTCTTTGAGTTGCAGAAGTTTTCAGCTTAATATAGTCCCCTCTGTTTATCTCTGCTTCCATTTGTTTGTAGAGTGCTTTTTCCTCCTTAAAGATAGCTTTAATCTCAGTGTCATGGAGTGTTTTACATACATGTTGTTCTATATATGTTATGGTTTCAGGTCTGATATCAAGCTCTTTAATCCATATGGATTTTACCTTCATACATCATGTTAGCTGGGGGTCTAAGTTCGCTTTTTTGCAAGTGGCTAACCAGTTGTGGCAACATCACCTGTTGAAGAGGCTTTCCTTGTCCATTTCGGATTTCTTGCTCCTTTATCAAAAATTAGGTGACTGTATGTCTGGGGAACATTCTCTGAGTACTCAAGCCTATTCCATTGATCTGAGGGGGTTGTATTTATTCCAATACCATGCTGTTTTGATAACTATTGTTTTTTAATACAGTTTAAAGTTAAGGAAAATAATGCCTTCCATATTCCTTTTCCCAAGGATTGCTTTAGCTATTCGAGGGTGTTTATTGTTCCAAATAAATTTCAAAAGTGTTTGATCCACTTCTTTGAAGAATGTCGTGGGTATCTTTAGAGGGATTGAATTAAATCTGTACAATGCTTTAGGCAGAGGTCCTCAAACTTTTTAAACAAGGGCCAGTTCACTGTCCCTCAGACCATTGGAGAGTCTGACTATAGTAAAAACAAAACTTATGAACGAATTCTTATGCACGCTGTATATATCTTATTTTGCAACGAAGAAACAAAACAGATACAAGTACAATATGTGGCCCGTGGGCCATAGTTTGAGGACCACTGCTTTAGAGAGTATTGCCATTTTAATTATGTTAATCCTGCCAATCCATGAGCAGGGTGTTTCCATTTCCTAGTGTCCTCTCATTTCTTGAAGTAGTGTTAGAAAAAAAACATCTAACCCCCTCAAAAAATGGGGAGAAGAAATGAACAGATACTTTGACAAAAAAGAAATACAAATGCTAAAAGGCACATAAAAAAATGCTCCACACCACTAAACATCAGGGAGATGCAAATCAAAACAACTATGAGGTGCCATCTCACACCACAGATTGGCGCACACCACAAGAATGAGAACTAGAAGTACTGGCGGGGATGTGGAGAGAAAGGACTCTTATTCACTGCTTGTGGGAATGCTGTTCAATCTTTTTTTTTTGGGGGGGGGGTCACACCCGGCGGTGCTCAGGGGTTACTCCTGGCTGTCTGCTCAGAAATAGCTCCTGGCAGGCACGGGGGACCATATGGGACACCGGGATTCTAACCAACCACCTTAGGTCCTGGATCGGCTGCTTGCAAGGCAAACACCGCTGTGCTATCTCTCCGGGCCCAGGGAATGCTGTTCAATCTTTAAGGAAAGCGATATGAAGATTCCTCCAAAAGCTGGAAATCTAACTCCCATATGATCCAGCTATACTATTCTTAGGGATATACCCTAGGAACACAAAAATACAATACAGAAATCCCTTCCTCACGTCTATATTGATTGCAGCATTGTTTACAATAGCCATACTCTGAAAACAACCTAGATGCCCCTCAATAGATGAATATCTAAAGAAACTGTGGTACATATATACAATGGAATATTATGCAACCATCAGGCGAGATAAAGTCATGAATTTTTCCTATACATGGATGTATATGGAATCTATTTTGCTGAGTGAAATAAGTCAGAGGGAGAGAGACACAGAATAGTCTCACTGATTTATGGGTTTAAGAAAAATAAAAGACATTTTTGCAATAACTCTCAGAGACAAAAGATAGGAGGGCTGGAAGATCCAGCTCATGAAATGAAGCTCACCACAAAGAGTGATGAGTGCAGTTAGATAAATAATTACACTGAGAACCATCATAACAAAATGTGAATGAATGAGGGAATTAGAAAGCCTGTCTAGAGCACAGGCCAGGGTGGGTGGGAAGAGAGACACTTGGGACATTGGTGATGGGAATGTTGCACCGGTGAAATATTTTTTATAAGAAAAAAAGAATGCTCAAGTGAATAAATAAAGAGTACATAGATAAATTATATTCAACATTACTTAAATCTTCATTGGATACTTGCTATTTACAGTAACAAACATAACTGAAACAAAAAAGATTAAAAGCTAACTGCATTAAGGCAAGTACATGATATACAGAGAATAACATGTTAAGCAAAATTGTTGTTTAATCATTAAAATCATAGCAGATAGTAATATTACATTGTCTATGTTATACAATATCATTTATTTCAAACTCTACCCCACTCTTTAAATATTTAGTTATATTTTCTTAAATTCTGATCTATGTTTAATGAATATTCTGTTTAACTTTTGATGCTTTAGAAAATAATTAATTATCTATACAGTTCTCATTTTTATTAAAGGTAGTAAATCCCAGTAAGCATCATGTCAACACCTAAAGTCTGATGTTTTCAGATGAGTAAGTTAATAACAGATATGATTTGAAAGTGACATGCCTAAGAATGGTGATGTATAAACCCAAGTCCCATAGCCTCCTAGAAAGATGTATCACAATCTTTTCCTTTAATTTATATTTGAATAACCTCCTGGTTCTCTTTGTTTTAGTTTGCTTCCCTGTGATCGTCTTTCTTGATTGTGTTCACTCTTCATGTTTGTCTTAGGAAAGTTTTATTTGATGATAAGTTTTAGTTGAAAGAATCTGTCAAAGAATTTGAAATATGAAATACATATCAACTACATAGAGCTAATCAATTTGAAACTAATGAAGACAGGATACCAATACTTTAAAATGTGACATGATTTTATTATTGGATATTGATTATATTTCTTTAAAATTTACTTCACAACTGAATGTCAAACCATGCTGACACTATGAAAAGCTCTAATTCTGAATAGACCACAGACATTTAAAAAAGACTTATTATCCTCCTTGTTGTAAAAATGATGCAATTCTTGTTTTATTTTGCATTTTGATAGTTAAGTCTAAATTAACTCTTTAGGTTTTTTACAGAGTAGAACTTCTAATAAAAGAGTTATAATTGCTAAATGTAAATTTTTCTTTTTGTCTTTAATGTAGGCAGTTGTCATGTATTTAAAACTTGCACAGCATAGTATTGAGGCCCCAGAATTAATGTAGAGTTTGACAACATAAAAACATGTCTTTCCTCTGATTCAGTGGCATTTTCTATAACTAATATGTAGTTATAGCTCTCTATAACTAATATAACTTATTGCTATAATTCATCAAACAAAAAAATGTGGGCTGGAGAGATAGCACAATGGTATTTGCCTTGCAAGCAGCTGATCCAGGACCTAACGTGGTTGGTTCGAATCCTGGCATCCAATATGGTCCCCAGTGCCTGCCAGGAGCTATTTCTGAGCAGATAGCCAGGAGTCACCCCTGAGCACCTCCAGGTGTGGCCCCAAAACAAACAAAAAACAAACAAAAATTTATTGCTATAATTTCAATCAGAGCCAAACTTTTAATTATTTATTGAATAATTTTAGCTTATATGTGAGAATTAATTCTTCATTCTGTTTTTTGTTCTCCCCTTACCTTTGCTGTTGCTGAAATTGCAATATATAACAGAAACACTCTTGGTTGTATATACTTATTATGATACAAGAAATACAACCACTGATATCACACTTGAGGCTAAGGATTGGTGCTGGGTATCAAACTTGTGCTCTTACACCTCTAAGGCAAGTGTTCTACTGGTTAATCGCATCTCCAAGGCTCCTCTACCTTTTATTATTATTATTATTATTATTATTATTATTATTATTATTAAACTCTGAACTCAGGTCTGGGAACAGTGCTGGGCCTCAAATTCCAGTCTTTTCAGTTGAGCTTACATATCACTATCCCTGTTTGTCTTTATTTCTTAATTTAATTAGGTCTCTAATTAAAACCTGTTGAATATTGTACTCAATATTCAACATATTCTCTCTCATGAATTATACTGTAATTCACCAATTCTATATCTTCTCTCTGTCTCTTGAATGATTTGAGTCTTTTTAATATTCATAAACTTAAACTGGCCTCCTATAGTTTTAGGGATAGACTATAGTTTTAGAAATAGATGAACTTATTGAGATAATTGTTATTCATCCCAAGCCATCTTTCTCAGTACTTCCAAAAGTAGATCACTTAAATGCAAAATAGAATTGTACCAGTATTCATTTTTTCATTCTCCAATAGCTCTTTCAAACTAGAAAAAATAAAATACCACACAATAATATTTCTATTAAAAATAAAGTACATGGTTTTACTTTCAACTTCCATTATTTATAGGTAATAAACATTGATCTGAGTATACTAAAACATTTCTTTCTTCTAGTGCTGTTCCTCAAGCAAATAAATCTTACCCTTCCAACCCTCAGCTAAATGTATACTCTCATATATATTACAAAAGTCACCTTCTCTAGGAATTAGTCTCCAACTTTTATTCTCATTCAGACCTCCATCGTTTCTTGTTGCTTAGTATTACAATAGTTCTACAATCTCTAATAGAATTTTTAGAGCATAAGACAGTGATTATTGGTTTTATTATATGTCTTGCTGCATAGGTTATGAGTCCTCGAGTCTGGGGAGTATGTGTGGTTTATTTATATTTTCTCAATTCTTAGCATAGCAGAGATGCCTTCATGATGGGTGATTAAATAGATTAATAGATGAATGTTGTCTAAGAGATCATATTTTTGTTCATCTAATCAAGCACCTGTACTTAGAAAATTAAATCCATTGTATTAAATAATCATAGGAGGCAGAGCAATAGTAGTCAAGATGCTAATTTTACATGCAGCCGACCCTGATTTAATTCCTGACAATAAATATGATCTCCCAAGCGCCACCACAAGTGATCCCTAAGCATTGTTCAAAGGCTAACTCTCTGAGCATATGCAAGTGTGACACAAAAAAGAAGCCTGAAACATTAATTTACAAGAATAAATAATGATTAAATGTCTCTTTCATCATAACATGAACTTATAGTATGCTCAACTGTAAAGACACTATTTAAAATAGTATGATTTGATATGTAAATATAGTTATCAACAAATTATATGTTTCTCATATTTTTAGATTTTCATATCATATATACTTATTTTAATAATATTAAATGAGATGACCAAGGTTAAATAATCATTGTTATTCTTTCAAAATTTCAGAAAAAATATATTTTGTCATCTTGAATAGAGAATAATTAACTCTTACAAAAAGTGTAAAATTATTTTATAAATCAGAAGAATTCAACTAATTAAAGTCATTTGATGTCTTTAAGGACTATTAGTATCATAAGAGAAATACTATTATCTTTCTGATTCAAAAATTATATTATTTTATCTTTAAACCTATAAGCATGTACCTGCTGCCCTGTAAATTTGTGTATATATTTTTCCTTTTATCCTCCCCCCCAGGTCTTTTTTACCATCACAACTTTCCAGGCATTTTCCATCCACAAAATAACCATGTTTCTTATTATCTTTTCCCAAAGGTATTAGTTTTCATTATTTAAGGCTGAATCTCATTTTATTATTTCCTGCCCATATTTCTAAACTCCTCAAGTCCATTTGTATGATTCTTTTGTCTTCACAGATGTCCACAGTTCCTCCCAATTTAGTATCATCAGAACTTTTAATTAATGCTCTGTTTACCTCTCCTTCTAATGAAATCAGTCCCTTGTTTTATTTATTTCATCATACAAAGTAAAAAATGTATTGGCAATAAAGCAGTCTGAGAAGTGTTCCTTCACTGCAGGAAGAGAAGTTAAGAATATAGCAAAAAACCATGTGGTGAGGAATAGACAGGGCAGCAGGGTGGTTACTATTGCCCTAAAGCAAAACATTTTTGATAGATACAACACTGATGTTGGTTTGTGTGTGTGTGTTTGTGTGTGTTTTGTGTGAGGTTTGGAAAATAACTGCATGCCCCTGACTGAGAACTGTTTCTAAAAAGTATTTATTGGCATAACTGAAGAACATATTTGAACCTACAAATACCATGTAAAAATAGTAATATTTAATCTATACTAAAATTTCAAACTTAAATAACCATACAAACATCTAGATATATACAGGTGCAAAATCATTTCATATCAACTTTTTCTAGTTTAACTATGGTCAAAATATTTATTTTAGTCCTTAGCATGATAAAAGCTTTAAGTAAAAATTACCCTAAGGGTCAGTAATCAAATTGCTTAATCTATAGTAAAATAGTATTTATTTAGTTTTATCCAACAGGCAAATTGTAGTAACAAAAAGCTATTTGGGCAGGTCAGAGAGATAGTGCAGTTTTTACATGCTTCCACTGTATATAGCCAATGCTGGTTTGATTTATTAGCACCACATTTGGTTCCCCAAGTCCCATCAGAAGTAGTCCGAAGAACACATCTAAAAGTAAACCTTGAGCATTGTCAAATATGAGCAACCCATACTCCAATCAATGAAAAGGTAATTAACTTCTATGTTTAGTATGTTGGAAAACTGAGCAAAATTAAAGAAGGAAAACTTCCTTATTAACTTTAAGAAAAAGAAGTTGGTATTCGGGACTTAACCATTGGTCTTTGAAAATGTGGTCATATAAATATTTGATTTATGGAAAGAAAACAAAAATGACATTTATTAAGCACATAATGTTCATGCTTTTAAACATAGGAGTAATTTGTAGATATAAAAATTCTGCATTAGTTACTATTTGATAGTCTATAGACTACCTTAATTTCAATAACATTTTATGAATACATGCCATGTTACATTAGAAGAGCCAGTCCTTTGAATGTGAGTTATTAGTACAAGATTCACTTATACCACACAAAAAAAATTTAAGTTTATGCTTTGATTAAGAGAGAATGATGGGGCCAGTGAGGTGGCACTAGAGGTAAGGTGTCTGCCTTGCAAGCGCTAGCCAAGGAAGGACGCGGTTCGATCCCCCGGCGTCCCATATGGTCCCCCCAAGCCAGGGGCAATTTCTGAGCACTTAGCTAGGAGTAACCCCTGAGCATCAAACGGGTGTGGCCAAAAAACAAAAAAAAAGAGAGAGAGAATGATGATATAAAATAGCATTATTATTATGGAAGACAATGCACATTTTCAGTAATAAAATGAAAGTCTCTTTATATATATGTATATATATACATATATATATACCTTAGATATATCACATACCCACTAAAGATGTCATCACCAAATATTAAAAAATTATAATTAGTAATATTGTGAAGTAATCACATTCTTGTATTACTTTTAGTGAGAAAAATCAGATGCATAATGCATTCTTATGAGAGGATTTTCTCAGATGCCAAAACTTTATAGGCATAACTTCCATAAGCTTTAATGGGAGTTTCCCTGCCAGCACCTTTTGCAATATAGATTTCTTACTTCTCTCACATAATCCAAGACTGGCTTGGAACACTATCTTGGAAAAACTAATAGTAAAACCTTCTTAATAATGTTTCCTCATATATAAAGTTTATCTTTTAATTTTTTGTGTTTTATTTGCACATCTATGATTTTTGTTCAATTTCTTTAGCCACCAAAAAGGGTTTATTTTAACAGGCTTTTTTTTGTGTGTGTGGGGGGGGGGACACCTGGTGACATTCAGGGGTTACTCATGGCTATGCACTCAGAAATCACTCCTGGATTGGGGGACCATATGGGAAACCGGGGATCGAACCATGGTCCATCCTGGGTCAGCCACGTGCAAGGCAAACACCCTACAGCTGTGCCACCGCTCAGCCACATATTTTAAGAGGCTTTTTAAGTGGATAGAAACATAAAAAAACTTTCCTTAGTGGCTAACCTAGTAGAAAAGGATATCAGGTTAGAAATGAAATTAACATTAAAGCCAACCTACTTGACCCGGAGAGATAGCACAGCGGCGTTTGCCTTGCAAGCAGCCGATCCAGGACCAAAGGTGGTTGGTTCGAAACCCGGTGTCCCATATGGTCCCCCATGCCTGCCAGGAGCTATTTCTGAGCAGACAGCCAGGAGTAACCCCTGAGCACGTCCGGGTGTGACCCAGAAACAAAAACAAAAATAAAGCCAACCTACTGAAAATAGTTTATACTATCAATTGAAGTTTCTTTGGTGGGAGGGGCAAAGAGTATTCACGGGTCACACTTAGCAGCACTCAACTTGAACCTGACTGTGCTCAAGGGACATTTGAATGCCAGAAATCAACTGGTCAAAGGTCAACTCTTTGCAATGTAAGTGTCTTAACCACTATGCTATATCTCTCTTCACACTTATACTCAAAATTTTTGAGGACCTAACAAAAAAATATTAGTTCTCTTAAGTCATGAAATTTTCCTATACATGGATGTACATGGAATCTATTATGCTGAGTGAAATAAGTCAGAGGGAGAGAGATAGACGCAGAATAGTATCACTCATCTACGGGTTTTAAGAAAATATAAAGACATTTTTGTAATAATTCTCAGAGACAAAAGAGATGAGGGCTGGAAGGTCCAGCTCACGATAGGAAGCTCACCACAAAGAGTGGTGAGTGCAATTAGAGAAATAACTACACTGACAACTAACATAACAATGTGAATGAATGAGGAAAGTAGAAAGCCAGTCTCAAATACAGGCAGGGGGGGTGGGTAGGGAGGTGGGAAATTTGGGTCATTGGTGATGGGAATGTCACACTGGTAAAGGGGGTTTCTTTAAATGACTGAAAACCACCTACAATCATGTTTGTAATCAAATTGTATAAATAAAGACATTAGTAAAGAAAAAAAGAACATCGTGTGACTGAAAGGAAACTATCAAAAGCTTTGTAACTGTATATGTCAAAGTGGTTCAATTAAAAACAAACAAAGCAAAAAGAGAAAATAGTCTCACTCATCTATGGGTTTTAAAAATAAGTAAAGATATCATTGTAATAATCCCAGAGATAATAGAGTTAAGGGCCAAAGGACTGGCTCACAATATGAAGCTCACCACAAAGAGTGGTGAATGCATTTAGGAAAATAACTACACTAACAACTAGCATGACAATGTTAATGAATGAGAGAAGTAGAATGCCTGTCTTGAATAAAAGCAGAGATGGGAAAGGAAAGAGGGGGGCATTGTGTAGTGAGAAGGTTGCACTGGTGAAGGGGAGTGTTCTGTTTATGACTGAAACCCAATTACAATCATGCTTGTAATTATGGTGCTTAAATAAAGATTTTATTAAAAAAAGTTATCATAGGTTAAAATAATGTAGTTTAGCCACATTTCTCATTTAATCCTTTAATATATTTAGACTTTGATTCTTTTATGAGTAAATCAACTGAATAATATATAATTTATAAGATTCTTAAAATTCCATTTTACCTAATTAACTTTCTCCAATTCCCATTACCAGAAAAAAAAAAGTTACATTATTTTTAACCTAAAAGTTCTGGTGAGTCGATAGAACTATTATAAATCACTAACCTCTGTTTTACTTAATGTCTCTCCATGTCTATTACTACTATACATAGAATATAAGGAAAAATAGAATATTTCATTTTTGGTTTTTTGGGTTTGTTTGTTTGTTTTTGGTGACTCTCAGGTGTTACTCCTGGCTATGCTTTCAGAAATCCCTTCTGGCTTGGGTACCATATGGGACGCCAAGTATCGAACCCAGGTCTATCCTGGGTTAGCTTTTGTAAGGCAAATGCCCACCTTTGTTCTATCACTCCAGCCCTGAGAGATAATAGTTTTATACTCTCATGCTGAATAATTTGTTGTCACTCTCTTTTCAAACAAGATGGTAGCCAAGGAAATAGTTATCTTTTGTTAAACAATTGTAAAATAATTAAGTTATAGTTACATACTTATAATATATTTTATGACTAATATAAGTATAGATTAGAATAGATTTTGGAGCCTGAAATATTCTTATGAAAGAAAAGTTACTTAATGCAAAATTATCAGTACCACTTTTAGTAAAAGCGTTCAGGGTAATACTCAAAAATGTTATTGGGGTGTCTAAACTATAAACTAACCTATAAATGATATTCCTGAATTAGGTTTATCAGGAGAAGATCATTGGACATCAGAATTACCCTGAAATTCTGAGAGAACTATTACAAACTTGCTAGTAAATTTTTTCTAGGAGCAAAATATAAATAAAACAAGTTTTAGCTAAGTTTATTTTTGGGTTCTCATTCATTCCTACCTTACTTTCCTTTGCTAAATGATTACATCACTGCATAATGTTATCTTGTTTTTGAAGTCCAGTTTTTTTATACCTGATAAACCAGATTCACAACAGTTATTACTTAGCTTATAGTTCAGACACCTTATAATATTTTAATATTACCTTGAGAGCTTTTGTTTTAAGGATATCAGTTTTTCATTAAATAGATTTGTCTTCTACTCGAGTATTTGCAAGGAACAGTTTATTTTTTTAAATAAACTTAGAAGAAGAAAGGGAAGTCACACCAACACTTCTAAAAGTACATTATGTTCCTCAAACCCTACTCCATTATAGGGCTTCAGATTGTAGTACTGGGAGGTTGGGTTATAGTACTCTAGGGGTTTAGATTGCTGTAAACTTAGTAAAATACAATCATTCTGTTGTTATAGTCTACTTAATTAATTAATAGAAATTTATTTGTTTATAGCTATAGTAGTTCTTGCTAAGTTTATTTGAGAATTTAGGAGTCACAATCTGCCATCATCTGGAACTATATGTACTCAGCTGTGGTTTCTGAACATTAAGCTAGAAGAAAACACAGGTCAGATAAATCAAGTGGTCTACACCTAGCATTCTAGAAGCAGTACAGATGCAGAAAAATGATGATTGGGAGAAGTCTACAAAATGGTGTTTTTCTCCATGCCAAATCCAAGGACAATACAGGTCTGATTTTCTGAGATCGTATGATTTTAACAGAGAACAATATACTTTAAAGTGTTTCAATCTGTAGAGAACCTTTCCTGAACTTATAGAAAAACATTTGAAAGTAAACTTAGAGCATTTCCTATACCTAAAATAGACATTATGTTTTTCTTGATTTTATATATATATATACAATCATTTCCACATGATTATTAAAATATATTTAAAGATAAATTCTATTTTGTCAAACTTAAAATATTTAACATCTTCCCCAAATATTTAATATAATAAGTATTCTCCATTTCTCTTTATTCTGGAAATCCTAAATATAGCTGGAGGGTGAACATTTATATCCCTTTGGGTTTGGCTTTTAAACCAATTTGATAGCCTACTCCATTCTGTTTTTCTCACATTAGATATAACCCTTGACTTTCTTTCTATCCTTCCTGTTCCACATCCTACATTTACTTTTCTTGTTTGAAGCTAAAGTTGATTCTCAGGACAGAATCAACAAAAGAAAAACACCTGTTTATAATTAATGGGAAATGATGTCAATAGACCTCCCTTTCCTTATGATTTAAAACAATGGAATAAGGTTTGATATTTTCTTTTTCATCTTATATCACAATTCAAGAGGTAGTTGTAAAGGAAGAAATTATGGCAACTCTATTTAAATTTAATAAAATAAAAAATAGAATTTATTTTAATTTTGTTTCATACTATTTAAGTAATTACATATATAAAGAAGATGCATGATAATAAAATATAGTTTTGACTGTATTAAATAAAATTTTTCTCATGACAAAACTCAGAGAAATTGATAAGTCCAAATATATATTGATAGATACTAAATACATATATATGCATAAGTACATATATGTATCTACATTTATTTTAATTCAATATAGACTATATTAAAAATAATTCAGAAGCAGAAATTTTAATGAGTTATATTAACACTGAATGAATTATAAGAAAGAAATTAGTATTGAGATTTTTTTCTTTTTTTTGGTTTTTGGGCCACACCCAGACGCTCAGTGGTTACTCCTGGCTATGTACTCCTGGCTTGGGGGACCATATGGGACACCAGGGGATTGAACTGTGGTCTGTCCTAGGTTAACTCGTGCAAGGCAAATGACTTACCACTTGTGCTACGGCTCTGGGCCCTGAGAATTTTTTAAGGCAACAAATAGTAATAATAGAGTGTAACAATTTTTTGCAATATGTTAAGAGAATTTATGGTAAGAATGAAGGCAAGAAAGCAGGCCTGGTCTCTTTTACACTGGTAAATGAAATCTATCTAATCTTCCTCCATATACTGGATAATAAAAATTAAGCTGACCTTCTTCAATGCTATTTCTGAGCTTTTAATCTTTATATATTTTGGGGGTACAAATATTAGAATCATGACTGTCTATGATAATTCTAGGATAATTAAAGTTTCTAATAAGAAGAAATGGTTATATATTTCAGAGAACATATATTTGTATCTGAAGATGTGGGAATTATTTCTCCAGTAGTAGAATAGTTGCAAAATATTTATATTATATACAGCAGAGACATAGCTCAAAGGACTGGAATCCCTAACTTATGTTATCCCATGAGGCCCCAGGTTCAATTCTTGGAACTTCAATGTACCTTCTTTATCATTTAGTGTGTTCCTAGTAGCTGGCCTCCAGCACTGCTGGGATTAAACAACTCTATCACCATCAACATAGCACTTTTATGTTGAATATTCACAGGTTCCTAGGCAGAGTTAGGAAATCTCAATAAAGTTTAAATTTTGATGGAGCCAGAGCGGTGGTGGAAGAAGTAGAGCATTTGCCTTGTATCTGATAACCTAGGATGGACGCAGTTCTATCCCCTGGCGTCCCATATGGTCCCCCAAACCAGGACCTATTTCTGAGTGCATAACCAGGACTAACCCTGAGTGTCACTGGGTGTGGCCCAAACCACCCCCCCAAAAGTTTACATTTTAAAATTTCTACTATCATAAATATTTGAAATATAATATATAATTTGAAAAATAAAGACCTAATTATAGATACAAAATGCAACATTCAAAACAATTAGTAGTTATTAAAATAATTCAATATTTTTGGATGAGCTGATAAAAACATATCTATTTAAAGCACAGAAAATAAAAACTGTGATATAATATTTTGGTAATAAAATAAATATTCTTATTTTGTTATTAATTATTTTACGTTTGTTCTGAAGACTAACCTAAGTGCTTATATATACAGAGAGATATTATTGCAAAGAAAGCAATACATATAGTGTAAATGAATTGGGAAAGTATGAAATAATATATACAATGAGAATAATTTTTATACCACCTTACATTGTAACTTGTAACACTG
This sequence comes from Suncus etruscus, assembly GCF_024139225.1. Classification (NCBI taxonomy): domain Eukaryota; kingdom Metazoa; phylum Chordata; class Mammalia; order Eulipotyphla; family Soricidae; genus Suncus; species Suncus etruscus. Next base: position 40,018,035 of record NC_064852.1, read on the forward strand.
CATTGTGCATTGTATGTATTGCTTGATTATTTCATGATATATGAAGCTTAATAGATATAATAGTATTTCCTTCTAAAATTAGCTAAATATATACACAGACGATTATATTGCTCAGATGTGTTGCAAATGTGAACATTTTAGTGATCACAAAGTGCCATTTTCACTATTGGTAAATGCATGCAGGATTCATTAGTAGTGCTTCAGAACAATGTAGGATCATAATGCTTTCTCTATGCTCTATGTTTTGTTCCTTGTTATAGCCTGAGTGCCAGAAATATTTTTGCTACCCATCAACTGCTTAGTCAATAAGTGTTAACTTTAACTTGAGTTGTTTCCATGTAGAATGTTTTAAGAATTTTCTCATCTTCCACTTATCCACTGTTTAGTGGAATTGGTTCTAAATTAACAGAATTTTGTGTACTAGACCCATTTGTCTGTGTTAGAGAAAGTACTAACTTTTCTCGCCTGCCAGAGTCTTCTATAATGCCCTTACTGTTGTTTCCTGAGAAAACTGTATTTATAGAGTTTTGTAGTTTCATCTTCTATCATGGTTAGGAATAATTCTGACTTACAGATCTGAATGGCACAAAAATGCCTTAGAAGTTTAGGGGACTATCAGGAGACACATCTCTCCACCCATGTCTAAAAGTCCCCTCCAACCAATTTTCTCTCTTCCCAATTTGACTCTTATAAAAGGACACTCGCCCTATCAAGCCCATATTCTCCTTTGAACACATATGTTTGCTTGCTTGATTTTTACAATCTGAAGAAGCCCAGGTTTTCTCTTGAGCATGCATGCCTCTTTCTTTACCATCACATATTTTTAAGTGAATTTTGTTGACTAAAAACAATCTTGTTTCACTATATATATTTTATATTTGGGTAACTAAACACATATATAAACGCATGCAAGATTCATTAGAAGTGCTTCAGAGCAATGTAGTATCATAATGCTTTCTCATTGCTTTATATATATATACGTATATATATATATATATATATATATATATATATATATATATATATATATATATATATATATATATATATATAATGTTGAAAGAATCTATCTAGTCTATATCCAAATCGGACTTTGCTAAGAGTTAATAAACTCAAACAGGTTTGTAAACTCTTTTGCTTTTGTCTCTGGAATTTAATTTATTAACTCACTTCAGTAACAACAGCCTAGACTTTCACTCACCTGAGTTCTCAGCAGAGGCAAGTCATCAAAAACCCTCTAGGAAGTGGCTAGCCAAAGGGCCTGAATTAGGGGCACCTCCCCACAAAGAAGATCAAAAGTTATGTTCCACCAACACAGAGACACTGAGAAATGGTTGAATGTGTTCTAAATTAAACTGCCCTGGTGGTAAGCAGAGATTTGCCAAAATCTTTCAATTAATCACTTTTACCTTCAGGGCAAAGTTAGACCTCAGAGTATTTCAATAGGCTTTTATTGAAACAGGGTTATTTCAGATATTAAACTATGTTGCACAAAGTAAAAATAATGTTATTTTTAAGTTGCTACTCTTGTTAAATTAAAGTTGGCAAGCATTCTTGGGGTCTGTATTGTGTCTGTGTATTTGTGTATGTGTGTGGCTTTTTCTTGTGCCATAAGTTTTCATTGATTTAAAAAAAGGGAGAAAGGATGAATTAGGTGGTAAATATATTCATAGGGTCATTTTATTAATAATGTTATAAATAATAGAAGAAAGATTTTAAGTGTATAATTCTCTGCAATACAATTGAGATATTTTTTCCTACATCTTCAGCAGTAAGTTAATTAGAATCACCTGCATTTCCTTGGGTGGACACCAAATGGATTACAAACAAAAACAGATTAAAATAGCTGCTGGAACTCATGGCATACAGATGACAAGATTCACAAAAAGGACAACAAGGCACTGAAAATGTTCGCTTTTGAAATAATTTTAGAGGAAATTTAGCTCTTGCAACTTCTCTGTAAAATCTGCTTGTAAGTGTTTTGCTGAAAGGCTAGAAAAGCTTTGTTTTTGATCCCTTGATGAGTGAGAGAAATGTTTAAGGAAGATCACTTTACAGAGAGATTCAGGCTGAAATGCGATGACTGCGATTTAAGCCAAGCCAAAAATTACAGTTCAGAATGAAAGAGGAGGGACGTGGTTTGAGAATCCATTTTCCCACATTCCTGAATCTCAATCATCCCAGCCAATGTTTTTTTTTTTAAATCTCCAGTGGAAAACAATGAGGTCATTTTGTTTAGATATTAAAAAAATAAATAGAGTGAAGGAATTGAAAAGTAATAGAGAAAATGTATGAATTTCATATCAATATCTATTTCAAGTTTGATAGGATCAAAAGTTAGACTTTATGTAACTATTATGACTTCATCACAAAATGAGCCGTTTTTGGTGTTTGTGTTGTTTGTATTGGTTAGCCTTTATTACAGGTCTTTAAGTTATGAAAGAGTTTTCTTTAACTTTTGAAATAGTTTGCTGCCAAAGTTTTAAAAAAATGTGTGTATGGGTAGAAACTAGATTGTTCCTCTAAGGTGCAAGCTTTCCTTGTAATTGCTATCTTATGGACTTCGAATTTCTTTCAAGACTGCTGTTTTTACCTTGCTGTGGTGGCCATCCATTGCTGTCTGGACCTACTACAGTTATGTTGGTATATTTGCTTGCAAAATACCAAATAATACTGGTAAACTAAATTGGACATCTTATCCCAATTATTTTTATTTGGGGGAAGATTTCTGGGGGGGGCACACCTGGGCACTTAGGGGTTACTCTTGGCTCTCCACTCAAAAGTCACTTCTGACAGGCTTGGGGATCATAAGGGATGCAGGGAATCAAACTGGTGTCTGTTCTGGATAGGTGTGGGCAAGGCAAACAGCCTACCACTGTGCTAATGCTCCGTCTCCTATTTCTTTTTTTTTTTAAAGACTGAATATCAATATCAAGACAATGATTTATTTATATCAGCATGATCAACACATAATAAAATAATGGAGCTGACATGTCAAAAAACAGGGTTATAAGAAGTGAATCAAATATAACCTACAATAACCAGTATCTTTCAGAAACAGTTTTCATTCAAGATAGTAGTCATTTAACTAATAATCAGAATCACTTTGAATAATATTTTTCTTAAAGACTAAGACTAAGAAAAAAAGAAACATGCAAGTGAATTTATCAAAGACTATTTTCAGGTACTTTATTTCTCACTCTTGAGGAATTTTCTCAGTTATCTTTGGTCTAATCAAATCAGGGATATTGGGTTTCCTGGTGAAATCTCATAGGCAAATGTGAGATCTTTCTTAATTTGAGGTATTTCTGGAATGATCATAAGACTGCTATAATATTATAACTTTTATTTATGTCTACTCTTCTGCTGACTTCATACTGTTAGGGATCAAATTTCTAGCTGAGTTAGACAAATATGACTCTTACAAATCAATGTGCAAGATGTGAGGGAAACGCATGGGGTACTATCCTTAGATATCAACTCATTTTATCCAGGTATTACTCAAGGTCTACAAATAGCTTTCTACATAAATCACACTAGCTACATTAATTTTCCTTATTTGTCTATTATTTAATAATGCATAAGTAAAAGGCATGATTTTAAAGGCAGTCAATCCAGTAGTAAAAATAAATTAATGTCAGTTGAATTTGTTGTATGAAGGTTACTTGCAAGAAACAGCTTCATTCAAATTAAAAGTAATAAATAATGGAAATTTTGATCTAATTTTGCTCATGATTTGCATTTTCAAAAGACTGTTGATATTCTATTTTCTACATTTGGAAATTTTAGAAGTTTTACAATTAATTTGAAATATTACGAATACACTCAGTAAACATAAGGGCAAAATTCAGTTGTAAAGAATGATAATACACATTAAGGAGGGACAAATTTTGTATTTATGGTAACATTTCAAAAGTCATAGTGACTCTCCTCTACTTATCTTGAAATTCATTATCTTACATTGAGAAAAACTGGAGAGGGGAAACTAATAAAATGAATTTTTTAAGTTTCCAACAGTGTTAATTGTACACAGGAATACTTAATAGTAGTTAAAAGCAAGAAGCCAAACCCTCTCTCAGACTCAATATACAAATAATTATGTTAAAGATACATAAAGGCACAAGTGGTGTAATCAAGAACCACTATGAAACCATCACTAGTAACATAATTAGCACAATATTTTGTCCAGTTTAGTCTTCCAATTTTCTTAGTCTTCCAAACAGAATAGAACTGGTCAACGGATTAGGAATTGAATGAAAAAAATATGACTTCAATGATAGATAGATAGATAGATAGATTATAATGATAGATGATTGATAGATAGATAGTAGATAGATAGTAGATAGGCAGATAGTCAGCTGAATAATAACTGACACTCATAAGCATGAGCATATATTATATCTATGATTATTTGGTTAGTATGCTTGTGTTCTAGTAAATAGGTTAAGCAGTTCATCTGCTAGACAGATGATGAATGAGAAGAGAGGATTTGATAGCGATCCTAATCATCTAAATGTTCTATGAAAAGTACTTGGAAAAGAAATCAACATTTCTTCTTCTAATTGAATGTTCTCTATGTTTTAGAGAATATCCTAAGTCTCATACATCATTTTCTTTATTTTTTCTCCTTCAACTTTAGGAGTCTTAATTTGAATCTGTAATTTTCTCCTATCTAGACTCTGTTATATGAAGTAATGGAATGACTCACTTATTAGCATCATATTTTCCAAGGAGTTTTCTCAGGAAGGAAAAACATCCCTCTCTACATAACTTATTTTAGCCTAGCATTAAAAAAATCACTACTTTATTTCCAATATTTTTATTTTTAATATTTATTTTGAATACTTTAAGAGGACAACTTTTTCTATGTGAATCTACTATGATAAATGGGAAAAATTATTCTAAGTTAATTTAACAAAAAAGGACTATTATAATCAAACAAAAATAATGAAGAAAAACTTAGCTTAAAATTTGATGTGTTGGGGTCAGAGCAGTGGCTCAAGCAGTAAGGCATCTGCTTTGCCCGAGCTAGTCTAGATTGGACTGTGTTTTGATCCCCTGGCGTCCAATGATCCCCCAACCGAGGAGCGATATCTGAGTGCATAGCCAGGAGTAACCCCTGAGCATCATCAGGTATGGCCAAAAACCAAAAAAAATTTTTTGATGTGTTAATAAAAAGAATTAAAATTGATCATAACAACTTTTCTTTAAAATAAGAATTTTTTATAGTTAAGACACAGGTTACCCTATTTTTTTTTTACAAAATTAGAGTTGCAGACATAATTAATGGTAAATACTTATAATTTAATTCTGGTCATTTATATCTCATGTAGCCACATTAAATTATATATTACCATCATCAAAATCTAATGAATCTGTTTTAAGCATTTAAAGTCTATCTCTCATTATATATAAATGCATACATATATAAATACATATAGTATTGCAGCTTCTTTAATTCAAATTGCTAAATTGGAAAAAAAGTAACCAGATTCTTTTTTCTCAAATTCCCAACAAAATAATGGAAAAGATATGTTGATGGTGGAAAGAAAAAACCAACATGATGCTGAAAACAAAAAAAGGTACCATCAGTAGACCATAAATAGAAATTCCAGGAAGACAGAAAGCAGATGTGATCAAACAAGTAGAGAAATGAGAGCAGAAGAAACACCATTCCCAGACACCATAATTGGGCACAATTCTTTCCAGGGATGTCCTAGAGAATATCCAAACTTGAAAGTTTACAAATAAAAGGAGCAGGGAAATCTTCACAATGGAAGTAAATAAAGAAATTCTCTAAACATTAGAACTCTGGTTCTCTCTTCATTTATGCTGGAATTACTTGCATCAGTTGTTTTTAAACGGAGAACAAGTTCTGTAAACATAGAAGAAAGGATTCTACTATCTGAGTGGAAGGTAGCAACAAATGAGGTCCATTCTTTACCACACAATTAGGGAACTTCATCCAGAGCAAAATAGTTTATGTATTCCATATCTAAGGAAAAAGTTCTTTTACAGGATCATTATTGAATCTGTAGATTATGGTCTATGTTCAACCCATTCATCCTACAGGAACCCTTCACTAACTTTGTCTATTTAAGATTGAAGTCAATTGGGGTAGCTCATGACACTGTTCTAATTAATTCAGATAACCATAAGAGCAAATTTTTGAATAACTTCTTCCTTAAATTCTAAAAGAAGAGAAAGAGAAGTAAATAAATGGATATATCAAGCAAATTGCATAAAAGAATGTTTTCTGATAATAAGGTCCTCGATATAGATATGCTAGGTGAAATTTTTATTTCTTCCAGGTTTGAGAAAAATAAAACACTTTGAAAAATATGAAACTAGAAAGATAGTACAGGAATTAGGTAACTTGCCTTGTAAATCTTCAACCACTATGCCATCTTCACACTGTATATAGTTCCTGGAGCAGTCAGGGCATACTTCTGAGCACAGAGATTTAAAAAACCCTTGAGCACTTCCTGGGGTGGTTCCAACCTGCCCTCAAAATACTCCCAAAAGGATAAATAATTGAGAACCTAGAGATTTAGCTTAGATAAAAGTGTATGTTTACTTATTCAATGGCCTGGGTTTGATCTCACATTTTAAAAAAGAAAGGGAAAAAGCTATTGATGGGAAAATATTAAGATCAATTTTTTATCATAGTCAAACATCAGGGTTGCTAAACTATAATGGATTATTTTCAAAGTTACAAAAGCAAGAGATTAAACAATTTAAACAAATAGTCAAACTAACAATTATTAAATAAGAAATTTACCAAGTAGATATTATATGGAAGATAATACTTCTTAAAAATAAATAAATAAATAAATAAATAAATAAAATGTGCCTTGAAAAATTATAAATTGGCAAGTCTCTTGTCTTGCACATGGCCAAAATGGGTTCAATCTTTGTATCACATATGATTCATGGAGCACAAGGAGTAATCCCTGAACACAGAGCCAGGAGTAAACCCTCAGCACAGCTGAGTGTGGCCCTCAAAATAGTGGGGGAAAATCAGTGCAAAAAAGTAGAACAGAAATAAAAGAAAATAGCAGTAACTTACTCTTAGAGCTATATGGTAGTTATAAGTTACATGTGATAAATTATTCACAACTACATAAAGACTTGGTATTACAGTTGCAATAAGCACATTTCAGCTCTACAGTAAACCTCCCTATTCGCCTGTACTCCTGTTTGGAACAGTAAATATCAAGAGTCTATTATTACATGTGGTTCTTTTGGGCACTTCTAACTTAAGGAATTAACAAACCTTGAAAGGAAAAAGAAAGCAATACAATTTGTCTTCTGGGAAGTCCTCATTCATGAAACAAAATTTTAATGTTGAACCCAATAACACTTTTTTTCTAAGAATAATAAATATTCACTAGTTGATAAATTACAAAGCATTTATAAAGGTTAAAAATAAAATATAAATTTTGAGAATCCAAGCAAAATGTAAAACAAAGAAAAGATTGTAAAGAATGAAAAAGAAATTAATAGTAAAATAACTGAGTTTCTTATTTACATATTCCAGAAATAATTGAAGAATTGAAAACTAGATATATACTAATAACTTCAATATCAAAATGTAAAAACTAAATTTGTAAGTGATATAAACTCTGAGACTACTAAACATTTATTTTTTTTTCTAATTGGGGTTAACTATCATCCAAAATTAATAAACATAACCATGATATAGTAGCATAAATTGAATTATGAGAAATAGAAATAGAATTTTTAACAAGTCTTTAGACAGTCAATGGAGTAGGTGCTCATTTTCATTATATAAAATATGTATGGTTTCAGCGTTCACTTTTCCTTGGAAATTTTATTTGCCTCTATCATTAAAAAGGACTACCTAAATTGGCTATATTGAAGTCAAAAGATCATAATAGAAAATAAAATTGTTTTGTTTTGGTTTGATTTGGTTTGGTTTGGTTTTTTGGACCACACCCGGTGACACTCAGGGGTTACTCCTGGCTATGTACTCAGAAATCACTCCTAGCTTGGGGGACCATATGGGATGTCGGGGATCAAACCGCATTCTGTCCTAAGCAGGCGCCAACTGCTCCGACCCCATAAAATTATTCTTGATTGACAATCAGAATCTTCTCAACAACAAAGTTCGGGTTGAGGTAATTCCTTTAAGAATGATCATCACTCAAAAAAAGTGAATAGATAAATAAAAGAATATATATGAAGCATGATAACCATCCATTGAGACAATAGAAATTATATTTGCAGATTCAAATGATATCATACATTTGGCCATTGAAATAAAGTGTTATATAAACATAAATCAGCAACACAATATTGAAAACATTTCAGTTTAGGAGAGGAAGAATAGATATGAAAGGCACAAAAACATCCTCATAGTCAGCATTAAAACCCAAGCAGGGTGGATCTTCAGAAAGACTAAGAACTATGCAACACTCTTTGAGGGATGTCTGAGTATGCCTGTCTGTGTTCAGTTGCTCTCGCCAGGGGAAGAAGCCAGAAGTCCAAAGTATTGCAACAATGACTCTCTCTGCGGTAGCACCGGCCTCTTAGGAATTAGGAAGATCCATAAATCTCAGGAGCAGGACAGTTTGTACAAAAATCTCAGCCCACATTTCAGACTCCAAAGGTTCAGATTTATTTTGTTATGTCCCAGAAAAACAAAATAGACTTTAGAGCAACTCCAAAGCAGGCACAAACTCCACATCTTTTTACTTGGTTCATTATTTTGGCTACCATGTATGGTACCTAATTTACAGCTCTAAACTATTTTTAACAAAACCTTCTGCACTGTTAAAAACTGGCCATATTTTGGCAGATAAGCCAGTCAACTCTGGAAACATTACTAGTCTCTAAGATTTCTTTTTGGAAAGTGTTTAAGATTTATGGTGGGAATTACTCATGACAGCTGCATTCTTTCCAGTGGGTTTAGAACACCATTTCATCTAATAACTCCTAATTGTGTATCTCTTCTAAGTCTAAGCTCATTTATAGACAGTAGATAATTACTTAAAAATTCACTTCAATAATACCTGATCATTTTTGTCATTGCTAAAACACCATTTTGAAAACAGACAGTTGAAGTTCTTTTTTTTTTTTAAGTAACATTTGGGTGAATATAAATACCTACAAAGACTTATTTCACTATTACTATTAATGTCTGACCAAAAAAATTGTAAAATGATAGTATTTTTATTACAGCAGTAACATGCCTTTCAGCAGTCACAGTTAGAGTCTTTTTTGAAAGAAGTATCTTTCAATATGATTTTTATTCAAAATCACCTAAAAATCCAATATGGATACCTTAAAGACATTGCTCATTTAGAAACTATACAGGGTCTAATTATATTTCCGAAATAAGTAGCTTTCTATCCAGTAAGCATACTGTGGTTGTGAAAAGGATGCCCAAATCCACCAATTTACATTGGTTTGGCTTGGCATAACTTTCAAAGTTCTTGGAGCCATAAAAAGGATGGCACGTGAACGATTGTAATTTGGCTAATATCCCCAGGACTTTGGGTTTGCTATTCTGTGAACCAAAGGAAAGCAGATCAACCTCAAGATGTTACCTATATAATTTATAACTGCTAAAATTCACTGATATGTTCCAGATTACTTTTTGCAAAATGTAATCCCCTCCTTTTAATATATACTTAGTCATTTTCTTTCTATTTGTATAATTTAAAAAGTATGCTAGCAGGGGAGCTTGAGCCATTCAAAGCAGGAGCCACTAATGTCAAAGATTGGTATCCTTCACAAGAAATATGGTGTTGATATCACTGACTCCAGAGAACTTGGAAATTGTGTCAAGTTAGATTCAAGTTGCATCTAATACGTTATGCTTTACTCCCTCCTTCTTTCTGGTTTCTGTAGTAGGCCGCAAAGCAGTTTCTCTGCTATGACTTAGTTCTGTGACCACAGTGGTGGCACGGATCAGAGTTACCCTGTCTGTCTCCTTTCCAACCTTTTTCCTTTTATCCCAAATAAAAATTGGGTTATTAATTTGGGATGAGACTGCTTTGTTTAAATAGTAGAGCACTTTTAACTTGTTCATATGTAATATAACCAACCCATTCTGTACTTTCAAATGTTTCTTATTACTCAACTTAAAAAATAAGATTCAGAAAAATATAAAAGACTAAGGGGCTCTTCATATGGCATAAATTTAAATCTATGTAAAGGAATAGTTTGGGGATAGCATAGAAATTCAGTAAGTGAAAGTCAGTTTACAACTCTAGAAAAGGTATGCATTTTATTAACATAAAAGAAAAAGTCATAACTTCATAATAGAAATAAATTTGACTTTATGTATAAAAAGAAGTGTGAGTATTAAAAAGTCATAAAAGGTATTCTTTTTTGTAGTAAAACTTATTGAGATTCAAGAACTTTCATTTAGTATTGATTTTTAATAAAGTTTCTATGAATATAAAGACAAATTAAAATATAAAATAAAGTAAAATTTATTTTATTTTATGTAAATATATCTAATTGATGCATCCTCTTTAATTATTATACTAATGGAGGTTATCTGATTTATTATTTATAAAAATATATTAAGAAACCAGTGATTGGGGAACATACCTAGAATGAATCTGACCCAGATGTAATTCCTAGCAGCACGGTTTCCTCTTTTCCCTCTGACACTGAAAGTATAACCCTAGAGGACCCCAAGTACCTCTACAGGTGTCTCTCAAGTCCTCCATAATCACTGGTATTCCTGTTCTCATAGCCTGAGCAACATCACATTCTCAGGTCAGCCCTTACATTGAAAATTCCAATGAGGCCCCAAAGTCTTCTAAGAACTGGTGGGAGCCTCCCTAAAATAAATTAATATTTTACATTTGGAAATGTAGAGCTAATACTTCATAGAAGTCTCTATTTTCTGAAATAATATTTACGTAAGATAATTTCAAAGCATATGAAAATACAAGGGGACAAAGTCAACAACAATTTTATTTGGTCAAAATTTATCTGTTAGAGGCATTATTCACCATAAATTCTTTTTTGCTAAGCATCACAGAGCTGCTGCTAGCAGTGACTTTTACATTGCCTAGCTCTCTGGGAGACTAGAGACATCTTCGGATATGCACCTTCCACTAAAATTATGTTGTCATAATTTTATGACATAGTTTATGAACTATGACACTTATGAATAACTGAATGATATGAATAATAAATAATTTATTTTTTATTTTCTATGTATTTATCTATTTGATAGCATGACCATGATAACAACAAAATGTTATAGGCAGAAAGATATGTGAAAAATATGTGGTTGCTTATCTAAACTAACTATAGGATAAAACTAAGTTCACTTTTTTGATAAGAACTTTTTATTTAACCTCCACAATCACAACCTGTATGCATGTCATATACTAGAGATAATTAAACCTGTATAAATATGAAATAAAAAATTTTATTTCATAGTTAATTATGCTAATACATTCCACGTGCTAGTAATTATTGGTTAAAATGAAATGAAGGTAAGATAAGGAGATAAAAGAGGCAAGAGGAGGAGAAGGAGAGGAGGGCAGGGGCATGGAGGATGAGAGAGAAAAAGATAAATAGAATAGGATAAAAGTAGGAAGAAATAAGGAAGGAAGGAAGGAAGGAAGGAAGGAAGGAAGGAAGGAAGGAAGGAAGGAAGGAAGGAAGGAAGGAAGGAAGGAAGGAAGGGAAGGAGGGAGGGGGGAAGAGGAAAGAAAGTGAGGGAAGAAGGGGGAAAGAAAGGGAGGGAGGAAGGAGGGAAGAAAGGGAGGGAGGGAGGGAAGGAGGGAGGATGGAATGATGGAGGTACAAATAGGAAGGAGAGAGGGGAATGAAGGAAGTAAGGAAGGAGAAAATGATGAAATAAAGAAGGAAATAAGGAAAAGAAATGAACAGACACTTCCTCAAAGAAGAAATACAAATGGCCAAAAGGCACATAAAAATTATCCATGTCACTAATCATCAGGGAGATGCAAATCAAAACAATAATTAGGTACCATCTTACACCACAGAGACTGGCACACATCGCAAAGAACAAGAACAATCAGTGCTGCCGTGGATGTGGAGAGAAAAGAACTCTCATTCAATGCTGGTAGGAATGTCATCTAGCCCAGCCCTTATGGAAAACAATTTGGAGATTCCTCAAAAAAATGAAAATTGAGGTCCCATTTGATTCAGCTATACCACTCCTAGGGATATACCCTAGGAACACAATACAATAAAAATATTCCTTCCTCACACCTATATTCATCACAGCACTTTTTACAATAGCCAGACTCTGGAAACAACCAAGATGCACTTCAACAGATGAATGGCTAAAGAAACTGGTACATAAATCATGGAAAATTATGCATGCAGCTGACCTAAGAAGGGCGGAACAGTTCGATTCCCAGTGTCCCATATGGTCCGCCAAGCCAGGAGGGATTTCTGAGGGCATAGACTGGAGTAACCCCTGACATTCACTGGGTATGGCCAAAAAAAAAAAAAAAAAAAAAAGGTGGGGGAGAGAGGGAGAAAGTTCAAAGAAAATGAGGGTGGGAAAAATAAATTGTATATGGAAGAAAGGAAAGAGGGAGGAAGAAAAAAGGAAAAGAGGAAAGTATGAAGAAAGGTATATAGGGAAGAAGGAGGAAGATGAACTTTGGATTAACTTTTCTTCAAAAAAAGATGTGTACGTGGCTCAGTGGTAGTGAGTCCATAGCTAATACAGCACTACAAAAAACACTACTAGATAAATAGGCTTTACCACTCATATACATATATATGTTCAAGTATTATCTATTATATGAATAATTTTCTTCTTCATTCTCAAGTATACTTCCTGTGTTTTTTTGGGAGTGAATATTATTTTTATTTCATTTGTTTGGCTATCTCTCCTGGCAGTTCTTGGTGACTCCTCCAAGCTGTTTTTTCCTGAGTTACTCTCCGAGTAGTTCAGAATTTGATGTAGTGCAGAAGATAAACCCTGGACCTTTGTATGCAAAGAATAAATTTAGAATTTTGAAACATCTGGCTCCTTGGGATGGATTTTAAACTACATTCCAGATCCCAAGGCCATGGGTTATCCATACACAAATAATGAAAAAGAAGAAAAAAATATTCATTTTTAAAATGCTATTCACAATGGTGCCTCATAAAATCAAGTATCTTGGAGTCAACTTAACTAAAAAGGTGAAAAATCTACACAAAGAAAACTACAAAACACTGCTTCTAGAAATCACTTCTCAACGCATTGCACTAATTTAATGCAATCCTTGTAAAGATACCCATGACATTTTTTCAAAAGTTTACCTCCAAGAATATACCTCCAAGAATAGTTAAAACAATTCTTGGCAAAAGAAGATGGGAGGCATCACTTTCCCCAACTTCAACCTATACTTAATAGTATAAAGTGGTAGTCATTAAAATAGCATGGCATTTGAATAAAGATAGACCCTCAGATCAATTGAATAGTCTTGAATATCCAAAGATAGACCTTTAGGTACATAATCAGTAAATTCTGGGAAAGGGGCAAGAAATACAAAGTGGAGCAAGAAAGCTACTTAAACGATGTTGTTGGGAAAACTGGTCAGCAACATGCTAAAATGTGAATCAAGGCCTCTCTTTAATGTCATGCACAAAAGCAAATAAAAATGGGCTAAAGACTTTTATATCAGACTTGAAACCATAAGGTACACAGAGGAAAATGTTGGCATGATAATCCATGATGTTAAAGCTAAAAGCATCTTCAAAGATGAAACACCACTGACCAAGCAATTGAAGCAAAAATAGACAAATGAGATTACATTAAATTAAGAAGCTTCTACACCTCTAAGGAAATGGTGACCAAAGCAGTGTTCAACTATTCTTGGAGGTATATTGTTCCTTATGAATTTTATAAGTGTTTGATCTCTTTTTTGGAAAAATGTTATGGGTATTTTTATAAGGATTGCATTAAATTAGTGCAATGCTTTGAGAAGTGAATTCTAGAAGCAGTGTTTTGTCGTTTTCTTTGTATAGATTTTTCACATGTTTAGTTAAGTTGATTTCAAGATACTTGATTTTATGAGGCACCATTGTGAATGGAATTTTAAAAATAAATACATTTTCTTCTTTTTCATTATTTGTGTATGGATAACCCATGGCCTTGGGATCTGGAATGTAGTTTAAAATCCATCCCAAGGAGCGAGATATTTCACCATATTTCACCCAATACTGATGTAATAAGGGGTTAATCTTTAAGATACACAAGTTACAGTTAGAATTTAACAAGAAAAACAATATAGCCTATTAAAAATGAGAAGAACAAATGAACAGAAACTTCTTCAAAGAAGAAATGCAAATGAAAAATGCTCCACATCGTGAAACATAAGGGAGATGCAAATCAAAATAACAATAAGATATCACCTTACACCACAGAGACTGGCACACTTAAAAAGAACAACTAGTACTAGCACAGATGTAGGGTAAAGAACTCTCATTCACTGTTGGTGGGAATACAGACTTGTTCAGCATATCTTTTGGGGTTTTTTTGGGGGGCACACCTCACAGCATTGAGGAGTTACTCATGGCTCTGTGCTCATAAATTTTTCCTGGTAGGCTCACAGAACTATATTGTATGCCAGGGATCCAACTTGGGTTTGCTATGTGCAAGGCAAAGGCCCTACCAGCTGTGTTATTACTCCAGCTCCTTGTTTTCCTTTTTGGAAAACAATATGGCTATCCTCAAAACACTAGAAATTGAGCTTCCACAAGGCCCAATATTACTGACCCTAGACTATACAATAGGTGTTTCAAAACACAATGCAGAAAAGCCTACTGTACTCTTTTATTCAATGCAGCACTATTCACAGTTGCCAGAATATGGAAAAAAAAAAAGTGCCCAAGAACAGATGAGTGTATAAAAAAACTATGGTACATCTACATGATGGAATACTATAAAAATATTAGGAAAATTAAATTATGAAATACATGAATGTATATGGAGAGTGTTAGGTGTGAAATGAGCCAGATAGAGGTATAGATAAAAAATAATCACACTTGCTTGTGAGATAGAATAAAAAAGATAGTTTGGTTTTCTTATCCAAATATAAATATAATAGAGGTGAGGCCCAGGAAGAAAGAAAGAAAGAAAGAGAAGAAGAAAAGAAAGAAAGAAAGAAAGAAAGAAAGAAAGAATAGAAAGAAAAGAAAGAAAGAAAGAAAGAAAAGAGAAAGAAAAAGAAAGAAGAAAGAAGAGAAAGAAGAAGAGAAGAGAAAAGAAGAAAGAAAGAAAGAAAGAAAGAAAGAAAGAGAAAGAAAGAAAGAAAAGAAAGAAAGAAAGAAAGAAAGAAAGAAAGAAAGAAAGAAAAGAGAAGAGAAGAGAGGAGAGAGAGAGGAGAGAGAGAGAGAGAAAAAAAGAAAGAAAGAAAGAAAGAGAAAAAGAAAGAAAAGAAAGAAAGAAAGAAAGAAAGAAAAAAGAAGAAAGAAAGAAAGAAGAAAGAAAGAAAGAAAGAAGAGAAAGAAAGAAAGAAAGAAAAAAGAAAGAAAGAAGAAAGAAAGAAAGAAAGAAAGAAAGAAAGAAAAAGAAAGAAAGAAAGAAAGAAAGAAAGAAAGAAAGAAAAGAAAGAAAGAAAGAAAGAGAAAAAGAAAGAAAGAGAAAGAAAGAAAGAAGAAAGAAAGAAAGAAAGAAAAGAAAGAGAAAGAAAGAAAAGAAGAAAGAAAGAAAGAAAAAGAAAGAAAGAAAGAAGAAAAAGAAAGAAAGAAAAAAGAAAGAAAGAAAGAAAGAAAGAAAGAAAGAAAGAAAGAAAGAAAGAAAGAAAGAAAGAAAGAAAGAAAGAAAAGAAAGAAAAGAAAGAGAAGGGAGGGAGGGAAGGAGGGAGGAAGGAAGGAAGGAAGGAAGGAAGGAAGGAAGGAAGGAAGGAAGGAAGGAAGGAAGGAGGAAGGAAGGAAGGAAGGAAGGAAGGAAGGAAGGAAGGAAGGAAGGAAGGAAGGAAGGAGAAAAATAGAATAAAAATGTCTGCCACAGTGAGAGGCTGTGGGTGAGGTCTGGGTGAATGATGGGAGGGAAAGTGGGGACATTTGTTGGCAGAAAATGTGCACTGGTAAATGGTACATCACATTACTGAACTCAATCATGAACAACTTTGTTTTATTTGTTTTTTGTTTCTGGGTCACAGACGGTGCAGCTCAGGTGTTACTCCTGGCTATGCGCTCAGAAATCACCTCTGGCTTGGAGGACTTTCTGAGATACTAGGGATCTAACTGTGGTTCATTCTAAGCTACCATGGGCAAGGCATACACCCTAACGACTGCTCCACTGCTCCGGTCCCAGTCATGAACAACTTTGTAACTGTAGCTCACAGTGATTCAATTAAAGAATTTATTTATAAAGAGAGAACCCATGCCACTTAATGCTCTTGTATCATTTAATTAGATTAAAATTATTTATCATTAATAATCACTGTGTTTCAAAATTAGCTCATTATTATTAGAATATTGAAGTCGCATCATTTAGGACCAGATAAAAAACATTCTTTTCTAACAAGAGTCACTTGGATAATTTTAATTTCACTTCCAAGCTAAGATGGGCAGCGTGTAGATGTGTCTTTCCCATTGTACCAGGTCACACCATATCATTTCATGAGCCTTCTACAGAGTGCAGCCTGGATATTCCCCACCACTGGTTTGAAACAGAGAAATTTATTTTCTTTTGATAGAAACAGATATTTGATGATATATACTAGTGTTTTCTTCCTATAGCTATCATTTTAAATTTATTAGCATTTCAGTTCTAATATGAAGAATAAGACATGTTATTTTATTTCTAGGTCTGGAAGTTGATGGAATATATCGAGTTAGTGGGAATCTGGCAACAATACAGAAGTTAAAATTTATTGTCAACCAAGGTAAGTGATGTTTTCATTTCAGACAGTTTTTCAGTAGTTCATCTCTAAAATATATCAGGTACTGTATTATATTTTTTGTGAATATACAATGATATAAGTTTGAAAGGAAAAGGAAAAAGTTGAAGAAATTAAGCAATTAATGTCAGAGAGGTAAATTATAGCTAATTTACTTGAAAAAGAGTAGATATAAATGAAGGAAGTAATAACAGATTGTGTGAAATATTTAAGTGGAATGTGGCAAAATAAATGGAGAAAAGAACAATTAAATATTAGATAAAAATTTTAATGAATGCTGGCAAATGTAAAAGTTAAAATTGCTTGGGGCGGGAGAGATAGCACAGCGGTGTTTGCCTTGCAAGCATCCGATCCAGAACCTAAGGTGGTTGGTTCGAATCCCGGTGTCCCATATGGTCCCCCGTGCCTGCCAGGAGCTATTTTTGAGCAGATAGCCAAGAGTAACCCCTGATCGCAACCAGGTGTGGCCCAGAAAACAAAAAAAAAAACAAACAAAAAGTTAAAATTGCTTATGTTAGATGTATATCTCATAGGTAAGTTAAAGAACTAAGGATTAAAAAATGCATACATTATTTACAAATTATTAAATAATTGGAAATAAAACAATGAAATGTTATTACACATCTATCATACTGTTTTAGATTTACATATCTAAACATTGATAATACCAAACACTAATACACATACATATATTTAACATACTTATGAAATGTACTCTTTGGTATTTATTTAGTTGAGTTCTAGCATATCCACCTCCAAACCTGAACACAGGTTTTGCAGTTTTATTCATAATTTTATTCATGATTAGTTTTATTCATAATTAGGGGAACTTTAAAGCAGCCATCTTACAAAAATTAATTTAATTAATTAGACAAATTGGCACATTCTATCATGAGATATAATTTAGTGATAATTCTTACTAAAATAATGAAAAGAATTAATGAAATTTCTACTTTTAAAGATTATTTATTATATTATTCCTCACATATTATATTCTGGAAAAGGCAAATATATGGAGAAAGAGAAAGTCAAAACAGCAGCAAATTTGATGTGTAAGAAGGGTAAAAAATGATTCTGAGTGTCATAAAAATTTGCTTGATACTGTAATGTTTGGTATATTATTACATACTTCTCAACGTATATATATATACCATTGGAGTGTGAAAATCAAATTTTGTTAATAATTAGTCTGGAGATACAATGTAATGCACAGGTTAAGGCTCTTGTCTTGCATTGGCCAATCCCATTTAGATTCTCAGCACAATAAGGTCCTCTGAGCATCACCATGAGTGATCCCTGATCACGAAGTCAGGAGCAAGTCAAAGCACCACCAAAATAATGCCCCCCTAAATAAAATAAAATAAAATAAAATAAAATAAAATAAAATTAGTTAAAATAAAGTTTAATATTAGTTCCACATTAAACTATACATATAGTAATGAAGAAATTTAATAACAAAGAAAATATTTGTGTTGAGGTCATTAGAACTAGAGTTTTTGTTCCATTTTTCTAAAACCTTTAGGTTTTAGAAAGAGCTATTTCATTAATAATTTAAAAGTGAATAGTTAGAAAATGTTAAAGAAAAACCAAGCAACTGAAATATCTTAGAGTAATGTTATAATTCATTTTAAGATATAAGGATTATATATGTGAGATATTAACCCAGGCATGCTTCTTGTGTCCTAAACATTTTAGTTAACCGTATGTGCACTTTTTCATTTCAGTATAAACATGTGGGAAAGAATGGGAGGAGGGTGGCAGAAATAAGTCTTGAAATATTTGTTAGGAAAAAACATTGGCATTTTCTTTCTATTGTAACTGATTCATACAAATTATTCAATACTGGCACTTTTCCTTTAACTTTATAACAGTCTTTGTTGTTTATTTTCATCAGCATTTTAGATGGACTTCACAATTTGGTTCTAGCTTGTTTCAGGTCTTTATAACTTGCTTTGCAAAACATTCCTACTTGCATTTCCTTATTAATAACATTTCTTCATTTTATGTAAAGTTTTCCCCCTTGTCCCTGGTTTCATTTTATTGTATTTCACTTATCAACAATCAACTACCTTTCAAAATTACTATTTGTAGAGGACTGGAGAAATAGTGGGAAGGACAAATCACTTGCCTTTTCTGTTTGAATTCCTGAGTTGTAGGTGCCATCAAAACTGCTAAGGTGACTCTCGTGGACCCCAGTATTAATGGGCCCAACAGATCTACATGGGAAGGCCTGAACATTAAACCATCTGGTTTAGTTAACTGATCTTTGAAAGTAACCCCAACTCCCCCTGAGCATTTCTTAAAAGTCTCCATATAAACTTATATATGTTTATATAAATATAAACTTACAATTAAGATATTAATGGAGGAAATCACAAGTACAAAACTTTTATTTCAATATATTCTTATAATTGTCAAATTTTGTTTTTGTCATTACTCTCCTTCTGTCCTACACTTTAAATTAAACTTTACCATAGAATTGTATAATGTACAAAACATAGCATATTTAAGACTACATACTATTTAAGGTTTCAATAATTTGTTGAGGGCTAATAAATATATTCTTAGCCAAAAGTAAAAATGTATTTGTGTAATTCTACACACTAGATTTTTGGTATTTCTCTGTCTTACCATACTTACACAAGTTCCTGCTGGTACATCTCAACTGAAACTTCAAGATCCAGGTTATAAATAGTTTCTTCCAAGAACTTTGCAAAATTTTATGTTCCTATCATACTGGAAAGTTGAATTTATATGGACCTCATCTAAATTCTGAAGTTCGATTTAGCATAAGACTTAGGGATATAATGTTGTCTTTCGTAAGTAATATATAAAACATTAAGAAATTATATTTCAGAAATGTTAAACTTTGAGAACTTTGGGACTTAAAATAAAATGGGATACTAATTTAAATATCTGTCTCTTCAATAAATTTCTAGGTATCCAAAATGTAACATTGAGATTATCTTTGTTATTTTTTTCTATGAATTAGCAACAGTCCTGAGATTTTAATACATATAGTTCTTAATACTTAACTAATTTTAATATTAATATTTGTTAAGCAATATGTGTATTGAACATAGAAGTATTAATATGAGAAGCATTAAATTCACTTTCTGTTCAACCCAGGTTGAACCATTCTTTCAAGTGCTGACTGTGGTACTGTTGGTCAGATAGCACATTTGCTATTTATGAATATTTTTATAATTGATAATCCCTGCAGCTTTCATACTTACTAGTGTGCTCTTATTTTTATTTATTTTGTTGTTATTGTTTTGGACCACATTCATCAATGATCAGGCATTATTCCTGGATCTGCATTCAGAAATTACTCCTGGTGGTGCTCAAAGACCAAGTGGGATGCCAAGGATAGGACCTGTGTCAGCTACATTCCAGGCAAATGCCCTAAAATCTGAGCTTTAGCTTTGTCTCCATAATGTGGCCTTTCTGTTTCAAAATTATCGCCTTCCTTTTTGGACTAAAAAAAAAAATTTAATTCATTCCTATTGACTTTACTTTACTATAAACTTTATTTCTTTCCTATTGACCCACTGGGCTGAAGCAAAGTGCCTCCCTTGTGGCTAAAACTTGGAAAATTATCCCCAGCCTCATTTTCATTCCTGTTTACAACCAACTAAAATCATCTTGTAATATATTTCATGCTGAAACCATATCCTGATTGGGATTCTAGACAGCTGGGCAACACATTTCTTCTACAAAGAAGAAATCTCAAAACAGAAGCCATTCTAGAAACAAACACTGGTTGCATTTCCTGCTTTTTCAAAAAAAAGAAGAAAGAAAAAAAATCATGCTCAGCAGTTTGAAAAGGCAAAAAAAAATCTGCAATGAAAATATGAAATCTGTCCATCTTTTTTTGCAATCCAAACTTCAGAGTACTCTGAGGCTGTGTAACTGCTCATGTTTCTATGAGAGTTGACAATGTAAAGCTGGACAGAGGCCTGAGTTGGTATCTGGTAGCAGAGAATTGTCAGTAAACTGTCTCCCTGGTTTATAGCACTGTCAGAATTCAACACAGTGAACACAAATTATGCTGCATTATGACCTTTGATACTCATGATTTTGTCCAAGTTGTGTGGTAGAGTTTTTTAATTAAATGAAAAGTAAATACATATACTAGCTCTCTAAAATGTTGCTAATCTGGTTATTTGTTTAATGAAATGTCTGGAGTGGACCAGTAATTTTGGTCTGTATCTTCCACTGTCTTTATCCTGGAGTCTGATAGCATAGCTGACTTGCCAGAGATTCCATGCTGGTTATAAAGAAACTGAATGTATACATGTGGTCTCAACTCTGTGTGTGTAAGCATATGTTTGCAAGCATGCAATAGAGTGATGATTCAGTGAACTTTTATCTTTTACATGTACACATTAATCATTGTTTTCTTTTTAGAAGCTTATAAATTTACATTTTTCAAAATGAACAAGGCCTACCCACCATTAGGTTAGACAAATGAAAACTGATTTGAAGGATTTTCAACAATAGTTCAATTGCAGTTCATGAATTTCACTAACTTTCTTGAATGCTATATCATCAGCAATTCTAAATACACCAGTTGAATGATTCAATTTGTTTTGGTTTTCTATTTGATTCACTAAATCAGGAGGAATTGGATACCCTTATTATACTTCCAGATCAGATGGCATACACATTAAATTCAAAGAGATCACTTTTGAAAGCATTTCCTAATTATAACTAGGGATGATAATAATAATATGTGTTATTGTAAAATAGCTAAAATATTTTCATAATTTATTATCTGTGCCAGGTAATGAAATGTTTTACTTATACAAATTAATTTAGTACTTCCTAGTTTCCCATGGGATAGCTATTTCTATCACTTCCATTTTAATGATTAGAACCAAAACTCAGATGTTGCGTTAGATGTCATTAGTTCATTCAACAAGTGAAGATTTATTATTACCAGATCTAAAGTCCCTTTGAGAATCTACACTTCAGACTCTATCCTGAAATACTGTTGTGATTCTGAATTTTCACCTCTTAACTGTTTTCATTTTTATATAAGTAGAGGTCAATTTTGCATGCTTTGAACATATTAGTGACTTTATATTTATACTATTTATTTTTTATTTCTATTTATTTTTACTTTGCTATTCAATGTTTATAAATGATGCGTACCACCATAGGTATGATTAAAACTGTTAAGGAAAAATACCTGAGGGAAGTACCAAGTATTATAGTTATGAAGAAGTCTGAGACTCCTATGCTCCTCCAACTTTATGTATTGTGTGGACCAACTACTTTAACAAAATATTTTGTTGCAGCCTTTGGAAAGGCACTGGAGTCTCAATTTGCAAGTTTATTGTGCATTCATGAGTAGTGCTTGTTGCTGTGTGTTTTGTCTGGTGACAGCTTTTAGTGACATTTCGTTGATGCAACCCTTCCACTCTTTGAGGGCATCCCCCAAAGAAATGTGGTCCATGACCTTAGATGTCAACTTGTCATAAGCTTGTGCCATTGTGTTGATTTTTCAATATGATCTGTGTCCTGATGGTTTTATTGCATGGATTTTCTTCTGCAAAAAAAGTAACTTAATCATGCAGAAGATAATACAACTATCAAGAACTTTTGACAGTGAATGTTGGAAATCTCATCAGGTTCAATCCCCCTTCTTTCTCATATCAACATTATGGCTTGGGCTGCCCATCCAGGCTTACTGCCAAACTCCAAATTTTGTTCAGAATAGCTTTATTGTTACTTATATATACTTTCACCTTTTAAAAATGGACAATGCTTACATGCTCTCTTGAAAATATTGGTTATTAAGCTCCACAAGCCTAATGTACTAATGGTAGAGCTTTGAATTACTGCAGGCAGAACTGGGAATTTTATAGTTGGTTATTTTCTTAGTACACAATAACAGACACTCTCTAGAACCATTTCTCCTAACTGGAGACAGTACCTCTTACCAAGGTATAGAATTGTTTTCAATATATTGAAAAAACTAATTTCAGGAAGATTCTTATGGAATCTTCTTTCACCTTTTTCTCATGCAGAGGAACAAAATATAAATGCCATAAAAAATTTACTTGGTCAAGAATCCTAATATAGGGGCCGGAGAAGTAGCATGGAGGTAGTGTGTTTGCCTTGCATGCAGAAGGATGGTGGTTCGAATCCTTGCATCCCCTACGGCCCCCCGAGCCTGCCAGTAGCGGTTTCTGAGCATAGAGCCAGGAGGAACCCCTGAGCGGTGCCGAGTGTGACCCCTCCCAAAAAAGAATCCTAATTTAATATGTGTGAATGTGTGCATATGATTTTGTTAACTGGAAAGCAACTTTTCCCCCAATCTACATAATTTGCATATCATTCTAGGTTTTAGTGATATTAAAACCAAAATAAATAGTGGCCTAAAGAGATATTTACTCATTTTCAATATGCAAATCGTTAACTAATAATATTGAACTGTTACAGAAACAGTTTTGTGTTATGAACAATATTTAACCTACTTTATTAGACTTATACCATGAAGTACAGAAAAGAATTATCTCAGGTAGATTTAACTTTCCTTATTTTGTGCAGCATCAAAAATTAAATAAAAGAAAAGGAAAGAAAACGTGAACAATTGGCACTTTCATCATGAAATAAGCAATTGAATGAAACAAAAAGATATCTAGAAAAGGTTTTGAGAACCCTAGTTCTAGTTCTTATCAAATACTCCTTGTATCAAATACATTTATTTTTCTATTAAGTGAGTTTATATTATTACCCTATTTTTTTAAGATGAGATATTTACTTAAGTATCCTTGCTCTCACTGACAACCACAACAGCAGCAAAAGAATGCTAGTTAATACTTCTAGTCTAAAACACAGTATCAGTTCATTTATTTACATCAATATTAAACCATCATACTGAAGAGATAAGGCAGTGGGTAAGGGACTTACTTTGCAAGTGGCTGACCTGAGTTTAATCGTAACACCACATATTATCAGGACTGATCCCTAAACAGAGAACAGGAGTAAACCCTGAGAATGGCAGGGGGTGATCCAAGAATCAATAAATATAATATTTATTGTCAGTCATATTTTATAATTTATGTACAAGTAACAATGAGCTGAATTAAAGCTGTGTTAAGACAATAAGAGGCAGAGACCATTTATAGAGGAGAGAATACAGCTAAAAATGAGGGGCCAGAGACATAACACAGTGGGAAGGGCATTTGCCTTACATGCAGCCTACCCGAGTTCGATCCTAGGCATCCCATTGGTCCCCAAGCCTCTCAGGAGTGATTTCTGAGCACAACACCTCAAGTGACCCCTGAGAGCCGCATGTGTGACCCTAAAATCCAAAAATTAAAAAAGAAAAGAAATTACCTCCTTACCTTGCATCTCTGCTATTTGTTAGTCAGCCAAAAATTAGTTTAACCTCAATTAGGTTCTGGATTTTCTTATATTTTATTAAATAGATCTATGCATACATATACTCAAGGAAACCTTCAAGGATATTTATAAAATGTTACCATCATGGTGGCCGGGACAATAGCACAGTAGCAGGGTGTTTGCCTTGCACGCCACTGACTCAGGACGGACCTCAGTTTGATCACTGGTGTCCCATATGGTCCCATATGGGGGACCAAGCCAGGAGCAATTTCTGAGTGAAGAGCCAGGAGTAACCCCTGAGCACCACCAGGTGTGGCCCAAAACCCAAAAAGAATTAATCAGTAGTTATTAAAAATTAATAGAAACACATATCAAACTTACATCTGCTATAACGGTTCTTTATAACATTAGTTCTCATCCCTGACTATATTTCAGAATTGCATTGGTTATGTGCTGCTATGTAAAAATGCTGCAAATCAGCAGCTTAAAGCCACATGCATTTATTATCTCCCAGTTTTGTGAGTCTAAAGACTGGACATGGATTAGCTGAACCTTCTATAAAGCTACAATTAATGTGTTGCCTCTGGGTGAATCCTCATCTGGATGCTCAACTGGGAAAAGTTCTACTTCCAAGATCACGCAATTGTTGGCAGGATGCAGTTTAACTCGAAGACTCTGCATTATTGGCTGTTGACCGTGTAGACATCTCCATAGGCTAACTCACAACATGACAGCTTGTTCATCAAAGCAACAAAAGAGATAAACTGGTAGCCAAGGCAGAAGTTATAATTCTCTGTATAACCATAATATTTATATATTATCACATTTGTTGCATTGTGTTTGTTAGAAGCTTATTGCAGTCTATACCCAGATCTTAGGGGATATGATAAACAGAAACACATGAACAGAAACATATATCTGAGTCTTCTTGAAGATTGAGCAAATGGTAAAACTTTTTATAAATAAAATATTTTAAATATCATCACAAAAACATTGATTTAAGAAATATGGTGTTGAGATAAAGTACATATTAAAAATAATTCCAGGTAAATTGACTCTGTGCAGTTTTGGAGCAACTGAAGAGATCTAATTAGTTTTATTATGGTTACCTAGGGGATACGATCTAGAATTCACAGGACATATGAGGTTTATCTCTGAGGGAAGTAGAAATAAGGCTGAAGAAAAAATACAATGGAGAGAGCATATGCCTCACACACAGTTGACCTGGGTTTGATCCCTACCATCCCATAGGCTTTTCTGAGCACATTCAAGAGAGAGCATTTAATGGAGAGCCAGGAGTAAGTGCTGGGCACCACCAGGTATGGCCAAAAACAAAACAAACAAAATAGAAATAGATTTGGAATTCCTTTGGGGATTAACCAATTTTCTATTCACAAGAGTTAGAGATAATTTCATTTAGAGATAATATTTTCTATTTACCTACTAGTTGAGATAATATTCACTAACTAGAGTGAACAATATCATTTGAAAACCTAAAATGTCACAGCAATACCATGTACACCATTAATATAATTAATTGACCTTTTGTGTCAGTGCAATTCTTTCCCAATATTTTAGATTCTTTGTTTTCTTTTGGTTTGGTTTTCTATTTTTATTTTTTTAATATTTTATGTAAACATCTTGATTACAAACATGATTGTGGTTAGGTTTCAGTCATGTAAAGAACACCCCCATCACCAGTGCAACATTCCCATCACCAATGTCCCAGTTCTCCCTCCTCCCCACCCTACTCCTGCCTGTACTCTAGACAGGCTTTCTATTTCCCTCATACATTCTCATTGTTAGCATAGTTCTCAGTGTAGTTATTTCTCTAACTAAACTCATCACTCTTTGTGGTGAGCTTCATGAGGTGAGCTGTAACTTCCAGCCCTCCTCATTTTTTATCTCTGAAAATTATTATTGCAAGAATGTATTTTATTCATTTTTTTTTCATTTATTTAAACATCATGGTTACAAAGTTCTTCATATACAGTTGTTGGGGTATTTTACAGTTACAAAGTTGCTCATGATGAAATATCAGTCATAAAATATACAGCACCTTTCACCAGTGCACATTTCTGCAACCTACCTCTAGGGCATACATTTTTTTCTACTTTCTCTCTCTTTCTCTCCCCACCTTTTTTATTAGGCACTGTGATTTTCAATATTACTACTGAAGAGGTGTCATTCATATCACTTTATCTCCTTTCAGCACCTAGTTCTTGTTCAGAGTGATCATTTCCAACTATCATTGTCATACTGGTCCCTTCTCTGCCCTAAATGCATTCCCCACTCTTTGTGGCAAGCTTCCTATTATGGATGGAGCTTCCTGGCCCTCATCACTATTGTCTCTGGATATTAATATAGAAATGTATTTTAATATCCCACAAATGAGTGTGAATAGTCTATGTCTATTCCTCTCCCTCTGACTCATTTAGCTTAGCATAATACACTCCATATACATCCATGTATAATCAAATTTCATGATTTCATTTTTGCTAAAAGCTGTATAGTACTATTATTGTAAATTCTAGACTAAAGTAAGAAGATGTTTTTACCTAAGTATTTGTAAAGGAATAAAGAAATAAATAATGTTTAATTTATAACTGAATGGTTCTAATGCTGTTGACAGCTAATATTTAATAAGAATATTAAAATTGTTTTTGGTTTTTGGGCTACATTCGGCAGTTGCCAGGATTACTCCTGGTTCTGTGCTCAGAAATTGCTCCTGGCAGGCCCGGGGGACCATATGGGATGCCGGGTTTCGAACCACCATTGGTCCTGGGTCTGCTGCTTGCAAGGCTAATGCCCTACTGCTATGCTATCTCTCCGCCCCAGAATATTCAATATTTAATACAGGCAGACCAAAAGGACAGCTCAATGGGAGGTGTATTTTTTTTCACATATGATTCCTTTTTGACCCCTGGTACTGCATGTTTCACCAACCATTGCTCTGAGAGACCCCCACAAGCACAGAGAAGGAGTAACTTGACTATGGACCCAAAAATGGCTGGTTTGCTAAATTATCCTTAGCTATCATTATAGTTTTACATTTATATACACTTTAGTATTCCTATTATTCACACATGAAAACAATGATTCAGAAAGATATGATTTTTTGAGGCCATAGAACTAATACGTTATGAAACAAAGATAAATTTTAAAAATAAAGAGCTGGATTCAGCGTATCTGGGAGAAGTAGAAAAGTACATTTTATACTTTTTAGCATAAAAAAATAAAATCCTCTTATTCTCATTATAATTCTATACTTTCCTGTACACCACCCATGAGGCCCTTTTATAAGAGAAAGCTTCATTTTAATATGCCCTTACAACAAATGATCCCTAGCTGCCTATGACTTCATCTAGACTAAAAAATCTGATTCATTTTTATAATCTCTCACATAGCAGA
Source organism: Suncus etruscus (assembly GCF_024139225.1). Classification (NCBI taxonomy): domain Eukaryota; kingdom Metazoa; phylum Chordata; class Mammalia; order Eulipotyphla; family Soricidae; genus Suncus; species Suncus etruscus. The sequence goes on from NC_064852.1 coordinate 40,045,673, forward strand.
GCCCATTATTCTGTGTGGTCTAAATAATGATATGTTTCTTAAAAATAAAAAAGAAAATGATGAACTAATAGAAAACAATATACTATCAAATGCCTTCATTTGTCCATTGTGGCCATTTTTATTTTTTAGGTGTCTCACTAAAGAAAACTCAATTTTAATTTTATGTTATATTTTCTCTAGAAATTAGTGTCTAAATTAAAATTGGTTAAAAGAATTATGAGACAAGAATAAAGAATCTTTTATCCTAATTCTCTGGCTCAATAAAACTATGCTTAACAAAAGACATGACTCAAGAAGTAATCAATTAGCAATTGGGCAAGGCAAGTATGATATTGGGAATAGTAGCATAATTCAGCTTGCCATATTGGTTTGAAAATGTTGCAATGAGTAGGCGGAGAATAAGTCAGAGTTGAAAAGAAAGCAATAAAACTACATTGCTTATATTAACCCCTGTACATTAAAATTTGAATTTTGAAATATTTTTTCTTTTACACAGGAAATCCCTGTTGCTAGCAATTACAGCTTTAGTGATTCGCATATATTTATATAGCACCTCCTCTCCAAGGTGTTCCGTGTAATTTAGAAACATTGCCTTAAAAAAAAGTTCTCTACAGAAAAATTAAGCACTGTAAAGCTGTTTATGGAAAAAAGAAAATAATACACTCAGTGCCAATCAGAGTCTTTTAGGTTCCCCTACACACTCTGAAGACACGTGTTTAAAGTTTACAAATATAGGAACTAGAGCCAGGCTTAATTATGTGAATGATTTAAAAACCCATTCTCTTTTCCATAAGCATATTCCTGGACCTGATGGAGATATGGCAGGTATGCCTAACGTCAAAAATAAAGTGAGATTTTGAGGTTTGCATCATTAATGCACTGACAGACACTTGTAGTGCTTACTAATATCTTGGCCACATGCTGGGTGCTAGAAATACACTAGTAATTCTAACAAGTGAGGAGCTCATTCACACAAATCCTCTGTTCTGAGGTTATTCTAACTCAATGGCCAAGAAAAAAAGTGATAACTTGTAAATCCACAAGCCTCACATATTCTATTTACTGGCTTTCTCTTTGTTCTCACCATGTACCTCTCTGATTTTATCAGTATCTCCCAACCAGCTTGGCTTCTTTTCTCAGATTTGTCAAATTCATTTCCTTACCAAAGCTTTGAGTTTTGCTTACATCTTGGTGTTGATTCCAAGATTCCTTTCAACATTCAGGACACTTTCTTAGCAAAACTTTCCTTAACTAAAGCATACCCCCACCCACCCAGGCACTTTTCAATCCAATATCTTCTTTTCTTTTCTTCAGAGCATCACTCTAAAATACCTTAGCTATCTGGCATTTTCACTTGCTCTACATTGTGGTCTATGGGAGAGATGCAATGGTTTGGTCATGTAGGTATCTTTATCTCTTATTAAACCAGCCTATTAAACCAAAACAGCCTTCAAGTAAATATTTGTTCATGATGAATTAACTCAAGAAACTAATGAACTCTAAAATGATTTAAGGCCACAAGAGATGTTTTGGTTACAGCAGTATAATCTAAGAACAGTTGGGTCTGCCCACTAACCAAACATTAGCTTTCAGAATCAGCAAAATAGTATTGCTCCAAGTAAAAAAAGATACCCTTAAAAATTTGAAGATATCTAATCATCTTATAATTCTCTTCACCACCATTTCCATCCTCATCTTATGTTACATTATAATAATTTCTGTAGAAAATAGATTCACATAAGAAATACTTCATTAAAAGAAAAAACAATTATTAAGATGAATATTTAGGGTTAAAAAAAAACCCTACAAACTGGACCTTCAAGCCAGGAAAAATTTTGTTAAGGAGTGGATGACTGAATTTACATCATACTATTCCTGAATAATGGTATGTCATCTGCTAACATGAGAATATAATGAATGAACTCTATCAGTTCCCATTTTGTCTTTCAAAGAATACTCAAGTGATTGTCTGACTTATTGCTTAAAATTTGATGAAGTAAAAAGCATATGAGAAGAATCAATAAAGAATTAAATTAATGCAAAGGGCATGATTCAAATATCTAGAACTCATGATTTGCATGCAGGAACCCTAGATTCAATCTTTAGCATTTCATGAGCCAAGAAGTACTGATGGGACCCACACAAATACCCAGCAGGATGTAATATTTAAGTGCCCTAGGTGAGACCATAAAAACAAACCAAAAATAATTTAAAGAACAAAATATTGTTCCAAATTTCCAGAGAGAAACTTCAAATGGGAGTTCATTAAAATATCTTGCTTGGAATCTCTTAAAAACAAGATTATTTTTAAGGTCCTGAGGAAATCCAGAGTAACTAGTGGAGGAATTTTCTCATTGAGTGTTCATTTAAGTATAAGGAGATAGAAAATGACTGGAATGTGATTCAGTCTTAGAGTGAATATTTTATAGAACCAGATCAATGCCCAGCACTAACAAAAACAACAACAATAAAAGAAATACTCATGAATAATTGAAATAAATTTAAAAGTCTGAAAGGATCTCTCAGGATGAGCCATTTGAGTTGAGATTTAGCCCAAAAGGACAAGGGAGTTAGGCCAAGATTTAGGGAGTTTTGGGGAGAAAGCAGAATATACAGATACTGGCTCAGAGGACAAAATCTTGTGGAACAGCTGAATACAAGGTCAGAGATTTGACAAAGCATCCTTGAGGTCACCTTGCAAATCAAGATAAAAAATGTTGTTCATTCCAAATTACAGGGTTAGGGTGATTAGTAAAGAAAATCATCTTGTCTTCCCTCATTTTTGAAGTATTCTTTCTACTATGAGAATAGTAACTTCTATACAGCATGTCGGAGCAAGAGAACAAAAAGGAAGATTGTTATTTAGTTAAGATACTACAATGGTGCCTGATTTATGAGGTAAACTCCTGGCCAAAGAGATAGTGTACCAAGAGTAGAACATTTTCTTTGCATATGGATAACCCAGGATTTCATCACACATGGTATTGAACAATCATTCTCAGGAATGATCCCTGAGAATAAAGCCAGAAATAAGCCTTGAACATTCAAGTGTAGTTACAAAACAAACAAGGGCCAGAGTGGTAGCTCAGTAAATAAATGCTTGCCTAACACACACCCAACCCAGATTTGATCCTCAGTTTTTTATATAGTCTCCTGAGATCTCTATGAGAAATTCCTAAGTGCAGAACCAGGAGTAATCCTCCCCCCCCAAAAAAACTCACATGAGATAAGCCACATTTTTTCATTTTTTTCTCATTTCAAACATACCTTTAAACAACAAAACTTCAGCTAAATTTGCCTCTTACAACCATCCTAGCATGCCATTATGATCGCCAAGTCTAATGTAATTTTAAAATCAACTGCCTCACCAATAATCTAATTATTGAGGAATTTCTCCTAGTTAAAAATATTCATAAAAATACAAAACCAGAGGGTTGGAGCGATAGCACAGTGATAGGGCATTTGCATTGCACGCAGCTGACCCAGGACAAACTTCAGTTTGATCCCCGGCATTCCATATGATCCCCCAAAGCCAGGGACAATTCTGAGCACATAGCCAGGAGTAACTCCTGAGCATCACCCAGTGCCCCCCCCAAAATACAAAACAGAATGGTAACATAGACAGTATGTAAAAATATTGAAAGTAATTTAAAAGTGATGTATATGATCTAGGAAAAAAATCAAATCACTGAATTACAAGAAGCAGAAATTTCAAAATTGGAAAACATCTTACAGATTTTTCTGAAATTAAAACCACTGTATGCTATTAAAAACCTTCTTTTAAAATGTTTGAAACTGGGTGATTTTTAAAGTTGTTCAATAAAGCTCTTTCTGGTAGTTAATATTTCAACATCAGTCCCATCACCAATGTGACCTTCCACCCACCAGTGGTCTTCAGTTTTCCATCCACATCCCAAAATCTGCCCCTTTAGCGGACTTATAAAATAATTTACCTTTTATTGCTTGTCACAATATACATTTCATAATAGTATTGCTAAATTTATTATTTTTGTATTTAGTGAGTTATATAGTGCAAGTTGGTCTTTTAACATATTTTAATCAATTTATCTAAACATAGTGGTTTACCAAGCTTTTCATTATATAATTGTTTCTAGCATTCAATGCTCCAACACCAATCCCACCATCAGTGTAATATTTCTTTTCACATTGTACCCAATTTCCCACTGATCACTAAGCCTACCCACTCCCAAATATGTTTTTTGTTAGGGGAGCACACCCAGACAGTGATCAAAGGCTACTCCTGATTCTGGGATCAAATGTCATTCCTGGTGGTGCTCAGGGGACCGTAAGGGATGCTAGGGATTGAACCTTAGTAGGCCGAGTGCAAGACAAATACCCTACCTGCTGTGTTATTTCTCCTGCCCGCTACTTCAGGTACTTTTTATCTCGCTATTTCAAGAAGGATATTCCTACCACAACTCAGCTTCATGACTCAAAAGTCTATAAATGTTATTAATACATTTTTAAAATTCTAGTTTTAATGCTTACCTCAACAAAAGATGCTATAAAAGCAATACCTCTTTACTTCATATCTGTTAAAAGCAATGTGTTTGCATCCTTCACCAAACAGAATGGTTTAAATTAGGGTTTTTTGAATGCTTTAAAGTTCAAGGACTTTCTTATTCACAATTATTCTTCTAGAAAAAATAAAAGTATAAAAATCCCATTTGTTAATGGTCCCTCTGTGTTTAAAATGGAAATACTTTCAAATACATTCCACTATAGAAAAATCAAAAATAATACGTAAACTACAAATATGTTAGCCAATTGAGAATATTTATTAACTAAATAATTTAATAATAAAGAAAATGCCTACTTGATTAATTGTTACAGAGTAAAAATTACAATAAAACTGTCCTTGATCAGTGCTTTGCAGAAGCACCATTACTGTCTGTGCAGTTTGTTTAACAAGGATTTAATTTGGAAAGATAAGTGAATGCACATTAAAAAGTATTTTAATTTGCTTTATAATCACCTCATCCTTCACAGTATTGACAGCACAAGACACAAACCCCTTTCTGTTTTACAATTATATTTTCCATATGTGCCCAATAAATTCTGAAGCCATAATTGGAATTTTATGGGATCCAACTACCTACTATAATGGGATTAGAGGTGTATTCTTTTTTTTTTTAATAAGAGGTAACCCATTTCTGGTCGTTGCAAGTCAGAGACAGATATTGATTAATTTATTTTCCCATTCACTACTGATCAGGATCATGCACTGTCCAATTTCTGATGGAAGGAGGTAATGAAGCGACTCTTACATGTATGTATAAAGTAATCATAAAGAGGAGAAAAACCTGTATTATTTTTGGTGTATAGTTGTTTATATTCTTGATATGAAATGTACAATCCATGTAGACTCTAATGAAGAATATTTGGCTAGATTCTACTCAAAGACTTTTTTTCTAAAAACAATTGCACCTGATCCTATCTTTAGGAAATCAGAAGTGTGATACACAAAAAATTTCTCCTCTAAGGGATCTATAACTGTTATATGTCATACACAGATTGCACATGGATGTCCCCTGCAAAACAAAATTCAAAAAATTAATTGTCTGAATCACATTGTCTGAAACAATGTGAATGTAACAGCTGAGATTTCTAAGAGTGAGGAATTTTTGTTGACTGTGTTCCAATGCTTAATGCTTAAAGAGAATCTTACTCTTGGTAGTTTAAAGTTGTAGAAGCAAGTAATTTGCTTAAATCCTAGGAAAAAAGTGTTTGAGTTTTGTTTTTAGTTTGCTGATCCTGAAGAAGCCTATAATCTTCTGGCTTTATAAAAAAAGTAAAGAAATAAGAATACAGGTCTTGTCATCAAAAATAGTAAATCCTGGCTGAACATGGTGACTGTTTTTTGAACCACATTTCAAAACAAGATTGGCCTAGTGTCTGTTATAACTTTACAGGTAAGGGCTAAACAGAGGCAAGTGTACTCAAAATGTCTCATCATATATATTAAAACCATTAAAATATTTAAAGAATATGCTAGAGATATTTCTCATCATCAAATCCAGCCCATCTTACTAGGATTGCTACTAATTTGTAACTTCATTTAAATATAGATGTTTTTCTATAGATAACAAACTGTCATCTAAAAAATTTAGAAGGGATATTGAGAAAAACTTTCTTTAAAATTCTTTCCAATTAAATCCTTTTGATCTCTTGATTCTAAAAAAATGTTGCTTATAAAAATGTTTATAAAATATTTATAAAACTTTCATAAAAACGTTGCTCTCACAAGAAGAAAATAGTTTTATCTTCAGTTTAGTTCCCTCTAAAATTCTTGCATTTCTATGATATTTTTATGCTTATAAAGTAATGTATAGTAAATGTACTTGTGTACGTAATATATTTAAACTGCATAGCTATATGGATTTCAGATGCCTAGTATTTGCCAGTAGTGCTAATTCCTAACCAAAAGTAGCATGATTTTTCTTGTTTGTTTTTGTTTGATTTTGGCAACATCTGGCAAATCTCAAGTGTTGCACTTGGCTCTATACTCAGGAATTATCTTGACAGTGCTCAGAGGACTATCTGGGATGTCAAGGATTAAACCTGGGTCAGCCATATACAAGCACTCTACCTACTGAACCATCATTTCAGTCCCCTTTTATAAATCCCACTTTAGGAGTGTGTGTGTGTGCGTGCGTGTGTGTGTGTGTGTGTGTGTGTGTGTGTATATATACATATATATATATACCTCAAAAAATAATAATGACCTCTAAATTATATACATAATTGAGCATAGAAGCACTCTCATTTTACCCCATATATCCCCACATAGGAGAATATATAGAGATAGACAAATGGGTGTAAAAATGATGATAAATAAATAGATGGATAGAATCCCACACTAACTTTTGTTCCTTCTATGTCTATTAGTATGTGAAAACTCTGTGCAATCACAAGTCATGCACACTCTAAAGATAATTTTATTTTATTTTTCGTTTTTGAAATTTCAAATTTTAAAACAGTGTTTTGTGTGAAAATGTCTTTGATATCAAGAACTTTACATGCCCCATTTTAACTACACAGAACTGAAACTGGTGTAATACAAAGTGTCCAGCTGTCCTTTAATTAACTAAATCGAAGGAAATATAATGTTTTGATGAGAGAACTAGGATTCTGTGTGGGGTATTGGGATGACTATATGTTTCTGTGCCTTCCTGCATATGACAGAACCATGGGGTGCATGAAAGCGATGAGGCTTTTTTATGCTCCAGTAGGGGGAGCTTTCTTTTCCCTACTGTATGAACAGCATGGTGCATGTGTTTAAATACGCCATCCTAAAATGCAGACTTTTCATTTTCATTTTGCAAGTGGGAAATTTCACTATATGATGGGCACATTACTCTTCTTAGCGACACATTTTGTGCAAACTCATTTGGGAAAGAATAGGAAATTTAGAATACTGCCTTCATATTTCTTCTGGAAATGTTAGCCTGAGTCCATTATTTCCAAACCTGATGAGGATTACAGTTCATTTGTACTTCACAGCAACCCATATTGTATTCTGTTTTGTGAAGTAAATAAGAGATGATACTGTTATAATAGTGCCTGTATTTTGTTTTCTAAAACAAAATATTCACTCTTATTCTGGGGGCAGAGGAAAGACAAAGGAGAAACAGTAGTACTTGATTTAGCTTTCTCTAGATGGGATGTGTTATTTTGACAATAGAGTGCCATGAATTATTTTATAAATAATCTAAACTGGAGGAGGTGGAATATAAATTTACTTAAGTCATTGGGTACATCCATATGCAAATGACAGTATAAAAAGCACTGTTCAGTAGCACCCAGATCTATAGACCTTGTTTATGCTTAAAATACTCATGAGCTAACCTGATTTGAAAGCACTGTAGGTGGATGCTTATATGCCAATTTAAGAAACTTTTAGGTATAAAACAATCTCCCACCATCATTTTGCTCTGCCTGAATGGTGCCATTAGAAGTCTATTTTTTTTTTGTCTAAGATAGACAAGGTAAATAATTTTAGTTCTTGTACTAAATACATTCATTAGATTGTGTTAAAAAAAGGATATTGAAATAGTATCTTAGATAAGTGAGTCCTTTGTCTATTTATATGGCATAGGCATTATTCAAAAATATCTCTAATATGTTACATATTTTGCTTATTATAGTATAGGATTAATACAATATTACTTACAGAGCACAAATACCACATATGAGGATTTTATGAAATAAAAATACAAATAGTTTTTCAGGAAAGCTTAAAAACTAGCATACTTTAACTAGAACACAGTTAAAAAGAGG